>NC_087120.1:15586155-16296364 GCF_030705265.1 Helicoverpa armigera
TTTCTCGTGGATACTGTCGATAAATTGCTAACGTATGTTTTTTCACATGATTCTACTATATTTTCCGAAAATATAATCCAGAAAGAAAATCTTTCATCAGATAACAGTTACTTTCCCATTTCAGCACGAACATTTTATATTTTCTGCACGAACTTCTTAAAAAAAGCGAGTATCGATAAACCGCTCATTTATTCGAATCCCAACACTACAGTTCTGATTCAGTTGTGACCTTGAAACGAAAGCAAAACCGGTGTAGGTCATCGTGCCCACTGGCCGTCACGCGCTCCCTTTCAACCACGCTGCCATCAAACGTATGAACGAAACTCCAACTTAATATATACTAGCCGTTTTCCCGCTATTTCACTCGCGTCCCGTGAGAGCTACTGCCCGCACCGGGATAAAATATAGCCTATGTTACTCGCAAATAATATAGCTTTCTAATGGTGAAAGAATTTTTAAAATCGGTCCAGTAGTTTTGAGTTTATCCATTACGGCCAAACAAACAAACAAACAAAGTTTTCATTTATAATATTAGATAACTTACTATATCTTGAATATACGAAGATTTTTTACTTTCGATTTCTAGACTTTAAGCCAGTTTAGTCTAGTTTTTGCAAAGGTTACGGTGAATCGGAGGTGCTGTTAGCAAAATGTATGCGTGTTGAAAGCAATTTTTGAATGGGTTATTCGACACGTTTTGGCCTAGTTTAAATTGGAGATACATGATATATCTTTGGACGATAATAATTGTTCTTTTTTGCATTTTTGATATGGAGTACATTTGGACCTATGCGTTTGCTTTTTAAATAATATACCTATGCATTTAAAATGGTTTATAATTCTGGTAGCCATTTTTATTGTTCAATTCCTTTAAAACTGGTAGGATTAAACTAAGAAGGTATAATGAATAAAATTTGTATTAAGAGCTCTCAATAAAACCTGACTGCTGACTAGACTGTCGACTAACTGTCGGCCGGTAATCAGCCATTTAACTGGCTGATAACTGATACGTTGTAAAATTTTCACTACCGTACATCTCCATACTGATAGTAATTCTTCTTCTTTCGTGTCGATGACATGTCTTATAGTGAGACTACACTTTGTCAGCCCAATATGCCGCCACAGCGAGAGCGAGCGAACCTTGGGTGCGAGTGCGGGGCTGCTATGCAGACCATGTCCCACCTCATCGCATGTCCACTGTGCCCTGAAACTTACTCGCGGCAGGACCTCATGAGCGCATCCGGCCGTGCTCTCACTGATAGTAATAATAATTAGCCAGACCAAACTATCGGCCAACTAAATCTTCGCAGTAAGCGAATATATTATTTATCTTTAGGTCCGGTATCACTGGTTACCGATAAAGTGTCAGTTAGTTAACCGATAGTTTGCGCTATCTGCCAGACAGAGGCTGCTTATAATTTCTGCCATGTATTGCTATCCAAGACGTGTGATACCAAAAGTTATAGTTTATCTGTCAGATAAGTTCCTGATTAGCTATCAGAGACTTTATCAGTGACCGGTGAACCTTAAAATTTTTAACCGACCACAGCAGAAGGTTAGCACTTTACGCAACAATCACAATTTATTTCACCACAATACCTCTAAAAGTATCACATAGAAACGCATTAAGGTACAAAAATTCTGAGAATTGTGACCACCAACCAGTAACGAAACCACGTGTAGGTCGATATACTTCCTACTAGAATATATTTATACATATTAAGATTATAAAGCTGAAGTTCCTTTGTTTGTTTGAACGTGCTAATCTCAGGAACTGCTTAACCGATGTGGAAAATTGTTTCAGTGTTAGATAGTTTATATTTATAGAAGAAGGCTTTTTATCCGTTTGTGAGGATTAATTCCCATAGGATGCAGATGAAATCGTTGATCTAGTCTTCATGTAGAAAGACAAAATTATTTTGTCTTTTTAGTAGTATTGGGTCTTTCAATAACTTGTGTTTATGCCAAGGACTATAGGTTAACATGGTGGTCTTAAAAAGATGTACCATTACAAGTAATGGAATTAAAAGCATTGTTCTTTTGAGAAACTGGGCTAATTCAACAGCTTAAACACTTTACTGCTATAAAGCATAGTTTTGATAAAATTTTGTAACAATGTATCCAAAAATCTCGTACGGGAACGTAAACTTTTTCAAAATCTAACAGCTACAATCAAAATCTGTAGGTATTCATCTTTTAAGAGATCTAAATGTTCTCAGTTAATATTAATAAATTCCTCATTGGCCGTTCACACGATGGTGACGCATTCTGTATAGTCATATATTAACTGACTCTTTATATAGTAACATACATACTTATAGAGTGACTTGGACTGTTTTGGCTAAGGATCATATCAGTTAAAATGGTTCTTAAATCTTTGTGACTTTTAAGACTTTACCAAATGTTTACTCATACTTTACTCCGCTTCCAGGTTCCTCAAGATCATCATTATCCTACCCATGAGGTCGACTGCCTCGTTGGTCTAGTGGTCGCAAGCGCGGCTGCTGCGCTTGAGGTCTCGATTTCGATTCCCGGGTCGGGCCGAAATCGCTCGGCCCGACCGAAATCGCTCGGCCCGACCCGTGATAGATTCACCCGTGCATCCGAGAGCACATAAATGTCGGTCCTGCGCCTGATCTTATCCGGTCGCATCGGGGTATAATACAAATTCCAATGAAACCTTCATGTGTTTTCAAGAAAGCGTCTAATCTCTAAAACCTTGTGAAGACTGTAATTTTAGTTCTCGCGGGAGTCGAACCCGCGATGATTAGTACGATATGTTAGATTTAATGCTAACTGAATATATCTTAGCTCAGGTGTGCAAGATATTTTTACAAGATTAAACTATGCTTATTACTTGTACAGATAAAAGATGTACAGATTTTTAGTAAATAAAAGTAATATACAATTTCATGTCTTTCTATTTCTCTAATTGATTTGAGATGATAAAAATATTAATACAAGAAATTATATTTTTGTAAAACGCTAGTGGCGTTGAAGTCTTTTGTAGGAACAGTGAGCGCGCGAGCGAGATCGCGCGATTGAATATAATTTATATGTAACTTGATTTATTCATTAAATGCATTGTTTTTAATATAAAATTGATTGTGTTTTTATTCATGCATGTTTACTGCCCTATCATCGATCTTAAGTTTTAAATACCTACCATTACCAGAGATACAAAAATCATTATAGCAGAAAAAATATCAAGATGATTTGAATAATTTCTACACCTATTTATTCATAATTAAAGTTACTATGTATTTAAATTAACTACCAAGTTTGGTATAACGATAGGCAGATTTTCCTATTTTAAACTATTGAGTTTTCCTACTCTTATAAAATTAAACACACTTGAGAACAAAGAAACCGAACCAGGCACTTTATATGATAATAATTTGTGTAACAAATTATTCCTATTATTATGCCTTCCAAAAATAGAATATGCTACCTGGCTTAGTCTTATTGCTTTCAAGCGTATATCCTCTCTAATTTCTCTGTATTATTTTACTATATCTTACCTTTTATATTATAATACTTACGCTACTAAGAGAATTCCACTCCAATCTCCTTCTCACAGCTCAGCTCAGCTCTTCCGTACCATTTACTAAACCAGGGTATATGATCCAAAAATTCTAACGCAAGGAACATCTCTTAATGGAACCAACTATTCTCAACATCTCTTCATAGAAAACAAATGTTTGTTTGATAATAGAGGTATATGATGGCATAAAATTAGGAATTGAAATGATTGAAGAAAGTTGGTGAGAATTGGCGTCAGTTGTATTTTTGGATCATTTTGGAAAAAAAACTGAACGAAATATCGTAGCGTTGATTTAAAAAAATATGTAAGTATGTTGTGATGATGAAAAAGAGGGTGTATGTGTAGCAATTGATTTTGGGAAAAGGTTAGATAGATGAGATGATTACATTAGAGGAAGTCTATATTACCAGACATAGAAAAGTTGAGAGCTACGAATAGGGCTAAGAGCTTCGTATGGGGTAGTGAAGAGAAGGGATGAATGAAACACATACCACAAAGAGTGTGTTAAATATCAATGTAGAGGAGATTAAGTCAGTAAAAAAAATGGTGAATTGTCTGTGAGATGACATGAAAAAGGAACAGAGTGAATATTTTGTTAAACCAAGGCTACGAATTTGGGTATTTGCTTTTCAGATTTTTCATTAAGTTTACTTTAAGTTGAAATTAATCTCAATTTGTTAATTACCTATAGTAGAGAGTGTGTGTGTGCATTTATATGATTGTCACATAATATATTGTGTAGTCAAACTGTGGTAAGTATATTTTCCTTAACATAAAAAATCATTGCTTATTGAAGTTTTACTGAAATGGGAATGTAATAACATATTGCATTTAGAGTGAAAAAGACAAAATAAATTGTTTTAGTAACACAAAGAATACAGCACTAGATATGCAAGAGAAAATATACTTTCCATAGTTTCAAATTGTGATCGCATTCATAAACTGTGCTGAAAGACAACCATTAATAAATAAACAAAAAAAAAGATTATTGAAAAAAAAAATTGCTTAGCAAAAAATCAAATCGCTTGAGGCAGAGGGTAACAGGGAAATGAAACAAGAATATTTTTCACATTAAATTTATATTAACTCACAGATCTGAAACCTTTACTACTGCTACAGCCATCGGATACAATATGTAGATCTTAGCAGTACAAGATATTTCCTATTCCCGTCCAAGTTCTGGGAAATCACAAAATACATGGGAACATAAAATCGCTTTGCTTAACATACAAAAAGTTCGCATTGGAAGCTAGTGGCTCGCTCACGCTTGGCTTGTATTGTTCGAGTGAGATCAGACGCACGCGCGTGGTGTCGCCGGGAAGCGTGAACGAGCCGCGCCGAGCGCACAGCCTTCGCCGTAGCGGTCACAGACCTGTCGCCTTACACTACATAAATCTATAATCAAGACTTACATCTATACTGAGACGACACCCGAGAGGAAAACAGAAGAAAACTTCAATCAAAAGGTGTTCAAACATTAGTAAAGTGACCGTTCCTCCCGAATGTCGCCCGCCGATGTCAAATTTTGTCGCTACGCTAACAAATTAAAGTCAATAATAAAAACGAAAGCATGCCATCTGCGACCACAGATACACAATCACTGGACGAGGGAACAAGTTCATAAAGAAAACAACATCGTATCGTATTTAAATCTTCCGATTTTACTCAACTCAATGTAACAGAAATCATCTGGTAACTGATTATTAAATTAATACATTATACACAAATATTCATCACAAAAATCTTATAGTTTATCGTCCTTAATACTAATGTTATAAACTTGAAATCGCTACGTTAAACTTATTTAAAAATAAGTCTATCGATGAGTACGATAATAGAATATGATAAATAACAAATTTATCGTTATTGTATATTTACATAAGTTAATATCTAATGATACTACTAGTATGTGCTTTTAAACAGTATGAGGGAGACATACATGCCTTCTAATATATATATAATATTATATATGTATATATAGGGCGAGAGCGGGGCGCGGGGGTCGCGGCGGCGTGCTGTATAACGATTCACTCTAAACGTAACATGGAAGGCAAGATGAGGTATATAGATGCGCCGGCGCCCGTGTCCCGCGCTCGCGTACCTATTACCCTATTACTCGTTACTTGAGGTAGTTCAGTTTCGTATATTGTTTCACACATTATTATTGCTATAGGAAAAACTGTTATACAATATTCTCAACAATATAACACTTTTATGTATTACTTCACAAACAGCTCATAATATAATTTATCAGAAATGTTGTATAAATGGAAATATTACTGTGATATATAATGCCTGGGATCGTCTCATGTCTGTAAGTGGCAAGTGTACGAGCGAGCCCAGGCATCGGCTGAGGTGTGGAGCGAGACTCGCACTAGTCTTACAAATTCATTAAAGTTAAACATTTTCTTAAGAGGTAGGCCATATCGGTCCGAGTAGTCCACAGTATGGAGACTGGTTTGCGCTAAACAATTATAATTGTGTCTCGGATTGTCGCTAGTGTATAACGCGCTGATGAGGTAGATCAACGTTGTTTGTGTAATTCTATGTGTATAAAAATATTTCTGCAATATAATCAACATTCAAATACAAACATTATCAAAAATTAAGTCGATATAATGTTCATATTGCACATTTTTGTTTCGTGATAAATGCATATCTGTAGACATTGCATATTTGTGACCTAAGATATGCGCGCGCGGCGTGTCAATGCACTGCGCGATGCATCCGCGTGGTACTGCGCTAGGAGCGCACTCGGCCACTCGGCCGCCCGGCCACTCGGCCGCTCGGCTGAACATATTCTATCGACATTGAGGCGAGTATATTGACACGCCTGCACAAGCGCGTTACGGCCTTGATATGTCCTTCGTAATGTGATTTTACCGTTTTCCACAATACTATATACAAATAATTCATGATTCCCTTATAACTTGTTCAGTACATAAAACAATAAAACGTGACCATTTTATTTTAATACTATACAAAAAACATTTACATTATTACGATAAATTATTGCTAGAGAATTTCATTATCATTAGGCTAAAAATTATTAAAAATTAAATCGTTTCGCAACAGAGAGTTGGCGGTTACAATTTGGCAACGTTTAGGAAGACTACTTTCCTACCACTAACGAAACAGGAATGTATAACTAAATTCGTTCAAATAACGTATTGGTAACTTAATTGGACATAAATTACTATTAATCATTTTAGGAAAATATCAGAATTTTAAACAAAGAAGTCAACTAGCTTACAATATTAAAACAAATGTTAACAGACAAAATAATAATAGGAAGCACCGGGAAAATATCAATACGTGTAATGATTACAATCAATAGATTTACACCTAGAACAAAACGCTAACAGCTACGCGGGCGTCGCGTGCGCTACTCTACTCCACCTATCTCAATACAAAGTTTGCCATTAACCCTATATTTTGGCAAAATTCATCTAAACCGTTTGAAATGTCAATTTGTACCCATCGTAATTAAAGCATAACTCTTATCTCCGGCGTACTATTTGTATTTTCCAGTTCCTACTTAAAATAAATGTCTGGCAATCGTGTCCCAATATTTACAAAAAATACTCTAAATACTTTTCAAAATACACATTTCGTTCGTAAACTTCAACAATCATAAGAAAACATAGAATTTTAACTAAAGTAAAAAAACCTGCTTATACGTTATAATTTTTTACAATAAAATAAGATATGTGGTTGTACGTCGCGATGATATTTCGCAAATAAAACGACGTTTACTTTATCTAATTACTTCTACGTTTGTTTCAGTATTCAATATGTAAAATGATATGGTTCGATCTAAATGATATCGTAGAATTACTCTAACCGCTAACGTCATGTAATTATATGTTTAGCGGCCAGACAGCCAGCCATGTAAAGTCACCTTGTGCCGCCGGACGCAAGGTTAGCTTCAATGAACAACAAAAAACTGACTGCGAGCTGAACGCGTGCGCCGAAGTCGCGCCGCCCGTCACACCGTCGCGAGTGCTCTGCGATACTGTGGCGAGCAGTAGTGGTACCGCACTACCGAGTCTAGTCAAAGTGTGACGAGCTGTCTACTGGTATGAAATGATATGTGTGTGCGACACTAGGCGGTGCGCGGCGATCAGTTGTACGCGATGTGCAGCGCGCGCGAGCTCGACGTCGGGGACGCTGACGTGGACGACACCGACGAGGATGACGTCGGTGACGACGACGTGCGGATCTTCTTCTTGTGCGTGCCGAAGTGCTTCACCATGTGGTCTTTCCGTATGAAGCCTTTGCCGCAGTGATCGCAAGTGAACGGCTTGCAGTCAGAGTGCAGACACATGTGCCGGCGCAAGTCCGACTTATGGTTGAAAGACTTCGGGCACTCGTTACATTTGAACGGTTTATTGTCGGAGTGCTTGACGCAATGCCACTCGTATGAAGCGTCGTCAGAGAAGCGTTTGCCGCACCGTATACACTTGAATGGTTTAGCGCCCGAGTGGAACGTCTTATTGTGCTGCGTGAGATAGCAGCCTTTGTTAAAGAGTTTATCGCACTCGTAACACTTGTGCACGGTGGTGGCGGCAGACTTCTTCATCTGGTTGCGCTCGGCGAGCGGCGTGCTCGGCACGGTGGACGACACGGCCGGCGAGCCGCGGCTCTCGTTCTCAGCTTTCGCGCTCTCGGGACTAGCCGGGGACTTCATCTGAGTCCCGTAGTTTTCTTTATTCGCGTAGTCCATGATATCCTCTATCTTCAGTATCTGAAGTTCACCCGAGTCTGTTTGCAACATGTCGACTTCGCGTTTTATAGTTTTTCCCTCTACGGCGTAACCGTAAGGATAAACTTTGGCATGTTCGGAATCGTAATCGATCACGTCCTCGTCCTTTACTTTTCTCGGCGAAAAGTTATAATCGTAGTCTATAGTTTGTCCACACATGTCAGTATTGGCGTACTGTAAAGTCGAGTGGACCGGGTCGACGATGATATACCCGGCGGTCGACTCATCAGAAACAACTTGACCCCCCACGTTAGGCTGTGTGATATAGTTAGAAACATAAACGCTGAAGCTCTGCGTCTGGAGCTGCGAGAAGCTCGGCAGACGGCCGCCGGCCGGCTCGCTGGACGCGTCCTGTTCCATAACATCGACTTCTTCAGGCGATTCACCAAAAGTAGCCGGATTGGCTATAGGCAGATTGTTGATAGCCATATCCATAACGTGGGGGGCCATCCCGTTTGGGTAGTTCGGTGCTATAGTCTGCTGAAAATTCTGACCCAAATATAAAGGGGTGTGCGTGGGGTCCGGAACCGAAGGCCCCAAAGGATCCGTAGACCTCGGGCTGTACGGGTTGACACCCAAATGACTGAACGGAGGCAGAGTGTGGGCCGTAAGCGCGGGCGTACTCTGCGTTAGGACTGGAGTTGTAATATTGCTGGTTGACACTGATAGCAGGCCCCTCATATGGTGATTTTGAGAAACAGAGGGACCTGCTTCCCCGTTTGGGGATTCCTGCCGTTGATATTGCTACACCTTTAGATGACTGATGATTACTATCGTTCGGGTTCCCTATGCCCGGCGGTTGACTACCTATATTGAGCGGATGCGAGCCGACCTGGTGCTGTAAAGGGTGATTAGCTAAAGGATTATTACTGAAATTATTATCTAAGTTACCCTGTTGAAGATGCGAGTACGGCGACTTGGCCTGCATGGTGGCGACGCGGTGCGAGCGCTCGAAGCTCTGCGGCGCGTAGGGCGACTGCAGCGAGGCGTCGTCGACGGCGCGCGCGTCCTCGGGCGGCACGGGGCTCTGCGTGTTGGAGTCGGCGGCCTGCTGCTGCGCGCGCGACATCTCGCGGCTCGGGTGGTGGTGGTTGGAGATGGGCAGCGTGGCCGGGTCGGGCTGCCCCGACGACCGCACCGCGTTCTTGTGCAGCGTCGTGTTGTAATGCCTCTTTAGATGGCCCGAACTAGTGAACCATTTATTGCAGGCGGTACAGTTGTACGTCTTCGGTCGTCGCGCTTCATTTGATTTCCAATTGGCGCCTTTACCTCCGATAGTAGGAAGTGTTGATGAAGTAGGATTAGCGGGTTGCGTACTTGTTATCTGTGGCGCCGCCTGCGAGTCGTAGGGCCGGTATGGTGGTTTCATGTCAGGGTTGGATGATGCTACCGGCCCGGAGTAATCACTTAAAGGAGGCATCTGTACGCCTGGGTATATTTTTTGTTCGACGTGCATGAAAGGTTTTTGATCATGGTGTACACCGAGGAACTTGTCTTGTGTATAGGCAAACTTTTGTTCGGGGTGAAACATTTTAGCTTCCGTTTGATACGCCTTTTGTTCAGCGAACATCTTTTGTTCTTTGAATAAAGAAACATCTCCATTAAGCTGGGGATTACTGTATAGTTTTTGTGTCTCCCAGGGCATCATGGGTACAGTCCGCGTGTTAACTTCTCGCCCTTGTGTCGGCGTGTCTTCAAACGGCGTCGTCGGCTGGTCGCCCTCATTTCCTTGATAAACTACTTTTTGTGAATCCAAATCTAATATATCTGATGACTCTTCGTGCTCTTCCTTTACCTTAGCATTTTCATTTTGGTAGCCGGAATTATTGTACTGCTTCCCGGGATATTGTTGGAATGGCATGGAGGCTGACGTGGGCGCTGTGCTCGCGTGAGCGGAGTTGCAGTGCTCGTTGAGTTGGACGGCGGAGTCGCACACGAAGCCACACTTGTCGCACTGGTTGGGAGACGGGGAAGGCGTCGGCTGGTTGAGCGGCTGTCCGTACAGCGGGCTCGAGGAGGATACCTGCGACACTCGCTCCTGCATGTTGTACGGGTGGAACCGGTTCGGTTTGTGGTACTCTTGGTTGTATTGGGACTGGTCCCAGTTGATCTGCTCGGAGTGCTGGTTTTGCGGGAAGCCAGAATGAGAATAGTTATTACCGAACTGCGGTCCCGGCGAGAAGTTGGTCTGGTCGGGGTTCTGGTAGGGCGAGGGCGCGTGTAGTCTGCTGCGGGGTGGCGGGGTGCGGGAACTGCGCCGACGTCTCCGGCGTGGCCCGCTGCTGGAACTCGGGGCTGGGCTTGGTGATCATGTTGTCGCTCGAGTCGGCCGGCGCCGACACCGTCGTCTCGATCTTCACTTTCGCACCGTTATTGTTGTCGGTATCATTCTGTGAGTTTTGCGTACCCCACTTCACGTACAAGTTCTCTTTGTGATATTGCAGATGCACCTCTAACGAATCGACAGTGTCCAAGTAGAGATCGCAAATCTTACAATGATAGTCCCTCGACGGTAAAGTCGACGAAACAGCGTTGCTGTTAGCCATTTAAATCATCAATCCAAAGGAGAGCACCGTCTCCTCCAACGAAAAAAAAATAATAAAAAAACGGCACTGGTAGTGTCGACGTACATGTAGTATGGCTGGCTCAGGCGCTACAGGTTAAAGTCATGGTCGCGGGCGGCGCGATCCTCGCGGCTCAGACGGCGCTCATGTTTGCGAACAAAGTTTTTGGCGGCATGTCGGCGCGGCGAGCGGCGCGGCCACGTGCGCGCCTGTAAACACTGCCTCCCGCGGGACTGCGCGCACCTCCACGTCCATCCACAACACTCGCTCTCACTCGGCAGAAAGTTTCATCGCAGCCGTAACATTACTTATTGTCACTCGGAAAAGTCTAACAATAATTAACAGTGTCTATAATAATAAACTAAAATCACAGAGGAAGTAGTGGCGTAACAACTTGGCACTTGTTTGTAAACCCGGTGGCGCGGTATAGTTTGTGGTGTGCAAGGCGCGTCGCGGACGCTGCGGGTCGCCGGGTACGGACGCTGCGAGCGTTTACTAGCAACTGACAGCCTTCCCGAAGTCGCCTTCGGGGGCATGACTTCTATAACAATTCGCAACGTCGACCCCCACCGTGGCGTGCGTGCGAGAGAGACCGTCGCACCGTGATGAAGTTATCGCTCCTTCGTCCTTTTGTGTGTCCTTAGTGCGAGCGAGACGGCGGCGCGGGGGTGGCCGAGGCCGCGCGGGACGGGGCTGGTCCTACTCTTTCTCAAAATTGAAATGCCCGGTCGAAATGTCCGGTGAAGCTGCGTCCGAGTAGGACAGCGATAGCACCCACCCTTACAATGCGGGCGGACAGAGCCCTGCGACGAAATTCTCTAAATTTTAAATCTCCTTTTATTATGTTGTACGTAAAAAATAATAGCCCCAGCATCCTAAACTGTAATGTTGAACTTAGACAGAGTGCATTGTTTACACTCGATTCGTTTATCACCTTGGAACATATTCGACGTTATTATCGACTAGATCAGATAGCAAAACAAATACTTGCACATACATGTTTATTATTAACTCCTAATAGATGACAAGCAAATGTCATTTCCTCATTCAAAGTCAATAACCGAAAAAGATCTGAATGATTGTGATAATGCGAATAAAAACATTGTTCGAGGTCATGATTTAAAACGATAGTATAACGTCTAAGTGGGTAGATAAGGAGTCATAATTAAAAGAAAACGCGAACACCTGCAGCGGCATACCCACTCACGGGTGAATCATACTTGTGAACTTGCATCATACCTACTATCGAAATTCTTGCAAATATTATGACGGGTATCTAAGAATTTCTCTCAAACGATTACACCACTCAATAAGACCCACATAAAACGAATTTCTCAAACAAAATAGAACAAGCGAATCCGTAGCAAACGCTTGTATTATCAGAATGGCCAAGCCTTGCGCAGGGCACTGATAATTTTGCATCGTGGACGTGAGAGGGGTACGAGGGGCGGGGAGGAGGCAGGAGGTCCTTAATTTTTTTTTCCTAAACACTTCGAAAGCACGGTCTAAAAAGTCCAGTTGTAGAAAATTAATATTTAAAAAGTTGAAAGATGTAGGTGAAATTGGGCGAGGGGTATTTTTGGCACCGGCCGGTGGCCATGCAAAACTATGGGGGTGCTGCCATCGATTTTCTCGGACCGTACCGATAGCCTCAACTGACATGAAGACACTTCCTCGTTCCCGGACACCTTAAGCGAAGCAAGCGCGCTTATTTTGTTGGTAAAATACAATGTTTTAACGTCACTTTCTAGTAGAAAATTACACTTATCTATACATTTAATAAATCTGTAGAATAAAAGTCATTTTTGTGCATTGAATATTTTGAAAAAAAAAATTGCAAAGGATAACCAACAAAACCCATTTCTAGTAACTTAGTATATCATAAAAATACGTAACCATTCCTCCGTTGCACACTTAATGCAATGATTGTTTGATAGAACTTAGTAGGTGTACTCAAAAGTATTTATGAAACGTAAAATCAACGTAAACATCCAACAAGAAACTTCGGAATTGTTTGGGAAAGTACGTACCTACTCAACTTATTTACAGTCTGGGTAATACCTTTGCGTCATAACACAACTTAATAACGACTCAGTAACAATAAGAAATATTGTGACCGCAAAACTAGGAACTGTAGTATTTGTAATCAAGATTCAAGTGGGAACCAAAATATAATATACGATGATGTGTGAAAGTTTCAAGTACAAAACAAAAAAATAATTTGGACAGATATAAAAATCTGTATGACGTTAAACCAATGCACAACATACACATGAAGCTCAGTTCTGCACTTAAAAACCCGACACCAGTATATACTCGTATAGCTGAAAATATTCAACGCAAAAAGGTCCTGAAAAGGCCCAACTAAACGTATAATGGTTACGAAACGTAGCTACTAAATGGTTAATCCCTGCGTGGCCGACTGTATCATTCATAACATTTTATGAGGGACGGCAATAAACACACAGCCTGACAAACAAAGTTGAGCTTCGACAACTTTCGCGAGGCGAGGTCGCGTAGACAGCGACTTTAGACTTCCATTTATTTTGTAAGTCGGATTAGTTTTATGATTGTGTTCGTTGAATTTAAGTTGAAGCTTAAATCGGTGATTTTAGAATTTTTTAATTGGGTAGACAAAGCTATTTAGGGCTTAAAATTTACTTGACTCGGTTTATTACTTAATACTAAATCTTATATTACGACGATTATTCTGTGTCTGAATATTATTTTTGCGAGGCTTATCACTCTTCCATTGTGTTAGGTGCCATACATTCACACTATTTTTTTTCTATACCTCAAGTTTCTTCTGAACTCTCTTGTCGGGAAGTATTTTTCTTAGTATTTTATTTGACACACATTTGACTATGTATTTTATCTCCATACATAAGAAAACTTTTGATGATAATCTCAAATCGTATAAACGTACCCTACCCAATTATTATTTTAATACATGATGCATTTTGTCGCTACCCGCTATCAACGCGACCTCGCCTACCGGTTGACGGGCGTCGCGGCCGCGGACTTATTCCGATGGTTATCGCTATCAATCTTATTAGCACCATTGTACCGACTCGCTTCTTCTCGACTTAATACTTTACTCAACTTTATTGAACACTTTTGTTCATAAATAAGGTGGGTAGATAAAACTTTAAACGCTTAATCAGTACTATTTGATACGCTAGTTAAAATAACTACTAGGTATATTTTCTGTGTAAACTGTAGACTAGAAATTGTTCAATTGATGATTGAATGAATGGAATCTGGGTCCATCATAGGTTTGTCATTAAAACAAAAAAACACACAATCGGTACATAGTATACGATTTATTTTTAACCCTAGCTTCCGCCCACGGTTTTACTTGCATCTCAAGAAACTACGTCTGTATATACCTATATGGATAAAAAGTAGCTAACTTATAATTCTGATAATAAGCTATATTACTGCCAAGTGTTACAAAAAATAGGATTTTATTACGAAGACACTAAGTCTGGATTAACTTAAATATGTACTTATATTAGTTTACTACAAGTTTTCTTTGTTAGTTTTCTTAGTTACAAGAAAACTAAAACAAAACGTGTTAAAAAGCACAAAACAAAAATCTATTCTTGGAATATAATTTCAAGAAATAGTAAAACAAGCGAGATTATCTATGAACAATAGAAAAGTTAATCTTTCAAACGAAAGCTTAATTACTTTAACAACTAAGTAAAATTGTAAAAACTAACACCTAGTACGAACAATGGTTAAGATAACATATTATTATTACTTTTTTAGACTTTTAACAGAGTATTGTAAAAAATTGTCTTATCTTTCGGAAAAAAGTAATAAATATTTCTAAGTAAATTCGAGTCTTAACAAAGTTGCAATCTGATAAAGTGTTTTAGTGTTTAACTGTAGCTATGTATGTTTGTTTGTTACAAATTTCTGTAGTCTTTTTTTTAAATATTATTGTTCAATGGTACCTTCAATACCTATACTTTTATGGGTGAGAAACTGAAAACAACAATTAAATAAGTAATTATTTTTGACAGGTTCGATGATTTCATACAAGATGAATTATATTATTGATATTACTATGCAGAGAAGTTACTGCACCTTACAAAATGTGATAGTTCATTATCTGCCTAGCCTTTTCTTGCTGTTGGGTTATAGATGGACATCCCTCCGGGGAGCGACCGCGCCAAGCGCCACTTAACTTTAGCCATCAGATCCTTTGCGATCGTGTATAATTATTGATTACGTAACTTTAACAATCCGTTATCAAAGCAATATTATTGAAAAAAAAAACTTGTGATATTAAGGAGATTAACATCCCACTAACATCAGAAATGCAAGTTTGCAAACGAAATAGTATGGATGTATCGATATTTGTTCCTCGTTTACTTAAAAAGTCCTGAATGGATTTTGATGAACTTTGGCAGTAACATCGCTTATACTTCAGAGTGCCTGCTACTTTGCTACTTTTTATCCAGCTGCAAGAAGTTGTTCCCCCTAGAACCGTACAAAGGCGCTGGCAGCCAGTTAATATATAAATCAGTTTTAATTAACAAATCCTGTTAAGAATGTGTACCATCGTCCTTTGTGGGTACCACGAAGCGCCCCGGGCCTCTGCCCACCTCTCTGACATTGCCAATATCAAGACTTCTTAACAACATACGTAGATAATGACTCATAGTGCATTATACTATTAATAGACTATATTATTGTAAAACATTTAAAGTATGTTCAAGGACTTGCTGATGATGGCCCTTGGGGACGAAGCCTGCTAAGGCAGTAGAATTTTTAAAGGTCCTGCTTTCTCTGCCCAGGTTCACAAAGGGCTCCAGAAGGATTTTTTTCCAAAAAATCCCATTCTGACTGCAGTTTTAGTCACGTCCTGTGATAACTACTTACTTTACAGACCTGGATGAGAAGTAGCCTATAGACTTTTTTGTTCGATAACGGAGCCATCTGACACTGAAAAAATTTTGCAAATCTGAATAAAAGTGACCGAGATTAGCACGCTCAAACAAACGAACTTCTCAGCTCATATTAGTATAGATAAAGTTTCCCGCTACATACAAATAGTCTACAAACAAAACAAAACTTCGGTCAGAGTTGAACCCACAATGAATGGCGGCAAAAAGTCCGCTCGATTCGCTGCAGTCTGCACCGTAACGGGCCTTCGTGATGGCTAACTTTTTCACTTCTTACCCGGGTCAGTTCTGACATCTGAGAAATAAAAATGAAGTTTAGTAATCGCTAAATAATAACACGTCTGGCTCCGCTAAAAACGGGAGCGTTCGTAGAATCAAGTCGAATGTGACCTCTGCTAAAGTCAAATCGGTGAAGTGACTAAGAGTAATAATTAATTTTATATACATACATATGTACTTAGGTACATGTGTTGCATTAGTTTTTGTGTGATTGGCCTTCGTTTGTAAGTGTTCATCATTCGTCCGTCTTTGTGCAGCGAGAGCCAAATGATACTTAAAATGTTTTGGTATGATGACCGCGGTGATTAGGTGAATCCACATCTCTTTAATGAAAATTATACTTTGAATTATCATGTTTATTTGCTTTTGATTTTTGTAAATGTATGAAAATTAGCAGTCTTGAATACAACGCACGAAACGCAACTTTTTCATCATCTGTTTATCTTTATCCATACCATTTTGGGGTCCAGTCACAACGAATGCACCAAAGTGTTTTACAGGGAGACTATTGTCTATCTGACTTCTTCAACCCAGTTATCCGGGCAACCCGATACATGAGACACCAACGCAAAAAATTGTGTTAAAAATCTTCCGTACCATTCAATAGCTATGCACATATGCAATCAAAATGCAATGCTTAACCTTTTCTGTTAAACAATACTAAATTATAGTTAGCCTTGTTAACTGACACTTCATGAACGAAGTCTGCTTACCCAACGACAGTTAGACTAATGTTAATAATAATTGTACAATGCATTTTGACGAGACGGGATAATTGTTTAAAAATATTTGCTCATTCCAATCATTATTGTTTTATATTACACTTAATTCCGACTGCGGTTTCACCCGCGAGCTGAAGGAACTACTTTCTGCATATGGATAAAAAATAGCCTAAATGATATTCTGATATTTAAGCTATATTACTACCAAGTTTCATCAAAATCCATCAAGTCGTTTAAGCGTAAAATACTAACAAACATACCCACGCACCTACATCCTTATAAACTTAATAGGATCATTTCCTGTCAGATTATAATGAAATCTCAGCGCAGTTAGGCACTGAAAACGTTCGAGATACTGGCAGCGGGCAATATTTTCCTGTAGTGCATTTTGATGTCATGAATCATCTACTGATTCGACTAATAGCTTGTCTTTGAGAATCTCGTATGCATAAAATACACAAAGACACCTCTTTATAGTATTACATAAATCTAGAGGGAACTATATTTACATAGCATTGCATTAATCTAGGTCAGCCTAATTTATACAATATAAAACATAATACACGTTCCAGAAACCAAAATCAACCCTGCACCGTACACCAATACTAGTGGTGCATCCAAATTGCGACGTTGTCAAATTTCCATGCGTGCATCCAAACTTGCTTCTAGCAACACCGCATCCACCCCTCGGAAGAAAAAAACACCCACACAAATGCACTCGAAACAGGTGTAAAATGCACGTTGTACGCACACTAACGCAAAGCGCACGATTCTCACGTAAAGTTCTGAGAAATGCCACGCACACATGCGTAAGCTTTTGTGTGATACGGAAAAAAATCTAAGTCGCACCCACACAGTGATGGTGAGAAAACAATGATGCGCCCGAGTTCGTCGCTTTTGGATTTCTCTTGCAATTTTGAGGATAACTTGGTTGGTTGATCTTTGTGTTGCAAACACTTGTATTTTGGTATTAGATGCTAAAATGTATTTTATAAAATGCTGTGTTTAGGTGCACGTCATGGAATAGGATTTTATATGCAACTTTTAAGGATATTTTGTTTAATAAAATCCTTTTTTTTCTCCTTTGCAATATACCACGTGGTCTTAAACTGAAGTTGAAACACCATCCGTGGTGATAGACGATTGGTGCATCGGTTTTATGTGAATATTTGTCTCTTTGATTAGTTTTAAAGACTTATGGGGAAAAAAGGGCATTTGTATTTGATTCAGACGTATGGTAAACCAAAAAAAATATCTAGGAAAGTTACCATAGAAATTCACCTCAATTCTCAATGATCACATAAGTGAGTTGAATTTGTCTTTCAGAGTAACTACTTCTAAGAGAAAACTTGATCCACATAGATTATAATTTAAGATAACATGCTGTGGTGTACAATTAGAAACCATCTTTAACCCTAAAATGACAGCAAAAACTTACTTAACCCCTCTTAAGTAAAAATACAAGATGCACAGGACATCTGAATATATTTTATAGTGAATCGCACAGATTTAATAAAAAAACTTCAATTTGAGAACGCGTTGCACGCACTCTAGATGATAGGGGTGCATAGGAATGCAGCGGGTGTCGGCCAGGGGTGCGGGGGTGAAGTAAAAAACGATAAAATACAGTTAGACGCGGGGGTGGCTGCGTTACCAACCGGTTTCTACAACACTCCACCACTGTTATTTTGTATAAATAAATAGGTTAGATAGGAGAAGTTTGGAGAATCATCTGGGTTTTAGAAGACAAGAAGAATATCAAAACTTAAGCATATTTCTTATACCGAGATTATAAAATGCTAATGTTGTTCAATTACACACACAAAAGTTTGTGTGGAAGTTGTCAAAGTGGAAAATATGTTAACTTGCAACAAAACTGTTAGTTCTTTTGTGCAATACCAGTCTGACTACCGACTGATTGCTACCCTTCTAGCCTGCGATTTCACAAGGGAACTACTTTCTGCACTCGGCTTAAAAACTAGCCTAAGTTACTCTTCTCTCACCCAGGTATGTATATTACCTATAACCTAAGTTACTCCTTGTTACATTCAGCTATCTGCCAGGCGAAAGTCTCATCAAAGTCTCTGCAGTCTTTACGTGCGTTATGACTATCACCTTATTTCTGAGACCACTGACTTTCTTTTCAAATCAAACATGTTTCTAGAAGTTTCAATATTTTTCTTCTGATATTCTGTCTGTTCTGTTTCTTCATTAATTCATCATCATCTTCCCTTATCTCAATTTTATTTAGGGTACCTTCTTTCCCACTGTTATGTTTGCCGTCTTCTCACAAGTTCTTTTCAGCCATGTCGACTTTACACAATCCTGAAATCTTCATTAATACTTAGTGAAATAGTGTCTGCATCTAAACTATGTAATGTCTGCTGCTGACGTTTGTTAGTTCTTATCTCAGAAACTATGACTCCGATTTGAAAAAAAAAATCAATGTTAGATAGCCCATTAACTAGGATTCATCTATAGGGTACTTAAGGGTTTTTATCAAGGTATGCAGAATAGTTCCCATGGGACATGGTTTATTGTCTAAGTACTTAACCTGTAGCAAAATATTCTCTTGATGTCTTAATTAATCATAGATATTTACGCAATTAAACATAAGGAAGTACCATTTTTCATATAAAAGTACTAACTTATTTTTAACAAGCTAGTTATTTTTTTAGTTGGAATAGTTCTTTCTCTGAAAACTCTAGAATGCCACTGCGTGTAATAATGTTTTAAATTCGCATTCGGTTTTATCGTTGCATAAATCTAGCTACAAAATCAATGAATGCTACAAAACTTTCTTGTTGTATAAACTTTCATCTAGATAAGATTCACAATAAGGTCCAAATTTTCGTGTCAGGTGCCTAGGAACCAAATAATTTCTACCTTTTTCTTACAAGGAATTCTTGACAAATTGTGAGTAATTATTCAATTCTACCTAAAGATCTGTGCCTAGGAACATCATGAGAACTAAATGAGATGGTCTCACAAGTACGGGTAGAAAATTAAAAATAAAATCGACACGAAGTATGCTAACAATTTGCAAGGGAATATTAATGAGGGAAGATAAGGTTCCGAACCGTTTTACTTTTAAATACGATAGGGTCATTTCGCCTGTTCGCGACCATCGCCCAGTTCGCGTCCATTTTGCCGATCTCCTTTAAAAAAACTTCGAAAACAAGATAATTAACACACCAATCAAACGAAAGATCATTACCGCTAATACGTTAATGTATAAGAGGCACGCACAGATAGACAAAAGTTCTGTGCGTCCAACCAATCCTTTTAGAAAAAATAATTAGTCTAGGCTCTTCAACAAGAAAGCGCAAACACGTTGAATTTTAGATAAAAATTAGTGTGCAGCGGCGTGTTTGATGGTAAGTTTTATATTGTTTTATGTGAATTTTAGGATAGATAGCTATTACTACAGTTTAATGATGAATAAAGGTATAATGTTTTTTATGAATTTGGTAATGTTTTTTATATTTAACGAATAAAATAAGGTGGACGCGAATTACTACATCGAATTTTACAAAACTTCCACTTTGCGTCCACAATGGACGCGAACTAAAACTATCCTCTATACTAATAAACCAAATTGCGTCCACTGTTTTCGTTAAATACTTGCTTATAAAAAATAATTAAAACATGGGCACTGTTTAATATATTAAGATTAAACAGTAAATTTTTAATTTTTGTTATTTTAAATTAAAATCAACATTATCATCATTTAAAATTCACTTTAAAAAAATAAAAATATTTTTTCTCAACATTGGTTTAAGTAACTTAAAATTAGGCAATTAATTTTGCAACTTGAAAAATAAACAGTAATCGGTTCTGTTAATTTTACCCTAAAATCACAGGGAAAGACCCGCGTTGATTATAGTAAGTTTTTGGCCATATTAAATTAACAAAACAATATAACAATTTTGTCTAAACATATAACTAAAAGAATTGTTGAGTCAATAAATTATCAGACAAGGCATATTCTTTGAATATTTTTTTTATCGATTTATTCTTCTCTCGAATATCATTTAATGCTTTCTTTAAATCTTCTTCTGTGTATGTTGTCTTTTCCTTCTTTTTTCCTGTATCCGAAGAACTTATCTTAAATGAAATTACTTAATATATTAAGATTAAACAGTACATTTTTTTTATTAAGATATATACGTGGTTATAATTAAATTATATTTTTTTTATGAAGATATATTCGTGGTTCTAATTAAATTATAGTTTTTCTATTTTTTTATTAAGATATATATATATATATATATATACGTGGTTATAATTAAATTATAATTAAATATTTAAATTATAATGATAATTTAATTATAACCACGTATATATCTTAATAAAAAAAATTACTGTTTAATCTTATTTTAAGTTACTTAAACCAATGTTGAGAAGAATTATTTTTATTTTTTAAAGTGAATTTTAAATGATGATAATGTTGACTTTTAATAATTAAGTTTATTGTTAAATAAAGAAATTGATCTAATACAATCTTTCTTTATTAATTCTTAAAAAAATCACCCCTATATTCCTTTTCTAAGCTACTGGACGCGAACTGGACCATGGGTGGACGCGAATTGGATTTTGTGGACGCAAACTGGGTAAAACGCCTAATTTTGAGGTTTATCGATTTAAATAGAAAACGTAAGATATTTCTAATACAACTGAAAGTTAATCTTAAAATAGAGTATATAAGGAATACATTACACAAATTTGACATGGAAATGAGTGCTGGAGCATTTTTATTATCGCCGTCAAACTTGCCAACTGCACTAAATGGTCGCCAACAGGCGAAATGACCCTATGTGTTAAATTTGAACAGATCGCCCTGTGGGTGGCTGGTCATCAATTTGGCGAGTGGAGGGGCAGGCAGGGGCGCGGGGGGCGAGGCCGAGCTCAGCCTCGTCTAACCCCTTATTTTACATTTCACACTCCGGGAAAATCGTTAGAGAAATCTGCGTACCGTGCATGTCCGAGACATACGCACACAGACGCGCGCCGGGCGCCGTCCGAGCCCCCCCCTCACCACCCTATATCGACGAAACTTCAAGAAATCCTCTTATACGCACATGTGTACCTACCTAGTCACATATGTAAATCAAAATTACACATTCAATTTCTTCTGATCCAATTGATCGGACGACACACATGTATGAAGCTACCGAGCTGGCTTACAGACTACTAGTTTCGCTCTCTTCTCAGAATAGGTCGACTTTAGTCTAGATATTTTTAATATTCTACATCCTTGCTGAAGAGGATGATGATATTGCTTACTTTAATTTAGCATAGCAACTAAACGTCGAACACGTACAGGAAATCAAACTGTATAGCATAGTAGATGTATTTTAATTAGAAAGCGGCTGGGAAGATGCTGCGGGGCTCGGGGAGGCGTCGGGAGGCGCAGAACAAGCAGCGAGGCGATCTATTGAAAGATGTCGCCGTGGGGCGGCGAGCCGAGTGGTCACATACATTATTACCGAACAATGTCACTATGCAAATGTATGTGGGAAGGCTTTGTGTGAACGCACTTACGCATACGGGGGAGGCGCCTCCACATAATCCGAGGCTCACCCCGCCGGCCTGCGCCCGCCGGCGCTCGCCAAAGATGGTTGTACGCATGTGAGTGTACACACGCGGCACTTTCTCTTCAAGCTCGCCACTGGCTTTTAAAGAGGGAGGCTGGGAGGAGGCGGAGGGAGCGTTCCGACCGGGTGACCACGGGGAGGCTGCCGAGCGGCCAGCGCCGCCTGGCGGTCGCGCCGCGCACTGCCGCCTGCACGCCGCAGCTATGCAACAGGTCCAGCTGCTGGTCTAGACGCTGATAGCGCGCGATCTGACACCCGACCCGCCAGCGCAGCCCCGACCATGCACCACTACATCACCCCTGGCCGAAGACACCGCCAGTCGGCACACGGCGTCACGCTATGCACGAGGAGTGCAGTGTTAGCACGAGCGTGCTCGGCGCCTGGCAGCCGCGGAGGCGGGGGCGGCCTCGTTTAATTGAGTGTACTCAGCGCCCTCGCCAAATGATACTCCTCTGTTCCCGAAATACCTGTAATAGATGTTAATTAGAGCGCCGCCCCGCGCACGCTGCAAAGAAAAAATAATAATTTGAACAGGTCGTAATTAGAGATGTTTACATAACTGTAAAACAAATATTTTCTTAATTTTTAATATTTTTTCCTCTTTTCCCGGCTAAGGGTCGGGTTTAAGAATATTTATTTTCCTCGGGACTTTCTCGAGGCTAAAGAAAGAATCTGAAATTACATCTGAAAAATGTTGTTAGCAGCATGTAGAGGAAGAGGAAAACGTAACGTGTCGGCGAGTGCGATGCGTGCGGGCAGCATGCGACGCGGCACGGCGCGGCAGGCGAGGGGCGCGCGGCTCGTTTGAATCGAACGCACGTCCGGCGCGCCACCCCGGGGGTGTGTAGTGGACTTTTCGCTCGGCTTGATATATATTTTCCATTCCTCCCGATGTAGGCTACTGCGGCTGTAGGTTCCGGCCGGTGGCGTCGGTGCGTTGCTCGCATTTACATGCGTTGCTCGGACGCCCCCCTGCCCCCCTCGGGCCGCTCTCAGATGAGTGCTCGCATATCAACATCTCGATCGAACTTAATTAAATTTTCCATCACTTCTCATTAGACTTAGGGCTATGTTTAAGATCGTTGTATGATGATTGGATTTGGAGGGGCTTTGGCTACGTATTCACTGAATTACGAAGCGGTAGCTGTAGGCCGGAGTATTGTTCGAACCAAGTTATTGCGTAAGCCCAAAATCTGTCCTTACATAGGTACTTACCTACTGCTTGCTTTTGTAAGATTTGGTATGAAAAGTAGTGCGTCAAAACTTCTTAAATACCTCAAAAGACACTTTACTGTCTCCTCATATTCTTGTATGGTTTTGAAACTTTTTAAGCTATAACCAAAATCATTCAAAACAAAATTCCTTGACACGATTGTCACTATAAAGTTACAAACAATAAAATTTCAAACCATTTCTACTCCATACACTTGCCCCAGAAACTGAATTTCGGAACTCGATCCCGCGACCAACAAACATCGCGTAAGCAAATCTACAGAAGGTACACAAAGGACGAATTGGAAGTACGGTTATAATTAAAATTGGTGAAATAGGAACTAACAGTACCTAATTTTGATCTCTTTTTGCACCAACACTTATAAGAATGAACCCTTGATAAGACTGGGTGTCGAAGATTCTAGTTTCTGAATACCCGTAACGACTGCCAAAGATATTCAAATGACAGTCGAAACGCACCATTTTAACGTGCCTTCTAAAACACATCACAACAAGGCGGTTACCCATCCAAGGAGCGACCGCGGCAAGCGTTGCTTAACCTTATTATTGATAGACATAATTAACTACGATGTTTATAAGAATAGATAGCAACCGCTAAGCTTCACCCGCTACTTTCGAAGATTCTCGGTCAAGGTTGAGAGGTGCCCTTTTTATTGTTTTGGGTTCACAATCAGACATAACAATACGGTTAACCTTATTTTGGTCACAATGTTTTATTATTGGAACGAAATATTTGTTAAAATGATTCGGCATCATATTTCTATGTAAGTTATTAATACAATGGTTAATGTTATGTTAAGTACTTATTAAGATAAGGTCATAATAAGGTATCGGATGAAATAGTTTCATCACGAATTTGTTGATTCCTCTAAATAGTTTTAAAAAATACGATTGCTAGTGAAAACCTGTGTAAATAACCAAGAATTAGAAAAATGAAAGAATATAGGTCAATACTAAGACGATTATACTAAGGCTCATTTAACTCTAACAGATTCGAACCCAATATCACTAGGGCGATATTTGGTCGCTCGCTGCATAAAAACAAAAGAATTCATATACCTAGCTACACCAGATCCAGTTTTGCAGGACTGACATCTATACTAGTATAATAGAGAGGAAATATTTTTTTGTTTGTTTGTACTTTAAAGGCTCCGAAACCGATTTGAAAAACTACTGGAAAGCTACACTCTCTTCCCGAGTAACATAGGCTATATTTTATCCAGGTACTGGCAGTAGTTCTCAAGTGAAACCCAAAAAAGAGGCTAGTTATCAATAATATATCTTTATCTTTAGTCTGGCTGTCCAACGCAATACCGAGTTACCATGACCGGTCATTGACAAGGCAGGGATATCAATCAAAATTACAAATAAGTGCATCTAATACATACCTAAAGATCCTACACCTTCATGCGTCAATGTTTTACATTTTTCTCATAACCCTTTCAACTTGAAAAGTCAAACAAAAATGAACCTTAAATCCGAGGAAATAAGGTTCTACGTATTCTTAAAGATCGTTTGTTTTTTTATGAGCAGACCTGCCATCTATAGGTCGATATTCTTTAAGACTCGATTTTTATGAAAAAGTTTTCAGTTTCAAATGTTTGTCTGCGATAAGTAAGGGGAACGGGGTTGGACTGATTTTCTGAGCTTAGTGGGGAGTATTAGAAGTAAGATTCTGTATTTGACGGAGCAGAAAGTACCAGACACTGTTTTGATAATTTTTAAGCTGTATGAGAAGTAGATATACCTTGGGCGACTATGAGATTTTGAGAAGTTTATACTTTCTGTTCAATGCTTTAGATAATAAGGCTTTTAATATCGGTCTTAGTTATGATCTTCGTATTCTGTTTGAAGAAATACATTTAGGGGAGTACCTTAAGGTTGAATTTTGGGCCCCATTATCAAAATGTAAGTAAAAAGAAAGTGTACTTAAAGACAACTACCCTCATCGCTTAGAAAATAATCCTAAGCTACACATCTGATTGAAAGATAAACAGTTCACAACATCAACTGCAGCAGTCCACAAACTTACATTCCTCTATAGGGTAACTTCACAGATAAACCTAAAAGTCTATCCCCTACTGCTAACGCGACTCCTGAAACAAAACAAGAAGCCTACATAAATTACAACAAGACCATCATGCAATGAGAATTCAAATCAATAATACAAACTAGAACGATTTTACGTCCAATAGATGTAAGCAAATTTCGCAACGTCCCTCTCCCAACCTGTTCCATTTCCTATGTCTGCATAATAGATAAACATATATACGTATGTAAATAAGTACTCCACAGCCTATAGTATATATATGGACCCCCGAAATATAGTTTAAAGCTATAGTTATACATTGGCTTGACAATACTAGCCTCCCCCATACCAGGATATTTTACTTTCTCTGGACGAGGCCCCTTAGGCGCGTCCTGAGCGCCACCACACCCACTCCCCAGCCTGGTCACCCTCACCCCTCACGCATAGTACACACCATACTGAGAGCGAACTAACTGTGCTGCCAACCTCTATAAACTCGTTCATACGTGTTCCTCTATAGATAGGTACTTATTTAAATACGCAATTTGGAGCCCACCTATACATACTATGTTCGTATGTGTGTACTGAGCTTTAAATCAATTTGCCGTGTAATTTTATTTGGTTTAAGCTGATTTAATTTGAACGGACGTTGGTTGTTGAGTTTATAATTGTTTCATTTGCTTGTAATGTTACTTTACCTTACTTGCCTATAACTTGACAACTTTTTTTGATCACAGCATGCTTAATAACAGACCCCATGTCATATTCCTCACATGCTTTTTTTAACACTTATGTAGTGGACAAAACGGCATCTTTAAACTGTTTTCCGTCATGAGACTTAGGGGATGTAGCGCTCAGTTTACAAAAACACGAGCAGTTGTATGCGCTCACGTAATGAAGAGGGGATGAAACACGGGTCAAGCGTAAGTCGGCCCATCTTAATGCGGACGCTCGAGCTCAGTTTCCATTTTAGCCGTTCACGTTACGGGTTTATTGATGGCCAGAATTTTGCAATTATTTTGGAAGATTGGTTTATCATAGCATGTTTGTAAAGTGTGTATCAAGTTTTTCTTCTGTGTAAAGATATTCTATTTACTTGATTAAGTTACCAATTCATGAAAAATTGAAACAAATACAAGAAATAACATACCTCTGCATAGGTGCGAGTTAGGCGTTTGAAAAAATAAATAAGCGGCACTTAGTTTTCTTATAGCATTTACTTTTCCGCTCCAGCGCCCTCTGCCGGTCACCAGTTGAAGTTACTTCAATCACCAAATCTTTAATTACAAAGGTACTCAGTTTACTTTTAGGGGTTCCTTCCCACTTTTCGTGTCGATGCGTCTGCGATTCTGTGCCTTGCGGCTTGCCGAGTGAGTGGTCACGGGATCGACACAGTAGACCAGTTCCAACCGATCCGCATGGGAATATATGAGGAAGACTTATATTCAGCAAATCGATGTCCTATCCTATGGCTGATATAATGATAAATAGTTCAATTTAACCTACTTATGTGTTCAGTGCGTTTAACTTTACCTATATATTTGAAGCAATATTGGTATTTTCGATCGATAAGCTCACTGGCGAAAAGTTTCCATCTATTTATATTGAATTGAATATTTTTGTAATTTATACAGAAGTAGCGACCCGCCCCGGCTTCACACGTGAGCAGTTGATATTAACCTTCCTCTTCAATTACCTACTCTATCTATTTAAAAAAACGCACCAAAATCCGTTGCGTACTTTTAAAGATTTAAGCATACATAGGGATATAGGGACAGAGAAAGCCACTTTGGTTTATAAGTACTATGAAATGGTATTATAGCATATTTAGATACCTACTTGGGCAATAGAAAATTATACACAAGGTTGATTTTTTAAAGAGGCTTTAAGTAGTTGTAAAGTACCATCAAAATCCTTTCCGTCTTACCACAAAAACTTTTAAACGTCAGTTTATGCCTTGTCTAAAAAAATGTCAAATTATGACGTTGACATATGGTTCATTTTGCAGCCAAAATTTTATTAGACAAGTGTAAAACAGGGTTTAAAGTTTTTGTAGTAAGGCCATTTATGTTTTGCGTTGGAGTAAAAAAGAAGTAATCTAAACTCCCATGCAATGTTTTCTCAAAGACATGTTAGCCTTTTCTTCCAAATCATTTGATCCGCTTTCAATTGTTTTGTGTTAGACACGTCTAATTTATAAGTAGTACACAGTAATCCTTCTCTTTGTGAGAGGAGGCCTGTGCTCAGCAGTGGGACGATAAAAAGGCTGTAACAGTAACAGTAGGTAGTCATGCCTAACTGAAGTGTTCTTTCAGGATCTGTGGGTACCCACATTCTTTGTTATAGATTACTTTAACTTTAAAGTTTAAATACGATATTGAATCTGTGTTGAAGTTGTGGAACTAACTGCCCATAACTCAACGGGGTTTTCCAAAACATACGAGAGACAATGAACCAACTTCTCACGTTGTCCCGCCCTATCTCTTGCAGGTACACACAATTGTCGATAGATGGCGTTAAATACAACAAGTTAAACAAACTGGTTATGGTTAATGATTAAATGTTTAGAAAAGAAGGATTTTAATTTAATAGTCAGATAGAGTGCATGAGCACACTTCCTTGAGTTGGCTGTAAATAAAACTTGATATTGAAGATTTTTAATGGTCCTGACAAAATCAGACCTTAGGGAGCGTTCAAGTATTACGTAACGCAATTTGGGGGGCGGGGTGGTCTCGTAAAACGTTACAATGCATTACAGGGGCGGGAGGGGGTCCTTCTTACAACACGTTACGTAACATTGTTTCTTTTTTTATATAAAAAATTAGGAAAATAAAACTCCCAAATTGGCAACTCTTTTCGCTTACGTTTTACGGGGAATCCCTAGATTGTATTGCACGTCATTTTTATCATAAATAATTATATTAAATTGCATGGCGTAAGGTAAAAATAAATATTATTTTATTTGAAGACTTTATTAGTAAAAAAGCTTGTGTGTAAAGGCAAAAATTTATAACAAAATAAACAAAATACGCAGGTTACATATACGCAGTGTTGGTGTATTAAAAATCTTTTGTTTTCTCATATTAAGGCAATTAAAACTATACCAAGGATAAAAACTATAACATAACTTTTTGCAACTTCAGGGTATAATGATCACTTGAGTGTTACGTAACGTTTAGAGAGGGGGCGGGGTGGGGTATAGAAAAGAGTTATGGAACGTTATTAGCGGGGATTAAAATCTTAAAAAACTGCGTTACGTAATACCTGAACGCTCCCTTAGACGGCAGAACTACTTATATGTTTGTTTTACATAACAGTGTAGATCTAGGCTACGACTATTACCTATTAACAATATTACTATCGAATACACTATATTTTACATATTAAAAACTATCAAAATCATAAGTACAATTGCTTTCATTTCGGCACTTTTTTACCCATTACCCTCATCAGAAAATTATCAAAGTACCTATTAACGCGCCAACACGAACATATGGGCGCGAAAATATAATTATTCTTAATTTTGTTTCCGTTTTATCTCTTTAAATTGGTATTTGTTTTGACAGCTTTGTTAGAATTATTATTTATTTTATTTTGAAGTTCCGGTTGATTTAAATTTAGTAAGTTTTTGTTTTGAACTTCCGTTTACGATTAAATTTAAATATTTTGTAAATCTTTATTTTGACTAAAACTGTATTTCCATTTGTGATATTACAAGTGTTTCCGGCTGTAATTAATAATTCAATATTAGTATGTCTGTTGATTGCAAATTGTGTTTAAATATTCAATACCTGAATAAGTCTTCAATTTGATTTCAACCATGTTTCCGTTTGCATTATTTTAATTTAATATTGGTTAGTAGTAGGATTTTATTTTGACTCCTGCGTTTCTGTCGCTGGCGTTTCTGATTGGTTTATTGTATTGTAATACTTTTTATCACTTCCGCTCCCTGTTTTGATTGTCAGAAATCGGTATAAATAGGCCGCAATGTGGCCAGTAGGATTCTTTTTTCGCTCAGCAGTGAATAGACACAGTCGGAGTAAGTTCTTGTTATTATACCATTTGTTCCCTTATTAACTGTTGGTGTGTGAACTTTGATGGACATAATGTGTGATCGTGGTAACGCCGGCGATGACGCGACGACAAACGCTAAGGCATTATGATTTAGCAGTCGCGGCGCACGGATGCGTCTGTCGCGAACAATTTTGAAGAAAGAAAGAAAATCAAAGGACATCATCAGCCTATCGCAGTCCACTGCTGGACATAGGCCTCTCCAAGTGCACGCCACTGAGATCGATTTTCGGCTACTCGCATCCAGCTCCTGCCAGCCGTCTTGCACAAGTCATCACTCCACCGTGCCTGAGGACGTCCTACACTACGCTTGCCGAGGCGTGGTCTCCACTCTAGAACTCGTTTACCCCAACGGTTATCGGTTCTTCGGCTAATATGGCCAGCCCACTGCCACTTCAGCTTGCTGATTCGGTGGGCTATGTCGATGACCTTGGTTCTCTGACGGATTACCTCATTTCACGGATTCCTCGAACAGCGCTCAGCAGAAATGCTGTGTCTCGCGCACACAGGCACGAAACAACAGCGCTGGTTCTCAGATCTGACCCACCACTCGTCCTTTCCTCAGAACTATAAAACTTAGACGCCGTGTCGCCGTTTGCCTTTGTTGGTAGTAGCTGAAGCCTGTGCTCCAAACGTTTATCAGAACAACGGCGACTGCGCTCTGAGATGACAAAATCAACGTATTATAGCGGCATTATAGGAGTCCTACACGGGGGAAGATTGGCCCGATAATGAAAAAGAAGTCGAAGAAGAAGATCATGTGTCCGTAAAATGTCCGCGATCCACGTGATCCGTAAAAAATGTCAAGTGTGTAATGCTAAAAAGACCGTAATACAAAACATACATGTCAAGCTCGTCATAAACGTATTGAACATCATCGGGTCTGCGCAGCATGGTTAAGACTTCCATACTTCTCTATTCTTAATATATCCGGACCTTAACATACTGTAATTTGTTATGGCGTGAAGCTTTCTTATGTTTAGATCCTGGTGTAAACCTTCCTAAGCCTGATTTTATTTAAAGTGTATGTACTTTGTGGGAAGCCCAAAGTGCTGGTGGCCTCCCAGTAAAACAGCAGGAGCGCGGGCGACAGGCCGGCGCCTCGCGCCTTCATTAACGAGTCCAGGTCTGTCTCACCCACCTCCAGCACCGTGCGCAGCTACTTTTTGTCGCCGTTGTATTCATAGCTTATAAAATAACATACTAACTGAAAAGACTTGTTGTGTATTTATGTAGAAATACCTACTTTGAACTGTGATCTCTTTGTTCCTTTTTTGTGATTTTAAGTGAAGCTTTCTTATGTTTAGATCCTGGTCTGGTATAAACCTTTTTGCCTGATTTTATTTTAGGTGTTGCTGACTTTAACGTCTGACTTCTATTTTGTACTTTTGTCTCGGCTTTTGTAGGGTAAGTACAAGAATGTTGTGTTCTGCTGTTGTTGTCCTGGGGCATCAATACCTACCTACATACTTGCTGCACGTTGGAGCTAATTTTATTGTTTGAACTTGGGATGTGATGTTTCTATTTGGACGAGAAAGTTTGATGGGGTACCCGCTTATCAATGGCATTCCTTTCGTCGTGTTTGCTATATGTGTCGACCGTTGTTTGTACTTTGTGGGAAGTCCAAAGTGCTGGTGGCCTCCCAGTAAAACAGCAGGAGCGCGGGCGACAGGCCGGCGCCGCGCGCCTTCATTAACGAGTCCAGGTCTGTCTCACCCACCTCCAGCACCATGCGCAGCTACTTTTTGTCGCGGTTGTATTCATAATCAAACAGCCTTATAGCTCTGTCGGAGTAGAACCTCGTTGTAGCTTTGCACCAGGGTCTGCATACTCACACGACGTACCCGCTTCTAGCACTTTGTAGACTTCACTGGAGCCACCAGCACCATTTTTTTTTATTCTGGTTGTCTTGAAGAAAAATGTAGGAGTAAAAGGTTTAAAATGTAGTTATTGTTAATTATTCAATGAGGGTGTGAAGTCTTGTATATATTTATTTTTAATGTTTTCGTGTCAGTTCAGTGAACTCGCAAAGATGATGATTTTATATTATGTAGGTAATAATCTAGATTAGGCTTACACATATAGTACTTTTGTTAGGGTCAATTCCCACTGAAAGAGCAGCGGCCGGCAGCGGCCGTAATTGCAAGGGATTGAGCGCTCACGCGGCGGGCCGCGCGGCGCCGCGCGGCGCCGCACCGCGCCGCGCTCTTACATTTTCCGTGCTCTTACGGCCGCTGCCGGCCGCTGCTCTTTCAGTGGGAATTGACCCTAAATGTTCTTTGTTATTTTATTTTGTTGTTATATTTTCTGTTTCTTGTTACTTACCCAAATGCCATAAACTGTAGGTATTTCTTTTGTTTTATTCTGGTTTTCTTGAACAAAAATGTAGAGTAAACTGTAAAAGTAGTTCATAATTGCTTGTGATTGAAGGCCTAAATGAAATAAATGATTTTTTATTTTGACTTTAGAGTTCTATTTAATTGTATAATATTCGCGAAAGTGTCAAAAATGTAGTTGTTTCACTAATATTTAAGCGTTTTCTTTGTTTTTTCGTATCGTTTTTCCGGAGCTCACTGATTGACGTTTTCACTGTCTAGAGACCGGAGCCGGGAAAAAATGTCCAGTTAGTGAAAATTAAATTATACACTTTTGTTTTTACCAGTAAGTGCCTCACTAGCGCATTGAATTATCTGTAATGTTAGTGATAAGGTTGATGTGATTGCATTTTTGTTAAGAGTCTAATAGCTTATAAAATAACATACTAACTGAAAAGAATTGTTGTGTAACTGAAAAGACTTGTTGTGTATTTATGTAAAAATACCTACTTTGAACTGTGATCTCTTCTTTGTTCCTTTTTTGTGATTTTAAGTGAAGCTTTCTTATGTTTAGATCCTGGTGTAAACCTACTAAGCCTGATTTTATTTTAGGTGTTGCAGACTTTAATGTGCTTAGTTATTTTATTTTGTTGTTAGGTCTATTTTCTGTTTCTTATTACTTAACCAAATGCCATAAACTGTAGGTATTTCTTTTGTTTTATTCTGGTTTTCTTGAACAAAAATTTAGAGTAAACTTGTGATGAAGGCCTAAATGAAATAAATAACTTTTGGCTTTGAGAGTTCTATTTAATTGTCCAATTCGCGAAAGTAAAAATATGTCCAGTTAGTGAAAATTAAATTATACACTTTTGTTTTCACCAGTAAGTGCCTCACTAGCGCATTGGATTGTTATCTGTAAAGGGGTCTACACACCAAAGCCGCTGACCCGGCGGCACAGCCCGGCGGCACGACAGCCGCGGCATGTGGTGTTCTAGTAATTGTCAAATACTCTATGAAAGCCGGCGGCATGATTGTACAAAATACGGCCGGCGGGTTGGGCCGCCGGGCTGTGCCGCCGGCATCAGCGGCTTTGGTGTGTAGACACCTTAATGTTAGTGATAAGGTTGATGTGAATTTCTGGTTGTACTTTTATGTTTCTCTTTTTACCCACTTTTTGTTTTATTATTTCTTATTGTGTATCTTTGTTGTGTCTTTTGTTTGTAAAGAATAAATGTTTTAACCATATATCTAGCTTATAAAATAACATATTAGTCTTAAGTTTTTATAAAAGTGCCATAAGTAAGAAAATACTTGTTGTGTATTTATGTAGCAATACTTTGAACATCTAAGTGATCTCTACTTTGTTCATTTTTTGTGATTTTATGCAAAAGTTGAAGTTAATAAATCGTTGCTTCTCATATTGTTCTCTTTTATTATAAAAACCTCACTAATTTTCTCATAAAATTATAACATAATTTACCAAACTACTAAACAAGTATGTAAATAGCATGATTTGAATTATATGGGTCATATTAACCCACCTCCGAGTAACTTCCTAAAAAGTAGTGCTCAATAAGAATATATTGTTGTATGTAGGTATTCTTGTAAACTCTTAAGGTGCGTACGGATTGCGCGTACCCTGGTACGCGTACTCAGTTTACGCGTATCCGGAACGCCTAGTCCATACCTGCAGCTACGCGTTCACTCTTGGGGTACGCGTACCGCGCGAGCCAACTCGCAGCGCGAGCCACCGTCAGTCGGTTTTTGGTCGCGCGTCAAAGAGGACGCACGCGGCCGGCTACGCTATATTTGGACGGCAAAATGAATAAACACGCGTGTTCTTGTCGGAGTCATGGCGAATGACTGGGGCTCGCGGAGCGCTCTGGATCGATTGACCTCGCGTACAGGTTCGCGGCGGTCCGTACAGGAGCTGTACGTGTATCCAATGTACGCGTGGACAGTGTTTCCCAACTACGCGTAACACAGGAACGCGCTATCCGTACGCACCTTTAGACCGATTGACAAAATTGTATTCTAGTATGAAAGAATAAACTCATGTAGGCTCATGGTGAGTCTGATGATGGAGACGACGGAGTCAAGGGAACTCCTCAATGAAATATGGCCAGCATTAACCTCATGTTTGGGTTTATTATATTTTAATTCAGCACTGTGATAGGCCGCAGCGTTTTAACTAACAATGATTCAGGTGTCTTTAAATTTGGATTTCTAAGAAAATGAATTCAATGATACATAATAAATTATTTTATTTGAATACCAAACAGGATTACATTATATGTTATAAGTAGAATATTTATAACAATAGACAGCTATATATTAGGCAATAAGGTTAAGATTTCTATAAGGTTGAAAATGAAACGTCATTTGAGAGGAGAAAGATTTAATAAATAGATATAATAATTTTAGTCTAAAACAGAGTATCAGAACTAGAAGGACAATTTTAAAGAAAATGATGGTAGGAATCACAAATTGACTACACAGAACAATGAATTGCCAAGACAAAATGGTTTTGTTTAAGTTTACAAGCATGTTTGCATTAGAGCCGAATTCATAAAGTTTGACGTTACGTTCAACTGTCTGTTGAACGAGACGGTACAATCTTAGAGCAGGGTGCTATTATGTTCTATGTGTTAAATTCAAATGCAGATCACAATTGGAAAGCCGACATGTGTCAAAGTGAAATACCCAACACCGAGAACATGTTGTTTCAAGCAATTTGATATGTAATGCACAACAATTATAGGTAGTCAATAATTTATGTGATTATACACCTACGAATTATTTGCCGGACATACGCCGACTGTCAAGGTACCGTCCGTTTCTTAGGTACTACGCCTCTTGTACGTTTTGGTCCTTGAAGCAAATCGAGTGGTTTGCACGAAACATCCCGTGCCTGGGTGTCACGGGCTGAGCTCGGCTTATCGACTGCTGTACTGAGATAGAAATAAGCACAAAAATTATTAATGCTCATATAGTTTTGTTGCGAAAAGGAGATTTGTCTCACTCACTCCCACGGTGGGATTTTGATAGCATTAATATTTTTGGTGCTCTCTCAGGTTCTTACAATCCACCATCTTAGTGGGGCAATCGAGCTTTGCTTATTTAATTTATAAGCACTTTAGATGGTGAATTTTATCTTCAATTCACAAGTGAGGGATTGCGTTATATCGATTGCCGGCCCAGCGCTCATCTCGAGTCAATAGCACCCTGGATATACATAATAGTTATAATCTCTAAGTTACAATACATTATTACGTATTAAATAATAACTTCATTCATATATGCTAAACACAGTAGGTATTAGTTATTGATACTTACAAAAAAGTAAAATATTTATAATCGTAGCTTTAGTTTAGTGCAAGATTGGAAACAGTGGGAAACATTGTAAGTATTGAGTGTACCGATGTTGTTATCACTCTGACTTTATACTTGCATATTACTTAACTGTCTTGGTGTAACACGTAGTTTAGGTGGAAGAGAGTAAACATAGACGAGGAAGGGAGTGCGGAAGCTATCGGAAAGAGTCGGGAAACACTGACGCATCTTGAACAGCGAATAATACCGGTATTATGTTTATCTCACAACTAAACTATCGCCACACATATCATAACAATCCTTTAATCTCAGAGGACATTTTATGCACCATAGATTACATGTGATATTACATATAGAGTGGACAACTCAAAGGCGATAAGCATATTCGAGGAAGAGCGTAAACGTATCTAATTAGATATTAGGAAGAAATTGTAACTTTATTATACATAACCCCGCTATAGCGCCGCTAAAGTAAACTAAAAAAAATTGTTTCAAAGCTGTAGATCGTATGTATGTATAAATTAGCACCCATTTAATGCTAGCAATAAACTAGAGAGCGCGGTGCCGAACCGTCTGTTCTTCAACTATCAGGAATAAAACCTGAACTAAACGATTTAATACAAGTACATCTACCCGCAGTCAGTCGTCTACTGCTTAAAATACTGGAAGACAGTAAAATAATCGTCTGTGGAATTCAGAAAAATCAGCTATAATGACTAGTCGCGGAGCATATAGCGTTTGAACAGAACCCTATCTAATATTGGGTATATATAAACCTATCTATCTAAGGTGACGTTCGCAGGTGATTCGCTCACATAATGCTTTGTGATACGCGTATTGAGACTCGAGTTTTACAGACTAATATCTTTCACTGGACATTATAAGATCGTTCGTGATGTCAGCATGCGACGTTGCCGCTTCGTCTAGTGTAGGAGCGTGCGTTGTTGCCACTCCGTACGTCATTGTGATCTTTTGTTAACTTACAGCATCCCGTTTTGATGAATATGGGAGCTTGTACTAAGTTCGCAAGTATGTGCAGCAAATCACCTCACTGCTATATTAAAGCAATGTCAGACTGAATACATGAAACTGATTATAGAATCAACTGCACAGTCAGGAAATATATAGAATAGAAACACTGAGAAAATGCATAGAAACGTTTGGTGTCTGCGTAGAAGTAAGGAATATTATAAATAACTCTTATAAACATCTACTTGCTAATTCTAATTCAAAATACAACGTTAATTCCACTTTAAACACTTAGAATAAAAGGCTTCATTTAGGATGATGTACATACCGTTCATGTTTAGAATTTAATTATCTTATTACCAAAAATGACACAGTTATAAAATTCGACCGAACACCTAATAATCTGTACACAATCAAAAAATGATATATTAAAAATATTATTTTCTTTTCATTTTATATTTGTCCTGAGGTTAGATATTTATATTTTACGGAATTTTATACTACGACACTTAATAGAACATCGATTTTATATAACAGATATGTAAAATTACTGAGAATATAAAATTTTCACGACATCATAATATATGTATTTGTAAAGTTTGAGACGCTATTGAATATATTATATAAGAAGACGTTTTGGTGCAACTGTCGGTCTGCAACTGCTCAACGATATATAGTATGCGGTATATAAATATATAGTCATAAGCACTGGCGGGTGAGATTACGTGAAGGTACGACAACTTGAATACTCAGCCAATAGACCATCAATTCCACAATAAATACACATTGTTAATAAACAATATTACATCGTAGTGTTGTGCGAAAACAAAATCATTGTGCATTTGATTCGATATTCCGTTCAATAAACTAGCTAGCTACAAGCAAAATAAAATGTCGCTCAAATCATGTTCGTTATATAAAACGAGAATTTGTCCATTACATATCTATGTAAAGCTACTAGTAAATAAATAAAAAAGCGTGCTTAGAACATTAATGTTAGTCAATTAGTTTAGAGAAAACAAATAATACAGCCACAAGAGTGCGTTAGTCAAATGGCGATACACTGCAAAAACATATTATAAAATTATAAAAGAAATACTATACATTGTGTATTGTGTAACTAACTTACTATACCTAGGTATGTAGTTGTTATAACAAACATAATGATACCCTTACTGTAAATATATTCATTAATTTGATATTCGTATTGAGATTATGGGCGTCGCGTTAATACTCATTGGTTATTCGAACGTACTTTTATGTGTTATAAAAACTACATATAATGAATGACATTATAACAAATTGTGTATAATCCATAAGATCATGTCAACTAACGTGGTACGGGGGTGAGAACAAGCGCTAATCTATTCGATATTCTTCAACTGTATTGTGATAAATATTTTGAATAAATAAATATACTAAAATGTATTTTATATATGTAACCTATTATAATATAAGATTCGATTACTACCAATTGTTTGTATGCTGGGCATCTTTCAGACTGACGGTGGCGGCCGCTGCGAGTTCACACACACTAAGTAGCGAGAAGTCTGTCTGGAAGACGGGGTTACACAATCATATTCAGTAAGTAAACACACGCGTCAACTGAACGAGAGCGTCACATGTTATCACAATGGTTTGTTTCAAGCGTCAAACGAATGACTAAAGTTGCGCGGACTAAATATTCATTAATAAATTCAGTCTGTTTTATTGCTTTAGAAAAGTCTATACTAAAAATCACGTAAACTACGACATTTATACAACATTTAACATAAAGGCGGGTTCGCAGCGGCCGTCGTCTCGCGACCTCAGGATGGGTTCAGGGCTTCGCAGAAAGACCACGGGTAACGAGGGGCTTCTACTCAATATATCTATTATATATCATAACAATTAATAGCAGTCTTGCCACAATACCTTCATAGACCTTTTGTATAGAATACACAAATACTATATTATAATGTAAACATGTTGTGGTAGCGTGTGACTCCGACCAGTGTAACGTGGTGGTCCCTCTTCGGCCGCCCTAAAGCCGGTTGAAGGTCGAACCGAGTCCAGTGTGAAACACTCGATCTAACTACTGTCAATTGTTACATTTCATATCATACTAATCATATTAAAAAACCCTTACAAATCATTTTGCAACGTAATCATTGAATAATAATACTTAGGCTGACTCGGGACAATTATAATGAATTCATAAATTTTCATCATTCATTAAAACTAAACCTTAATAATATCAGCTACGCGAATAAATCAGCATGAATATTCATTATAATACAAATTAATATTAACTGTATATTATCGTATTTGTATGTGTCGTTTGTTGCGTACATGTCTTCCTAAATTGTGCTATAAGACGGTGTCTTTTCATTGCTAGAGCTTGCCTTTGTTTCGGGATGTATTAAGAAAATTAAGGCATATGGTGCGAACATGAGAACACACACTTAGATCAACATATATAACTAATGATTTGTGTCGTTATTGCGTTGTAATGTAGGTATCGTAAACTCAGTATATGTTCTCACATCGTCAGCCGACTTTACTGATGAATACGTCGAGTTGTTCAATAGTGTTGTTGTCCGCTAGCAGTGAAAAGACAGCCGTATGTACTGCCAAGTGCCCGAATGTTATGTAGCCACGTGTGATCTGCCCGAGACCTATCGAATAATCTCATAATATCTGCACGAAGCAAATACACTAGAACCGTCTAATTGTCATGTTCGTTAATAGTCTGGCTAGACATAAGTAAAATTACTAAATATATTAGTATATCGGCAGATGACACACGCAGCTACACTGACTTTCTGTAGGCAAGGCATTAACATCGTTAAATTAATTTAAACAAATATATATCAGTAATCTACAGCATATTTTCACCAGTTACGGTTAATTTAACTGTCAAATAAGACTTTAGAATATCGTTTATCAGATGTATAGCAAGACACACTTATAATTTTAAATATACGGTAAATGATTGCATTAAAAGTTAAATTGAATCATTAAGATCTAGAAATTCCGAAAATCTCATATTACACCAATGTATTGATTGCTGGAACATTCAATATTTGTAGATATAATAAATTATTATTTCGATAATATAGGGAGATACCTAATTGGATAAAAATTTAGACGCGATATAAGCGGGCAAGTGAGTTATGCACATGCAATATTAACATATCGATATATGCTTAAGTATATCGATTGTATGTAGAATTGTGCAATCAATGATACTGGGATAAGAAGTTAAGAGATGCACAATTGTTGAACGGGCATAAATATGCGATTTGACGACTGCAGATATATTGTAAATAGAATGTATCGGCATAACATGAATGTCTTTAAGCATGAGCACTAACGAGCACTCGCGAGCCCGCTTATTCGACAAGCCGCAAAACGTTTGTGGGCACAGAATGTGTATTTAACCTAACTAGTATTAATGGGAAAAATCTTTGAACACTATACACATTACAGTCGCACATTTTGTCCTGCTGTTTGGTTGTTACTCGGGAAGTTTTTACACAAGTCGAATTCCATCTAGGTCAACGAATAACTTTGTCTGTCTGTCTTTTATAAATGTATTTGTCTTTTGGTGTTTTCGTTTCGTTAAAGAGCTTAGAGATATATAGAAGACAAAATTCCGTTAGTCTAACTTCATATTATTATCAAAATATTCATGTTTTCTCCATAGACCTATCTAACCGTAAATACTCTATCTTTGGAATTATTGCTGCGTTTCCGTTATTTCGTATCTTGTAAATAGCATCTATTCCTCTTTAAGTGATGCTGTATAAATAATATAATTTATTTCAACTATTTTATACTAATGTTTGTACTACGTTTCTACTGTTCGCTCTGTAAATATGAACATTAGATTTGTGTAACCATACTAGCTGTAGAATCTCGTCACAACCATTTCTTGGTGTACTCGCCTTAAACCTTCCCATCTCGCCTCTATAGCATAGAACTAACGTAACCATTTATATTGCAAGTATTTGTGAACAAGAAGCACAGAGCATAAACTATTTAAACTTTTACAAACCCTTATAACCTTATTACATGTAAGTGAGTAATAATTGTGGGAAATGTAGCAAACAGCCAAGCAACAGGACAACAAACTGATCGAATGTGTTACGACGCGTTACTTTGCGCACTAGCTCTTACAAGCATTGTAATAAGGGTGATATTATACAACAGTTTTATATAAGTGTGGCTAAACTGAGTGGTACTTGAGTACTAACGTTCACTGAGACTGGGGATCGCATTGCAACAGTCGTACGATAGACGGGTCGCTCTTGGCGCCCTCTATGAACTCTTCTAGAGAGAGTTTTCCGTCTTTGTTTCTGTCCATTTGTCGAAATATTTTGTCGGTCCGCTTCTCGGGCGTCGACTCGTCCTCGGGCATCTTCATTACAGACCCCACCATTTTGTATATGGCCTGAAAATTGACAAACAGAGGAATTAGTAGTTATAGAAAAAAATAAAATCACAGTATAAAAATATATTACAATTGAAAAGTGTGTAATTCATTGATCGATAAGACGTAGACTAAAAATAAAGTATTGGAAAAAGTTAACACTCAAGAGTACTTAAAAGAATTAGTTCTTGAAACCAGAAGAGCGCCAATCGATTAGTGAGCACTAGTGTACTTGTAGTTTTATTCTTTGCGTTAAAAATTAAAAGTATACAAAGTTATAATGCAGCTTTACTGCATTATAACTCGTATTCGACGTACAGTATAAATAAAGCCTTGCTATGTCCAACACTGCACGTGTATGTAATTAAACTGTCCATAATTTCTTATTTAAATACAGTTTCTGCCTTTATGAAATTCTTGGTAATACTAATTTTATTTACCTTATTATGAGCTGTTTACAGTTATGAACTAGCTAGCAATATATTAAACCTTATTTACCCTGCAATGTTTGCCCACATAGTTTATTAACTCTATTAGCTTTGAGATAGTTTATATTTCCAGGAAATAGAATACTCGTTTGATTATAAAAAATGTTTAATTAAGCTGTGACGGAGGATATTAAATGGGAAAGCAAATTGTCAATGGGAGGGACACGCCCTCTGGTCTTTGGAGGCGGGTTGTAATTAATACATCCTTGTAGCACAGACACAGAATTGTGGTGATATAGCTAGAATATTATGTAGTTTATTGCATTTATTAGATTCTTTAGAAGATCTACGGGTAATCTAGTTATGAGAAGCGCCAGTAAAGGCTCTAATAGACAGAAAATAGACAGTTCCCGTGCGCCCACAGCGAGACACTGAGAGGGATCATCTCATCTGCCTAAACTTTTCCCAACTATGTTCAAGTCGGCTTCCAGTCCAACCGGGCGCAGCTGTGAACCAGTGTTTTTACACAGACCGACTGCCCGTTTGACATCCACAACCCAGTTATCTGAGCAACCCGATGCCCCTTGGTAAGACTGGTTGTGAAACTTTTAAGACTATTAGTAGAATGCCAAGGATATTCAAATGACAGCTGTACCTACAGTTTATCTTGCCTTTAAAAACATAGATTTCAGTCGGTCATCAACTAAACAAAATGTGACGAAAAATAGGCTGTCATCTGGAATCTATACTAATATTATAAAACGCAGGAAATACTGGTCCTTTTTGAAAAATTATTTTATCCAGGAAGGCTATAGCCTACTTTTTATCCAGGTTCCTGCAGTTTCCCAAGGGATGCGAGTGAATTCTTTTATCCAGGAAGGCTATAGCCTACTTTTTATCCAGGTTCCTGCAGTTTCCCAAGGGATGCGAGTGAATTCTTTTATCCAGGAAGGCTATAGACTACTTTTTATACGGTTTCGTGCAGAGGTTCCCAAGGGATGCGGATGAAACCGCTGGCAGAAGCTAATATTCTAGAAAATTCTACTTACAGTGACAATTTCGAGCATCTCCTGCCTCGAGATGTACCCGTTGCCGTCCAGGTCGTACATCGAGAAGGCCCACTTGAGCTTCTGCTCGAGCTTGCCGCGTGACGTCACGCTCAGCGCGCACAAGAACTCCCGAAAGTCTATCGTGCCGTCGCCGTTCGCGTCGAAAGTCCGGAACACGTGTTCCGCAAACTGGGGAAGAAAGGTTGGTTATGTGATTCTGTTTTAAAAAGTCTCATGATGATGAAAAAATGTAAGGCCTGATATCACTGGTTACCGATAAACTGTCCAATAGTTTTCTGAGTTAATGCTCGTTATGTGTAAGGTGCTTACAATTTCTGCTAGATTTTGTCATTCGGAACTTGTGGGACCAAAAGATGTAGTTTATTATTTGTCACATCAGTAACCGGTGAAACTGACTATAAGACGTTTATCTATTTTTTAAATTGTCGGTGCAATTCAATTATAGTAATGAAATTTTGGGGGTAATCTTCTATCCAGGAGCTGCTATATTGTTTCACAAAAAATATTAAAAAAGAAAAGATTGTGCGTACCTTACTAGCGTCGCCATACGGGAAAAAGTTCCCATATATTTTCTTAAATTCTTCTACAGACAAATGTCCACTGGGGCAATCCTTTAGAAAACCTTTGTACCATTCTTGTATCTCCGCGTCTGGAATGTTATAATTTAAACATATAAGTAACAACTTCATTTACTGTATTTTCCTAAAGATGGGTTAATTACGATAATCTTTTTAACAGTCCCACTCTAAGGCACAAGCCTCTTCTCATACAGAGAAGGAATGAGCTTCAATCAAGGTACTTGCTCAAAGTGGTTGGGTGATTTCAAACTCCAAGTCCTGATATTTAAATAGTTGAAAGAAGGAGAATCCACCTATTTTTCAATCAAAGTCAAATGTTTTTATTCCAAGTAGACCTTTGCAGGCTTTTATGAAACGTCAAACTAGTTGCACGGTTTCAAAAAGTTGGTCTCATGTAGAAGTGTCAAACTCGTAAGTATATCGTAGACAGTTTTTTTCCTGAGGGAGTAAGAAGATTATATTTTTATTTAAGTGAGTAAGTAATGTATAAAATACCTGAAAACTCAGTATTCTGCTTCAAGTCCTCCAGGACTTCTGGCTTTAATTTACTATTTTGTTTGCCCATTTTTGTTGTCTGCTTATATTTTGGAAAGGACGTTAAAATATTACACAACCTGCTTGCTTTTAGTTAATCAAATCTTGTGCCCTAAAACATAATAATTATGTAGTAAATGCTGAAAAAACAAATAATAAGACTGTTGTATCGTGTTGCAAAAAAACTGCTAAACCCCAAAAAAAATATACTCCGACTTCTATTTTTAACCTAATCGGCAAATCATTTTTGATTTTGTGAAACCAGAAATTGTTATATTAGTAAGTTGAAGCAGTTTTCTTACAACTAAAATGAAATAATTCAAATTTGAAAATCTACAACTAATTAAGCTTATTTACAAACGTTATTACAAAGTTTTAATGACTGTAAGTTAACACTTAATTACTTGAACACAAAAAAGTTGTATTGTATTGATTGGATTTTAATTATTCTGATGAATAAAATCGATAACGTTTGCAAATAAATTCTAGAAAGTTATAGAGAAAAATCTGACCTTGTCGCAGTCTTCGAAAAACGCTCTTTATTCGGAGCAAAAGTTCAAAATTAAAAAGCAATAAATAAAAAAAAAGAAAATAAAAATGGCAATAATGTGCACGACATAGTTTATTTATTACTCAAAATCATGTAGCTAGCATTATTGGGAAGCTTCGAATATCTGTGAGTAAAATTGAAAATTAAATTCTACGTTTCGAATATTTCCCAGAAGTACCAATATTGGAATTAAATACCACTGATATTAAAGGCTTATGTATCTTTGTGTGTGTACGGTACACACATATGCATCGCTTATTATGTAATTACTATGTACATATAGGTGGGTTGTTATGAAAGAGATGGATATACAGGGTGTGTAAAAGGGGGTTGTGGGATGTACATTATGTACCTAGCCAAATAAATCCTAGATTATAAAATACATTTCCATTTCCACGTAATGGGAATATTGGAGGCGTATTAATTCACTGCGTTTGATCCATTTGCAACATTTTTACTTTATATGGATTACCAGTGATTAAACGTAATATTTTCAGCACTACATAATATTTGTGTGCATAAATCCTTTTTTATATATAAAATGGAATTTTCTGATTGGTTGTGGGCGGTGCTAGAGTTACTCCGCCCACGTCATTTCTAGGAGAAATGCAATCAATATCTTCGATTAAATGTAGGCAATTATTTCGGGGGTAGTTCCCAGAAATGTAGTATAGTTTGTGTGAAATGCCTTCATACAGGCCTTGTAGGGGATGACTTGCAATTTAGTATGGTATTAGTGAGAAATCATTAGGCTGAGCAATCGATAATTTAGACCTGAATTTAGAACTGTATAGACCATTTTGGATATAATGCGAATTCCTTTGTGGAAAATGGTGAGTGCTCTTCTGTATAGGTCCATCTCTCTCTAGTATTTTACAGTGTAATTCTGTACTGGGATGTTAGTGTGATTGGGCGTTTCATGGTGTTTTTTTTTGAGTAGCAAGGTAATCCTTTCTTGCTGATAACTGCAAAATGCATATGGATGGTGTTGGCAGTTTGAAATGGGCGAAAAAATTCAGGTTCTTAGTTGTTCAACCTCCGTCTTATAGCAATCTATTATGAAAAATAATGTTTTTGACGTCCAAAATTAGGCTGACATAGTTTTTATATTTCAAACCTTATAGTGATGAGAATAGAGATCAAAATATATAAGCTGTCTTGCATTATTGATGGACGTCAAATTAGTTCTTTTTCATAATAGATGCGCATTTTGCTCTCTATGGAAAACATTCACCAAAAATAAAAACAAAACGAAATCAAAATTCGGGGTGATTGAGAACTAAGTTCGTTTTTGTAATTTTATTGAAGAAAAATTCGATCGTATACCCACCTAGCGTATAGAGATAGAACATACTGTCTACATGATTTTGATTATTAACTATTAAATATAATATTAATTTAATTATTTAAAACTACGATGTCGTGCACACTATAATAATGAGACAAATAATTATGAACTATTTTTAAATCAGTTTTAATAGGTACTGAATGCTTAATGTGAATTCATTAAAAATATTATGTATTCTTAGAAATACAACATATATTAATGGGACATATTGTGGATACTTTCATCTATTACAAGTGCTGAATGATTCTAATAATTTGTTCTGAAGCGATTTTACATAGTAATTAAAATAACCACGTGATTGGACTGCAAATACTTTACTCAGACTTGATGAAGTAAAGCGGGGTCCACACAATGAGTGTCTATGGTACTTGCTATTGATCGAATGTAAAGTTATCGATGTTTCCAGCGACCTCTGTCGAATACTTTGGGTAACAAAGTATGTACTTCACGTAAAGTACGCGCGTGTCGACACCGCTTAGGTACAGTTTTGTCAAGACAATATACAACAGAACCCTAAAACATATTCATCTCACTGATGTTATACAAACTTAATTCAATTATATTGAATCTAACAACCTGCATTATAGAAATTAATAAAATCAAAATTTGTGCGTCTATCGCAGCTAGTTACAATAATATCTTAAATTATATTCTATGTGTTACAATCTACTTGTAATATATATAAATAATGTAAATTAATTGTGATCGGAACTTACTGCTAACGGTACGATTACAAATAATAAAAATAAATAAAAGGTAACTACTCTGTTAGTAAATTTAAACAATTTTAAAATACTTTTGACCAAAATATCAAATGAGAAATGCATTTTTTTTGTAAAAAGGTTGCGTTGTTCAGCAAACTAGACGTGTCATGAAACATAAGTACACTCAGGAATATTAATGTTTACAACATTTTAATTACCTTATTAATTATTATATAAAACGAATAAAAATAGGCTAAATGATTCCTAATTAACATTCATTCATTGTAATTTCAGCTTACTATAAAATCACAAGTTAATTTATAGGTTAATAATGTAAAATGCCACGCCCGATGAACAGAGTAGTCCCTTCGTTACAGTTTGAGATTTCATGAGACCAAAGTATTGACTTATGTCCTAACCAATATTTAAGTATAAAAATGGGCGATAATGCTCAGAGAACGAACGTCTCACTAAGAATTTAAACCTAACAGCAAGCAGCCAGTGGCGCCCTCACTAAGATGTTACATCACTTTTTGTTGCCAATTTCCGCCCTAGATTTTAAATACAATGAACATAAATACATGGCACGATAACAACTGAACGTCCAAGCGAATGTAATCCACATTGATATTACGACTCTATAATTGAGATTTTAATCTATGATAAAAGTTACTAGAAGTGGTGCGGTCAAAGTGCATACAAAAAGCGTTGACTTGAAGTGAAGTGAACGAGTCGATAGAGTTGGATGGAAGGTCGGGCGAGAGGAGAGTACGAAGACTGCCGAGTGGCAATGCCTAACTAACCGTAACTTTAAGATCAGTAGCAACTGACTCGTAGGCCTGGGTCGCGTCCTCAAAAACTTTCACAATAAAAAATTATAAACATTATGACAATTTAATTGACAAAATTTTATGAAGTTTCATTAAACTTTCGTTATATTTGAGATATGTACACTGGCATTGTAGGAAGCCGTAACTCTGCTTGTTAGTGAGACAATATTATATTTGTCGCCTAGGGCGAAATTTCTAAGAAATGGTTATGTTTTTAAATTAAATGTTATTTACTTTACTTTTAATATTTCCAATCGAAAATCCTTTTTTCTGATATGTCACACAACACCCTGTCTGCGAAGCTACGTTCAGGTCCAAGATGTGAAAATTTTGTTCCCTCTTCTATGTTAATATTAAATTCAGTCGATTTATGATCGTGTACACTGTTCTACTAATGTGGTTGTCATGGCAACAGGAGAATGAATTCCTATCGCAATGTTATATCCGGTAATTATCGTCGGACGGATACTAACTAAACAAATATAAATACATTTTATACAGTAAATGAATTATAAATTAAATTACTTTTATACACAACAAATTGTCGTAAAACATTAGAATTATACATATGAAATGAAGATAATTATATATTATGAAACAATAGTTGTCTAAAAATTAAATAAACACTTAAATGACTATGGTGTAGTGCGTAACGTATGGAATGTTTAAACAATAAATAGTTGTACAGGATGTTTAGCTATCAGTGCATTTGACTATGGAAATTATTCAGTGTAATGAATTGATTATGGAAACATTATTGGCCTCGCACTGTTCATCGTTACAGATGTGTGGGTGTAGTAGGCATACTAACACTTTTTGCGTTTTTGAATGTTGTTTTTTGCAAAAATGAGACGGTATCATCAAATTGATTGCAATTAGATATTGGTTATTGCAGTAGCTTCACAGGAGTTGTTATATGCGGAGGCCATTTATGTGGTGACGATGTGGTATCAAATGATTAATTGTCGATGTTAATGAATTTAGTTGTTGTAAAATTTTGTCACCCTGAGTGAAGCAAAATACCGTCTTCAAGATGTCATCTGATTTGATGGGATATAACTGTTAGACTAACGATGGAGAACAGTGTATGATGACATATTTCTGACTCGAGCCAAAAGTTTTATGCGTTTTTCGTGACTATTTAATTGTGCGTTAATTCCGCTCTGCCATCTTTTACTTGTACGTATGTTTACATTATATTTGTGCACTGAAAACTAATAGAACATAGCTTAACATTAACTTGAATTAATTAATAATATCGCGACCCTTTCGACTATGTGCGGCCAGTGCCTATTGTGCAGACTGCGAAATTTAATAAATATGCTTAAATTAACTATAATACGAAATTGGGACTAGGGCACACTACAATTTGGTTAAGTTATAGGTAGGGAATACGGCCTTTGGCAAAGTTGACAACCAATAAACTTAGCTGGTAGATGAAATAAATAATGCTGAATCGGTAAACTATTTACAAAGGGGAACTAGAAGGCACAGTAGTGGAAAATCATCGGGAGATACATACAAATACTCCAATAAATAGTATAAATAGTAGGTAAGTAATTTATTACGACGCGAAGTAACAGATAGTATCACGAATAGAGAGTATACGAAAGCGTTTAAACAATATTGGGATTAAAAAGCGTGAGTGCCCGGGCGGCCGGGCGATGTGGAGATCCCTGACGAATTTACGAATAACACCAATAATAAACAACACCGATACTAGAAACGATAGTAATATAAAGTTTACTCATGTAGAATATTACGGTTATGTTAACTTACGTAAACTGAACTTAACCCGTCAGAAGAGATCAGATTGCAGCGCGTGCGTGGTGTCGAGTGCCGGCGACCGGTCCGGCTGTGCCTACAATCTGACCGATTCTGTTCATACATAGCTACACTAATTTTGCCTTAATATTAGAATGTAAGATTTATACTGTGCAGTATTATATCATAGTAATCCGACATCGGATCGAATATAGCGTTGAACCAGATAGACCGAGAGTCACATAGGAATAGTCATAGAGCGTCTACGAAGTGAATGGTTCGGACACAATCTTATACTATTAGCGAAGTGGACAATCCGACAGCGACATATTCCACATACATTAAATTATCATTCATACAATTATCAATAGGAATGGACAATTTTTAAATCGAGGATTCATTGACGTCAATTTCGTTACATCAATAATAGCTTAATTTTACAATACTTTTTTTTTTACAATCGACAAAATTCACATGTGTCGTGGTAAAGCAGATTGTGAAGCGCACGTCGGGCGTCGGCTTAAAATACCTCAAGCCGAGGCGAGTAATCGCCGCTAGGATACATTGTTCGTCCGTGGCTGTTTTTAGCCGAGATTTGGGTGGAACGAAGCGCACACACCGACATGCGGATGCAATCGATAGATTGTTAGCGTTTACTCGGCGGACAGAACGACATTGTGGCTCGGTTTGCGATTCATATCGAGCTCGGCAGATGGTGCAGCGGCAGATGCGCACACAATGTGAGTGACCGACACATGCTACGTAGTCGCGCCGTGTCAACACGACGGCAACACCACAACCGAACCGCGTACCGTGTTAGATCCGACTCGATGATACAACCTGACCCGGTTTAACTACCTCCACTTACACCGCAACGATTAAAATTTCTCCAAATGTTAAAAATGTTCGGTAATAAATGTTACTTTGATACAAAAAATTTGTACAGAATAGAAACTATTTGATAGCGCGGGTGAGTATTAATTTGGAAAATATATTTACAGTGAGAATGTAAGTTAATGATCGAATGATTGACTGAAACTATATCGATAGAGATAATTCGATTGTTTGTATAATGCTGCCGTGTGGACAAGACGACGCCGTCGGGTTATCGTGAGGCATACAATGAGGGTGGGTATGTGAGAACGATCGTAGGGTTAAAAGAAGCTGTTTGCCTGTTTAAGGCGCCAGCATTTTCGACAGTTCCTCATCCTGCAGACAGCCCTTAAGGAACTCGTCCTGCGTCAGTTGGCCGTCGTTATTCTCATCCATCTTAGCGAAGATGTTCTTAGCGCGCTCCTCAGCAGAGTCCGCCGGCCGGTTACTAGAGCATGCTCGAGCATGTCATAAATAGCCTGAAACGGGCGGAAAAACACAATATGTACACTCTAAAAGCAGTCACATGCAGTCCCGAAAAAAATAAATAAACATGTTCTCGGAGCACATTCGGCAAATGTTTCATAAAAGAACATTCAGAAAACGTAGTGGTGTTTTGTTCTAAACAGACAAACCCGCATAAAGCATAAGTCCGTTGGTTATAATATTTTGGTAGATAAGTGCGGTGCACAAAGCTGCGCTTATCCCACGAGTTCAGTGTGTTGTGACGTCACGTACGCGCCACTTCACTGCAAACATATGTCCCGCTTTTCATTTGTTTTTCCCCGACCGGACTTAATCGGTAATTAAGTATGCTAAACCCAGCTTATTTGTACTGCTCCCAAATAACTAGTAAGTGAATTAAGTTTCACGCCACTTTCACTTGCTTCCAGGAATTAGCGTTCCAAACGCGCTTACAGTTTTAATTGAATCACTACTTGATTAAACAGAACTCTTAATAAACAAACCCGGCGAGGTTTAAAGAAGTGTTTGAAGTACTCTGGTCAATAATTCCGCAGTAAGAGGCGAGCTTTTAACTAGCAATCAGAATCTCAATAGGGAAATCTCCTAGCGGTTTTGAAAAGTCACTCCATCGATGGTTGGTTAGGCGGATATATTTATATAGGAGATTCTATTTATTTTCGATCGGCTTAAAGTCCCGAGGATGGCCTCTTTGGACTGGCATAATAAAAACAGACTGAAGTTATTTGAACCCTCATACAGAAATCAAAAGGGGCAGCAGAAAGAGTCATTTGAGCAAACCACTCGCGATTTATTTCCAATAGCCACTTATGTTTGTCAGGCACAATAAATAAATTATGATCATTAGCAATCAAGTCACAAACGTAAAATTGTATGTGGTGATTTCAATGTTAATATCTTGGAGGCCTCGCCATTAACTACTAGAATTTTGAACTTATTTAAGTCTTTCAATTTAGTGAATTTATTTTATGAACCAACGAGAATAACGGCTTCTTCTTCTACTTGTCTCGATAATATATTTACCGATTCCGATGAATCAAATAATAATTTAGTCTTCAACGCCCTCACGTCTGACCACTGTGGCCAAAAAGTGAGTTTTCCCATGATTATCCATACGAGTCCACTAAAAATTGAATGCAGGCCCCATTCAGCTAGTCGTTGTAACAGATTTAAATGTAATGTAGCTAAAAAAATTAATCCCAAAATTATTAACAACGAGGATCCTAATGCCATCTATGGATCACTTTTCAGTATTGTTCAGAATGAATTTGATTCTACATTTAAAACTAAAACTTTGGAAATTAAAAGTACCTCGGCTAACTTTAATCAATGGGCCACGACAGGTATTTATAAAAGTAGAGCGAGGCTGTATGAGCTATATGAAATAAAAACGTATCAATTTGATGATGCGTTTGTTAGTTATGTTAAGCAATATTCAAAATTATTCAAAAAGGTTTGTAATATGGCAAAATCTAAATTCATAAGCGATACAATTAAAAAGTCTAATAATAAAGTTAAAACTACATGGAAAATAATAAATAACGAAACTGGTAAATCGGTCAGTCATGAAAAGAAGTTTGAAATCCTAGTCGATAACAAACTTGTTAGTCATGCGGACGACGTAGCAAAAGCCTTTAACGAGTTCTTTGCCGATATACCCATAGCTACAACTCGCTCCTTAAATTCTTCTTCGACTGATGCTGAGAAGCTTTTGCGTAGTAGTGTACCCAAGTGTGACTTCTTGTTCAAGTTTAAGCATGTAACGCCGCATGACGTCATCAATGTCTTCAAAACTCTTAAGTCAAAAAACACCGGTGATTACTGGGGTATTTCCACTAAACTTTTAAGTAATATCATTGACATTGTTGCTCCCTATCTAGCTGTTACATTCAATAAATGCGTTGATGCGGGTGTATTTCCGGACCTCATGAAACAAAGTAAAGTCGTTCCCTTGTTTAAATCAGGAACCAAGTCGGATATTGGTAACTTTAGACCAATTTCAATTCTACCTGCGTTTAGTAAAATATTTGAAAAGTTAATACTCAAGCAGTTGCTCAGTTATTTTAATGTAAATTGCCTCCTCCATAGCGAACAATATGGCTTTACTAGAGGTCGTTCGACTACTGATGCTGGTGTTGCTCTTTTAAAACATATTTTTAATGCATGGGAAAACTCTCAAAACGCAATTGGAGTCTTTTGCGACCTCTCCAAAGCATTTGATTGCGTTCAACATGACACACTTTTACGCAAGTTACGTTATTACGGCGTTCAAAACGGAGCTTTAAACGTCATAGAATCATATTTAAATCATAGATTGCAATGCGTAGACATCAACGGTGTCAAATCTTCAGGCCTACCAGTTCAATTAGGCGTGCCGCAGGGTTCTATTCTAGGTCCTTTCTTATTCTTAGTGTATATAAATGATTTACCATTCCATTTAAAAAATATATGTGATGTAGTATTATTTGCAGATGATACATCTCTCATTTTCAAAGTTGATAGGAATAGGCAGCAGTTTGATGACGTGAACAATGCACTCTCCTTAGTTACGCACTGGTTTACAGCAAATAATTTAGTTCTTAATGCAAAAAAAACCAAATGTGTTAAGTTCACTTTGCCTAATGTAAAACACTTAGGACCTAAGATAATCCTAAATAATGAAGTTCTTGAAACTGTGAAGTCGACAGTGTTTCTGGGAATAACAGTTGATGCAAAGCTACAGTGGGGCTCACATATATCTAGCCTCGCGGGTAGACTTAGTTCTGCTGCCTACGCCGTCAGAAAAGTAAGACAATTCACTGACGTAGACACAGCTCGACTAGTCTATTTTAGTTATTTTCATTGCGTTATGTCCTACGGTATTCTACTGTGGGGCAAAGCTGCAGATATAGAAAACATTTTCGTATTACAGAAACGAGCTGTTCGTGCAATATATAAGTTAAGTAGCAAGCATTCCTTAAGGGAACTTTTAAAGAAATAGGTATCCTTACTGTGGCATCGCAATTCATCCTTGCTAACATATTATACATTAGGCAGAATATTCATCACTACACCAAGAAAAGTGATGTCCACAGTATCAACACTAGGAACAAGCATAAACTGTGCGTACCCATTCACAGGCTTCACAAGGTACATGGAACATTTATGGGGCTTGGTATTCGATTTTATAATAAACTTCCTCAGTCGTTTTTAGAATTGCCTTTTGATAAATTTAAAGTGCAGGTCAAATCTATTCTGTCGAAGAAAGCTTATTATACAGTTAATGACTACATAAACGATAAAAATAGTTGGTCCTCATGTTAAACACTGGACAGCTTCAAAAGTTATCATTATGAGTTGATGTGATTTATATTATTTTATACGTGACATTTTTATTTTATGTATACTGACTAATTACCATCATCGTTCTGTTTTTACGATGAGTTGTTCCTTAATTTTGTAAATGGTCTACTAGCGACTGCGAATCTATTAGTATTAACTGTTTTCTTGTCGTGTAGCTGCAAGTCGTCATGCTCCCTTTGACGGTATTGCTTGCGGTAGCGTCGGTGGTCGGGTTGCCTCCCTCCCTCAAAAATGTGCGAGGGGGGCGATGGCTGATCCTCGCGTTATGCTCGTGAACGGGTGCTGCTTGTGGTACCAGGTCGTCTTGCTGACTACATATTTGTACACCCGTAATATACCTAATGTATATGATTTTGGTTTGAACGGTAGTCCTAGTTCACCGTTTTCATTGTTTATGTTGTTATTTTATTTTTTTTTAATTTTTCATAAAAACTGTTTGACATGTCGGTGGGTGCACCCTAAACTATATCTATCTTCACTGAATGGAGGCTTTATATTTTTTATATTTTTCACTCTTTTTTTAATAGATTTCTTTTGTAACTGCTTGAGTAATAGGTATGTAAGGTGTGTACTAGCCAACATGATTAACTATTTGAATTGATTTTATATACAAATTTATGTACACAATGTTGTATAGTGATATTTAAATATTTGTATACGGTTCTTCAAACCATACAGACAGAATTGTGTTGCTGGGGAGTTTGTTCCACCACTTCTTCTTCCCAGCAAAAACACATAGGAAGTGGTGAAGGGCGGGCGTTTTGGGGGCTGTCTTTTGTATTGACGTTCGAAAAGTGCTGATTTTCAGCCTACTTTGAATAAATGACTTTTGATTTTGATTTTGATTTTTGATTTTAGCTGATAAAACAACTGACTCTTCCATCAGCGGGGTCACGCTAACTGCATATCAAAATTGAATGACAACACTTTTCCAAAGGAACGCAACCCCTGTAGTATGAACTTGTAAAACGGAATAATAAAATGCTTGAATACGTAATAAAGCAAGGGTTACTAATGACTAAGTAGACAACGGAATTGTATGAAAAACCACAGGTTAAAAAAATGGAAGCTACGTCACAGTACGTAGAGCTAAATAATATAATAAAGGTACGTCATACCCACGACGCAGACAGATCGAACTTTATGAGATATTTACAAGTATTGTGAGAATCAACGGCTTTCCTAGCCTGTAATCAATACAAATTATTATAGAGGAACGTTCGTTTGTACTTTGCTTGGAAATGATCAAGCTTTCATGGCTGAATAAAATAAATTGCTCAATTATGGGACAAAGGAATTTAATTGTATAGACTTGTTATCTATAGAGTTATAGGTAATGTACAAATACTCAGAGACATTTGCGCAAGATGGCGCCGGGTGAGAATAGTGTCAATCAGAATGCATCTATCAATATTGAATCAGTGCATTAAGCTGATAATCGTACGTGTGATCTCGTGTCGCAAGCGCTCAAAGCGATATTGTGTTTGGCAGGACGTGTGACGTACATTACCAGTTGTAAAGCTATGTACAGACGTTATCGTTCTCAGTACGCGTCGTTGGTTACGCGTACACAGCGCTCAATAGTTCAGTGCCTACAATCTGCATGTAAAATCTGAGCACATGTGCTGAATCTCCCCTCGTGGAGCTTTCGATTCGAAACGTGTCTAGGCGTAACGTCTACGCGTACATTGAAACATCCAGTGTGTACGTAGCTTAATGTCGAGTGTGAATGTGCCACACCTAAGGCCGTTAACTGAGTTAGTGATCTGCCGTCTGGCCTGTGATTCCGATAACATATTTATGTGGAAGCTCTCTCGGACTCTCATTGCCGAGCGCTCTTCAAAATGTTTCCGTAAAACCGTACCGTCCAATTGACACGAACGGATAAAACTTGCGACTACATTCGGAGATACGAGTACACGTCTCGGAAATAGACCTTTATCTTTCTCAGAGTTACAAAGATTTTATCTCAGGCTGTTACCTACCCTACCTACCCTTTGTTATAGACCGGTCGGCACGAACGCGTTATGTGAAAGCCAAAATTGGGCAGCTATTAAATAAGCTGATTCTGATTATGATATGCTTGAAGCTTAATTTAAATTGCAGTGAATTTCAATTCTCTACTATCTGGAAATAATATTTCTAGTTATAGAAGAGTAGGGATTAAACCTGTATCGAAAATCAGGCATACTGAAATTCACATCAGGCTAGCAAACTCCCAATTATAACGAATTAGATAGCTATTATTAACGGGAAATATCAATTAAAATTGTATACTTTACTAAAATAAACCTTAACAGCTTTTCGTTTATCATTTTTGCACAATCTAGTTTTAATTTAAAATCCAGTTTGCGGAGCGGATATTAATTGAAATATTTTACCAGCTAAAACAATAAGTTGGTTCAAATTAACTACTTCGTATTTATTTAACTGTTATGAGTGCTGAAATAATTAAGCTAGAATTTCGTTGACCTAAAAAAACTTCGTAGTTATATACACCGCGCTGTAATTTAAAAATAACGTCGTATTTTCACTTATTTACGGTCATTAGCTTATCAACTCTTAAATCAATAAACGGCGAAGAGTAATGAAGTTTTTTAAGTCGATGGAGGTTAACTGCATTTAAAATAAATCACCCTTCTAACGTCGCCGATGTCAGCGAGTAAGCCACCTGTGTACCTACTTATCATTTGACACAAATAGTTAGGACGAAATGTATGTAGTAATACCTAACTACTCCAACAAAAACAATGAAATTTTAAATCCACAAATTTGACAGAGACAAAGGTGTATGATGGAGCACTGTTCCATTTCAATATTGTTGTGAGTGCTCTGCCAAATCTGATGCACGAATGATCGAACGAGTACTTACCGAGAATTATTTAAAAGCTTTTCGCTCAAAAACGAGTACAATCATTATTGTAAAATATGTTCACCTGAGACTAAACAAAACCTCTTCCGAGATAAAAATATAGATGCTGCTAAACATACGTTAAGCCGTTGTTATGAATCATCCGTATTATGCTCCGAGAACATGGCTGCAAGTTTTTTTAAGATCACATTGCAATGTCCTTCGGTATCGATGTTGTTAATTATCACCCCGGGTCGCAAATAGCGTCGTGTATTTTTATTTGGGATGGGTCGGGTATAATTAACGTGCAGCAAGTGGTTGCGGCGACGGAAGGGCATCGCTCCGTATTGATCGCGGTGTAGTTGAGAACAAACCTGCACGATTTTCGTCATCTCCTGGATGTCAATGACACCGTTGCCATCGACATCGTACATGCGGAATGCCCACTTGAGCTTCTCCTCGGGCGTCCCGCTCGACGTCACGTGGATGGCCTGCAGAAACTCCTACAACAAATTCAACGATACACAACGCGAGTCGGAGCCATCACAAACAAGATCACGGTAGCTCTCTTGTTTACATCTCACATTGCATCTTAAAGTTAACTATTGCAGGTGCCAAACAATATATTCATTTGGTCAGTCGCAATGGATCGAGACAGTTGGACTTAGCGCAAGCCAGTCGCATTGCTCAGTTTAACGCCAGGATAATTTCAATGAAAATTACAGCAAGCATTATTGTGTGACACACGTACACGCCAGCAGTCTTAAAACTAGCTAAGATGTTACCTTGAAGTCGATATATCCGTTCTTGTCCATGTCGAATGTGCGGAAGACGTGGTCGCAGAACTCGACGGCGTTCCCGGACGGGAAGAACATCTTGTACATATCGACGAACTTGGCGGGCGTCAATCTGCCGTTGGGGCAGTCTTGCTGCACGGACAATAAAAGGAACTATGTGTCAAGTCGGAAGAGCTAATCAAACCTGAATATTTATGTATAAATTCTGACAAAAACTAAATTTAAATTCAAAAAGTTTTAAGTAAACGGTAGATGTGAATGACCCAATCATCAAGACCCGTCAACCTATTCGACTGAACAGCTGTCTCAAGTAAATTGTCGCATAACTTTCTTTAAACTTCTATCGAAATATTCGTGTTATTTCTGTCAGAAATCACAAATACACCATGTTTGGTTCTAGACGGCAATATGCAGATGTGCATGGAACCGCTGGCCTAGACTAAACATTGCATGCGGGGCCGGACGTGGTCGCCACAATCGTGTAGGTTGGTGCTAATGCAAATTTGTCAATCCAGAAATGTTTGCGTGTTTGCTCAAGTTAAGTGAAGGGGTGTACGCGGCAGGCTTAGACACTGGCAAGTTATTATTGTGTGGCTTTGTTGTTATAATTAAGTATTACGAGCAAGTTGGCAAAAGCTATCATATTCTGACTCCTTAAGGAATCGTTTCTTTGTTTATAGACGATGTGATCATTGATCGGAGCAAAAAGTACGAAAGAAAGCCATAACACCTCTAACAGACAATTATAAACCAGGCCTACATTTAATATTAATAACTATTTAACGGAAAAAGCTAGAACGAGTGCGAGTTTGCATTTATTTAAAATTTAATTACTCTGAGGCCTTAGTATCCACAAATTGGTATCGCTGGGACTGGAGCCAAGATTGCTCTTATCTACATCAAAAGCTTATGAGAAAATAATCATCCGAGCCTTTATACTGCATTTTACTTGAAAAATTACATCGTTAAGGCAACCCTAGGTTCATGTACGATTATATAAGTTATATTTTTTAATACGTGTCATAAAATATTGCAGGTCTTGTTCAGCGTCAGCCGTTTATACTAGCTACCTACAATCCTACATAAGTCAGCTTAGGTATTATTCCGAGGCCTTTGTTCGAAACAGCGAAAGAAGAAATTAATTGCATATTGTTTTCAGTTACAATAGAAAACGTAAAATAGAACCAGTCGTTAAAGGAGAATTATTAAAATTCATATCACGATTTCTGACATAGGTATCATCCCCTCATTAGTAAGTTGAAGAAGTTTTATTACAATAAGTTATTCAATAAATTCAGTGTTAAAGTTTATCGTATTTCCAATGAAATATTTTATCAAATAATAACAGGGAATGAACAATATTGCAAGTTTCTAACGAGGGAAATTTACAAGATAACTGGGCTTAGTTGCGATTTCTCGAAGTTACGATTCCGATTAGCTGAACATTTGCATTTTATGACAAGGCTATGGAAACTAGAAAATTATTTATTTGCTGTTAAATATTTTACTGTATAATTTTTAGTTAGTCGTCTATCAACAGTTAGAAAAAAAAACACGGTTAAAATAAAGACAGCATGAATGAAATATGACGTCATCGCGCCAACGCTGCGAGCGTCGACAGTTCCAAAAACAAAATGTCATGCGGCGTGACAACGTTAGACAACCCGCCTACCCGTCGAAAAGCGTTAATTTTCCTTACGTTAGAACCATTTATTTGTTTTCTTTTTATTTTATGAAGATAATAAGATGCATTTCAAGTCCAGCCTCGTAGTCAAAAACTCAATTGAGAGAGACAATGTCCTTAGGGATTTGTAATACCTCACTGCCAAATGCAATCAGGCATAGTGCACAATGTAAAATGGCGAGCCTGGACGAGTTTCCCAATTCGATAAGTTTGGACTATTTTTAGATTTCTCGTCGGGGAATTTCGTCAGAGTTTCCCATGTTAATGGGAAATCGCTGTAGAAGTTGGGACTGGAATAGTAATAGATATAAGTATAAAGTGACTTACCTTGAATCCCTTGTACCATTCCTTAATGGTGGTCTCATCGTAGGACGTATGGGTTTTTAGAAAATCCATGTCCTCTTTCGTCAGCTTGTCTTTGCTAACGAAGCAACCCATGGTGAATGCTAGAACAAAGAGAAAACAATATTTGTAAATCATATTCTGGTTTACTGGATCTTGAATTATAATGATCTGAAGAAAAGTCTAGAAACCGCCGAGCGATTGAAGTATAGAGCTAAAAATAGAACAATAATGAATCTTAAAAATCAACGGTAACCCAGATTCGCGATTAGATACTGAAAACTAATACGGCTGACATTCCCAAAGTTTCTTGTAGGCCAGTTGGCTGGCCTGTACAAAGCGCTCAGATACCATTACAGTATTGTTCAAAGCCTCCCACTAATATTAATTTTCGCGATAAGAAAGTTTAGTCCGCCGGCAGTCTAGACAACGCCAGCGATACGCTAAACTCGTGTAGGTACCTACTGTTTTATCTATGTGTGTTGGGATCAGCCTCAACTGTAATTAAGGTGTACATTTTAATACAGAAATATGCTTGCTTATATTACAAGACCTGCATTCGTTCGCAAATACAGGAAAATAACGTTGGTTTCGTAATATAAAATGCCGTTTACCACATTACAACCAGATCGTAAACCCATTAAAAACTCAATTTCAATTTAAATTAAACAGCTTCACAAACAGAGAGTTAATAATTTTTCATTTTAATTATCTGTAAAGATATAATTATTCTGTGAATGTAGTTTCATACGCATACAAAACGGAGTTCATTAGCCGCGGGCTGAAAATATCTATGGAATTGTCAATACTATGAAAGAATAACACCAGTGGGGTAACTAATTGTTGGATATCCCCAACAATTTGTAATACCTCGACAAACGTTGCATTAATAAATCGATAAATAGTGGGAGGCTTGACAGGGAAATTGCGGACAGTATGCAACAATTAACCGTTATACTCTATAATCTCTGTAATAAAAGACGTAGATGTTATGATTAAAAAAGTAAAATCTGAAAATAGAAATATTGTTTACGTTGTGAAAGGGCGTACGGTAAAGAATATGCCTAACGTCCTCAAGAAATTAAATACTCGCGTCCACAGCACGGTAATAGGCAGGAGGGGTACGCCAACAAGCAATTTGCAACGTAACAAAATTGTCAAGCCGACTATGGTCGACGGTATCTATTAACAAGTTAATTTCAGTCTAGACGTGGTTCACTGTTCGTTATTCGGCCACGGTTATTGCATCAGTGAGTAAAGGCTGGTATTTTTTCGTGACAGCCGAGAGCCTAGGGCGTGGAAATGTCATGGACACCATGATAAAGATAAAAGTGGCGTGTAGTCTGCCGTCGCGCATCGGGGAACCTCCCAATATTTGGATAGATAGTCAATAGTGGAAGTGCAGACCAGATTTATGTCTTAAAATCCATTGTGTAGATGAATATTTGACTACAAAAGGCGTGAATACTAACATGAGCACAGAAAGGGCTGAAAAACAGCCAACAAAGTCAACGAAAGGCGGGATTGAAAGCTTTTTCGAAAATTAATAAAGCAATCCGTCTGGTACAGTCGGTACGGTGTAAAAAACCTTTGTTTAAACATCGCATACGCCGACAGGTGCTTTCAATAAAAGCTCCGTAAGAACAATGGGCTTCAACGCTTCCGTGCTGTACACGAATTATAATAAAAAAGCAAGCGCCTGACTTAGATGCTGGTATAAGCGCCAGTAGCTCTGAACTTATAATATTTTCATTTGTGTGGCTCGGCACGACGGAAAATAATAACTGCCACATTATTTCTGCACTCGGGAGCTGTTCTAAGTTATTTGTTTGTTTCTTACATGCTTAGTAACATGGTTTTTACTGTGTCAGATGATGCACGAGAAGCAATCAAGCAGCTTAGGAGCGTTCGAACATAAATCAAAGCAGTTTGGATGAGCTGAAGGCGGAAACACTAGATTGCTTGAAACTTAGAGTTATAAATTAGATTCTGACAAAGCGAGGTTGTAGTTAACTATTCCGAAACGTGGTATATTTAAGCTCCTAAGCTGCTGTGCAAAGTACTCAGTATTCCTGCACAGGGCACAAGTACTTCTTTGAAGTCTTGCAAGGAGAAAGCGCTATTCTGAATGCGAGTGGCAGACATGAGAGCTGGGATTTAAATGTTTTGATTATAGCTGTAGTAGCGTATACTATAAATCCTCTAAGCAGTTTTATCGAAAATATCACGGCACCCTAAAGAAGACCGAACGACGGGTATCGTTAATTTAATGGAGGTAACTTTCAGTCGGCTTCGAAGGGAAATTCGATAAAATAAACCCGGGGCAGGGGCGTTCACTAAAATGCAGAGTCACCGCTCAAATCCATCATGTACCTACATGTTATTTAGACATCGGCGCGCACCTGTCATGGTGTAGCTGAACCAAATAGGTTGCAGCCAGCTTAGGGTAAGCGCCCCGCCTTAATTGGATAATTTCTAATTAGTACTATCGATTTCTGATTACAGAACCGAATTAATATCGAAAGTGTAGACCCTAGAATCGAATAGGTTATGTTATAATGTAATTTCAGAAGTCTTCTCTTCGAATTTCGACTCATTATATTCTCGACTGAAAAACCATCCTATTATTAAACTTTGGCATTTTCCGGGTCTTATAAAATTTTGAAACTTTCATTTAGAAAATTCTGCAACGTCTTTCTAAAACGAGATTAAATAACTTATCCGGGAAGCTAAAGAGCATTTTAAATGAAGTGCAGATTAATTGCTGAAACTGTTTAACAATCCTTGCCTTTGTATCCGTAGTTGTACAACAATGTATAATGTAGAATACATTCAGTAGATACAGCTGACACTACCAGTAGCTGGGGTATTGAGCGGCTGTCCGTACCTACACCGAATTTACCAACTTGTGCTTCCACTAAAGTACTAAACGTAGCAACAAATGACTATGTATTTTCAACCTTAACTGGAACATAATTAATTTTGAATGTAGACAAAGTAGATGTGATTTTGTTCGCCTAACCTAGATAATAGTATTATTTTGTTAGTCGCCGGTGACGCTCACACGGCGGCCCTAAGCTCGGACAACTATGAATATAACGACGAAACTTTTACTTGTGAAAGCCAGCATCAAATTAGAACAGTACCCGCTAGACCAGTGGCTATTGTTGCTCAAATTGCTGGCGATTCTAACTAAATCGATTTAGTAAATACTGTTTCAGATCCCGAATAAATAATACTGAGTGTACTGTACCGTGCATTTCTTATAGCGTACGCCATAGCCCCACGGCAAAGAGTTACGTCATAAAAACCCATACCTACGTGAATTGCTATTTTGAGATGTTTCTAAACGCTATGGAAAAAATAGCTTAAGTGATTTACGCTCACTCTGCAGTCGATACACGAAAATAGTTTTACGATAATCCAAAAGGCGAGATCACTTGTGTTTCATTGAATGTCGTTTTGGCGTAGCAATTGGACGTGCCGACGCATAACACATTGGATATTTCGGCATAGCACATAGGTACATATGACGGTCTTGACAATGAGACGGCGCGTGGTCACGAACTGTGCCGTGTCCTGTTGACTCCTTCGGTCAAATTTTTTCGCAACCATTGAATACATTTTCAAAACCGAGGTCAATTATGCGGAGAAAAGATATGAAGACATAAACAAACTCTTAGATCACTAGTGAAGCCAAGAATTCATTATTAAACTGTTGTAAATTTCTTGTATCAGAGCGCAGAAGTTTATCTTAGATGCGGGCGTATAATTATTACCGCGGCTCAGCTGCGAAACGTGATAAAGCGCATAATTACGAATTCACAAACTTGCGGAGAACTGAAACTACGTAACCTGCGTCAGAAATACTATGTATTGGAACTTGAAACGTTATTATACGTAATTAAGAGACGTCCAACATGACGAGTTGCGGCAAACTGATCGATATGCATCAGCTAATATTGATCATACTCGCACAAAATTGGAATCATCCGTTCATGAATTAGAGCGGAGTTATGTCGGCATCGATATGTTCTCGTCAGCGATGACGACAACACAATGAAGACTCGTTTGCAACTGCATACCTACTGTCTATTTCACGTACCTACATTGAGTTGCAAAAATAGCGGACCACGTGAACAAAATCATCAATTCATTTATGATTTGTTCCAAAACCATTTATGTTAATTCCCTTATTTTTAAAACGTGACGCACAAATAATGCATTCATGTGGATGCGTAAATAATCCAGCGTAAATGCAGATAACATTATAATCCACTGGCCTGTAAAAGTAATGGCTACAATTTACATGCAATGGCTTCTATTACCGTATAGCTGTGACAGTAATTTTATATTTGTAGGCGAAGAAAGAAATGTATGTATAAACGTTGGACGAATATGATGTGACCGTAACCCGGTGGAGGCGCGTCGATAACTGCAACCACTAGAGTGAAGGACGGTGGAAACTGTTAATTTAGCACGGTCAAGGCAAGCGCTCAAGCTTCATCGAGATAAATACGTTAGAGCTTTTGTGGCGCCAAGAATTGTGGCGAAACCTCGCGCCGCACTCTCGTCTCCAAGCGGCACAGCTGACGACTAGTACATTCCTTTATATTTACCAGAGTATTCAGCGGGCGTTTTAATATTCCTCGCAATGTCACAAAGCTTTTTATTCGAATTAGCGGCTTTTAAAACGTTCCATTAATATGACTGTGATTGATATACCTTTCCAAATTAGCAAGACAATCAAGGCGCTTACGTCATCACATCATTATACTTAACGTAGACGTATTAGGCACACATTTGGATGTGAAGTGTTTACCAAGTGTACAACAATAGTGTAGTTTGCAATCGGCGCATGTGTTAAGGAAAGGTTGCAGCGGCAGTGGCGTCTGCTATTAGAAGGATGCTTAATGCAAACGGCCGGTATGCCGGTCACGTTGGCGCGGCCGTGCGGCGTTTCACAATTTCATGAATGCCTGGCTGCCGCCTGACATTATTACCGCAATTAAGTGACCATTACAACCTCACGAAGACACTGTATAATAATAAAACTGGCAGTTAAAAATATCAAAACATCTCTGAGAACATCGCTTTACACTCTGTAGCAGTTGTGAGCTGGGCGAGTGGCACGCCACAAGGGTACGCGTAATGAAGCCAATATAAAGTCCGACAAGCAAAGGCTTGCCATGCCACAACACTCATAAATTATTAAAATAAAAACATTCCGCCTTACGTGCTATTTCACACGAGGCCTTGAATTATTAGACGAGCGTTGAAGAAAGCCGCAAAATTAAGATTGGCCTTCCTGTGGAACAAGTTGAGTTTTATTTAACGCGGTGAAGTTTCTAGAGAGGGAGGTATCCTATTGTAGGAGTCTTTATCGTAAAGGTTCTTTTATTCTGTGCGCTGGGGCTGCACGGGGGAATATCTCGTTATAGTGAAATGATACGAGGTTGTGTTTGTTCGTGCGGCGCTGGGAAGACGTGTGAAGTCTCGGTGCACTCGGCTGGGCTGCCGTCACAGTGCTGCCTAAATTATATAAAGCATTCAGGGCGCGCCGCACGGACGAACATATACTTATTGTTATTCTATTCGTCCTTTGACTCTTGTGCACCACACTCAAGCTCCGTTCTTTGAGGACCTCAAGATTTAATCTCATGAGAGAGGTACGCGGTAGCTAAAGTGAGTAGGAAAAATATACCTGCTAGGTAAACTATTACGAAAATTATTTCGAAATGTTAAATACCGCGTCGTAAAGTGCCATATCAAGGCTTGGTTTAATAGCGAAAAATAATCATAGGCGAACGAAGGCAACAGCTCGTGTTATTAATACGGAGAAGTTTATAAATTGGCCATTTAATATTTCGTTTGTTATAAAAGCTGAACTAGAAGTTGGTCATGTTAAATTAGAGACCGCGAAGTGATGAAATAATACAAAAGTCGAGGAAATAGCGCCGCGCTGGCCGAACCCAACGCTAGTTAGTCGAGTGTTTGTTTGCTCTTGAATTTAAACGTTTTGCCGAACGAAATACCTTGCTTTTCTAAGTATAAACCAAAACAGAACACAAAATGTACTAATTAAGCTTAATCTGCCAATTAGGAACAACCAATTACGTCCGTTCTGATTCTTATGAAAACACTTAGAGATTTATTACATTGATAACAAATAACAATATGTCGTAGTTCTTTTATTAGCGGACGGAAAAATAAGCTGAAAATTTCCATTTACATAAATTATGATATTTACCGCAGCAGTAGATAAAACCAGCAACTCACGCGGCACAATATAATTAGTTAACAGGCATGCGTAACACCGAGCGTCTAGCGACACTATAAAAAGCAAAGAAATCAACTTTACACGAATAGAACTCGAGTTAACTTGATCAAAACAAGTGACAAGCGAGATTTAAATAGCGTTTTAGGAGGAAACGTTCTAGATTCAAGAAGTGACATTTGGTTAGCCAAGAAACAAAGGAAAAAAGAGGGTCTTCCGCAGAGTGGTCAAAGCTAGTGATACAATAGTTGTCAGACGTACGGCCGCTCGGAAATGTAGAGGCTTTCACGGCGGCATAATAGAGCGGGCGCGTGTGAAAACTAACACGCCGGTATAGATAAAAGGCAATTTTCTGTTTGTATGTGAGCGCTGGTGTCATGTCGGTTCGCCTAATTGAGGTTGAAAGTTATACGATCATGGTTCCGCAGCGTAACAGTCAGCAGTTTCTGAGTTCCCGGCACGTAGGCAAGGAAAGGGGTGACTGGGTGACCCGGCGCGGCGGGACTACAAAGCCCGGCTGCAAAAACATAGATGAAAGAGCTCGCGTAATGAGCGGCCTTGTATAATTGATGCCATAGAACTATACCGCCTTGTTCCCGCACTAACTTTGCTCAATTCTTAAACCTATCTATTATTTTAAAGTTACAGCAATATAATTCGATATTTGCATAACTTATGTAAATTGTATGCATCGACATCTGCCAACTCGATCATTCTGAGCGTAGTCATGCCTACTATTGTAAGCGACAGACTTGTACATAATGCATTATCTATTCGATCAAACACGGAGCGAACATACAATAGAAGCCATGGCGATGTAGAACACTGGCTGTGAGCTTTAAAAACTATTATCACCTTTATTATAAGCAGGTAACTACGTTAACACATGCAAAGTCATAAGCTCACAAATATAAACTACATTTGCATGCATAAATTAAGTGAGCATTAATTTTATTCAGCACTTCATTTAATACGGCAGTTAACCATTTCACAACAAACCAACTCGGACAGTCAAAGTTTACACAGCGCAAACTCCTGAAATAACGGGTATATTAAGCGCGCTAAATTTAAATTGTCAGTGTGTGATAAGTTAATTATTTGAGAGGAAGCGGCGGCGGGAGTCGAATGTGTGAAGTCGGTTCAGCGCGACTTGTCATTCAAACTAAGCGGAGAAAGCCGCCCTCATACTTACTATTAATCAGGAAATGCACTTTGCAACTAATTACTGCTAAGTGATGGCACGCCTCCAACGCACGCCAATATGTTTACAATAAAGATATTAGCCAGATATTACCTTAGTTAGGTATCTACCGCAAAAATGATTTATTTATTTATTTATCAAAACAAGAGACCGTCCTTTATTTCACCGTTCAATACATAAGTCTATGTATAAAATGTTATCCGACATAAACTTTAGTTGTATGAATAGTTTTGCTTTGATTTCCCCAGAGCGTTCGAAGATTGCTGGAAATGTTATTTCTCTTGTTTGTGTTAAAGTCTTTTGTATGGACAAATTCATTCTAGCGACGACGTCTTTGTTGATTTGGCAACAAGTGTACGTTACAAACGAGTGCTTTCATTTCGTCTCTCTTACAATCCATGTTATCTAATCTAAACAAGAAGATTTAAGATTGTTATATTTCCATTTTGTAACTGAATATTGAAGCGACGCGGCTAACTATCTTAATTACGTTTCAATTAACTGTTAGTAAAATGTAATATTGTTTCGACGTACCGATGAATAACCACACTATGAAGTTATTACAATTTTAATCAAAACTCCAATGTGTTGTATGATTGTTTAACATTCTATTCACGGATGAAGTCGGTTAAAAAATATTTCAACTCACAATAAAATTCCGTCGGGAATATAGTGCACTGAAAATTACTTTAGCATGAAATCACGTTGCGGCCTGTTTTTTATTGGATCACTCGATAATCCTCTTTTGAAATTTGGACATTGGCAAATAAATTGAAACCTTTGCGGAATATTAACAAATAAAAAGTTTCGGGAAATATAAACGAATGGCCAACATTCAATAGGATTAATTAAAAACTACAAAATAAATTCATACATTCAATGAATGGTATTCAATTAAACAAAAAATAAAAATATGCTATACAAAAGTAAACTTAAAAAACTGAAATAAAATAAAATCAGCACTACAAATTAAATACAACACTTGCACTGAATTAACATAATAAAAAATAAATATATTCTAAGTGACTAAGGTAAGCGACGACACTTAGGCGATCTGACCTGCGGAGATGTATCGCGACCGTGAGCAGCGGAGCCGAGAGGGTGCAATGTCTATCAGCGCCGGGACTCCGAATGCGTATGGCTGCAACACTGGACACTTGTGGCGCGGACCAACTGAGAGGAGGCGCCGAGGCTAGGGGGTGCGCGCGCAGCGTCATCCCGCGAGCCCCGGGTGCAGTCCCGCCTCCCAGTTCCTAGAACTCCTGTGTACCGATGCAATCCTGATCCCACCTCCATTTAATTATTTTGTACCGCAACTATTTCTCATATCAAACAGCAACATTTCGGACTCTTCGATAGAAATGTACGAATTCATCGAATTCGGATTTGGTTTTGATATGCGATTTTACCCGAGATACCGCTCAAATTAAGTGCCTGGTATTGAACAAAGGTTTTCTGGAATACCTTTGTTTCAAATACCGTGTACCTATATTTATCTAATGTAATCGGTTTACGTTTCTAGTTTATGCATGAGTTGCATTTTAGGACGAAATGCGCGCTCGACCCTTTAACAAAAGCGCCCAAATCCTGGTTCGTCGACGGACAATAGTTTTAGTTAAAGCTGTAGGTGGAATTACAAGCTTAGTTCCTATATTGCCACCGACGGTACCGTTAACGTAATGCATTTGGTATAAATCCTCTCCAAATATAGCTCCCAACTTGCAAATCAAATAGAAAACCGAAATACGTACCTGAATAATCTATTTCTCGCTACAGTACTGAGAGACGAATTTAATAATTATTAATTAATGCAATTTCGACAAACGAAGTTTCTGCAACTTGAAAATGCAAAGTACTTGCTTTGGCCGAACTCGGTTGAAGAAAACTGACCGTATCTTGCTAATTAAACCTGAAATATAACTTTCAAATCATAAGAACTGTTTACCAAGTACTTAACGTTGAGAAAGTGTATTTTCACGTGCGCACACACACACACACACATGTCAAATTTCTTCAGAAACCGCAACGAAACTAATTTAATTAATAAACAGAATCATAACTCTGACCCTCTCACTTATAGAACTACTCGAAGAAACACACAAGACTGCAAATGCGTAAAGAGAGCTAAGTAATCGAATCCGAAAATTTATATTCCGAGCGTTTCCAAATCGAGTATTTTATACAATAACGGGCAGCACGAAGGACAATGCCAACAGATCTTCACATACAAATGAATCCTGATAACCTGCCAATGTCACACAGTTGCTAACAACATACGAAATACTTCAACGTATTATCAGTAGTTCGTAAAACACTGCAAAAGGAGCAGAGTACAGAATCACAAAGGGACATAACTAAAATGCGTGGCTTATTGGAGAACAGAAGACAAATAAAGTCCTTAACGCTTGAAATGCCGTGTGAATCGGAGTTGGCGATAGCTATGGGCTAACAAAAGGAGTCCAATCACAGTTGTAAAGCTGAGTCGGCGCTACCGGCCCGGTACGTTTCCCTATCTAAGACGACAACTGGCGCATACATCCGACATTCGTTGGAATGCAGCTTGAGATATTTTATAGGCAGTTTCTAACTATCGACGGCGAACTTTATCTTTGTACTGCGCGGCAAATATTCTCCTGGTCTATAGTAACGATTAATTTCATAACATAAAACAAAATTGGATTAAAAAAGTGATAGCTAAAAATTAACGGTGCAGAAAATTTCAGCAGTATTCCAAACGATATTCAATCAACTGTTTGCAATGCGATCATATTAGTTTAGTGGACCAAATAAATTCAATGAATTATTTTAACAAATTGAAAATGTAATTTATATTTCGCAATCGGAAAACATTTTTAAATGCTGTTAGTTTGTTACATATTTTTGTAAATGCCAACAAAATCTAGTGCAATTATTTGCTAGGATTAATTGCTCAAATAGGAAACTGATCATGGTAATTAGCTAGTGCCTACGCACGTTGAGAATGCTCGGGTAGGTAATACCTACCTTGGACATCGTGGCTCGGTACAAACCTGCAGCCCAATCGGAATCTGCATTCGATCAGAGCAGGGCATGCGTCTAATTAGTAATCTGCAAAGTCACTGGATCGCAATCACACTTTGATCAAATGCAAACTTTACCTTTGAAACGTCAATCTCTGAATCCAGGAATAATTTCACGCTCAATATGATTCCCCGTCGCATTTAATTTTTTTGCGAGCCGTATTCAGAGGGGCCTCCCCATATGATACATTCGGGGAAACCGTTAATGAAACTATGGGATAAATGAAAATATTTTTCTTTGTTGGCCCAGCCTCGATGGGTTCACAATATTTTTATCAATTTGAAATGATTTTTATTTATTACGCCGAGCATTCTGAACATTTTAATCTTCATTCAATTAGTCTTAAAAATACACCAGTATTTTGCAGTGCAAATTCGCGTCTTCATATTACCTTCACGTTTCGAAGCAATTTCGGTGGAGTGTGCAGTTAAATTATTATTTAAATGAATGTAACTGCGGGCAAATGTAATTACTATTTCTAAGATAATGAACGCATATAGCGTTTCAGGCAACTCTTAAGCTTTTACAAGTTATTCATTCTTAATTCGTGTACATATTGCAAGTATAGCTAGCATGCATTCATGACGCAAGTACGTCAGTGTAATTAGTTCTAAAGGTGAAGTAATTTAAGTCAAATCTTTGTCAAAGGCAAGCGAGGTTTATACGGGGAAGGGTAAATTGTTGAAACTGTTAAACTAAGTTTAGAGTAGGACAGAGATTGCGACTGAAACGTCAGATGTAAAATATCTGTGCTGTTCAAACTGTTGGCTCTTTGTGATGATGGCGTGGCGACAGTTTGTCGTGACGCAATAAATGTCACGCTTGTGTATACACGCTGACACTCGCTGTGTACACAGTGGTGCAGTGTCAAGTGTTGCATACATACAAAACTTTGCTTCAATTATTATCAAAGTTTCCTATAGGTGACTAACTGTAAATCATTTTTATCTGTGAAACCTAGATATAAATACACACACTTAATGAATCAAGTTAAAACGCAAATGCTTTAGTAAAGCTGAAGTGTCACCTTATCATGTTTTTAATCATATCAAACAAGCCAGATTTTTAGTATCGAACGCGATCGAAAATGGTTATAGTTATAATAAATGCTCGAAAGACGCAAAATATTCGCGTTAAGTGCTACATCAAACACGTTAGCGTCGATATAAATTGGCGTAATGGCAGTCTACGAATAGTTCAGTCGACGATATTGTCCCCAGGTGAACCGAAAAACCGAAAAACATTATCTATACGCAAAAGTAAACCGAACACTTTTATATTGAGTTTTTGTTTCAATACAACGTAGAAGCAGCACACATGTAAAACAACAGTTGTTAGATACCTTATAATTGCGCAATACAATGCTGAAATGCTTTAGAAAATAAGTACCTAATGACTATTCGCAAGGCATTAACATGCGTCAAGGAAAAACCCGTGGAATGATTTCCCACGTTTTATTACAAGCGGTAAAAGTGAGAAAGCTGACAGTTCGAAGCGGATCCCGATCGCGCTATAATAAATATATGATATACGTTCGTAGGTAGGCATAGGTGGATCGTTAAATTGGGCTAGGGTGAGGGTGCGACTGTTTTCACTTCATATTAGAGTAGTAACGCCGTGTTGATCAAAAAACATATTCTATAACAAATTGTGCCGTATATATTTTATAAAAAACTATGGTAAATGGACTATTTTTGCGATAATCGCATGCATTTGTATACTCCATGTAGTTCTAAATGAAGTAGGTACTTCGTGACTCCTCAAATATTCCAAAACAACGTAGAACTGGTCAGATAAAACTGAAAAACCTCGGACTAAAACTAAATAGATCTGAAAACGGAGATTCAATTTGAAATTGAACTAAAGTAAACCGTCCCAACTGCATCCAAGTGAAAAGTGATCTTGTTTGGATATTTTTAGCCTTTACACGATTTACACGATTTGATCATAGGAGTTAGGTATTAAATTCTAGATGCAAGTAATATAGCTACCTATACAAGATATTTATTAATATTCAAGAATTGAAATTCTACAAGTTATGAAAAATATTTAGGTAAAGGAGACGAAGATATATCAATTCCCAAAATAGCATCAACAATATCCATCAAAAGGAATGACGTCGCCGTTACAAGTGCCCGTTATAAAATAAAAAGATTTGAACGCAGGTCTGACTTCCAGTCTTCGAATTAACAGACAGCTGTGCAGAATATCAAACTTATAAATGTATGCCACTCATTATTATTTCAGGTGAGCTGGCAGTCAGAGTCTATTTCCATGTTATGCCGACCAAAATAAACGTTAAGTGCTGTGTATTTGTTGAACTATGTAAGTCAAATCGTAAAGCAGTCGCAAATGGCAACGTTTTTTATCGGCCGACGGAAGATTCTGGCTGGATAAATAGCTGTTTTTCTTTCGATTTTAAAGTAAACAATTTGTGTGCAGTCATTCGCCTTCGCGCATACATGCATACAGGTGGGAATAAGACGCTGCGATGTTTGCAGACAGTTTATATGCAGCGGATGTCCAATTTGTGTTCAAGAAGCATTGCTATTGTTTTAGAAGTAGCTTACAACGAATCAGATGTAGGAGCAGGTCAACAGGCAATCTATATGTTGGTGGTTACGCCTCGAACAGACAATCCGCAAACCGCACGGCGGATGCAAGATGATGGCTCTATTATATTAATCTGATTGCTGTCGTATCACGCGCCGTAATATCTAGATTGCGTTATCATGTAATTCACAATGGGTATCAGATTACTTGTCGACAATCAGCGTGCCTGTCACATCACAGTGACAACGTTTTTTGTTTGTAACAGCATAATGAAGGGAACAGTTGGCTTGCGATATACAAAGTGAACAATAAACAATATCAATGACTTCCTCCTAATTGTGTTTACAAGAATACAAGAATAGCTCAGTAACGACTTCACTTGGATAACTCACATGAAAACGATAATGAGCTAAGAAATGTTAGAAAAAAACAATTATATTGATAAAACATCAGTATTATCTTTCTTATGAGGGACATTTTAATTGTTTTTCCGGCGAGCTGAGGGCATTGAGCCCTGCTACCGTCGCTGTAACTATGGACAGTAAAATGTATGAAATAAAAAGAAAATAATGATACACGTACAGAATATACTAACAAGATAGTTACCAACAAGAGGTAACAAGCGAGAAGCGGCGCCTGCTATGTACCTTTTCTCGGAAGCACTTTTGTGTACATTTTTATTGATACCCTTTTGAAGTTCGAGGCAGCTTTGCCAAATCTCTTGAAGTCACGACTCGCGAGAAAAGTTTGCAGTCCGCATATACTGCGTGGAATTATGGCAAATGTATGCAGAGTAAAATGCAAAGAGAGATTTCGCAATGTTATGCGCAAGTTTCATCATGTAAAATCTCTTCATGTTTTTGTGGTAAACCAACAAAAGTCTTTAATAACCAACTGGCATATAAAGCATACAAGTACCAATATACGAAATACGGAACACATACAGGAATCAAATAAATTCTTCAAAAAGCAACGAGCTTCAATAATAGTGCGAAATGAAACACATGGTGGTTGTACGTAGCTACAGAACAAATATTAAACCCGCCACGTTAAACTCATTGTATTTTCATATAATATTGTTTTCATTTTTATAATAACAAGTGAGGCTTTTATGGAACCCGGGTAAATATTAAAATATCGAGAAATACACGTAGAGCACACACTCGCACAGAGATTTAACAACGTGTATGTACAATATTCTTGATACGCACACATATCATCCTCTGAGCCTTTTTCCCAACTATGTTGGGGTCGGCTTCCAGTCTAATACCAGCTGAGTACCAGTTCTTTACAAGGAGCGACTGCCCTATCTGACCTCCTCAACCCAGTTACCCGGGCAACCCAATACCCCCTGGTTAGACTGGTGTCAGACTTACTGGCTTCCGAATACCAATAACGACTACCAAGGATGTTCAATGACATGCACGCATATGTACAAAACAAAAGAGAGAGTTGAAAAGACAAAACATAAGAAACGCTACAATTGTACGAGCAGATTACAGTGAAATAAAACCTAATGATTAGCATGAATTCAAAAAGTATTAACGTAATAAGTATTGGCCTCGATTGCGTCCAAGTGCATCGGAGTCCGACTTAGTATTCAATTAATCTAAGAGGCTTACGTTGATCTTCTAATAATTCTGAATTAATAAGGCCATTTCTTTTCCAGGTTCATTGCAATAGTGGTTATTTCTTTGTAATCCTTTACATGCTTGTTTTACATCGCAATCAAATATTTTCCAAATAAATTCAGTCTTCGAGAAACAGACTCAACATTATCATCCTAATTATTTAGGGTCCGCGTATTATGTTTTTCCTTCCATACTCTTTTTCTTTCGAGAAATAAACTAACAAACATACAAAAACAGTCGAATTGAGAACATAAGAGGACGTGTGTTGTTTCCTGATGTTTTTTGAAAGTTGGTTGAAAGTGGTTGAAAGCGCATGCCTTATTCCTTTTTTACTTTTCTCGCTATATTTTTAGTCCTCATTTCACTAAAAAAGTATACGTATGTAGGTCTCTTTACTGGCTTGTAAGTCGTATTTTCAACACCATAATCGCACGTACAAAGAGACGCCTCCGCTACGGTAACAAGGGCGCGGCAAGGCGAAATTCTACAGCAATTGTAAGTTCTTTTAGAATTCCTACAACCATTAGCATAGGTAGAAGTCATTTTTATGAAAATATAATGTACCTTTATAAGATGTTATTTCTGACATCGTTCATGACAAAAAGTCTATAAAGGAGCACTACTAAAAGGTTTGAATAGGACAATTTGTATGACACCAGCTAATAGTTAACTATAATTTATTGAAAGATTTTTCTGGAACTGCAAAAAAAGGGTTAGACATATATTTATAAGCGGCTGTAACCGTGCGTGCTAACCTACTCCTAATATGTGCTGTTAAACAACAAATTAACTATCCTAGTTATCGAACTATTGCATTAAACTATGTTCGAGACACATCAAGTTAAGTAAGCCGCTCCGGTAAGATTCAAAAGTTGTAACCAGGAGTTGTAGCAAGTTCTAAGCTAAGCTAGGTAACTGGTATGTCTAACTTATCTAGCTAAATAATGTAATCGGCGTGCACCGAGGTAATGAAAATGTTTACACTGATTAGCAACCCGCTGTGTGTGTTCGTACATACTTCGTAGAGTCGCGTACAACATTTGATGAGCAAGTTCTAAACCTTCGCGTAGTTTAATATATTCGCGACATAATATAAAATGTGTATTAAGACAAGTAAATTAGGCAAAGATTGTAAACTTGACACAATTGAAAGGCGTGTATATTTACTTCTGAGCGTTATCTGAAATCATTTAGCAATTTTTCGTTTTTGTTTCTTCATTGAACCTATCTTCTTTTCCGATCAACGCATACTTTGAACAGTAGCACTTGGCTCGAACATTAACATCTACGACTGTACATACAAAAGTACATACCCACTGACATATAACACAACTTCGCACAATGTACGTGACGGCAAACGACATACGTCTATAATTACGTGATCCTTACTCCGATGTAGGCTAATCGTCGCGCCGCCATTACTTAAAGACACAAGATTTCCAACCTATAATTAAGCAATAGTGTCAAATGATGATACGGCTGTTTGTGAATTAGGTCAGTTAAAGGTTAAGCTTGAACAAGGGAAGGTTTTATAACGTCGTTTTAAGTAGCTTCATTCAAAATTTTGACCTGCTAAACACGGTGTCGTCGATAACTTTTATGAAGACTAAAGAGTCTAAGAATAATAAATGATAACCCTTTGCGTTATAAGGGACTTTTAAAAACTTTGTTCAGCTACTTTTGATGGTAACAGAAAAAGCTTAGTATTTATACATTTCACAACTTTGTAGAATAAGTGGTTATAATGTGGGCAGCGCACTGAAAGCTTACAACACCCAGTTGTAAGTGCAAGATGAATCTAAATGAAACAATTTCTGAATACAGTACAATTCTTAGCGAACGCTGTAGAATATCTTAAGTCCAACTTGAGAAACCTTACAAATTATTTACCATTATAAAATGGAACAGTTCCTAAGAAATAACTAGGTAAGTAGATTTATTGTAGTAGAAATATAAATTGAAGTAGATGATTGGAAATATCGGAACATCTTCCGAGAAAAGAAACTCTTTGAGGCTCCTCGAGTGGTATTATTCTTGTAGCAATTGATGTTAATTCATTTTGTGAAGGTATTTACTGGTGCTGAACAATAATATTATTAGTTGCACAAATTGAATTGCTACATAAGCCCGTTTCTGCGAGCTACTACGCAGAACCTGCCTGTTAGCGGTTCACATGCACCCGTTCTCTGTCCTCTTAAGAAAAACATTTTACTGTAACAACTTTTAAGTACTTCTTAGAAGACCGCTTTTAACTGGAAACGATTCCTAGTTGTTAAGTCTTTTCTTGTGTTTTATATACAAGCTGTTGATTTGCATCCGTGCCATAGTCAAGGACGTGATTATGCTAATGATTCTCGACCCAAATCAATAAAAAAATTGGTACGTAATTTTTTTTTATTCTTTTTTTTTCGGAATTCCGTCAATGTCATCTAGCCGTATTTGAACTTGGCGCGTGTGTTACTGGCCGTAAAACCGTGCAGTGCCTTCACACAAACGCAAACACAAAGCATACGCAACGATCATTCATAATTTTCATTCATAAAATTGGATTAATTCTGAAATACTACGACATTACAATGACAAAAAAGCAGTACATATTAGCTATTTCCCGTCCACTGTAATTCCAATCGATTATTTACGTATTTTATGACCTCCTCCTGAAGTATGGCACAAATGCAAATCAACACCTTGTATAAAGTTATTGTAACTAACATTCATAAACACTTAAAATGATGTACCTATTTTTATTTGATAAAACCAAATGTTGGTAGAAATCATTGATTCAATAACAAACACTAATTGGAGCGGTTTTTGCTATTCGCAGCTGCGGTCACAGCAAACGGAATAATATTTACGTGCGTGTGTTGAAATTTCGGAAAAGCTGGAATCTATGGGCGGAATGCTTTGACACATGCATATAGAGGTATGCGAGGGATGGGTGTAGGCCGGAATGTTCATGCAATATTGGAATATTGCAGTTTGTTTGTTCCTTGATTGATTTCCGAAGGGCAGCTTTGTCTCTGGGCCCGCCAATTAACATGTGCACAAGAGTGAGCTGCTCGTGCTGTCGGCCTTTCAAGTATTAAGATTGTTATCCGCCCTGCTGTTTTGTGCATTCGTTTTTCGTCAATAATGAATCAAACATGCCTACTAGTCCATCAAATGTGGCCACCCGACGTGAATCCTTCGTTGAATTTAGTAACAGCTGGAGGACGAAATAAATTCATCAAAAAATCTACCTTGTATCTCAAGTAACAGCTCAGCTTATTATGCACAGTTGCAGTATGTTGAGAAGACTGTTACACATTGTACGTACGTAATAGGACCGAGTAAAACTCGTTTACTCGAATGAAACGTACATTTTCCTCAGTGTTCACTAATAAGACTAGACTCAGACACGCTGGTACGCCCGCACTGATTAGACTCAACTATGTAAGGTTTAAAATAATTAACAATTTGCAGTTTATTCTTCAGTTTCCGTGAATCTGTCTCCGGTAGCCGATGCTAGAAAATACTGGAATTCCTTCAGTGGAAATCCAAGCAAGGAGATTGCGAAAGCAAGGAGATTGAGATTGAGAAATTCTTTCTTTGTAGTGATAGCACTAATAAAGACGGTATTTTCTGAACTAGATGTCATAAAGTCTGAGCTACCGTAAGCTTAGGAATGCCAACTACTCAGCTATATGATCTGAGCCAAGTGTCTTACCTGGAATAATAAACTTTAATTCTCCGCTGCGAGTTAAACGCAATTTTCATCTATAAAGGCAGCAAAAGAAGATTTACTACTGAACAAACAAAAACCGAACATGCAAATGAAACAGATTTCCCAATAAGTCGATAGAGTCAAATGAACGAACGGCGCAATTCGCATAGAAAAAGGTTTTATTGAAATCCGCAACCGCAAAAGGATCAGCAAGCCAGGTGTCATAATTCCATCAGTTTGCCATCAACTACGGCGGCTGTACACTGGTGAGCTAAGTGGCGCGACACGCGGCACTTTTCCACGCCTCGTGACCGTTTCACCGTGACACCGCACCGCACGATATTCACCCAATAAATGAAACAAAAATCTTCAATATTCGGTAACTTTTTCCGCAGTCCTGTTCCTTTTGTAACCAATGCAAACTGCACCTTGTCACATATTTGCAGTACTCTTTGCAGGACCCTATCGGCAAATTGGAAAGTGATACCAACTTTTTTATTGCAGTACGGGCTGTGAAGTTTGTTTTCGGGAGTTTTATTTTCGGAAAGCAACAAATATTGGACCGTAATGGATATCGCAAAGTTACGGCGCATATTTTGGAGCAATTTCCTGCCACTTAAAAGCTATGCAGAGAAACTGAGTAGTCAAAAAGGTTCTTTCTTTTTTAATTTACTACATATGAAAGACCTATTCTGTTATTCTATAAAGCCCTCTGACAAAAAGATGAAAAAATATGATAAAGTCCGCGGCCCGTCGGCTTTGAAACATTATAATGTATGCAGCCCAACGTAAAAAGAATCGATATTCAAATGAATTTCAATAAAATTTCTACAAAAATTGTAAAGTGAATTGAATTATGAAACTGTGGAATTAATTTAGCGTTTGTCTGTCGCGGTGTCACAACTGTTCTCTACGGAGGCGTTCGGAAACAACCGGCGTTGTTTTTGTTAGTTTTTTGCAGATACAAAACGGTCCGAGTCAAAATGTCGATTTTGAACGACATTTCCAGGGTACCTGGTTATGTCAAGTCTGCTGCAAGTCAACTGAGCAGAAATTGCAATGAATATTGCTTGAATGGAACTTCACTAGCAGTGCAATCGGAATATGCAAAATCGTTCGTCTATACTAGCATTGACAAAGTTAGCCTGCAGCCCCTATAGGTGCCTCTTGATGCGAATATTGAAAGCATCAAAGGAACACATCGTCAAAAGCCAAACACTTGTGAATGGTTTGACCAGTTTTTGAACTCAAGGTATCGTGAAATTGGGACTTTAAGAACAATATTGCATTCTGTCATTTTAAAATGGATTTATTCTGTGGAATGTTTGTACCGAGCTGCACAATCTGTCGCGATGGCTTCACGGTCGTGGATAAAGTCCAGTATTCTGGTCTTACGAGGTAGGTACGAAACCTATTTATGGCTTATTTTTATAACACGGCAAAACTGGTGCGTCGTAAATCTGGAATTTCCTCTCAAACTTTATCACCTGATTCACGTCCAAATTGTGTAGGTAGAAGCCAAAAAGATACCAATAGGATAGACACTGGTATTAAAATAAAAGAATTGCTACAGTCGGAAAGCAAATAAAAGAAAAAGTTGGAATTGCCACTATCTTATATAAAGTTATGTGATTGGATGTTAATAATTGTGTTTCCACCAGGGCTGCACCTATGAAAATCTTTTTCCAATGAGTATCATCCTACTTCAATTATATTTTGTTTAAAAAATATCAACCCTGTTCTATCAATACAAATCCCAAAGCAATATAATGTGCTCTCAGGAGTAAATACGTAATAAAACATCCAACTAGAAATTACAACAAAACACTACAGTCAAGTAATAAAGTATCTTGTTGTTGTAGAAATTGAAATTATTTTAACTCCAAGAGAGGCTTGACTATACTTTAAAAGGCAGGATTATACTCTTCATTTACATAAGAGGCTTAGTAAAATGGGAATAACGGTCGATCTTAGGCGGAGGCTTACATCATTATATTCCTAGGTATCTTTATATTCTTAGTTTTATAACCTATTAGGCATACTGCATGGAAGAGTTGCCGTAAATATCAACAAGGTATAGCAAGCATTTATTACACCTTCATATAACAGCAAACCTAATTAGCTAATAAAGAAAGCTTTCATTTGCAAAACGCACGAAACATAAGCCAATGAAATAAGGTAAAGTTGTCACGAATGAATAACGACGCTTGCTCGCCGGAGCAATGCATGTTCATCACTCATTGAAAAATTGCGGTTTCCTGCAAGAGAATATATTTCACTCATAATAGGAGCAGCTTTTACACTCATTACGGCCCTAGGGGGTAATATTGTGTGAACCCATAACATTTTTCTTGAGCTCTAAGCCCTGCGCAGTAAAAAGATCTTAAGAAGACACTACATTTTAGTGCCGCCTGGAGGCACGTTCCACGAATACAGCAATATACTCGTACTTGTGGCTATACAACAGATCCACGAATTCATCGACTAAGCTCGGCGATGTTGTCTTTTTTCGTCGGCATCCTATAGACTCTTATAAAGTATATTGTCAGAGATGTCGGACACTGATATGAGAAATGAAAACGATTTGTGTAAGTGCAATGCCAGCAGACGAACGATACAGGGATAGGGAGGGAGGTTCGCTACACCCCAGACATGTAATACCATTTACGACAACGAATAAATGGCTGTACTTATTTTCGAGATACAATGCACATATCAACTAAATCAAAGGATAAAGGTAAAGTTACGGTGTTGCCGTGCTTGTGTCTATAATTAAACTCGTATATTGTTAGAAGTTGTGCGTAGGCGGACAACACTTTGTTCAATCTATTAATACCTGATGTAGATAGATAGTGGTAAACAATATTGACTGAAACAAATGGAGACAGGAACAGAAGTTTTAGAGATTTAGTCAACATAAAAGGTTGATAGTAAATCCGGAAAATGGTTCTCGTATTATAAGCACAGGTACTAATGGACTGAGAGTAAAAAGAGCGGTCTACATTGTAGAGAGGAATAAAGACTATATTGTAAAAGCTTAGGTATCTTATGGTACACGTGGAAAGTCTTACTAAAACACTTTAGTATAATTGCATGAAAGCGTAGAGAGTCATGCACGAGTGCTCAATTCGGCGGAGTTTCCATCAATTCAGGATAAAGTCCTTGCAGACGTCTGTTCGTGGTGCTTTTCTTGTTGCCAAGTCTACCGCATTTCGTGTGCCGGCACGCTTGACTGTCACAGAGGCAAACCACGGCTATATAACCGTATCTAGTTTCAAAGGCGTTCTTGTTACAAGTCCAATACAATATCAGGTGAAGCTGGCCTTTGGTCACGACAGCGACAAAGCATACCTGGCATTAGACACGACAATTAATTTACTTGGTATATTGTTCCCTTTCAATCAAAGCGCACTGATTGCATTGCGCGTACATATAGATTAGGTCCTATTTGCTAAATTGAATTTTGGTTATTACTAGCATGGTATGGAATAACTAATTAACAATAGCTAATTATGCTAATTATTACATAGATGTCCTGTACAGCGTGTTTGTTTTGATCATGTACAAGGTATTATTAGGATGCAGTAGGTATTCACTGGTCATTCCTTTGTACGTAGTTGAATGAATTGCGGCAGGTCACGAAAACAATATGCCAAGAGAAATCCCCTTAAACTGGATAGGGCGATTTATAAATCAATGGCTTTGCTTGCTCTGCCTTACAGGATCAGAACAATGTTGAGCCACAAAAGGGATGATGAAAGGCAATTTCAGGTAGCCGAGATGGGAACGTTACGAGGATTTTGTACAGAGCGCGTAATTTATTCATAATTTTCAAACTTTCAACTGTAGGATATCTTTTTTGTCTGTTTCAGGATCATAGTTTGGTTCATGACACATTTTGTATTTAAGTAAATAATTTCTTTCAGAGATAAATCTTGCCTAAAAATTGACCAATCTAAAATGTGCTTGTAACGAAACAATAGATAGGTACATCGCTAATTGAGTCTGTCGAAACACAATTTACTTTTGAGATAGGACCCGGAATGGAAAAAATAATAAAATTGCTCGCGTAACCGTATGTTCGGGCTAGCTACATTCGATTGCCGCCAGCTATAAAAATACAACAAACAAACTAAACGAGATGCTCAATTTTCACGGAGAAAAATGCACAAAAAATGCATAAAAATGGGGTATTTTTTCTTCTATTTTTCGCACAAATGAAGGCTGTCAAACTACGGTATTGTTCTGGGCATTGTACGTTAGATAGTTCTGTTAATAATGTACGTTTTATGTGGTCGTTATATCGGACAGTAAAAGTTTCGTATTATGTAGGTACTTTATTCATTAATGGGTATTTGGTAGCGCAATTCAGGAGTTATAACCAGCAATCAGATTTCAGACGTCAATTTGATTGAATTTGCAAACAGTTAACTTTACATAATCATTGAAAACTGTAGAAGAGTTTCTATTAAAACATTCGATATATCCATATAAACAAGTACCTAGCTACCTACTTACATGCGTCGGAAAAGTATGAAGCAATCCTGTCTACATAACAGAGTCGTTCAATAAATAAAGATATTGTTTAGAAAGCACTTTTATTGATGTCTATCTCGGAACATATCAAGAATTTCGGATAACGGAATGTATGTTGTATTGAAAAATATTTGCTCACTTCATACAATATTATGACTGCTTATCTTTGAAAGAATAACATATTTATTTAGCTCAACATTGGTGCAGTGACTGTCATAATTGTTTAAGTGATTAGTTTCTGTAACACCAGCCGTGAGTAATCAGTACTAGACCATGGTACGTTAAACATTCTAATTCAGCTAAGTAAGGTATTACGTGGCTCAGATATTCGGGCAGCTGTGCAGCAAAACACCCCGCTGATGGATTATCCTGACCACTTAGACGTACGTGCCAGTTAGCTTAGTAGACGAGCCGGAAATAACGCGTCTGATAGTGGACACACGACACATGTATGTATTACCGGCTAGATCTTAGATATTGTATGACCCATGGAGAACCAAATGACTAGCGGAGGTGCCATAACGCAAAATCGCGAAGAATCGGAACGAAGAACGTTACTGTTTTAGACCCGATAATTTTTTGTAATAACAAAAATCGCTGACAGATGTATTATATTATATCATATTGGTAATGTGAACCGTACAATATTGACCTAGCTAGAAGAAGGCGTCTGACCCATCCGCATGGCATCTTTTTTTTTAACGACGTCAAAAATGATCATATGACCCCTTCCGCTGTGGGTTAGCAGCGGTGAGGGAGTGTCAGACTCTTACTGACTAAAAACCGTCGTGTTCCGTCGTCGAGGCCTTTTATGTACGAACAATCCCGCAGCCCGTCTGCATGGTATCTCCGCTCATCTTTCCTTACTCCGTAGTACTACTTACCAGTGACGAACCATAACGTCATCGTCATAAGGACTGTTACGTGATCACTAACTAGGTACATTAAGTGGGAAGTATCGTTTGTAATGTAATTAATATGCATTAAGTTGTGCAAGGACGTCATTGATCATATTATCTTGATGTCGTAGTTCGGTTTCGTACTTGAGGAAAGTTGCATAGATATTATTGTTATTATCCGAATGATGGATTGACTGCAGTATTGTGTTGCAAATATTGTACAACTATGCAATTATAATGAAGTTTTAACTACGACGTATGAAATATACTCATTTTGTTATTGTACCAATTTTTTTGTGCAAAGTCAAAGTTGCCTCCTATGTAGCGTCACACTGGATGCTATGTACCAAAAAGTTGGTCTCATGGAGAATAGCCGACAAACAATTCCATGGTGCAATCACAGAGTGCACATAAGAAGCTTACACTGGAACGTGATAATACTAATTAATAACGGTATCAAATCAAGCTCTGTATCTAGTTTACATTCAATTATCGTGAGTGCTTCACAACAAAGGCTCGATTTCAGCAATCAAACTAATCCGCGTTGGTTTCAACTAAGCTTGGTTTCATGTTTGAGTTTGTACAGTCCATTGTGAACTGTGGCTTTGAAAAAAACCCTGTTTACTTCCTGTACGTTTGATTTTTCCGAAACTGTCAATGTTTACAGGTCGCCAATTAACAACAATCCTTTTGACGTAACGGCGCCAAAAAGGAAACAATTCTGTTTTTGTTTAGTAAAAAACTTTATTGCAAAAAAATCTTGCACGTGTGGTGATATTGGTTTCAAAGAGTTTTATGGATTGAAAGAGTTCTAACCCTATTTTTTTTGCAATCAACTGTTTTAACGTCAACATTTTTGTTTGTAACTGTGCAAAGAGTCCAAAATTCGTCCTTGCTACATCTAGAACGACACTCTTCAAGTCTTTCCGCGTTGGTGCCAACTAAGCTTGGTTTCATGTTTGAGTTTGAACAGACCATTGTGAACTGTGGCTTTGAAAAAACCCTGTTTACTTCCTGTACGTTTGATTTTTCCGAAACTGTCAATGTTTACAGGTTGCCAATTAACAATCCTTTTGACGTAACGTCACCAAAAAGGAAACAATTCTGTTTTTGTTTAGTAAAAAAACTTTGTTGCAAAAAAATCTGGCACGTGTGGTGATATTGGTTTCAAAGAGTTATATGGATTGGAAGTGTTTTAACCCCATTTTTTTGCCATCAACTGTTTTACCGTCAACATTTTTGTTTGAAGCTGAGGAAAGACTAAAAAATTTGTCCTCGTTACATCTAGAACAACATTCTTCAAGTCTTTCCACGTTGGTTCCAGCTAAGCTTGGTTTCATGTTTGAGTTTTGTACAGTCCATTGTGAACTGTAGCTTTGAAAAAACCCCTGTTTACTTCCTGTACGTTTGATTTTTCCGAAACTGACAATGTTTACAGGTCGCCAATTAACAATCCTTTTGACCTAGCCAGGCCAAAAAGGAAACAATTCTGTTTCTGTTTAGTAAAAAACTTTGTTGCAAAAAAATCTGGCACGTGTAGTGTTATTGGTTTCAAAGAGTTTTATGTGTTGGAATAGTGTTCTAACCCATTTTTTTGCAATGAACTGTTTTACCGTCAACATTTTTGTTTGTAACTGTGGAAAGAGTCCAAAATTCGTCCTTGTTACATCTAGAGCGACATTCTTCAAGTCTTTCCACGTTGGTTCCAACTAAGCTTGGTTTCATGTTTGAGTTTGTACAGTCCATTGTGAATGGTAGCTTTGAAAAAAACCCTATTTATTTCCTGTACGTTTGATTTTTCTGAAACTGACAATGTTTAGAGGTTGCCAATTAACAATCCTTTTGACGTAACGTCACCAAAAAGGAAACAATTCTGTTTTTGTTTAGTAAAAAACTTTGTTGCAAAAAAATCTGGCACGTGTGGTGTTATGGTTTCAAAGAGTTTTATGGATTGGGAGTGTTCTAACTTCTCTCGTTTTTTTTGCAATCAACTGTTTGACCGTCAACATTTTTGTTTGAGACTGTGGAAAGAGTCCAAAATTCGTCCTTGTCACATCTAGAACGTATAAAGACATTCTTCAAGTCATTCTATTCTTTGTATGCAAACTGAGTAACAAAACATAGTTGCAACAGTGAACGAAATACATTAGACTGATAAGGAGGCTATCATACGGGCAGGCCTTTGCTAACCTCTACAGAATTTATTGGCCAATCAATTGTATACTAGTGGAACTCCACGGTTTCACCCACGTCTTTGAGGGCCCACTTCACGTGAAACAATCTTCCTGCCTTCTGGAAGTTTCGATCCATGGAGAACAAAATGTCTACCAGAGATGTCACAACGTCATATCTTGTCGAATGTTACTAGATCCGCCCTCATACGCCTTCGTTAGACCACACTACGCTCACTACTTTCAAAATAAAATCAATCAAGCCCAATCTTTGACAGATTGGTTGTAATTTGACAAGTAGCCCAAACGCCTCATCAGCTCTAGTAACTGATAGTTTCGATCTCGCCTACCGTACGTTACCGTGACCTACAAGACGGCACCTGACCTACCGTCGTTATGGTATCTCCGCTATCTTTCCCTTCTCTGTGTTTCAATCTATCTCCATACTTAAACTGCATTGTTAGACATCGTTTGGTACGTTTTCTATCTTTATTAACGGTCCAAGAACTGTACCAATAGAGATTTATTATTTGGAAAGGGGCATAAGCCTTTCAAGAGGATCCGGAAAGTACTTAATTTCTTCTGATGAAACAGTAACAAATAATTATAGTTGAATAAAGTCATCGGCTTTTTTACGTATATAGGTCCTCTCTGTTTTAAGTACGGAAAACTATTTCCCAAATACCTATTTCCTGAAATACTCCTGGTATAGGTAAAACGAATAGACAGGTAAATTGCGATTGCAATATTAATTGAAAACGCAGTTTAAATCCAACATCGAAAGAAGTAAACAGCCAGATAAATATTGGAGTAAATAAACTAAATTGAATCTGGACCAAAAGAACGGTCAGTTAAAAAGATCAAAAACGAGATCTCTTTCCACGCGGTTAGGTGCAGTTGGCAGCATTTATTTCAGTTCCAACTAAAATACGCCAACTCCGAGAGGGGAAAAACGATGGTCTTTTACTAGGGTACCTACTTTTAGTTAGAAATTTTGCAGTCACAGTTTTAATCACTAATTTTGTCATGTTTGTTGCGTGAATATGTTCAAAGTTTGTGTTAGGGAGTGTTGGCATTAGATTTGTTTGTTTGTATTCTAATGTTCACACGTTTTATTTAAGACTGTATTTGAATTAGATGAACTTAGTGGTAGACTTTTTAGTAGAACTGCCTTTTTAGGTCATATAGTACCGAGGTACTCGTATAGTAGTACAAGTGGTTGGACCGCGAGAATTCGAATAATTTGCGAGTTTAGGCGATACTAAACCGAACCTGTTTCTTCTAGGTTATCAGACTGACTTCATCAATTTGTCGTGAATTTATCAATCTATGCTACATGAGTTTATCATCATTTAAGCGAAGTATCGGAGAAATGCCCTCAATGAGAGTGTTAGTCAGCCTTACCTGAGATTACAACGATCAATAGAAACGATAAGTATCAAATACTGCCAAGAAATGCGAAAATGTTCGGAACAATTTACGATTTTCCCTAATCTTCGGATTTGTTTGACTGGCTCTTTTATTCCATGCCTGTTTATATTTCTGTGTCAGGTAATCGACATGTGTAGAAGCTTGTATGTAGGTATTTATACAGTGTCCCTTTTATTTCATCATAATGAAAACGTTCTATTTATACAACGGACCGACTATAATTAGATTTATCATCATCAAATGAGTCGGCTATTTCATTTGGTTAAATTTTATTGTATCATAAAGATAACGCTATCTTAAAATGTGTGTAATCCTACATGTAGATCAGATAGAGCGTTGGAGACTGCGGCGTTTTGTCATTCAGGAGACAAAAATATTTTAGTATCGGTATGGTGTGTGTTGTGAGTTGCACGATAATTCCCCGCGTGGCATATGGGAGACACATGTCACGGGGTACGGTTCCCTATGAATACTCGGCTTAAGCATTAAATTCGGTCGACCGACTGTTTGTTTACAAATTCTGGCACGGACCCCGATTGCATGAGCCGATCTCGTTCCTAACCGGTTTTGCCGAGCGATTAGAGTATGTCTCTATGTGCAGTGTTGAATGTTTCATCATGTTAACATAAATATGCTAGTACTTGATAAGTGTCTGTTGTATACTATGTAGTGATAGAGCGATAAACTTATAAAGATTACATTTTAGGTGCCCGCACCCGAACCGTACCCTTTTAAAAGATATCATCGCATTACCCCGAGGTCTTATTTCCATAGAAATGTTGTACACGCAATATTCTAAGAAGATTTCAGTATAGAAGACTATAAATGCAGTGCACGAGACATTTTTGTCGCCGTTCATGCTGGTTTTTATAGCGTTGATGACGCATGCGCCTCGCTGAACAGATTGCGATGTTACTATAAGGTTAGAAAAACATATATCATAATAGGGTATTCGTTGTAAACTTTTATGAAATTGAAATAACATACGATGTTCCAAGGTACGTTATGGGACGTAGTAACTAGCACGCGTGTTAATTGGTACATCACGGAGAAAATACAATATTTGTATAAGTAGATAGTTATATTTATATGGCGTACCAACAATAGATATGGTATTTACTAGAGACGAGTAAACGTATACAGTGCGAATGTAATTTGAAGAATCCGCCACGCTGTAAAGATTTCTTGGATGAAATTGTGTTCGTTCTAGTTAATCCGTTTTAGTTCTTTTGCCGTCAGCGTCACAATGTCGCTAAACAGCGTCTGCGGGGAAAGAGGCTCGGTGTACTCTTAGAGAGGACTTCAGTATAGGTAGGCCCTCCATTTCACTGGCAGCTACTCAACACGTACGGATTGGCCTTAACAAAAGCTCCTTGCTCTAATTTATACTTTAAAATACGCCGTGTATAGAAACTTGCTCGGGTAAAACCTCTACCCACCGATTTAAGTAATTCTATTGTACAGATGTATGACAAATAAACTTGAAAGACATGCGCAGTATGAATGAGAAATATATCACGTGTATAAAGCCCTTTCAAATATTTTTCGAGTGTGTATTTAAGGCAGGTTTGGTAAAATAAGGCATTCTATTTATGCCGGAGTATGGATTGAATCCGGTGTGTACCGTTTGGCTGGATGGAGTGCGTTCAACAAACCGCTCGCTCTGCTAATACATATGTACCGATGATTCCCTGTGGTTTACGATTTTACAATCTAACTTTAGAATATAAACCAGATGGCCGGCTAAAACACTCAATAGAAATATTTGAACACACTTTATACACAGATTATTTACGTGGACGACGATGAGAATCACCAAAATTATGAAAGGAAACTAAACAGCGTCTACAAGCCTAACGGACCGAGCATTTAGTTTTCAAACTTTTCAAACATTCGCTCCAATAGCTCGAATAAACTGCAGCAATAAAGTTGAACAGTAAAACTAGACTTACCTAAAGTTTATCAGGTTTGTAGTGTAGGAGATCGCGGAGACAGGCCGGTGCGGGTCGCAGATGCGCTCGCGGATGCGTGTGTCGCGTTATCAATTAGCTCCGGTGAGCATGATCGCGCGGATGAAATAAATATACAGTGCGCGTAAACAGTGCAGCAAGGCCGGCGCCGACGGCGACCACTGGGCGAATATCCCGAGAGAACGTCGCGTCGTGCACGAGCGGCCACACGAAACGCTCAGATCGATACCGGCGCTGCCGCGCGCTCCCTTTCCAGCTCCCAACTAACCACGGCGGGACCAGCGACCGGCTACACCACGCGAGGCACACGCCCGCCCAGATAACTATTGAGAACAGTCGAACCGGCCACAATCCCGACTGTGACCACGTACAGATACAATGTACGCTACTTTGCACCGCATATCATTTCAAATCATGACGTAGTGGGGACGCAGGAGAATCGTGCTGAGCATGCGCAATGAGAGGTAGGCGCGGCGTCGCGATATCAAGCGACGGAGGCGGTGGAGGCGATGGTGGCGGCGACGGGCGGCGTGGAACAAAGAGAAGCCACGTCACGCCGCTCTACCGGTGCTGGATGCGGGCCCCGGAGCGCACGCAACACCATCGATCATACGCACGCATAGCCTGCGACCTCCACACCACATTGCTCACCAACCTACTTTGCATATCGATTTCCGCTACTTCTTACCCTCACTATAATCACTAAAATCTCTCGAGCCACTAAACAATTATAAGCATTTTACAACAACGACAAAGTTTTAAACTGAGGAAGAGTTCCAACGCCTTCACAGATAGAGCGAGCAAGTCCTTAAACTTTGAAACTTATAGATAAGGAAGATTAACTTCATAACTACTTAATTAATTAAGAAGTCTTGAAGCTCGCGACACAAAAATAAATCGCAGTAGTAATGTAGGGAGCAGCTCGCAGGGGAGTCTCACAAACGGCCATTGATCAATCTCGTCCGCGAGAATTAACGCGGTGGCCACAATGTGGCGAGGTGGTTACGCTCAATTATTGCACCCGTCATATAATATTAATCTGTTGATTAGCGTTCCGCTACAATCGGACTACCACCTATACAACTTTTCAATAATCCTATTTCGATTGTAGGGACGAACGTGCCGTATCTTCATAATAAGACGGGCCGGACCCAATTCAATAACCTCGGACACATTTCAATGTCAGTACATACACGGCAAAACATTATTAACTCAGAATATTTTAAGGTAATACATACCCAACAAAGAATCAGACCATGTCAGCAGAAATAGCAGATTTTTGCTTACAAAATATTTACCTGAAACAAAAAATAAATTCACATTAACAATCAGTTTTACATGGCATTATTTAATAACACGTCTACGAAACCAAAGTCGGTCAGTTTGAATTATTCCATTGAGTTATTTTCATTGGCACCTGCTTTAATATTTGAAACGCCTTACAAAAAAGCTCCCCTCGTATTCTACATTGTTTCGGAAGTCTGCGGCAAGTTCAAACGAGTTCGCTTTTACTAGCTCATAATTTCTCCTATGAATCGTACCCAATCGGGGTGCGACAGAGATATGTGAATGAATAAATATCTTCGTGGAAAATTATGTAGAAAAATAATAAATGGTCAAAATGCGTCATATTTGAAGTAAATCTATTACCATTTCAATTTTCTATCAGAAACAAATAAAACAAGTTGTGGAAAATTAATGTTCCAGCAAAGTCTTTGAGTCAAAGGACAAACAAAAAATAAGCAAATCGCCATACTGGCTGCATTTTCCTAGTTGACTGAGTAAAATTAGATACGCACTTCAAAGAGCACATAATTGAATCCCCTTTAATAACGTTTGCAAACTAACTTCATCTCATTTCGCCTTTTAGCAAACCTTCCGACCAAATAACCCTGTAATAACAAAATATTCAGGCTATTTCACTTGAAATGTGCAAAGAATGTTAGTCTTTTTAAGTTAAATGGCTAGTATTTTTCTCGATAAACTGGCTGTCGTAAATGCCTGCAACGTTAAAACAAGTTTCTACATATCGTGTCAAGTGAATTGGAGTGCCGTAGGTACTAGGTGTAGATGTACTAACTCGGCACCTAACCCAACCGGTCCACTAGCATTCGCAGATCGAGTTACAGGCCACAAGCTGACCGTATTGTGCAAAACTTCTCTCCGGCAAATATCGAAAGCGTTTTAGCACTGAACGGACGACTACACAAATAAATCGGCACGCCTGCATTTCACTGCAAATAAAAGTTCTTTAATAATGACAACTAATGTAACAAAGTGGCGGTTTCTGTATCAAGTTTTATAGCGGACGAAGAAAATAATTGTCCATTTAGTCTTGTTTGAAAAAGCCATCATTTCTTGAAAATGTTTAATGGTAAACTCAGCGCCGCTTTGTAGAAGCAAGAAAGAAAAGTGACTGTGAAATATTGCAAAAATGATATTCGCCGTAAATTATCAGCAATTCCGAGAAATCGATACACGTGTCACAGCAAATTACTTAAACGATACTACTCAGAGCCTATCAAGTATGAAATGAAGGCTTTAATAATTTGTACCTGGTTCTCCATTCATTTTATTACCTGGTTCTTTTGAAAAAACCAACGTCGTTTCTCGTCTCGGAATTCATAAAAACATTGAGCTGTAGGAAAGAAAATTGTCCGCTGTATAAAATCCCAATCGCTTTTCAATCCGTACATCTCCTGAGCTGTGACTAATATTTTTATTGAAAAAGAGTTATTCAAGGCGGACTTGCTCTTTAATATTTAATGCAGGTATTAATCCTTAATAATGAGTGCTGGAAGCGGTTAGTAGTATTCAAGTCTTGTTCATTTATTTATTCAATATTTTGCGTTCAAGGATAAAACAGCTATTGTAATTTTTTAGCTGCGTAACTGAAACTTAGAACGTTTTAGGTGACAATGGATATAATACTATTTAGAAAACTGCCTACTGTATCTGAAAAATATGATTTTTGCAATGTCATTTAGGAATAAAGAAAATACGCCTCTTGTACATTCATTTTAGAAAACCGATTTTCAGATAGACGACTAAAATCTTTGAAACTAACTGAATATAATAATAGAAATATAGAAAGTCATCTAAACATAATTCCTAGTTCATTCAATCTAAAATTGCTAAAACTTCAAGAGCTTACACGAGTTATAAAACGCCATTATGACGTCGATAAAAATCGCTTAGTAAAGCGTGTTAAAGTGGAATTGTAGGGCATTAACAAACTTCCCCACTTTGAAAAAAACTGGATCAAAACAAAAGACTATCATTAGTTTCCGAATGCACGCCGCATGCAACAGCGTAATCGCTTATATTGTAGCAAAACCCCACAGTTTTACACTAGACTGAGGAAGTTTTTTTCCCAAGCCCGTATAAAAAGTTTTCAATCTATCGCCGCGCCAAAGTTCAGTAGAATCGATTCGCAAAACAGAGGGTCCGACAGACATAGTTACTTTCGCATTCATAATAGTTCAACAACCTAATTTGAGCATGGTTCACCAACCTAATTGAATGGGCTATAAAAATATAACCCTCGTCAAACATAGTACCGCGTAGTACTACATTAGTCAAGCAAAAGGCTAATGGGCAGTTTCAACACCTCCGTAAAATTACTGGCTTAAGTTATCAGCCAGATACCGGCAAATTATTCAAATTGTGAATTAGATTCAAGTTTCCATGTAGACTGTACGTCATGCATCGACAATCGGCAAATGCATGACGATAGGGTGGGAAAAGATTTGTTTTCAAAACTTGAATCGTCAAATGCCATAATTCCCACAACCCTTTGTAACTGTCATAACCTATTACGACAAGCGCATAACTGTTGCATAAGATTTTAAGGTGTCAGCAGTGTAAAGTGGGCGTCAGTCACGTCGGTCATGTATTTCCGACGCTAAGTAGATAAATCGAACGTCGGGCGGCGGTGGCGAACGGACACTTGATTGAGTGCCTGTGTGTACAGCGCAGGAAGCACGTGAAATTATTATGATGCACCCGTGAACACGCTACTGCGCTTTGGTTTGCATGAATATTTCAAGTGGAGGGCCAAAGTTCCTCGATCGCGTGACTCACTCGCAAGATGTGTCGAACTGCGTAAACGGGGGAGACACCGTTTGTTTTTCAAATTGATTTGTACACTACTAAAATAAATATAAAACGTTGAATGTTAAGGATGGACTTAAAATAAATATAAAATGTTAAATGTGAAGGATAGTCTTAAAAGATTTCAGTTCTAGTACTTGAAGTACTTAGTTTTATATCCTAGCTATGTATTTTAAGCACCTAAACTTCACTAGCGGTATTTACTTTAAAGAACGCTTAAAACTTCCATCGCTGCGAGGAACTGAGTGCGCCTTTTTATCTCAATCTATCTGAACGGAAAGACCAAACTTATCGGACTTCAAAGATCGCAATAGTGCACAAGTCGTCACAGATTTTTAACTCATAACCTATTTCCGTAACCTATTTCCTTCAGTAGACGAGCGTCGCAGCCATTTTATATGTTTTACGAAACTATAGGAGCTCGCACAAAAAGAAATGCCATTATAGAGTTGTGTCACATCTCGGCGTCATTCATTTTCGCTAAGTTTTAATTAAATTTTGTCACAACGAATGACTCTAGGGTACTATAGAAATACCGTGCTAATAGGATTACGTAAATTTTTTGTTCAACGCTACTAGCGACTAGTAACATTACTAACGCAATGAGAATATTAGCCGGAACTGCAAATAATTTTGTTCGTACAAAGCTCATACCCATGATGGTACAAAAGGGGATTTTTTAAATTTTGCGGTGAAAGCACGTTAACAAGTCGGTACGCAACCGCACAGCACACGCTTAATTGTGGTCAGCTTTACCCTAAACACCAGCCTAGCGTTCAAATAATTTGGTGAATTTCACAATTCGGACAACACTCGAAACTGTTCAAACAGTTAGGTCGGTGGAAACTATTTTATACAAACCGCAGTAACACTCGCCCGCCGAACGCATGCACTTTGTAAGCCTTGTTTGATTGAACCAAACCACTCGTTACATACGCTAAAATATTTAATTAAATGCTATTTGATTGAAACTTCATTACGAATTCAAAATTTCAAAACGAATGTCAATTTCAAAATATAGCAAGTAATAATTAGTATGTTCCATTTAGGTAGCTGCACGGGGCTTAAGCAGGCCGCAAACATTTCAATCATATTTACTGAATAAAATATATTCGTAATGTTATTTCAATGGAGGTGGTTTCGGGGAATATTTTATATTAAAATAAATTTACTTTACCACAATATTTGCACGTAAAATTATATGTAACCACTGTATTTTTACAGCATTCGTTGGTACAATATGAAGGAAAAGATAGTGTCATGTCGGCCAGTGTTGAAGATCTGGGTGACATAGGACGAGCGTGCACAAAGGCCTCTTGTAGATAATAGGTATTATAACACCGTAAACTCTCGCAGCCTTTGAATAGGGTATCGTCCTAAGTTTCACAAGATATCGATTTTCGACTGCGATTCGTTCGCCCACGCCTCGACACTAAGAAAATTCTTGTACACATAGTGAAAGAAGTTCTCAAGTATCGTTGTTTAGAATTTTCTTAAAGGTCAATCATTTTTAACACTTTTATTTTTATTTCATTATGTGTATCAACTATACATTCAAGTAACAGTGCCAGCAAACAATTACCGAGTACGTTCTGCTGAGCACTTTGGCAGGTCATTGGGGACGAGCTCTTCAGAACCACGAGGAATAGCCATCCGCCTGCTTAGTGCTCACTCCTCAACTTTATGACGTCATAAAAATGGTCGGTTAATTTAAAGGTCAATGTTCAGATGCCAGCCATTTTAGTTAAGACTCCGTAAAACTTTTCCTGCTTAAATTTCCACATTAAACGTCACAGGTTTGGGTGAAATCCCTATTCTATTAGATACGAAGTAATCAATGTAATGCTTCGGAACTGGACGGAGGAACAAGCTGGAAAAACTTTCTCCGGACCCTGTGAACATTGCATATTCTGCAGTATCGAGCGAGGCCAGCTCAAAAGGGAACGCTTTTACTTGCAAAAGATGATACCTAGAATTTAGACGTAACATTACCTGTACACATATTATCCTGATTAAAATGAGCTTTACATTTCAAATACAAGCAGCGCATGTTACATACTTAGAAAGAAAAATATCCAAGAACTCATCTCATTTGGTTGACAACCCTTGCATATTGTATTACGACGTAGGTTTAAATAACGTAAATAAACTTGAGAAGTTGCATCTCTCAACATCAAAGGACTTGCGCAACTGTGCCGTTTATAAAACTGTGTAGGTGCAGTAATGGCATGTAAATTATTGGAAAACTGAAAGAGCATTGAATGCTCATAAGTACATTACGTGTATAGAAAACTACTGGCATACATTCGTAGTAGTTTTCTTTCAGGTGAAAATAATCATATCAGAGACCCGTTTTATTTCAATGCAAAATTGTAAAGAGCTTATTTAAATAATTAAAATCCAAAAGTTACCCAGTGGTCGGAATTCGACCGCGCTGAGAAAAAATGCAAGTGTAATAATATTTTAGCTTTTGCTCTGCTTCTCAATGTAAACTTTGACTAAGCTAAATCTCACGCTCTACCGTGTCCGTAACACGCTTAAAAAGTTTCTCCCCGCATTAATTTATAGTTAAAATAATTACTCGCTGTTGCCTTGTACTCGCACGGAGGTAACTCGCGTGCATTATGCAGTAGAGATCCTTCTACGATACCTTTTCTAAAGACTTAAATCAGAATTTTATATTATATGGTTCACTAATATCATTATTATATCAAAGTTACAAAGTAGCCTTTGTCAATAAATTCAGTTAATACTGTACTTATATTTAATGACACTGAAAGGAAAGTCCATTTTGAGGCTAGACTTTGTTCTTTGAAAGTTCTTTTATGATGCACCAAGCCTTTGTGCAAGTTTTTAATAATTAAGTAGTACTTTAAGCATTTTTAGTTCTTCCAACCAGGTGATCGGAAGAGAAGCTTTGCTTGCGTCAGACAGAATTATTTATAAAATTATGGTTGACTTGTAGCAGGCACATTTCCTCAAAAACTTGTAACGAGACATAATAGGATTATTTTATGAAAGGAAGACCAACTACTGGAAAAAAGTAAACTGAAACTGTTCTAATTTTCTTTCAAAAAGTTTTACAATCTCCATACTAACATCTTATTCTTACTGCATTACTATACTGGCTTGGAAACCTACTGTGAGCCGTTTCAGTAAATTGGATGATATTTTTTAAAATAAAATTGGTTTAGGTTATTATAGTCAATTATTACCTTAGTTACAAATCTTATTTTTCTTACGAAAACCTTGAAACCTGAAACCTAAACATGATGTTGTGACTATCGTACCGAATTGGTACGTAAAAAAAAATATCACTAATCATAATAGATCACTAATTATCTTTTAGGCTGGATACACGTGGCCTTAGGCGTTGTATCATTTAATACCTGAAGTATTTGTTAGGAAAAACAATGCTTATATTCTCACTTAGCTACACATACTGAGTTAACTATAGCTACCTCTACATGCGGTCGAATTCGGTGCATATCTGCATTGGATGAAGTTTCAAACTGATCTGGTATTCCAAAGCGAGAAACTTTCCAATTCTGTTATTTTTTAGTTACACCTTTTCCGGCACGAGCGCTACTGTGGCGCTTTCACGCATTTCAATAAAACCGATTTCTGTTGACACACCTTTTTTTTATTCGATTCGTATAAAATTTTGCAGTGTGGTGTTAGTTTTAAACGACCTTCAGTTTTGAAAAACTGAATCCATATTGGAAGGTCACTTCATACCTATTTAAATATTACTGAGACCTTATTAAGCATCATAACTAAGGTCTATCTTCAAACAAATGTTTCCACGTGTCATCCACTGTTAACTCATCTTGTTCTTCAAATAATACAGGCCAAAAATAAACCCCTAGAAACAAGACTGAAAGCATAACAACAGTGGTTGGAATAATCGAAGCACAGGTACATAATCTCCGATATAGCCTCAGCTTAAGTTAGTACCAACTCTGTTCCGTCGGCGGTATTGTGTTGATTCAAGTGAATAGCCAACAGAAAACCACTTTACCGGGATCAAAAAGCCAACTGGATATCGTAAGCTCGCCACTCGGATCTAGGACTGTAAGTGGAGAACATCACTAAAATTGATTATAAATAGGCTGTTTGTTGATCTTTTTTATCGGAATGTTATTATTTCGAACTAATTAGGAGTATCGGATTGCTTGGGTAATTAGGTTGAGGTGGTCAGATAGGCTGTCGCCACGTGTAAAACACTGTTACTAGGTTCCCGGTTAGACTGGAAGCCGACCCCAAAAAAAAGGCAAAAAGGCTAAGCAGATGATGACTATCATTTCCCGCCAAGCAAGTGGATGCCTACAGGAAACAATAATAAGGTACTCGAAATTAATTAGTTCAACAAATGACCCATGCGAACAACAATCCGCGGAGCTTTTCCGATATTCTGTCGCACAAATAGAATTCTGTATGTAGAGACAAACACGCGAAAGTTTGTGATTGTCTGAGCGGCGAAGTGGGCAGTGATCTAGATTTATTTATACAATCAGAATAATATAGGCTACTTTTTATCTCAGTGCGGAAATTAGTTTCCTCGGGAAGCAGGTGAAACTGCGAGCGTAAACTAGTTATTCAATAAGTCTGTTTGAGTGTACCGATTATTTGATAATGTAGTGTATTCGTCGACAACACTCAACGTGGTATAGCTCAGTTAGAAGCGTTTCATAATGCTCGTGGGTAGTTACGTGCAATCAGGTAATTTCATTTGCCGCCACCACGGCAAGCTCAGGCACGTATAGGCAGTAGATTTAGAAACGACGCTGTTTTATATACACATAACAAAGTCAACTTAAACGACCCAAGTTTATAATTAAAGCCCAAGGCCATCCCCAGTCGATAAGTCAGCGATTTCCAAGGGGTGAACCTGTCTTACAACTTACGTAAATAGGTATTTAGGCCGTATTTATGACAATATTACGTCGGAGCCGAACCATAATTTGGATAAAAATATAGGTTACCATTTCCTGCTTTGTAGATAAAATAATTTGGGGCATCGAAGTACGGGGCTGCGGATTATCTGTTAGCCTGGCGCTAACGGCACATGAAGGTATTTTAAGTATGAATTGTAAGGTAAGGGAACGAACGCGGCTGTGATAAAGTGCCTAAATAATTTATGCGCAGAGAGTAAAGACCCAGATGCCACGCTCCCTAACCTACATTGCATGTTTCAGTTTTAGTTCCAGAACGATCTACGCTGCGAGAAATTCAGCTAACAAATCGACTGCCCTTATAAATTCATACGATTTCAGTATTCTTAGCGTGACCTTCAACCGTCAAACAAGCAACATTGCTATGGCAAGGAACAAGTCAAATACAAACTCGGAACAAAGTTAAATTAATGCATTTTGTTTAGGGTCTACGCGTACAAATTACGGCGGGGGCACAGAGACCGAATTTAATATGATAAACATGTTCTATTCATACGTAACGCTTGCGTACGGTCGCCGGGCGGGGCGCGGGTGGCTGCGAAAACCGTACTACCAATTTGCGTCCTTTACTAAGTCGCTCATAAAGCGGAACAAATATAAACAGTAGGTTTTTGAAACATTGCCGCTTTCCAAGCTAACATTTGAAAACAAAAGCGTTAGATTTCAAAGGTAAAATAAATACTTGATTGTATACACTGTAAAATTGACGTCGACACTATTTCACACAGTTGGAAAAGTTTCGTTAAAAAACGGGTTTAGGGATTTACTGGTGACATGGAAAATTCTTTCTATTATTCCGAAGGTTCCGTATTTTTCCACAAAAAACATCCCTAAGCTTAATAGCGGGATTAAGTATCTATAACATTGCCTCTGATGTTTTTTCTTTTTATAGTAGGTATTCGGTTTCGATTCGTATTAGGTGGAATCACCATCGATATCAGCTTAATATCTCTGAAACTATGACAACGATAACTATGATAGGTATACGGCCCACTCAAAAACCGTTAGGTTCATAACTAGTCCCGCGTTCAGCGGAAAGAGATATTTAAAGATGTTAGGCTTTATCCACCTGATTGATATTTTTAAAAATAATTGAACATATTTTTGGGTGGAATTTCGTCTAAAATATATATTTTCGCATGGAATTTCGAAACTAAATATCTGGAACACGACATGACAGGTGCAGTTAGAAACATAGAAACGTAATCAACCGTTGTCTTTCAAACGTCAGTCAGAAATATCAGCCGCGTAGACGGACTGCTACGCGCGTAGCAAGCCACTGCTACAAAACGTCATTCTTGTTAAAACTTCGTAGCCACAGTCCTGTTTTAATCGTAGCCAAGTAGTTAAAGGGCTAGCTGTTTGATTGAACTGCAATTTTAGCTACGACATTTATATTGCGGTTTTGGTGTTAATTTGTGGTCAAAATCAACAAAATACTTTGTAAAGGATTATGTACTCGTTAATATATAAAACAGAAGAGTTGTTTGTACGCTCGCACTCTTTGAAAATCAGTGGGATTACAAAAACATTTTGCATTTCGTCTGTTACTTTTACAGTGTACTTATAGTCACCGAAATATTTTATAGGTCGGATTAATTTTCACTGTGATTTTCAGGAATGGAAAATGGAATATATTTTTGCAACTGTTTTCGGTGCTTTTCACTATTAAGTCTTTTATTTTCAGACTGATTGAAAAGCAATTTTAATTAAAAACCTGTTGTATTTAATTAATAAGTACCAAAATATTATTTTGACTTTCATTACTCATTAATTATGTTTACACAGTAATATAAAGCCCATATATTACGTAATGTACTATTGTATTGTACTATGTTTAAATGTACTGTACTATATAATATTTGTAAGATGTACATCTTAAGCCATGTTTGATAATACCCTTACCAACATTACAAATGCGAAAGCAACTCTGTCTGTCTGTCCAGCTCTCAGATCAAAACTAATGATCGGATTTTCCGACAAAGAAACCTATAGTCTACAGTCAGAGAAAAGACGTACACTACGTATATACGTATACTCATTATCCGGTAAAGGAAAATAGTCCCTTCGAGAGACAGGTGCAACCACGGGAATCTTTTACTAAAATAGAGAACAGTTAGAAAAAAACACAGCCTCATTCAAGCTCCATCAAGTTGAATATAAAACAAGTAGCTATACTATGGGCAAGTTGCAACTTCTCAGAATTCCCGTTATTCGGAAAGTACTGAAGAACACGGGTTTTTATTCAAGTGCTTTCAACGCTTGTTGCCTTCTACGAAAGAGCTTAACTTTAGTTAGACAACTAGTTTATTAAGTAGCTTCACAATTTGTACTGTTTAAAGTATAGTAAATAGCCTTAGAAAGAGTGGTTTGCGGGAACTAAATAATCGTACATACGAAGTAATTATGTTTCTTGGAATGCCTGTTTACGTTACAGTAGAAGTAAGCTGTTCGCCACAAACTCGTGGTGTACTTATGTTAGCAAACTATGTAAATAACATAAGAAATTGACGGATCGATACATCTACAGCTCAAAAAGAGACCTAAATATTTTTTTTTGCAGAATTTCTAAAATGATGTTGAGGTAAGGGTGCTCTAATTACTAGAACTATTATCTAAAGACTCAAAAACATCTCCTATTTAATTTGAATAAAATAAATACTAACGAATTTTGAATAAAGTAATTATAAACAATAATTAACTACAAATCTTATAGAGATTTTAATTTATTTACCAAGACGATCAAATATCAGGCGATTATCCGCTTATTAAGATTAAACAAAAAAGGATAAATAACCACTAAAAACACGCAGAATTAATTTATCAGACCAAAATAATTATAATAATTATACTTCAGTAGATATTTATTAATTTTGTTAGTTGTATATTTTGTACTAACATTATTTAGTTGGTCATCGTAATAAGCTGCGGTTTCAGGACCGCAATAATCTGATTACTGTTTAGTTTTGCTAATTATTATAACCTAATTTATGCACACGGGTAAAATCATAGTATTATTTTAATGTAGTTCTAGTAAATTTTGTTAAATATATTCATTTACAAAATTTCTATTGGCTTACTCGCTGTTCTTTGTAAGCATAGTATACGTTTAAACTCAGGAAAGCAATCCTTAAACTTGTCTAATGTCATTCAGTTTGTTTGTCACTATGCATGCTTTGAAGTAAACTCGCGTGAATGAGTTACAACACTGATAAAATGAGTTAAGGAATTGTTCAACTATTTGTCGAGACTTGTATGACAGCGTTAACTCTAACTTCATTCATACATAAAACGTAGCTTAATACAGTATTGTATTACTTGAAAATACATAAACGAATTATCACTGCGATAAACGCCACACACAAAGACCAATGAACTGCCTAAATTACCGAAAATAGGCAACATTTATAGGAGAATCAATCAATTCGCCGGGATTATACAGTTCCGACAACTACTTGCACTGATTGGTCCGAATTTAACACAGTAGCCGCCAATCACTATTATTCGCTCATTACATTTTCACGGGAATTTCAGCCGGGCCGGCCGATATTGTGGCTATCGTGAATTTTGCTAGGAACACGGACTCGGAACCGAATCAAAGACCGTACCTGCAATGCCTGTGCATCGTACAATTCCCACGAATACACAACCAATTTGGTTACCTACCACTGATATTGAATGATATGCTACAAAGCTACAAACGAGAACGTTGTATATTCAATGCGTATTTGGTTATTGTTTATATAAATACATACATATACCTATTCTACGAGAATTTGTAGCGTTGTTGGTTTTCTTAGGAAAATAAATAAGCCTCCACGAACGACAAGGAAATCTATTGTTTGTGTTGTTGAGCGTGATGCATGCAATCTTACGGACAAATACTTTGTTTTATGTCCTATCGATTTTTGATTCTTGGAAAAGGTAACGCCATCAATTCGGATTAGCTACCGAAATATATAGCCCTCTATGGCAACTCAACCATAGCTACAACAGCTGCAACATCATTGAAAAAAAAACTATCTCAAAAGCGCATTCCTATTCACTTAGGTACCTACTGTTGCCTGGTCACTACCCATTACACTCAATTACGCCCTGTACACTCGTGTTGAACCGAGAAAACACAGCTTGAAAAATAAAAGATAAAGTCTAGACATCGGTATGTTATTCTAAATGAATGAAATTCCATCAAACCACTAGTAGATTAGCAGGCGAAGTAGAAATCCGTTTTGTAAAGTTTCGCAAGTAGGTGAACTGCTTCGAATGGTGGTACGTCGTTGCATGTTAGATGCATTGTAAGCAATTTCGGCGAAGCCAGAACTTGATAACTTTGAACGTGGAACTATGTTAATTAATAAGACATCTCAAGAACACGTTAAAAGCTAAGGAATAACCGTTCTGACGGCGGCTGGGGGAAGCCCTTTTGATCAGGTGTTCATCTTGAGATCGCTCATTTGCATTCATGATAGAGAATGACATATGAGGGTATGTAGTGTGTACCTTTGTGTTAATCACAGCTGAAGTCAGGAGCCATTAGTAGAAGGCAAGTTACAGTAACTGTCCATCACTGACAGCATAAAACTAAATGAGATAAACCAGTAGCAGACCGCTTTATCGCAAGATCAAATACTGCTACAGATGACCTCAATGACAACGAGCATATAATGTAACTGAATAAGGAAATATAATAATAGGTAGCTATACCCCGCGCGGCGAATGATGATCCCTGTGACAGTTCGTTAGCGCTTAACATTGTAGTGACGGCCTGTCACAACAAATCCTTAACAGGCCCATTAAAAAATCAAAAAAATCATAATTGTGTACATTTGTAAATTATAAAAATTAATATTAAGAAATTATTACGTAATGTTCGGAAATAATGGAAAAAAACTCAATCGAAATGTACATGGTACGTGCTGCTAAAGTTACGTCGTCAAGCTGTTATCGAAAAAAAGGGACACATCGATAAACAAAATATCGATAATTTGTTGGAAGAAAGAAGACGGATCACAATCCACACAATATTGCCCCATATCCTATATCACTGTGACGTATCTCAAAAAAAAGATAAAAATGTTTTAAAAAATATGGCATACTCTCTAATTTACTTTTTTTGAACCTTCATTCGGAAAAAAATACTTTAAAATTGTTCGATTAAAATGTGCAATTTTAATAAAAATTAATGTACAGTAAAATAAAATATAATAAAGCCGTTAAATGACCTGGCTGAATGACATGACCTTTGCCTAACAGAATTTTATCGAAGTTTCGCATCACTATTACTACTGTCAGTTGAAACGTCATACGGATCATGATTCGCCGCGCGGGGTATAGCTAAGGTTCTACATTTCGACGTTTTCGCCGTTTCAAATGTCAATGTAACCCAGTCGAGCGGTGGCGACATATGCCCAGTTGCATTTAGACGTACTATAGTATATGTTTGTACTAGCTGTTTCACCCGGAGCCAGATAAAACGTAGACTATATATAACCTTATTCTGGTTCTATCAGATTTCGTTTTAGTAGTTTTGATTAATGCTCAATCCTTCTCCGTGTGAGAGGAGGCCTGTGCCCAGCAGTAGGACGATAAAAAGGCTGTTACAGTTTTGAGGTAAAAGCGCGACAAATACAGTTATATACGCATATAGGTTATTAGTAAAGTTTCAAACGAGCGGTTAAATAATAATTGTTTTAATTCCACCCAAATCAGATGGAGTCAGTAATAATTTATTATATGCATATTTCATGACGTGGGTACGTTTGCCTCGGCAATTAAATGCATGATTCGAGCCGTTTTAATTACAATAAAGCTTTTGTTTGATTTTGTTCGGACTGAATGGCATGTTTTATTTTATATAGATCTGAGTTTCTCTATGTAGTACATACAATGACCTAAAATAATATTCAGTACGGTAAGAAAACTTTGTTATCTAGCTGTGAAATCTTTTTCACCCACGTAAAATTGTTTATCTAATAAGTCCATCAGTACAAGTTTCATCTTTACCGTCTAATTCAACTTTGCGTTATTATTTTCAAAATACAATTGAAAATATGCAAATTTTTTTCATAAAAATCAGTAGTTTTCGCTTAAAAAAGTAATGAACATATTCGTACAAAACTTTCACGTTTGTAATATTAGTAGGGACCAGTAACTCCAAACTGAAAAAGGATTGCTTTTAAATATCATTTCCCTGTCTATTGTTCGAGTTAGAAGTTGTAACATTGCATTGCATTTTAGTCAAATGTACAAACAGTTACAGTTCAACAAGTACATGGAATAAATTTTCGCTCAGTTGCCCTGGTTTATATTTAAATTAGCCATTTGAAAATAAAATGTATGGAATAAAATGAATCGATCGTTGCTTTATAAGGAGTGCCTTTCTCGAATAATGCTGAAGACTATTAACCACAAGATTATACAGAAATATCTTCTATATCGTTTTCATAGACTTTCAGGACTGAAAAACTCAATTTCTACGTAAAATTCCATCACTATCGACGATCCAGTGCAAGCAGTAGATACAGACAAACTTATTTTATTGATATCAAGTAGTAAGGAAAGCATTTTTATAGGTATCATTTGCTATAGTTCTTCCTCTTACTTACTTTCTCCCCTCTATGTAGTTAATAAACAATATTACATACAACATTATGACTGAATGAGAATCCGCAGCTGTGTGAGTATTCGGCTTGCGATTTGCCGTTATCGATTACGCTATGTAACAAAGTAGCGAACTTGTCTTATGTTTATATCTGCGTAGCGTGAACAATTTCTTTGTGTATTGATTACGTTTATTTTCTTATCATCAGCCTAGTCTTTTCCCTAGTATGTTGGAGTCGGCTTCCAGTCTAACCAGACGCGTCTGAGTACCAGTGTTTTACATGGAGCTACTGCCTAGCTGAATTACCCGGGCAACCCGCCACCCCTAGGTAAGACTGGCCTGTGACTACCCGTAACGACTGAAAATTCAAATGTTCAAATCTTCAAATGACAGCCGGTACCTACAATTTATCGTGCCCTCCGAAACACATTTATTTTCATAAGCCATAGGTATACCTAATGTCAATAGATTTCAGTAGATAATGATATTGACAAGCATTGTGCTAGCCGGACGTAAAGGGTTGTCTAGGGGGCAAAAAGGTAAGATGACTTCATTATCTAGACTTTAGACAATGACCAGCTCTTAGTGTTAGAGATTAGTTAGTGACAAGAGCAGTGTGAATAACGCTCATTTTCACGTAAGTTTATTATCTTGCTACAAAGTGTAATGAGAGCCTTGTATAATGGATTCTTGTCTAGGTTAGAAACTAATTGACAACCTTTGAAGTGTATACAGTTACCGCAACAACATCTTAATGCACTAATCTTTGGAAATAAATACCTATTAACCATAATCAAACATATTTTTGAATTTATAAGCAGTACGATCGCGCTAAGCGAAGACATGAATTGAAAACCTCGGAAATTATGAGAATCCGCAGTCTAGATTTCAAGCTAGTTTTTCGCTCCCGAAAATATTGCTTTATTATTAATTTAAACTACAGATTTCTTCAGCTACCTCACTTTTACATATCAAGTGAACCATCTACCGGAGGATTTGTATTCTAGAGTATTCACGACCATAGGCTTAGTCTTGAATACAACTCTAGTACATTAAAGATGTTCCTATATGTCTAATCAAATGCTTTTTTAATCTTTGAATCTTTTACTGAGAAAGTATAAAAGACGTTGAATTAATTTATTTGGCTTACATCGGCGGACCTTTAATTTCGAGATTTATACGCAAGGACGAAATCGTAAGTAGATACAGTTGATTAAGAATTTAGTCGGTAACCTTGTTTTTACCTGTTTCTTTTATCCTCCTTTAAGAATTGCAAGTCTATAGAGTTACCTTGATGGTCAATGGCTAAATATCCTTTATAACGCGACCCTTGAAACACACCACTATGACACGAAAATAAAGCGGTTCATAAAAATATGTATTGAAAATCTTATAAAAGAATAAAACAAATTTTCTTGAAACTTTATATTGCTTCGCTTTATGCTTTTAATAATACCTAATCGTTAATATTTTCTTGAACATAGCAAAATTAATTAGTGTAATTAATTAGCGTCCGCCCACGGTTCGATCTTGTTGTATGCACGTAAAACTTACGGCAATTAGTGAAGGAATATCTTCGAGCCTTTCAAGTAGTTCCAGCAAAGGATATTGTATAGAAACTTGCTTTAAGATCGGTACTTAGAAAGTGAAGTATCGGACATCGTTATAAAGTAATATTCATGCCATACCTATTAGTTGTTTCTCACCGTCTCACTCGCGTGAAGGAATTCCAAGCGATTTCCAGGTGGCTTTTGCTGTCGTCGACATATTTCATCGAAAATCAAAGACGTTTTGTTACACAAGTAAATACTTTCTGCAGCCTTAAAAGTATAAACAAGGAAGCATTACATTCGCACTTACATAAATAAAGTTAATTGCTCGTCTATTTGGAAATTAAACGGGCCGATAACACAACTACTCATGCCAAATAATGAACAATCAATTGAAACTCGTCAATTGGTATTCCGAAATGAATCGCAAATAGAATTTCAAAGAGAAAATTGGATGTCTGCACCCGCTTTTGTCACTATTTAATTTCGTATTAACGCAGGAGAAAATACAAATAAACGTGGTAATTGTTTTTTAAATAATGTTTTTTTAAGTACCGAGTTACTTTTACGTTTCATTGCTTGCGCGTGTAACCAATGAGAGAGAGAATTAAGTAAAATATATAACCGGACACATTTTACACAGGGTTGGTCGGATTAAAGTAGCCGAGATCGGTTCTCAACATTTTAGGGTTTCTCGAGCAAAATGCAATCAAAGAAATTGCATGGAGCTTTTCAGTAAGAAGTAGGTACAAATAAATATATTAAGTTATACACAAGCAATTATGATACCACATTACATCAATGACCGTTTCTTGTAAAAAGCGCAATATATTCCCCTTGATCGACATCTATCAATTGCGAACTTTCCATGTTTTAATACAGCGATGTTCGATAAGTTATTATTATACTAGGAAGGTACATTATTACGGACATTGACAAATGATAGTTTAATACTATTGCAGTATGCGCTTCGATGACATAAGTGCGGGCTAACCTTGTGATAACGACGTGTGGAATACAACTGGTAATTTATCTGTGGAGTGCTTTGATCGGGCTAGATAACGTCACACACACAGTGTGACATATAGCGTAGGTGTCACACTACAGATGGAGACAACTACCAATAGTAGTTGCTAAGAAATGACCAAATGTTTTTGACACTCGTTCATTCGATAACTATTTTGGGGTTTCCTGTATTGGAGAAGAGTTGACCCTTAAAGCGAATGAATTCACAGGCGACATCTAATATTCTCACACACGTATATTTAGATAGCTACGTTATGTGTACATGCGAGGCAATTTGTCTCATATGGCCAACAAACTTGCGAGCGAGCTAAGTGTGAGAGGAAGCAATTGCCCCGCATCTGCCTTCTACGTTCACAATCGCTAAGTACATACGTATTCCGAGTAAAATGAAGATCGAATCGCACGAGAAAACGGTAAGTTAAATTAATTCAGGAAATCTTTCTCAAGATCTGGAACGTGAAAGCTCTATTTAAGTTAATTGAATGCTATAGCTAAGAATTCGAAAGTACTCATAATAAAGAAGCGTTAACTAGACTAAACATTGTGAAATGTTTTTAATTTTCAAATTCTGTCTTCATAAATATTTCCAAACTATTTTCGGTGTAGGCAGTCGCTGGAAGTATATTGATAACAGATTAAAGGAATATACTGGGGAAGCGTCCCGAGAGACGATAGACGACTTTCCGAAAATGTATGTTCAGGAAAGTTTTCTTAGCCCCTCTAGAGGGTTTTCAGGGCATGAAAATAAGAATTAATGAGCTACCCAAGCATGTAACGTTTGAATACTTACGATACCTGCATGTTTTAGAAATACGAACAAATTCATTCGAGATAAAATAGAAGGTTTTCTTTTATTGTTGACCGATCGCCCGCCGTCTCCCGACGTCGGATTTGAAGTACAAGAGCAATTAAAAGTATCTGAAAGATCTTCCCAGTTTGTAAGTCGTGGAAATTGGAATTTTAAATAATGTGGTTTGTTGCAATTTCCCGTCTGATGCATTTGATTTTCTTTTAGTTTCATATTTTGTGCACGAAATATGGTTCGTTGGATTATTTTGGTTCAGTTATGAAGTTGTCATCGTTAAAACAGACGGTTGGACTTATTGCATTTCAGAAGCTTTCATTTAATTCCACCTGTCCGAGTCCGACTGTCTGTAATCGAATCTTGCAAGTGACCCATTTCGAATTCCGATTGCTTTTCAGTAGCATGTGTAAATCGGACGACAATCTAGACGGATATAGTGATCTGAGACATCACTATTGAACATGGATTTGATCTGATAATGGAATTGAGCTGTATGGTCGCCATGGGAACCGTGGAACACAATGGCGTAACTATATCACTTGAGCAAAAAAACGAGTATAGAAGAAGAGAAAAAGTATTTATTAGGTTTCGTAATGAATTGCCTTTAAGAAGTGAGCGAACCCTGGAGTAACAGCTATCATAAAGATAACAGTTATTTCCAGAACTAGAAAACAAGATACAAATCAATGGTAAAATATTGCCAGCAAAATGATATTCCGTTTCACTTACTTATCAGCAACTCAATAAAATGGTGTAACACCGGTCCGTTATACTTGCTAAAACTGGGTGCAGTTTAGAAGCATAAATCATTTGCTGTATAATCTGCACTTTAAACTAATTCATGTTTACCTTGGATGTTCTGGTAAAGTATTCTCTACATATATTTTATTAGCTTCTGCCTACGGTTTCGCTCGCATCCCGTGGGAACCTCTGCACGAACCCGGATAAAAAGTACAGCCTTCCTCGATAAAAGGGGCTATCTAACACTAAAATACAAATAACATTAGTATACGTTTATTGGGGAATACTTTTTCATGTGAATCATATATTACCGCGTAAAGGGTAGGGTTGATATTTCGTGATGGTTAACGTCATGACACTCACTTAAACTGTCACGACATTTGTCATTTGCTTTCTATGTGTGTGTGATGTGTATACTTTTTTACTTTATAGCTTTTCTATCAGTCTCACCAAGGGTATTGGGTTGCCCGGGTAACTGGGTTGAGGAGGTCATATAGGCAGTCGCTCCTTGTAAAACATTGGTGCTCAGCTGCGTTCGATTAAACTTGAAGAAGACCCCAACATAGTTGGGAAAAGGCTCGGGGGCTCGGTTCTCTACTTCTCTATAGGTGGATAAAACTATTACAATTAGTAACAGAATGGATACCAAGATACAAGAAAAGAGAAAATGGGAGAGTGAGTAGATATATTTTCGACGAAAGATGTGGCTTATTTACATTATAATAATCAGTAACTAAGTTCTGACCTGTACAGAGTGAAACAGTCGATGCCTAATGAAGCGAGGTGATAGTGATTATAAGCCGGGTCGCCGTAAGGACCGGTGCGGGCACTTTGAAGCGTCACCGAAACTAACACAAATTGACGCAATTACTTAGCGGGTAAGTGAGCGCGGCTACTTGCATACCCTTGCTGGTTGTCAAGTCGGAACTTATTGAAAATGTCGCTTGAAGGAAGATTTTGGGAGGAAAATACCTACAATGATACCTATAAAAAAGTGTGAGGTAGGTACTAAAGTATTAGCATATTTTAATAGGGTAATGTTTTATAAGTAGTGTTATAAATAAAGTATTTTTTTGTTCCTAGGTATAAATTAAGTTAATGTCGTCAACATCACGGGTAAACATGAGGATACTTAACCTAGTTGGCAAAATATACATGTAAAACAGGGCAACAACTATCCTGTTTATACAGCATTATTTATTCATGTACAACGCTTTAAACATTTACAAAATCTTAATGACTTATACATGAGTAATATGAGAGCGACCAAAACTGCACCTGTTATGAATTTCTTATGTCAGCGGGCGATGGCCGGCGTTAATAATTCAGTGTGAAATCGAAAATCTACACCTAGTTTGTACGTTTGTTTGTCAATGGCTATTTCTAGAACATCGAGATTGATCAGAATTTTACACTTTATGGCATATTTTTGACGAAATGTCAGTCAGAAACTGAATACACGAAAAAAGTCGTGAATCAAGAATACGACGAGGTGTATGAAACTGCAAAGAAAAGTCAAGTATTCGTGTAACCAGGAACTATAACTTTATAAACTAGCAAACTATAAATATATAGAAATGGTCTTGAGGCATAAATTAATATTTATCAGCTAACAAGAATAGCTTAACCAGTTTAACATGAAACGCGAATTACGTTAGTGGACCCATAATTTATCTGAATAATAATTCTCTAAGCTTTTTACGACACTTATTCAACAAAGGAATAACGTTTACTTTAAAATAGGCAAAATGCATCATCAACGTTAGCTTTTTCTCCACTTTTGTTAATACGTATATTCAAAGGTTGCAATTTAGCTCGTCTTTCTTCATCAATAATATTGAAAATAGACACAAATTAATGTATTCTCCTGTTGTGATAGCGCCGCCGCCAAGTAAACACATTAAGTCTATTCCTCTATTGAATTGGTATTTCATTCGCTGATTAATCCTATTGTCAATAACGTCAATATTTCTATTTGTCTAACTAATGTTCGTTCTGAAGAGCTTTACAGTCGACATGCTGGATAATTTGAGTAATAGAACGTCTGCCGTACGTCCTGCTGAGACAGTCTCGAGGCTAAAAATACAAAAGTTTCTTTTATACAATATTTCTGAAGCGAGGCAAGAAAGAAGTGGATTGCCAACAAATCAATATAGACTCAAAGAGGCTTCATCCGTCGCGGTTCTGAGGAGAAAAAATGTTTCGCGATGTCATGTCAACATAACATGTTCAGTTATGTATTAAGTGTAATTTGTCCGTAGTTTTTTAATTCCATACGATAAGCCTTGGAAAGTTTTCTCCTACTCACCACCCTAAGGAGTTGTGACTATTTTTAATTGAATAAATATGGAAATAAAGTTAATCTTGTTGTTTGTGGGCTGTCTGTCGACGCCTACGGTAAAAACGCTAAGCCGATTTAGGTAGTTATGGAGCTCGAACCTTAGGGAAAGGTTTAGAGTAGTTTTTATCCGGGTATACGCAGATCCTCTGGCTCTAATAACAAAAATAAAAGGTAATCTTAGAGAAGTATTTTAGGGATACATAAATTGATGATATAAAAATATCTAGTAGTGTCTTTTCTTATCCGAACACTACTTACTGTGAGAAAATGAAAAGAATTGCTAAATGAAGATTGCACAAAGAAGCAGTTTTCTAAATGAATAATTTCCCGGACGGACCATTCCTCGATACAATTTGCCGAATGAGCAATTCCAAAAAAACTATGTCCCGAATGAATAATTGCTCCAAACGACTGTTTCCCGAATGTTAGTTCTGAATACAGAACACACTGACGGAAAATGGACAATATCTCCAAAACCCGAGTTTCAAGTTCAAATTCACAAGCAATTTATTCACAACACAGTAAAAGCAAAAACAAAGAGAGCGGACTAAAAAACTGCGCTGTAGTAAAAAAGGATTCACGCGAGCATACTCGAGGCGAACATTCAACAAATACCTGGTTGAACTTACAGCAAAAAGATATTCGGTCAACAGTTTTTCGAGAATGTTCCCGTAGACCTAAAATGTATACCGCGGCTTATATGAAGTGCGCTTAAATCTGCGCCAATACGCGTGCCAGCTTATTTTACTTACACGCATGAAGGAGCAAGGGAGATACTTACACGGGGAAATTTTATCAGCCACCGTAACATCTGAAGGCCAAATAGCTTTTCCAAATGAATGAATGGCGGCGAAATTAGACCATGAATAAAATATGTCCCTCGCTGTTTTAATAGGTATTTAGCACTAATATTCTGTATGTATAAGGTATTAAGCTAGGTTTATAGTGTATAGACTTTTATGGAGGACGTGTAACGCCTGCCGATCTCATATCACAGGCCAACACATAAATCTTGACGTTCGAGGCTACTGTTTCTTTTCACCTTGTCGTTATTTACGACTGTTGATATTAATTTATTAAACGCGGGCTTTATTCCGCGGGTACCTCGGTTTACCATAAAAAAGGCTGGTACTTATTACATTTAACGGTTTGGAAGAAAAAATATAAGACTGATTAAGAATCCATAACATTTCGTATAGCTTTATTAATTCTTGCGTATTTAAAGATGCTGATACCGCAAACAGTGAGTGTTTATCTTCATGTAATGATTAATCTGAAGAAGCAGATATTGGGGCGATTAACAAAAATAATTCCTTGTAGAAAATTACATTCTTACGAAATGCTTTCGGCTGTGTTTCATGTGCACACAGCGTAGATAAGATGCCGCGGGCAGATATCCAGTATTCAATAAGAGTATTCCGATTTACCACAAAAGGGATTAATGAAAGGCAATTGCAAGGAAAATGTAAAAAGACTAAAAGAAAAACCGGCCAAGTGCGAGTTGAACTGGAGAATGAAGAATACCGTTTTTTGCCTGAGAGCCCCTAAAATGTTTATTTTATTCTAGTTTTTGATGTTATAGCGGCAACAGAAATATTTTAATTGCCTAATGACAGACAGCGAAGTCTCAGTAATAGGCGTTTAAATCTTTGGATACAGAACCCATATTAGCTGTAAGAAATGAGTATAAAGGCAAAAGGCCTGATTCAAACGTGGTACCTAATCGTGCCACTCAGTTCCATTACAATAATTTTTGCGTTAAAAAAATTGAAAAGGAAGAATCTTCCTGCTAGAATACATAATTACTAGAAAAAATAACGAGCCAAAGACTTTGGGGTCAGGTCAGGAAGATGCAAATGAAGCACTAAAAATGTGCGGCACTTTGGAAAATAATTTTATAATATTATTGTAATGTTATAGCTTTCTTTGAAAGGTTAAGCTTTATTGTTTTGGCTGTGGTATTAACTTTTCTTGGCAAGGATGTGTGCTGCACGAATGGTATGACCTCATATATGCAATAAGTGTTTTTTTTAGTGTGGTATGTGACCTTATTCTATTTCCTTGTTAACCTTTATTTCTAGGGCATGTAAATTGAGAATGTTCTTAGTTTGAAGTCATGTGTGAAATTGAAAAGAAGACAAGTATATCGTTAAAACCAGATCAAACATTTGCAACGATATGTATTCGTTCTTACTAACATACATGAGTAGGCTCACAAAACGTTACTGCCACACAGAGAGCTGTTTCTTAATTAGGTTCATGGCGATGCCACGCCGTTCCATAGACGAATTTCGTACTGAAGTTTTTCCGCAAAACCTCGACCCGTATTTAAAATCTAGGCCATATAAGTGGTAAACGTTGTGTTGTATAAAACACGCACGATTGTATGGGCGCTCCTTTTCATCCAAATTGAAGGAAAAACGGCCCGCAATGCTTAGAATGTCTATGACAGTACACTACGTGGAATAACTCCATTTATTTAAGGGTGTTTTTGGTAAAAAACATTGCAATCTTTGGAAGCAGACAGGATATGATTTTCTTTGAATTGAAAAGGATAACTGCGGACGGATTCGAATAGAAATCAGCTACCTAAAGCGAAGAAAGGTAATGGAAGAATCTTAGAAAAACTTCTCTCTGATATTTGAGGATTTATTTAAGATAGACCTCGAGATCCGTACTTATGGCATCTGGTCATTAATATTTTGAAGAAAAATCTAAGGTAAGTCAGTTAAAAGTAGACCATTAGTTCCTAGTTTTCGATCTTGTCAACCTTTATGCAGACAAAAGGTACGGGTTCCAAAAGGGAGCCAGTTCGAAGCAAAAATATTTTTTGAAAGGATCATCTTTCAATATTGCTGTAGGCACCATACAGTGCATGAACAGACTGCAGTCATAGATTTTGATTTGGTTTATTTGCAAACTGCCTTGAATTTCAATTTCTGTGTATTCCCGAATATTAGGTAGCAGTGGGATGGGAATGCTTTTGAGAATAGAAAAAAAAACTGCGTCTACTTTTTCACGTTGGGCAAAGCCAAAAAGCGTTGCGATTTTTCTTTATTGTTCGACGCTGGTAAAAACCAGTGTCCGGTAGAGTGTTTTTTGGCGTATATCGAGTTTCTACGAGAGTTTTGTAATCAAAATTGACTCTCATAGTCGTCACTAATTCTTCGCGAAATTTCGACTCGCCAAGAAGAAGAAGACTGTGTAGTGCCTATTTGCCGACTCATACAAGAAATGCATCTCATTAGCAACATACTTATTAAAAAGGCGCACAAAAACAGCGAATACAACCAGAAAGTATAATTTAATTAACAAACCAATTTCATTATTACCTTCACACTGGCACCTTGTAATGAAACAAAGTAATCTCTGCAGAATTCCTTTCTGTCATAAAGTAAACAGGACCTAACGTAGGAGGAATTTTATAAAAGTCTTGCCTTAATATGATTAGAATGTAATGTCTTAGCCTTTGTTCAGTGCTCGGCGGAGAGGCGTAAACGCAACAAAGAGGGTCGTATTTTACTTAGCTGAGCCGTGTATGTAAAATTGATTTCATACATGCAGTCAGCCCTTTCATTTCATGCAAATTACATAGAAAGAATCTGAAGTCAGTGCAGAACTTATAAGTTTTAAATTAAATTGTGTCGGATTTCAGAAACATTATTACGTTACAGGTAGGCAGTAGGTGAAGGAATTTTCAGAAACAGACTTTAAAATGTGAAATCGCCAACCCGCCTTGTCCAGGCGTGGAAGATTAACGCTTATTTATTGATTATGAGAAAAGGCCGCAGCCCCCGCAGTGGGACCATAAAAAGGGCTGATGATGATGAAGATGATACGAAGTCAAAGGAATATATTGTAAATATCAAACTAATCAATTCTTTGGACACATCTGTTTAAGTTCAGAAACTCGCATAAAGATTAGGTAGTGGATCGTGCGGTAACTTATCTACTAATAAGCCGATAGTTAACATAAATCTTCATAGTCTATTCTCAATGTCGGAAGATAAGAAAGATTAACCGTGGCCATTTAGACTCAACCATTATTGTTATCTAGTTAGCCATCTCTTCTTTTTATTGTAATATTTAACTGGCACGTGTGAACTAACTGGGCTAATAGGTAAACAATCATTGTTTTTAATGACAATACGAAATATTTTACTCCTACGAATACGATTACCAACCAGCAAGTACTACAAGAGAATCCAAAACTATAACAAGATAATGACAATAACGAATTCACATTCTAAATACGGACGCAGAACTCAAACTCGGTTCCAAAATTAGTTGCGTCAATAGTACCACACAAGTAGCAAAGACAATTATAATTTCTTCAGGAAATAAAACATCTTTGCTTTCATCGCGAGTGATGAATACTTGACCTAATTTGGAAGTCGAAGGTGAAGTATGGTTGAAGCCAGAAAATGTCTCATTTCAATTACGAACTAACAACTACCAAGACTTTGGGAACAGAAGGTACCCCGTCAGACTTTGGCGGGGAAGAATATAATAGAACGGAATAATGCCGTCATTACATATGTACATTTTAAAAGACGTTGGAATATGGTGTTTTTCTTTTATAGAACTTCGGATGAGCTATGAGTACAAGGAGATTATTATGTGAAAGCCAACTGAAGAAATGTGTTTTTTAATTAGCTAGAGGCAAATGAACACATTCTATTATTCACCCAAGAGATGTGCCATTCACTTAATTAATTATGCCTTTTTAAAAGTACATGTGCCGCATTCAGAAAGGGATACTTATAAGACATAAAAACTCTAGTCCAGTACAGGTTGGTATTGTATTTAATTTCCTTTAGGTGCGCCAAACAGCTCATCCGTCGAGGTTACTTTTTAATACAGTCAAAGAAGTTTTCAGAAAGCGAATAAAAACTGCTAATTTCAGCCAGGTCAAATTACCTGCTAGATTGCATTTAATTAACTAATTACACCTTCAAAAGAAACCGTTTAAAGAATACTTGGGTACGGTGAAATGTTTTTTTGATAAAGATGGTTACATAACACGGTGTTCTAGAATCTAGTAACTAAATCCGATCCGACTTGTTTGAAAAGATGAACGGTTACAAGGTCACGAATTTACAATTCGCGGGCGACTAAATGACAACGTCTGGGGGAGGAAAAGATGGCGAAAGGGGGTTGACAAAAGCCTCGCCTTAACCTGTTCACTTTCACTTCACAAAAAACATGAAACACTGCCATGGAAACCTGTACCCTTGCACGTTTTGTTTTAAGATTTTTAAAATAGAACAAAGAGTAAAAGGTGTTATTTTAAAATGACCTATTTTTGGTAAATTTTCTTTTGTTGATACTGTACAGTTGAGTAAAAGCTACTTTACTGTTAATACCCTGTTTATTTCCACCTACAACTGTTTATTGTTCTAAGTTTCTATAGTTATGACTTTTAAGTTTACAAGCCTTTACGGTTCCTCAGTTAAAATAACTGGCAGCCGACATCACGGCAGTTATTGCTTCTTTGCATAAATTTTATAGGCAACTTAAAGCTTAGAAAATGGTATACATAAGCATGAACAAGCATCCGTATCTAGATCGAGCGCAAAATGCTTTTGGAACGGCGTACCTTAACGTTTAAAGTTGACACATAATGTAACATATTGATGGCAAAAATATTAACTCGGCAAGTTGAAATTATTATTATAATTTCTTTGGTAAGCCGAAATTGATGTAAAATGTGTGTTTCGATATAGCGGGAATTTCGTATTAAACGCTCGGTTAGCCAAGTCAATTGACATAATTGAAATCGAAAAGCAAATGGTAATGTTTTACGAATGGGTCTTTATTATATCTTTATCCGAATTTCTATGGAACATGGTGCAGATAATATCGAAAATCAACCGCATAATAAATTTTGAAAAATAATACAGTCTTACTTCGATGAAGCAAGATTATTTGATAATAACCTACGAAAATCAATATAAATGTGTATTCAAATACTTATAGCAAATATTTGACTGTCTGCAATAGAAACAAAAGAAATCTGACACTCGTAACTTATTTATTTATTTATTTATTTATCTTTATTGACCAACCAACAATTGTTTATACTGTTACATTTTAACATAAATATTCTATAAACTAAGGTTAGTATAACAATTTCTTATAGGTTAGCACCGCATGCCCCATAAATTAACAATTAAAATGTGCTACAAACACTATCTTAAAATTAACTATTTATAATTACAAAACAAAAAAAAAATTAAATAATAATATGCATTGAGTTTTGGGACTTGAATAAAATAACAACACGGAATGAAATAAAAACACAAATAGAAAACTTAAAACAACATACATAATCAGGATTATTTAAACATGATTCGAAATGATACGGCGGAACTTGCCTAAGGAGTCGAAATGGACATCTACCTTATCTCCATAGCTGTTCAACAGTTTGCACAGCCGCGGGACGATAGAGCTTGCACCTAGTACTGTCCTACGAGGTGGGGGATAGAGAGGAGTTATAGGAGCCCGAGGTAGCCTAGCTGGAGCCCGAAACTGGAACCTATTCAATAATTGAGGGCAGTCGATTTTAGATCGAAGGATTTTAAATATAAAAATGGTGTCTGTGATGCTTCTTCGTTTATCTAAAGACATCATCCTAAAATAAGTTAGTCTGTCCTGGTAAGATTTGACTTTTTTGGCTAAACCGCAAGCGTATGCTAGGTGCCAAAGAAATCTTTGTACGCGCTCAATCTAAGATTGTGCGTAGCATAATGGGGTCTCCAGATCGCACTGCAATACTCAATATAGACCTAACCATACTGTTATATAATAAGATCTTGGTACTACTACGTCTGAAACTAGCGACATTTCTGATAACAAATCCAAGCATTCTCGAGGCCCTTTTTATGACAGATTCCACCTGTGGAACGAATGTTAGTTCCTTGTCAAATAGAACTCCCAAGTCCCTAACTTGATGGACTTCCTGGATAAGGTCAGAACCTATGTGATATACACTTGTTGTGAATTTCTTTCTCCGGGTATATTTTACGTGGTAGCACTTTTAACGTTCAACGTCATTTCATTCTCATTACACCACTGAGTCAACGAGTTGATATCGCTCTGAAGTAGTGCTACGTCGTTATTGGATTCAATTACCCTGGAAAACTTGAGATCATCTGCATACATATAACAGTCGGAGAATTTGAGGCAGTGTGGGATATCGTTTACGAATATGTTGAACAGAATTGGTCCTAAGTGTGAGCCTTGCGGCACGCCCGAAGTTGTCATGCATGTTTTGGATTGAAAACCATTAACTACCACAAAAGAAACGATTCTCAAGATACGATTTTAGCCAGTCAAGAAGTGAGCCTGTGATGCCATATGCTGATAACTTTAACAAAGCGTAGCATGAGGGACTAGGTCAAAAGCTTTGCTAAAGTCAGTGTATATAACGTCTATCTGCTTGCCACGGTCAATACCATCAGACAGCATTTCTGTAAAAGTAGCAAGGTTGGTGCAAGTTGACCTACAACTAACGAAACCGTGTTGAGAATCGCTCAAGTAGAGTTTAAAATGTGACTGGATGTAAGGGCAAATTAGGGACTCAAACACCTTGGCAAGAGTTGATAATATGGAAATGGGCCTGTAATTATTAACATCATTCCTCTCATCACTTTTATAAATCGGTACAACTTTAGCGATTTTCCAACAGTCCGGAAAGACTCCGGTACTTAATGATTTATTAAAGATCCGAGTTAATGGGGATAACAATGCAGGAGCGCACTTATATATAAATATTGGTGGAATGCCATCAGGCCCTGCGCCTTTACGAAGGTCCAACGCTTTCAGTTTAAGTGCTAATTTCTCGCGGTCAATTACCGGCGGTGTCAGTGGTAGACTGTTATTCCTAAGTTTGTGTAGCAGATCGGATGTAAGCTCAGTTTTACTCCCTTTCGCAATACTAAACGCTGAGGAAAAATGAGAGGCAAACATTTCACACACTTGCATGCAGTCAGAAGTTACTAGGGATCCGTTGGTCATTGTAGCTGGGAAGGAACTAGTGCCACCTCTTTTTCCCTTAACGTAAGCCCAAAAGCGATTCGGATTCTTTGAGATTTCGTTTTCTATATCTCGAATATAGTTATTATAGCAGTCTGTTGCTAATTTAGAACACCGTTTTCCTAAAAGTTTATATTCGAGTTCGTCCAGTGGATTTTTATAGGTTTTATAACGGGATCTGACTTTTTGCTTTTCCTTTAAGGCACGTAGAAGTTTTTTGTTAAACCAGGGAGGGTACTTTTTACCTTTGAAGGTAGATTTAGACATAGAAGGTACATTTGTGTTTATAATATTTGTGATTCTCTCGTAGAAAATACGAACCATATCATTGACGTCAGTTAGTCCCAGAAACTCAGTCTCCCAATCAATATCATTTAGGTCATTGCAAACCTTGTCGTAATCTAATTTGTGAAAGTTTGGTCTCATGTTTGGCTCAAAATTATATGGAAGCCAGGTTTCTTTGCGTGCTTTTAACTCAATTTCAAAGGAGGGTGTAGGACATCAACAGTACTAAGGGGTTTAGAGCGGCAACCACGTTACTACAAGGTATGTTAGTCAGAACTAAATCCAATATTCGTCCACTTATATTTGTAATGTCATTAATTTGCACTAAATTGTGCGTTTCAGTAAAGTCAATAGTAAGCTACTGAAGCTAGGCGGAGTATAGTTATCAGCTGTGTCCTTAAGCAAGTTCCAATTAATGTTGCCTAGATTAAAATCACCAACAATACAGGCGTGCAAACCAGATCGTTCGAGAATGACATGACAACCATCCAAAAAACTATCCAAAGTACTGCGTAGAACTGGGGGTGGCAAATAGACTGCGCACAGAGCTATCTGACGAATAGATTTCATTAGCGGGACCTCAACGATTAACCAAAGATCTTCGCACTGGCTTTCCCATTGTATCAAACGTTTCGATTTTATACTTTTCAATACGGCTATCAAAACACCCCCTCCGTCTTTTTTACTATTGTTTCTATCTCTTCGGTACACTATGTATCTATCGTCAAAGAGCTCCGCGCTGCATACACTTTCATTGAGCCATGTTTCAGTTAGGATAATAATATCATAATTTTCCAAAGAAAGTTGACGATAAAATTATGGGTCTTTGTCCTTAGGCCTCTTATGTTTTGGTAATAAATATTGATGGCCGAGAATTGTAACAAAATATAATACTAATTCTATCACAGTATTAAAGCGTGATCTAAGATAACTTTTTAAAATGTCCATGTTTTTCACCATAATGTGTTCAGATTCTTCGGCTTTACGCATAAAGATTCTTCCACCACGAACAGACAAATTTGTAGCCAAGTTCCTTAGCTTTCAGTCTCGCCGAAGCATGGAGAGACTTATATGTTGGGGACAGATGTTCCGTCACATAAATTGAAGTTTTCGGTCCAGCAAAACCGAGATGCATGCTGTTTAATTTATTGTCTCTATTAGACTTGTTGAAATTTATGACGGACGCGAGGAGTTGGTCACGAATTCTCGGGGAGGCGAGCTGCACAATAATCGACCGGGGTCGGTTTTCAGGGTTTAGTTTGGCAACACGAGTGCAGTGCAGAATATCTTTGTTTTCTATGGAACATCCAACAGTTTTTGACAATTCTGATACAATGTTAAACAAATTTTCCTGTTTTTTCTCAGGTAGACATTGAATTTCCACGTTATTTGAGCGAGTTTGCTGCTCCAGTTGTTCTAAACGTGTCTTTAATGAGCTCATGGTAGTTTTCATTTCAGAATTCTCTTTCTGAAGTTCTCTTACAGCCTCGGTAGATGTTGCATGCTCTTTAAGGAGGTCCTCATACTGATTATTCATAAAATTCAATGATGCCTCCATGCCAGAAATTTTGTCATTGATGGGTTGTAACTCTTTATTCAATAGTACTTTCATTCTGTCATCGAAGTCGGATAACGCACGAGATAACTCGGTCTTCAGCACGTCCTCAATAATTTCTCGAATATTGGCGCGCGTGACGATATCTTCAGCGTTAGGGGATACAGGCGGAGAGCCAACAGCCTGCCTTTTATTCCCTCTGGTAGTCGAAATATTACGCATAGAGGTGTTTTCGACTTCCTTAGCGGAGGTTTGAATTTGAGACATATTTAGTTGTATGATAATAACAGTTTTACAGCTACAGCGTTCTTATATTAGAGGGCAATATAGGCAATTTCTTCAAACAAAAAGCAAGCAGCAAAGCAAAATAAAATTAAAAAAGAGGAAAAAAGTTATTCTCGGTTCTGAGTTTTGAACCCGCGACACTTGGATCGACAAGTCGCTACAACCCCACGTAGCTATCAACTCTTGCAGAATAGTAGCGAAATTAACGATCTGTTTCTCGCACCTTTGTCGTAATATGCAGGAACATGTATTTTGTGACCTTATAAGGTAGCGTATTGACACCTCTTGCACGTTCTGACTCACCGCCAATCGGCCAATGGGGGCGGCTTACGTAGCTGTGATTCACCAGCGGGCCGTGAGTTGTTGGTTCTTGAGACTTTTGAGGTAAGTTAATAATGCTTATTTCTTCACGTAGAAATAATATTTCGCAGATATTATATCACCAATACGAATACTAGGTTATGCACTGTACTTTAAGTGTAATTATATCTAATATTATGCACTTTGAGCTACATAAAATATTTGTTTACAACGGAATGACTTGCAACACGTCCAACTGTTAAGAACGCCAGCGCGTTGTGAACTTGACATTTCTATTGATGGCGACCCTTACCCAAATCACGTAGGTGTCAAAAATACTGTAGTATTATGTTTAAGTTGTAAATTTGAATAATAATATGCGTTCATCCATACCGTTTGAAGATTGCAAGGAATCTAGTTTCGCGTATTTCTATTGCCATAAAAGCTGGTTTACATTGCCCAGCCGCAACTGTATAATTTCTCATTAACATCATTTTAATGCTATAACCAGAATCCTCTTTGTGGTTTGTAACAAGGCAGGGCAAAACAATCGCATGTCGAATTAATATTCAATTACAAGACAAACGATAACAAGGTACAATGATCGAGTGTCCCGATGTACGCAAGCAATTCACATAATTATGCTATTTGAATACGGATTTAAATCGAATTAGCGCATTGATTGCGAAGCTGAGTTTTCCTTGATAACATCACGGTTTCGACTCGCAGCGCCATCTGTGCGAATTTTCCAGAACTAAAGTACAACGTAGTTCGAGACGGCTCGCATAGATGGCGTGCCGTTGAGACTACAGCGCACGTGTGTAGCGGCAGAAAACTGAAACCTGAACAAGCTTCACTGACTAGGGGTGGATTTAAATCTCGCTTCTACCCCTAGAGGGTGCTGTAATCAATTTCAACATGTGCTCCCAACAAAGAAGAAAATATCGGGAAACGTGCATAAATTAATGTTTAACAAAGCATTATTTTGTGAGCAGTTTTCAATTAAGCTATCGAACAAATATGCACCACAAAAGACGATGGCGGGTTTTAATGTAAGCCGGGTGCAAGACTGTGTAACCAGTGCGGTCGCAATTATTTATCCCAACTTCCACCCGACCTTGCGTTTGTAACTAAATAATAGTATATTGTATCGATTAGTTGGCGTGTAGCCCGAGGCATTTCCACTTTTCACCAAATTTATTAAATAATGCCTGGTTGAACTAGAAGGCGTTGAATGACGCGGCTGTGAACAATTATTGAAATTAGGTTTATTACGGTTGACGCGACCCATTGACGATGGGAATATGAGCAAAAACACTGATCAACAAACCCGTTAAGTACTAACACGTTAATAGCTTTTACCTAACTATGAATGATTATATATCGTATCGACACAATTTTAGTTTAGAAGTTGGAGATGTTCTAACGAAGATAGATGTATCATAAGTTCTTTTAAAGATCCAGGTATATTTAAGGCTTTTTCATGTTCTTTTCTATACCAAATTAAGCTTTCTAATTTAATATTCCACGTACAAGTAAAATGTAGTCTGATAAGCATCAAGTTCTGTAGCGTGTCACGGCCTATGTTCAGAGTGGACTGACAGGATTTAATGATGATAATCAAAACTATTACCATCACATTACAATCGCATTAATCACCTGATACTATTTTCAAATAAACAATGAACCATCGTGTAGCTGCAACGAAAGCTCGTGTCAGAAATTGTAAAGAGAAAAAAATGCAGATTCTTCAGAATTTATCCTGCTTTTCATTACCGAGCCCCTTTTACATCGTCGACAGCCTTCGACAGACTAAAGGAAAATTATGCACGGCGTATGCATGACGTGATGACATGCCGCTGAAAATTGAAGTGAAGCCTTTGGAAATTCTTGCCAAGAATCAATTTTATAACCCAAGGCAGCTCACAAAGAGATTAAAATGATTACATTGATTATATCTTTTCATAAAGTGGGAATACTCTTAGAGGGAATATGGCAGCTCTTGGCGCTTCAAACGAATCGGGAACGGCATATTGAAACAAAAAGCAAATCCTTGTAGACCTACTTACTGTTCCCGATACTTACGTAATACTTTCGGATGTAAAAAGATATGAGAAACAGCAAAAGTTTATTTACAATACAGAATATTTTCATATTAATTAATGAAATATTTCAGTGCTTATGTAAAGTATGGCTGTATTATACAGCTGCTTAAAGCGCCGGAGGTCGTTTGAGCCGCGCACCCCAAAAACATGTAATTCCGAGTGCTAGTCGCGCCATGCCCTATTCAAAAGCTAGCGAACTACTTAACATAGTTTTATAATTAATACTTTAAGACCTGTGTTAATGAATTTTAAAATGTAGAATTGAAGGTTTGGAGTCACAATAACGTCACTAATTAGTGTTAATATTGAAAAGGGATTTCGGGTATGATATTCTGGAAAAGAAATATGCTTATGTAGCTGGTTAGGCCTTAAACGATACCACATGTGTCCTGCGGTTAAACCTGCATCCCGAAGGAACTAATTTCCCGTACCCGGGTAAAATGTAGCCTTTGTCAGGTCCTAGGAACTGTCTGTAGGTATATTAACAAACATAGACAGACAGATAAAGTTACTTTCTCATTTATTACATTAAGAAAGGATAACGATAAGTTTTCGCACGTATAAGTAGTTGTAGTACGTACTTAAATATATATTTTGCTTTGCAGTAACTGCTTTGCACTTCGGGGGTGGAAAGGGGTGGGGTAAGGAGGTTTCTCACAATCGAAGCGAAACGATCTTTCGCTTTGCTAGCCAGGCGTCTAAACCGCAGGTTATTTCCACTCCAATATATCAGATGTTTCTAAATCGATCTTTTATATTTGGCTTCTACCATTTTTATTTGACCTTAACTTTCAAAAGATAGGTCTATATGCGGACATACGATAGACCACAGACATTCTTATATTTCCTTTTTAGAACAGACTTTTAGATCTATTTTCCCGCGGTTTCACTTGTAATAAATACATATAGCTTATGTTCTTCATCACATAATCAACATAAGCTAGTTCCCGAACAGTGAAAGATTTTTTCAAAACGGTTCAAAACATAAGGGTAAAATTAACAAAAAATATTCCTTTTTTATAAATAGGTGTAAATATGTTTCTAAATATTACATAAAAACATGTAAGCGCCAGTACGATCCAAATACGAAATCCCGTTGGCAACAATGAGACATTTCCTTCACGTTTCTATTGCAGATTACTAAATAATGTGCCAAAACTACATAATATTTTACTGAAACAGTCGACGCTGAGTGTCTTCCAAAAATGAGCTATGCGTAACCTACTATTGTATACAAATGACCTAGTTATCAGGAATTTTATACTCGAGTCCTGCTTAAGTGCAATTCTCGTTTTTATCATCACAATACTGTAACTTACATTAAATTCGTTGGTCCAAATCGTAAAACGTCTACCGTAGCTATTCCAACCCTTCAATTTTGATCCCTCATGCTAATTAAAAAACCCTGACATCAAAAAATCTCAACGAACTGAAATTGCGGAAACAAGTTGACCAATTGCACTTGAGAGCTTTTCTATGGAAAACTTGCCAAATAGCTAGAAGGTCCCTAACTATAACGGTCGTCGATTTTTTTTCGTAACCGTGATCGCTGTTAGATTTTTGCCCGTAATTTGTTACTGATGGTTTCATAGATCTACCATCATTATTAAAAAGGCAACCCAACGTCATAATGAGGACTACACCGAGACCCACAATGAATGCTTTAACTCATGGGACTATAAATACTGAAACATGAAGAGACTGCATCGAGTAACCGTCGCGCCATCTTGGCATTGAAGATTTATATCTTACCTAAGAACTTCTCTGAATACTATGAAACAAACTTATTCTCCGTATCTGCTCGACTTCTTAACTAATTGAACACTTTCCAGAATTACTTGGATTAAGTGTAAATCTTGCTTTAGGAGAAACCGGGTCCGCTAGTTAGAATATTATTTATAAACAAATACGGAGGTAAAAACATACATTGTGAGCTTTTTATTAAAAGCTACTTAACACTTTTGAAATAAAAACATGTGATTACGAAGTAACACTTGCAGTAGTGATTAGTTTTTAAATGACATGCTACACCCCTGTAGTTAAAGGACAATCGTTGTATTGTATTTTTACAGCAGGTGCAATCACAACCAACGATAATTTCTATCTTTTCATAGACAATGTTTCACTAATTATTCCACTGCATTCATAAAACTAATTTTCCTGCGTCCTTGTCCAGATGACAGGGAAGCTTTAACTAGAGCATACAAAATGACAGTGAATTTGTAAAATTGTATGATTTATGTACCGCGCTGAAGGTTTAATTATAAACTTAATTGTACTGTGGACTGCAATTAGTATTAATTTGTAGATACCGACCTGCATTGTACGGACCTGTAAATAAATTGATGGTGACTTCCCGCGTCAAACAATAGGCGCTTGCATACATTATACAACGCATATTACAAAAGCAGGCTACCGTGATCTAGTCATTCATTAGGCACATTAATTCGTCCCGGATCATTCATCATGTCTTCCAATCTCGATTAGTAATGAAACTAGAATGACTAGAATTATTGCTGCTAGCAAACGGGTACAAATCATCTGGGGATAATATACGGCTACATTCACATTTGCGACAAGACTTGCTAAAAATAAACTCTGTATGCCGGAAAAGATGGAGCAGTTCATTAGTTTGTGCAAATAAACCAAATTCTCATATTCGATTGCACGTCTCACCATTAATTAAATCCAATGACAGGTATTTTCATTGATTACCAAGCGCTAAAATTGGGTGTCGCTAAATTTTGATAGGTGGTACGAGAGATAATTTGTTAGAACAGTGAATGAAAGTTAAACAGGAACATTTGTGTTAGCAACCAATTTTATTAGCATCAGTAGATGCAGTGAATATATTTAGCACTGTAGGACAAAATTAGATTACGTTACAGCACTAGGTGGTTCCAAAGAGGTTCCTAACGTTATTAGGGCACGACATCCAAGAACATAGTCTATCTAAGATCAAAAATTTAAGCCAGTTAATATGGCTGGTTTTACACGGGAAAATATTGGAGGCAAAGAACAAAGTATTTAAGTGAGCTTCATAATTTCATGAGATATCATCTATTGCGCTTAGTCCTCTCTCAAGGGTGCCATAACATGTCTCTCCCTTCTTGCCCAAAACGGAAACGTGAAGGTCCCTCCTAAAGACATCTAATAATATCAGGCATATTTACTATTTGCGACTACGATCTGTGAAAGAAATAACCATCCAATAAACGACTATAGATGTATTTTATTAAAAGCACATCAAGATTAATGATGCCAATTAGTTGTGTCAACGTTTTACGCTAGGAAAACAGTATAAATAAGCGTTCCAACTCCGTTCGCGTGAATTCACGTTTTCCCGTTCCAGTGCGATTTACGAGAATTTCTTTTCCAATTGCAACTTGAAGGTAGCCAAAAAAATCTCCACGGATTTCAATTTTTTGGGTCACGTACATTTTATGAAGTTAAAAAGACAAACAAATTAATTTCCATAGATCTCTCTTAAGAGATTAATACAATATTCACGAGCAAACACCCAAGGGCAAGAAATAAAACGGTTTCGTATTAAAATAATTATTTCTAATGTTTTCATTCACGAAAGAATTTTGCAATATTTTTCCCGGAAGTGCTAGCGAAATTCGGTCGAAACTATTTATAATGGGTATGTTTTTTGTTACCAGAAATAAACTGAGTAGAACTAAGAAGAATTTAAAAATACGAGAAGCACAAGGGATTCCGTGCCGTCATAAATTAGACGCATTTGAAAGGTGACTGTTATAGAACAAAAGACGTTTAGCAATAACAGAAAAGCAATGAGAACGGCATGCAGCTGTCGCTGTGAACAGATCAATAAAATATTTTGAAATGTCAGAGGTAATAGTTGGTATTTTTTTCAGACGTTTTTACGATCAGTTAGCTATATATATGCAAAAACTAATAAAGGGGTACAAACGTTTTTGTATCGAAACTGGCACAGCTACCCACTAGTCGTTTTGTTTCCAATTTTTTAAAGTTACAGCGAGCGTTGAAACCTTGTGTGCGGATACAGTTTTAACAAACAAAAGTGACGAGTGCTATTTCTATGTCAAAAATGGTTCAATCCCTTTTAATAAAAAAGCCTACACTGATTGTCAAAGTTAAACACGAATAATTAAAACCAACTCGTTTTAATATTGAAACTGCATAGCAATCCGAGATTTAATAAGAAGCTGGCTGGGGAATTATTCTTCGAAGCAACTCTTAATCCTAGAAAGATTAATTATTATAGTGAGTCGCATTATTTAAGGCGAATGGAAATAAATTAAATGCGCCTAGAAGGGACATCAATCTCTCATGAAAAGGTTCATGTCGTCAATTCAATCGATCAGATATCGAGTGGAGATGCGTACTGTCGAGTAGGTCTGCCAACAAAACATCACAGAGAATGCCAATTGGTATTGCTGCTTGCCACTTCCGAGACTGTCATTGTTAGTAAAAATATGGCCACAACATTAGGTCACAAGATGAATCCATTGTCATGGAGTGATGTACAAATTTAGATGAAATGCTCGTGGTACATAAAAGACAATGCCAGAAACGGACTCGAATATATCAAAGCACATCTATGCTACGTATGTGCTACGTTACATAGTTCCGGAGTAAAATGCTTCCAATGTGTTGTTCCTTTTCAATTTTTGCAACGATAAAAGTAACATTTATATTTTTTGTTGCTATTTTTGGGACAAAAGTTGGGGGTCGGGAAGTCGGGGTAGATAACAGCTACTTGGCTCATATCATATGTATAGTAAAAAATAGGCAAAAGTAACTATGACGAAGTGACTAACTAACGGAAATATTAAGCCCAATAAGTCTAAAGGGTCAATATAGCCTAAATCGCCAAGACAATAGAAAGCAGGAACCCATTCGGCCGGTAAAGTAACATTTAATTAGCATGCGACACTCGAAGCAAAAGAGTTATCTGGCACAAGTACGTGCCGCACTGCTGGCAACGATCACTCAGCTAATTAATTAAATCTCAATTTTTTTATGAAAGGGAGCTCTTCAAGACAGGGGATTATATCTTTAAAAAGAAAAACCTGAACATTTTGCTGTGGGATTAACCTCTACTGCAGAGGTACCTTTTCGCATTTTATATAATTAGGAGAGTGAGCGCAACCTCCGTTACAAAATTCGTAATGAATAATACTTTCTAGGATGGAAGTTCTTAGAGTGTCACCAATGGACAACAGCAAAATCATTAGCACCTCGGTATGAGGGCGGACTCTCTCTAATAGGTATTGTTAAAAGTGATAGTAGCAACATTTTTGAATCTACAAAACAATCACTTCCGGGTTATTTCTATGTCACTGAAACGAAAGTATCATGAGCTTTGTAAGAAGAACATTGTAGTATGGCCATGTATAAGACAATATGTCCACTCCATAGATTGTAAGTGCGCAAAAAATGTGACGATAGCTCATCACCGGCAGCACAGCAGTAAAAAGTGTTTTCCATTGTACATAAATGAATACGGACAAAGGGCAATTTGTGAGCCATTCCGCGAATAGTTGCAGGTGCTCTTTTTATTCGATCCTCTGCCTTCCTACGCGGTTCACTAGAATGAATGTCTACGTGGCCCGCGATTATTCGCTAGAAGCATAGACACTTCGCGTAAATAGCTGCTCTTGCCAAATCTATGTTAGTGAACTTTACATTTGGCACTCGAGAGTGTGTCTGCGCTGTTTGTTACGTTAAAAATATGCGGCGTCATGAACGAGTCACAGTGGTTCTGAGCGTCTGAGTGGGCTGGCCCCAGTCCAGGCTAGACACACAGCAGCATCTATCGGTAACTATGATTATCCTGAGTAGCGTGAATCGCGTGTGGCGTGAACGCCAGTTAACTGAAATGGTTAACCTTCAAACGTCAGTGGAAGAGCGGGCCTGGCGCGATGTGTTGCGGCAGCCGGTGCAGGCGACTGACCAGCACTGCATGCACGCACTACAGCACCGAGTGACGCATCCCGCGACGTAACACTCGAACCAAAACAATGCCATGTTGAGGACAACATTGACGGGCCATCCCCCGTTTGAGTGGGCGTTATTACAACATCATAATTTCGTGTACCAGCTAAAATTAGGTAAAGTAACACTAATACACTTTGATAAACAAAAATAAATAACCCGCAAACTACAGCATGAAGGCGATACCTATGAATAATGTAGCCCATCAAATAAGGTGACTACATCATTGGAGCTACGACTAGCATTTAAATAGGAGCATTAAAATGTAAAACAACGAAGTAGTAGGTACCTACCAACTAGAAAATAATATAAAAATGTCTCGCCCGGGGACGATGATACACCGTTAGTAGGTACATGAATCCTGAGGCTAAACATTTTAATCTTCCTTTTATCAAAATGTTTACTCTTGGGAAAATAAATTAGTCTTATTTACAATTTTCTCTGTCCTCTACCGGTTTGTGGTTTTTATCTTAGAACAACGACTAACGACCGGATACTACCCGCTACTCTCTAATTAGGTTTCCACTGAGATACTGGGTTAGCCAACCTACATTCTGCAATCCATTAAATCTCTCTAGAAAAAAAAACATGGAAAACTGGGTGAATCACAAATGGTGGGAACTGTGATAATAATTCAACGGGCGAACAGATGATCGTGGCGGACTGATGTCATACTCGGATGCGTGTTAGAGAGGTACGTAACACTTTTCATGACATCACACTGGCGATTTATTTTTAGTGTTCGCTCAAGCCTTAAAATAATTATTTCGACTCGTCACTTCTTAAGACTGTCTTCGTTTATTGCGCACGCACGTGTAACACGAACAGAATATTTCTTGTTCTTATGTCATAATAACTAAAGAATTAATTGCAGATGGGCAGTTGTTAGTTCAAGATTTACTGTCTATTAAAATTCGCATATTTCGTCATAATCGCTCGTATCTGGCAGGAGAACTTAGTTTACAGAGTATTCGGATCAAATATCGTTTAATTTGTTTGCTATCCAGATAATAGTCTCAGCGTGTGGATGCTAAATCACATTGAGATTATATTGCATCCTAAATCGCAGATATTCGAACCGGCAATTTCATCGATCGTGTATTACGGTAACCGCTGCTCTAGCGTATGTAACATCTCTCTTTACAGTTTCCGTGATATAAGAAGACGTATCTAAATAAAGTTGGAGCGTACGTCTACTAAAAACGAAATGTAATTTATTTCCTTGTTTCAGTGTGTCTTCTAGCCAATCAGAGGACGTAGGACTTATTTTAAGGATAAACACTGCAAGGCCCACCGGAGCACGTGACGCTGCAGGATGGCTCACCTGACATCGACATTTCGATAGTCGTCCACGTTTTACGACTAACTCGTGGAATACCTGTTTCTGAATAAAGGAACACAGAATAGAACTCAGTTTATTGTTTAACCTACTTCATGCAGGCACACGATACAAATTGAATGCAGCTTGAGAGTAAAATAATTGAAAATCCAAGTAGAGAAATTGAAGAAATATGTTTGCTGAGAGTAAATTAATACCTTCAAGGTGATATCGGTTGAATGATGAAAGTTTTTTTGAAGCGAAATAACGATCTAGCATCGAGTCAAGTGCATCTGCTAACAACGATAGTTTGCATAACTGACACTAGCAGACGCTAACGAGCAATGTATACGGTACACTACACCTCTGAAATCAGTCGCTGTTTTTCAAAGCTATAAATCTGAATAGTCAAAAGAATATCGAATCTCACGTCCCAGTGAGTTTGTATGAAAGCCTGGCTAGTCTCAATGTGAGTTTAACAAAGTTTTATGTAGACCCTCAAAGGGTGTATCTCGGGTGTTAGTATTGATGAATGAAATGCTAAGGCAAAGTTGTCAAAAAAAGTCTTAAATGGAGCAATGCTTTCTGTGCATATCTTCCCTGTACTTGAAGACATGTTCCAAAATATCTGACCAATAAACAGACTGATGATAATGAACTGAAAACTGAAGGCGACATACAGACGACTAACAACTTTCCATTAAACAAGTACAATCACCACATTGATGGTTATAAGTATAGGATCGCTTAACAAGGCGGCACGAGAATATACTCAAGCAATCAGCGCGTCTGGAGGACCGATTATCGACCACAACAAAGTACAAAGTCCTAGTACAGTTACCGACAAGATTTTCAAACAAGACTGCGAACTGCAAGTCCCACTCGCATTTGTTTTGGAGACCATGTGTGCCTGATAGAACATAAGTAGCATGCAATAATGCCAAATCTGTAATATGTTAAGCTATCGTAAGTTCGAGGAGTAAAATGGTCTGCAAATAATATAGAAAATACGACCAAACTGCTGACTAACAAACGTTGCAGATTGATCTGCATTCGGCAGATCAAAACTTCTACAACTAGAGGTAGCCATCATTAAAACTAGCCCGTGTTCCGGACACCTCGTTAGTAGTTTGCAGATTGCCGATCCGATTTTGAGGGTCGGGAATAGAATCTATAATACCTATCCTATTTCAGCAATTTCAGTCTGGAGATCAGGCTTTCAAATCATTATATCCATAGCAGGAGGGCTTAAATGTCTTTAACAATTGCGTCTCTTCAGAAAGAATGAAAAAGAAGACCTAAACTTCATCATCCTCCGAGCCTTTTCCCAACCATGTTGGGGTCGGCTTCCAGTCTAACCGGATTCAGCTGAGTACTAAAGAAGACCTGAACAATGATAGCAAAAACATGCCATCTCCTAGGCACAATTTGCAACAATGTTAGAAAGGATTTATTGCTTTTGTAGCTGACCATACACAGTCGTTCATGTCGTTATCGTCTCCATGATGACAAGAACCGATGGGGAGGTCCGCGTGGCGAGGTCACACGACAATCAAAACTAATTGAGGCAAAGGGGTTCGTACTCGATACTATCTTCGATTTTTGTTTACAAGCCCTTTTGTCGTTCGCTTTGAGATCAATTGGCGGTTGCGTTTATTAGTTTGCATGTTTCTTGGTGATAGATTGGTTTGCATTCTAATGTAGCTGGCTGACAATCACGTGTGATTTAAGTTTGATTAAAATCAGAGACATTTTTTGAGTGTCAATATCAGGATTTAAGTGTGATTTTCATAATTCTATCCTGCATACAAATCAAGCAACACCACGCCGTGGGCAGCCCCAGATTTATGATAACAGCTAAATCACAACAATCTTATTTCTGACTGACGTCTAGCAATCACAACAGCCATTAAAACTTAGTTAACACATAGCGAAACGGATTTCGTAATACATAACAAAGCTGTTATAAATGCAGAGTCCAATCCAAATGGGGTTACATTTATCACGGAAATTACAAGGAAGGTTAAATGCCGCATAGACACGCCAACTCCAGCTTGAGAAAATACTTAATTAATACTGTGAAAAAACGCGACGCACTAATGTGTTGTTGCAAAGATTTTTCCATTTATTATTATTGATGTTACTTTATCTCGTAAATGTTTGTAGCTCGGAAAATGATGCATTTTCCTCGGTTTTCTTGTAAAGATGGTTTCAATTTGAATATTTCAGCAGCTTTCAGCACTATATTCCTAACAATGTTTACCGACATCCCACATACATTATGTGCACTAGATTTTTCATACATCTATCACCTGTACGGGAAACGCCTTTCCTACTATTTTTCTTCGTAGTAAAATTATGTATATAGGACAGTCAGACTGACAAATGTATACCACAAAATTATGATAGTTCCGTGTTCTATTTTTTTGTATACATAACACGCCTAAATGGAATTACTTAATTAGTGATCATTTATAATTTAGATGACTCACGTGGTATAGGAAACGCCAATTTCCACTTGGTGTGGTTTAATTTGTTCCGACCAGCTTCCTAGTGCTTTTTGGCAAAATGCAATTTAAAATTCAACAGCTAGCTGTCGGGACACATCACTATCAAGCCCCACTTGTCTGCAAATTAAGGCCGGCTTTATTCAAGCGGTGCACAGAATACGCAATTTTAAACTGCAGCACAAAATGAAACATCGTCTAAACAAGTACGGACGGACGAGATAATATTATTTCCTCTCGCTATAATAAAACTGCTTTCTTTACATTTTCCGTTAAGTAAACATAAAAACTTCATCGATCCTTTAATAGAATAACATTTGCGCGCAAGAGTGACATTTACTGAGGGATCGGTGAGAAAAACTGTCCTTTAACATAACCATATTGTATCGTACATAAATATGGTAGGCTGAAACTAGGTCACTTTTATATTAGTTACGAGTTATTCGTGGTGAATATGATACACGCACCGAGTGTGATATACAGGGTTAACCACCGAAAATACTTTAAAAAGCCGCTCAAGTGCTGGTTTTACTTATGAAATCGTATTAGTAGTATTCTGAGACGTCTTAAGCGAACACAAACAAAAATAACAATTCTCTTGTACACGTTCAACTTGGGATCATTCTAGAATGTTTCAATATGAAAAACTGTATTTTCTTAAAAGGAACGATAATGTTGTTGTTATGATAATGTATTTTGCATTTATATTGCAACATTTGAGCTGCAAAATGCATGCGTATTAAAAGCTTTCTCTGTGGCCTTTTATGTCGATAAAATTGATATTTTATTCAACCTCAGCTAATTGTTATTTCAACCTCAAATAAGTGGAGTCTGGCACATGACACTAATAATAAATCCAATCGCGGAACCAATTTCTGTGGACTGCAAAGTAATTATTTATTATACAAAGTACCCAACAAACACAGGTCTGCGGTCTTCACTCGTTAAAAAGAGAAAATTGTATCGACATTTTTCATCCACTCTATCGGGTTACAAGAGATTGCTTTGCGGAGCGTTGGTCCATATTGTTCTTCATTCGCTGAGGGAAACCACTTAACAAGTCTCATACGATGCTAGAGTAAATCGAAATGTATATGTATTTCCATATAATTGGTTCCAAATATCGTATGATGAACGTGACCCAAGCGCAAGGTTAAAACGAAATCAATTTCACAAAATTATTTGAACTTATACCTGCTTTTGTCAATTAGGTTTTATATTCGGAGGAATGTACTGAACCATGCTACAAAAGGAGTCGGTATTTTAACAAGCAATAATCGTTTTTGAATCGAACTAAAAGGGATAAGTTGTCTCTACTAGAAACAAATAATCATTTCAGTATTTGCATCTCCTGCCCGGCGACCTATATTATCGAAAGCTCGGCATAGTTGGGAAGAATTCTAGGTAAAGGTATCTTGGCCAGCATTGCATGCTTTAACAATGAGCCGAAGCGACTACCTTTACTTTCGCAAAAGATACTAAAGGCTCGGAAAACACGCAACACGAACTGCAAAATTACCTAAAGCCAAACTTAAGGTAATAGGAAAAAGAAATTCCCCCGAGGCATACATTCTACGTCTTATTTTATGGCACAGTAAAAACAAAATAAAATTCGTAGGTGTTAGTACCTGTATCATTAAATTAAACAATAAACGCTCATTGCAGTCATACGTGCTTCAGAAAATAATAAACTTTCATCGAAGTCATATTTATATACTTTGCTGGGAACATTCATTTCTTTATCGATTCTCGCTTTCAACTCCTAAACCCAGTTTGATCTCGTCATGTTTTCAAAATGTTATTATTTATTTTTCACTAAGTATTGTTTCTAGATTATATCATTCAACCCGTTTAAAACTTTACAATATGAATGCTAATAAAATTAAAACGTAAACGTTAAAACTGGTCTAATCTGACATCGGCACGAATGCACCTCAGCCAATTGGATTGCACAGCGCTTTATCAAAAACTGTAGATTCCTATTTTACCGTCGTAGTTATTCCAGATAGAGTAAAATTTATGCTTCAACTGATAGTTCAGTTCCGACTTCATAAAAAGAGAATTGATGCAAATCTTCAGAATATTTAGCAGAGAGATGCACCCCGGCCGGCAAACTAGTTTCATTCAATTATTGGAAAAAGACGAGTTCGTCTTAATTTTAGTACTAATTTAAATATTTTTTCCGCAACGGTGTCGTTTTTGCTGTCATGATGGATTGCGAACCGTTTTAGCTAAATAAAATATTGAATGCGACTGAGGCAAGCTTTATACCGTAGGCTTTTCAAAATGCAAGTGAAATTGACTGAACATACGTGCACAGTCCGCCTGTGCGCGTATCGGCAAAAAGGTTTATACCCCTGATGCGAATAGGATTTGCGAAAGCCTGGTTGGTCACGAGTCTATATAAAAATATTGTTATAAACCTTCGGGGTGTCATATATCCCGGCTTTATATTCGGCATGAAAATTCATCAATGTTAAATCGCAATAAAATGATTACTTCGAACAATAACTGGTACATGGTATACAGTGTATATTTTAGAGTACTCAGTGTGTTTATGAGGCGTAAATATCATAAATAGTTTCTGACCGCGTAGTGTTTCGATGGAAAGTGAGGTAATAAAACCACGTAGCAAGGAAAACGGTAATTTTTTCCGGAGTTTTGATGGAAGATTTTTAGGCAAAAGGTGCTTATGGTCATTATTGTAAGTAGGGCACGCCATAACCTTAAGCACTGTGTTTTTATAGTAGCATCTAGTGCTAGATAACTAGGTTAGGCAGAATAAATATCGTTGGCGAGTGAGGACACTGCGAGTTGGAGTAAGCTCTCGGCAAACAGTGACAAACACGATCTGTGTGCTGTGGGTGACGGAACCCTCGGACTAGCCTCGGCACCCGAACCTCGTTACCCCTCAGATGTTTGATGCGAGCGTTTAAATGTAAGCGCTTGCATGCACTCTAATGTTTGCATTCGATCCAATTTCCTACAAAAGGTTAACTTTACATATCTACAGATTAAATGCAAGCATTCCGAGCGAACGTTTTCTACGTACGTACAAGTTTTTCATAAATTGAAAACATTGTGGGCGTCTTCTCAATGCAATCTTATTCTTCGTTTATTTATATAAATGATAGATGCAGTGTGTGGGCGTTCCTGCGATCATATTTCTATCTTTGTAAAATGTATTTATAAAAGTGCCATTTGAATACGCATTACTGCTTCAATAAATAAGGTATCATTTCTGAGAATCAATTTAGAACCTGAGTATTTCTATTTAGTATTACTGGAGTACAAATTGCAGTAATTACGAATGAATAGACGAGTTCGTAGTACATAGGAGCTTAGCGATCGCCAGCTGCGTCGGTTGGATGCCGTATCGGCGAATGTGAAAAGGCCCTGTAGCATAGCCGTTGCCCCGGGTTACGGAGCTCAAACTGATAAGTGGATCGTTGAACTAATACCGAGATTATGACGTAATTTTGTAATATGCACGAACGTTATGCGCAAATGCTTACAGCTATAATGATAATGGCAGAACTGTACTACATTAACAGACGTTATTGTGCCAAATAAAGTGATGTATCTAAAGGCAAACCAAAACATGACAGATGTCAAAAGTTGGTTTAGGTTAAAATAAAACTGATCTGTTCTTGATTAATATTTATGGTGTGCCATTGACAAACAGACATAAAGCCGGGGTATATTGAAAAGTGGAGGAAAAGAATAACGGCAGCCATCGGAGCGGGACTATTACAATAGCTTCCCTCTCAGGGCCGGCCCAAAGGAAGGAACAGAAAGATTCCCTTGTCTTTGAAAACAACTCGCTGATTCCCGGCTGCAGATACATAACTACTCGTAATAAGTTCCTTTGAGACAGGATAGTTCTGCCCGTTATACGTCTTTATTAACAAGTAACAGAAATGTTCAACTAGTTTTCGCAATTGTGTTAAAATTCAAAATTCATATTTGAGAATAGCTCGAACAATAAACAGTTTTGCTAGCTGTTTATTACTTGTACGTAACAGTCAAATATTGCATGTTTGTTAAGACGTTCAATCTACAGTTGTACGCTAGAAAAAGTTGGTTGAAACTTGAATAGACTTGGTGGATATAGGAGGTATGGGATTAAAAGAAATAATATACTAATTTGATATTGAAATATTTATTCTATACTTTAAATGGTACTTGGAAGCAATACGTCCGTCTAACAAGATCCCGTGACGCAGTGTGTGTAGAGTTAAATAAACAGTAGATTGTTCAGATAGAACAAAGAACAATGTTATCGAAAGTTAGGGGTATTAGTTTTTGCTTTATATAATCCAACACGCCCCCTCAAAAATTAATCCCTAACTTTTAGTCATTCGTTAGTTTACTATACAGTATCTAGTCTACAATTCAACATTACAAAGTGAATACCAACTTATAAATACGACGTAACATATTATACTTCCAAGTAAGGTCTGGGACAACTGTACAATAATGGTCCAACATTTGCTGCACAGGATCAGGAAAACCAGAAAAACCTGATCAGACCATTTCATAATGAAATTGTACTTAAATTAAAACTTATTCTATACCCAATCCTTTTCTCAGTCTTATAAAAGACACGACTGGTAAAGGTTTTGTCAACAAGTCTGCCAACTGGTTACCTGTGGAAATATAATTTAATTTTATTACATTTTTCTCAACTTGTTCTCTAGAGAAATGATATTTTATATCTATGTGTTTGGACCTTTTATGACTTGTTGGATTATTAGCTATGCTAATACATCCGTTATTATCTTCATATAAAATAATGGGCTTATTAATTTTAAGTTTATGCTTTCTGCCAGAGACTTAAGCCATAATGCTTCTTTAACAGCTTCATATAAAGCCATATATTCGGATTCAGTAGACGAGACCGCTACTGATGTTTGTCTCTTTGTACACCATGTAATTGTATTTTGATCAAATAATTTAAACACATATCCAGTAGTGCTTTTCTTATCATTACAATCGTGGCCACCCCAATCTGAGTCGACATATCCACTTAGGATGTTATTGTAATTATTTCTTGTATATGTTAACTTCAAATCAATTGTGCCTTTGATATATCTTAAAACTCGCTTTAAGCATAACCACAATTCTTTATTGTTCTTATTTGTGTACCGACTTAAAATATTTACGCATGTACTTAAGTCCGGACGCGTACAAAGTATAATGTACATTAAACAACCGATCAGGTGACGGCATGGTGCGTCACACTTCTTATCAGCGTTAAGAGCTTCATAGTTTAATTTAAGCTCCATCGGTGTGTTTATAGGATTGCAATCACTCATATTAAATTTATTCAAAACGGTTTTAATGTAAGCACTTTGGTCTAAAGTAATTTTATCATGGTGTCTCTCTATTTTAATGCCCAAAATAATTTGATATCGTGTAAGTCGGTCATTTCGAATTTAGTCATTAAATATGCTTTGAAATTATTCATTGTTTGCAAATCTGCACATGCTATAACTAAATCATCGACGTACAAGATTACGTAAATATTTTAGAAATGTCTCCTTTACCTTTCATATATATACACCTATCTACTGGGGAGTTCTGAAAACCTATTTCTTTGAGACATTGTTCAAATGTTTCGTACCAACATCTAGCTGATTGTTTTAAGCCATAAAGAGCTTTGTTTAATTTGCATACGTAATTATCTTTACATTTTACACCTTCAGGAACTTTCATGTAGATTTCTTCCTTTAGTGTACCATTTAGAAATGCTGTTTTACATCCATATGATGAATCAGTAAATTATATTGATTTGCGTAGCTAATTAAGAATCTAAAGCTTGCTATTCTAGCAACTGGTGCAAATGTTTCATTATAATCACTAAGATATTCTTGACTGAAACCTCTAGCGACAAGACGTGCCTTATATCTTGAAGGTTGACCTGAAACGTCATTTTTAATAGTGAATATCCATTTACAGTCTACAATATTTTTATTTAATGGTTTTGGTACTAATGTCCATGTATTATTTTTCTTAAGAGAATTGAGTTCTTCTCTGACTGCTTTTTCCCACTGATTCCTATCGTTCAGAGATTTAATTTCATTTAATGATTTTGGTATATTACTTGTGATGGATAACGCACTATAGACATCATAGTCATTTTCATTATATGATTTACGCGAACATGTTTTCAGTCTTTCACTTCTTCGTAAATTTAAAAATTCATCAGGTTTATCCTGATTTTTGTGTTTCAAACTACTCTCAGATTCATTTTCAGGTTCATTCGGTATTTCATGACTACCGATTTTTCGAATTTTACTTGTACTGCATTCATCAGATTGAGAGCTATCTGATTTAGGGCCAGAACTATGAGACTTATAAGACACTGATTTTGTTACGGAGTCATTATCAGTTTCGTCTTGGGAATATGTATTATTACTCCGTTCAGGTCGTAATGAAGGCCTAGATTCGATAAAATTAGTCTCATCAATTACAACGTCCCTTACAGTTTCATATTTTTCGAATTCTGTATTCCAAACTTTATAACCATTGGGTTCATAACCTACCAGTATTCCTTTCCACGACCTATTGTCAAATTTGTTTTTACTGGTTTTATTATGAACATATACAGTTGAACCGAAAACTCTGAGATTTTTAACGCTTGGTTTCCTATCATGCCACATCTCGTATGGTGTCTTTGATTGACTTAAAGCTTTCGTAGGCGTAATATTTATTAAATAAACTGCAGTTAAAACTGCATTTCCCCAAAAACGTTTTGATGCTTTAGTGCCATTTAACATAGCACGAGCTTTTTCTGTTATTGTGCGAACCATACGTTCTGCAACACCATTTAACTGTGGGGTCCTAGGAACTGTTAAATGATAGCTTATGCCTCTTTCTCTACAGTAGTTTTTCATTTCGGTGGATAAGTATTCACCACCGTTATCACTATAAAGATTTACTACTTTGAAATTGAATTTAGCCTCACTTTTAGCGACATAGTCTTTAAAAGCTGTAAACACTTCTGATTTGTAAGTTAACATATACACCACACAATAATGTGTGTATTCATCAACAAATAAAACAAAATAATTTCTGTTATCTATTGTTGGAGGTGTTATAGGACCACAAACATCTGAATGCACAATAAACAGAGGGCGTTTAATGTAACTTTTGTCTTTAACTTTATTAAAAGGCAGGCGAGTCTGCTTCCCATTTATGCATGCTTCACACAACTTATCATTTGGAGTTACGGTATTTATTTCATCTAAGTCATCAATCATATTATGACATTTTAACTGCAGGAATTTAGTTTTACTTATATGTCCTAGGCGTTGATGCCATAATTCATATTTATTTTCATTAACATAACATGCTTGGGAAGCGGATTCCCCTTTATTACTGGTATTTTAAACTCTAGAACTATAAGATTATTCAATGTCTTACCTTTCATGATGATTTTACCTTCCTTTGTAATTTGTGTGCCTTTGTCATCAAATATTATGGTGAATCCTGCTTGCTGCATCTTTGATACCGATATTAAATTATATGGTACTTCGGCACAGAACAATACATTTGTAAGTATTCCTTGCACTCCTGTTTGACTGATAAGATTTATGTTTCCCCTTTTAGTTGCTGAAATAAATGTATTGTTTTTAGCTACTGAAATTTTTAAAGGAGGATTTAAACATTCAAACGATGTGAAGAGATCATCTCTATTTGTGATGTGATCAGACGCTCCTGAATCTAATAGGAATTTAATTGTCGAGTGGTCTTTTTCATAATGGTATGCGCTTGTCATGAACGCAAATCCTGAAAAAGAAGAATTCGAGGTCGTTCCCTCTTGCAGGGCAATAGTTTGGACTTGTCTTGTCCTTTCTGGGGCATTGTTTTGTATATTTGTCTGTCTTTTGAAATAGAAACAATCCTGTTTCTTGTGTCCTTTGCGTCCACAGTAATGACATTTCACAAATTTTTGTTTGTTTGTTTTCTTGAATGTTGTATTCTTCAAATAGTTTTGTTTTGTGCGATTGTATCTGTTTTATTATATTTTTCTTCAACATGGAGTATCTTTAAACTGGTATCACGACTCTCGTTTTTAATTTTACTTCGTGATCTAATAGTCTAGTTTTACAAAACCGAGAGTGATATTTTCTTCAGATAGTGTCTCAATTGCAGTGATAACGCCATCATATGTATTCGGGAGAGTAAGTAATAAATGAGCTACTTTGTCCGTTTCCTCTAATTTAGCTCCAGCAGCTGATAATTCTGTCAGCAGATCGTCAAATGTTGAGAAGTGTTTGATCAAGGGTATATCGGCTTTTAATTTTAATCCCAATAATTGTTTTCTCAGCGCTAATTGAGTTGCTACACTTTTCCTTTCATAGATCGCGTCAAAATGTTTAAAACTGCTTGAGCAGTCCCATTTTCATTAATATAATTAAGATATGAGTCCGCCAAATATTCGACTATAATACTTTTGGCTGCCTTATTATTCTTTTCCCACTCAGCGGATCGCGTTCCAGGAATTTCTTCGTCAATAACACTGAGCAAGTTTAACTCTGAAAGCAGTGTACGAATTCTAAATTTCCATACACTGTACTTTTCTCCATTAAAAGGCTTAATGTTTCTTTTCACTTTTTCCATTGTCACAACTTTATTTTTATTTACAACTATGCACTTTACTGTCACTACGCACTACTGAATGTTCTCACTACTAAAAGTCCTTTTTCGCACTGGGCCCATAACCTATAGGAGGTATGGGATTAAAAGAAATAATATACTAATTTGATATTGAAATATTTATTCTATACTTTAAATGGTACTTGGAAGCAATACGTCCGTCTAACAAGATCCCGTGACGCAGTGTGTGTAGAGTTAAATAAACAGTAGATTGTTCAGATAGAACAAAGAACAATGTTATCGAAAGTTAGGGGTATTAGTTTTTGCTTTATATAATCCAACAGTGGAAGTCAATCGGACTGTCATCCCGTCATTGTTTCTTTGTAAAGTTTCAGCAGCAGAGATTAAACTCACAAACTCATACATTGTAATTCATAATTTTACTTCAATTCTTGTTATGTTTGAATTCGGAGAGTATTTACAGGAAAACCACAACTTGAAACGACAAACTTACATCGTTTCATGAAGCAAGCCGAAAATGAGGCCCACACATTGATACATGGTCTTTATTTCCCAAACGTGTTAAAATTAATTAATTACATAAACATATTTATGCGAACAAAATCTCCCCCAGAGAAGCTTTTACAAGCCTTTTCCCTAGTCACCCTATACCGGCATAAGTGGGTCGTATGATCGTTGGTCGCATGTAATCTAATCACCCCGCGTAACAGCGTTAGTTTTCCTCATAATTTTGTTACCATACATAAATATATTCTTTACTACTTTAGATAATAAAAAAGGCGATTTAATTTTGAACAAGGAAAAGCTGCAGTTACAATGTATAAATTAATTTGTTGCTTGCACTGAAAAAATACTTTTGGTGACAGAAATGCTGAGATATTTTAACGAAACGAAATTTTAATGCTTGCGGCAGATGATGACATAATATTCAGAAAATAGTGATTCAAAAAGGTATGGTAATAAAAAAATGCAATTTATGAAATACCTCTTATTTTGCTACAGGGGACTTTCGGGATTCTAAGAATTGTACATATTCTCAGAAGGTTTGATGTTAGTTGTTCACATTCAAAACATCAATTTATCAATAAATGTTAGAATAGGTATTGCGAAAACCAGCTTTATTAATTATATGACAAGTAATATAATCTAAGGGGTATAAAACAACACTTTTTTGGTTGGGTTGGTCTCAGAAATGGCACAGTCCATTTCTGAGAAATTGCAACACATTAAAGTTGTAAAAAAATAAAATTATAATTAAATGATGCACATATTATTATTTATTTGGCTTCCTTATTAATCAACAAGTAAAAAAATACTTTATTGCTTTTGAATAAATAATAAAGATGTGTGTATTTTGTATTTATTGTCCTTTTGGTAACCTTTCCTTTTCACACTGTTAAAATTCCTGTTTGAAACAAATGTGGCTATTTTCCTTGGGTATTTATTTAGGGAGATAAAAATGCAGTAGAAATATTAAAAAATGAGGATAACTGGTCTCAATCTGACCACAAATTATTTATAAAGGGAGGCAAGCCAGGCAAGGGGAATATTTAGAAGTTATCCAGGCTTTTTGTACACTGAGTTGTGGGCTTAAAATGAAGAAAAAAACATTTGAATGCAGGTTTAACCCAGTTCTCAAATACAGGGCATTCCATTCATTTTTCATAATTAAATTTATTTGTATGGCAACCATAATAAAATGTTGGGCAAGCAAAGGCTGAATAGACTGGTGAATCCTTTACCTCAATCAAATAAAAAGATTGTGAAAAAACTAGGTGGAATGTAAACAGCCTTTTTAATGAGGTTCTAGTTTATAGAAATAAGAAAAGGATTATTTTTGGTATGTTGAAGTTGGTCTTTTGTATTTACTATTATAAAATCATTGGATTGAACTAATGGGTATCTTGAAGAGCCACTTGGGAGAGACCTATGACCAGTACTAGATTTCAACAGGCTGTACTAACAAGTGGTACCTACAATAGATTTTTAGGTATATAAAAATTATTTCCACATGATGTAAGCTAAAGAATTATTTGCAGATAAATTATGACCCTCATTTTAGACGGGTCAACATTCTCTTTCTGAATGTATCTTTAAGAAATAGAATGGACAATACTGAGCATTTGTATCTCAATTTGGATGCAAATAATGCTGCACATGATACCATACAGGAAATAAACCAATTGCATTAAATTAGCTCACAGCTCTCAAAGATGTTCTTTGTAAGAGTGGGCACTAGGATCAAGAGTTAAAATGATATTGAACATTGGATTACCAAATACATGAATCATTTAAAGAAAGTAGTAATCTCATCAATTTTAAGGTGGATTAATCACCAATTTAAGGCAGGAATTACAATCAGAAAAAAATATCCATAATTAGGGTATCATAATGTGTTGCTGGGAAGTTTGTTGCACCACATCGTCTTCCCAATATATATTGGTAAAGGGTAGGCATTTTGGGGGTTGTATCATGTAATTTTGATGTTCTAAAAGTGCTGTTTTTGGCTTACTTTGAACATGTTATGCTATCAGGACAAACCTAAATTAGCATAAAATTGTGTGGTAAGTTACTCAAGTGTGTAAGTAAAGAGACTTTATGTAAAATAGAGCATAGAGGTACTCATTTTAACATATGGCGAAATATAAATGAGTTCATATTAGATTTAATGGTTGAAGTATTCAAATATTATACAAGATATTTCTCTATAATCACAAGTCATCTCAAAGACTGATACATAATGTTTCCTGATTACAGTTGTAATGGAAGATAATTGTTCCACCTTTTGTTCAATTTATAACTGATGTCGCATTTACATAACAATTGTATGACCGCCTCAATTAGAGGCTCCATTGAAAACGTTGTCACAGAGACATTCGTTACAAGTTAATTTTTATAGCTTCTTATTTTATCATTGTTATGTCTAATTAAAGTTTTATTGTATGAAGACTGTATTTTTTTTGTATTGTTATAGGTAGAAGATTATATCTGCTTGAAAATTATAATAATTATCTTGCAGTCCTGACTTTTGAAGCTTATAAATGACCCTAAGTTGAGTGAAGGAAAATATACATCACAACAAACAGTTTTGGCATATCAAAAGGGTTCATCAATAAAATCTAGGTTTAAAGAAAACAATGAAAACACTCACCTGTAAAGAAGCCAGCATTCTGCCCACAGCCATCACACCTCCTCGATGCACCTTCTTCTTCATCATCATAACTTAAAGTCCATAACACACTTAAAAACTAAATAACAAACATTCCTAAATGCTAACTAAACCGTTTATAATCAAACATGTTTAAATCCTAATACAATTAGATAACAATATAGCAATATTACAATATAATGATAGAAAATTAAAACGTTTGTTGTATATTCTGTCCCTAGCAGATTGTTATCAAAAACCTGACTTGACAAAACTGCACCAAGTATTATTTATTAGAACAAGCAATAGGCTGAAAGTCGCGAGACAAACGACAAACTGTAACACGTAAACAAAAGATCGTTTTACTAAAAACAAACGACTGGACGGCCCAGCGATAAGACATGAAACTCCTAACTTATTTTCAAATTAGAATATTATCTTGCTTTGATTATATATATGTCTAGATGTAGCGTCGAGTGCGCGCAAGCGTGGAAAAAAATGTCAATGTACTGTTCATCGACATGAGCTTTCCCGTCAATCAGAACAGATCGTGCCGCTTAACTGTCAAAACGTATTACGCGCGCTAACTAAAATACAAATTACAGAGGTAAAATGACGACATGTGCAATTAAAGTCTGCCGGAATTATAAAGAAAGGCTAAAAAGTGCCAATAACATCACCTATCATCGGCTAAGTGACCTAGAAAATTAATATTTGTTTTTTGTAATTATGTTTACTAAATCACGCCATATTGTATCAGTGTTGCCAGTTTCTGTTTTTCATTTTCCCAACTTCACGTGTTTATGTTATGTACAAAGGATATTTTTTTAAGCATTGTGAAAAAAAAAATAGGTATAATTTCTATTTTTATTGCTAGGATAGAGATTTTCTGATTCTCCAAAATATTATCTACTATTATTTGATTAGTAAATTATGGTCATCAACGTAACATCATTTTTTTAGAATTCCAAGTAATCCTATTGTTAGGAGTCAGTGGATAGACCGCATTAAAAAAAGCCGCGGAGATGCGATGTGGACACCAACAAAAAATACCGTAGTGTGTTCCGATCACTTCCGCAGCAAGGACATGAGTACTGTCGACAAGATAGGGCGCCGAAGACTTACAAAAGGAGCAGTGCCAAGCAAGGTTCAATTTTCTATAAAGTTATAGTTAAACCGAATAACACTATGTATACAAACTTATTTAATTAGTCTATTTTTTTTTTCATTATTTATGGGAGAATCGTAGAAGCTGGTATCATTATTTACGTCAACGCGCAGTGTAAAATGACACCTACACGCACACATGCATAACAATTTTGTCTCTGCTTCTATGTTGGAATTGTATGGTGACACTCCATCTAGACATATATATAATCAAAGATTATCTTGGTAGTGTACCTACATTGCGTAAAATTCACATTTCACTCTTAATACTCGTCTAGCACACTATAGTCGATTGCAATAGTCTTATCCTAGATACATGTCTTTTTATTAAAATTCAGAATTGACAAGTTTATCAAATATCTCCCACTGCATTTTGTACAACTCTACGCCATATTTGCAAAGTAGGTGACAGGGTTGCCGTATTACAGAAAAAAACTACTATATTCTTTTAAATAAATTATTTTCGATGAGATGGATTTTTCCGGGACTAATAAAGATACAAGTAAAAAATTCCCAAACATCTATGACAAATACTTTCAAATTATTTCATGCTCAATTTGTCAAACAAGTTTTTAATTTAGATCGTTGACGTTGGACTATTCTCCTTGACGTGCTGATTCTGAAATTCAAGCGAAGATCTTAATTGTTCGTGTGAAAATTAGACCACCTCATTGTTTCAGTCATTGGTTTTCTAAAAACAAAAATTAACGACGTTGGTTTAAATACAAATAACCTTATTGGTCACTCAGTTCTTTGATCTAAACAATGAATACCGAATGACATATTTGGTTTAGTTCAAAGTTATATGAAAGAACACATTGAAGTCCTTTGCTTTGCAATATGTTAGTAGCAAACCACCAGTTTTAAAATTGTGCCTTTTTGAAATCATTCAACTCTTCTTTCAAAAATAGAAATTGACATTTCAATGCCGCATTCAGATCGAGATTAGTATTATCTGAAATATTTACAATATAGGAGTTAATATGTACACTGGCAATTCACTTAAAATAGCTGTCACTACTAAGTGCTGGGTAGAATTTACTAAGGTGATAATCGACTAAGCTTAACTTTCTTGAAATCGATTTCTACTTATTCTAAAATTCGAAATATAATTTTTAATGAAATACAATGATATAGTTCTGATTTAAAACCAAATACTTTTATATTTTTTGACTCTGCATTAATTTCACAAGTCTTTCTGCAAAATTATTACTTGATACATTACAATGTAAAGCAGTTTTAGTATTAGTAAAATTTGTGAAATTGACAAATCATAAATATAAATATTTAGTTCTACAGTCATAATCATCAGTTTTTACCCATAAATAAAAAAAAAATACTTACAGATCCTTTAACAAAATAATTAGAATAATATATTTACCTTGAGATCTGCAATACGTAGGTCCGCAATAAAAGTATTTAAAATAAATTAAGAAAATTAGCAGTGAAATATATTTTTATTAACATTTTGAAAGTCTGAGTTCAAGATAAATTACGGTTTGATTATAAATCAAATACAAAATACATCATGATGATTGAATTACAGATGTGACTTTAGTCGATTAGTATTTATATTACTTCGAAACTTTTTTATTGTTTAAAGAAGTTTTGTGTAGATTGACGTGATAAAATGTTTAACACACTGTCATTATTTGTGTTGGGCTGTTGGGCTCTAATACTGTGAAGTTGTATGTTACGCTTGCACATTGTTAGTTTTTTTATTTATTTTTAGTTTTAAACAGTTTGTTTAGCCTTTTACATAGTTTCGCCGACGACATCATGGGTGAGTCTTGTTCACAAAACTGCCAGTTTATGTTATTATTACAACTTTTGACTTCAAAATACTTATGTACTGGTTTGGTGTTTTTTTTCCAGAGTCTGCCACTGTATTCGAAGATCGTAAAAATCTAAATGATTTCTTAGAAGAAGCAGAACTTCAGCAGTATTATGAATTGTTTAGGTAAATATAAACAACTTTATGCGTCCGTTTTGTTTATAAAACCTTCGAGTACTTTGCGTGTTGTTAAAATATAATCAAGTGGCTTGCTTACCTTTCACTGAGTCCGTATAGAGTTTCGGCCGTAGTTTTCGGCTGTTTAAGGTTACCTGCCTTTGCGAGTGTTTAGTTCATATTTTTTTTATGCTGAGCCACTAAAAAGTTTATATCTTGCATTGCTCTATGTAAGCTCAGAAGCGAATTTAATGTAACTACCAATTTCTTGAATTAAAACTGCTCCAAGTCTTGAATACTGCTATTTGTGGTTGACTTACTACTGTAGGCCCATTGAGCAGTTTTGTGACATAAAACCACACAAGTTTTAACTGAAACTATCAGAATCTATGCTCTCAAACATGATTGCCAGCTAGCCAGCAACATTATGTAGAGAACCTATGAAATACAGCATTCATATCTTTTTTTCCAGGGATATATTAAAAGTAACAAAAGTATCACAACTTAAGTTTGTATTAACTGAAGATTTAGTACAAATTGGCCTATCAAGACCGGAGCAGAGGCGCTATAAGAAGATCTACTCAAAATATTTTCCCAACCCCTACATATCAAAGATACGAAAAATGCTTAAACCTAACAAAAAAAGTGATCAGGTAAGGACTTATGTAATACACAAACATTGATATATTTCTACATAGTAAGTAGTAGTATTAGTTTCTGCCTACTATTCATTTTAATGAATGCACATGAAGCTTGGTCAGCCAAACTGAAATGGATAGATTACACTATATTATTTGATTACAATTTTAAAACCTTTTATTTTGATTTAGGTACATTTCTGTATAGTATTTATGAATGAAATCTTTATCAGTATTTTCAATTGTAACCCTAATGGGCACAGGCTTCACATCAAAGGAGGAATAAGCATTGTTAGGCATGTTAAGGTTTCCTCAAAATGTTTTCTTTCACCTTGAATTGAATGTTGTCTTTCACCTCAATGCTTTCTTTCACCTCTATTGAATCATTGGTGCCCAATAATATTTTTAGCAACTATACAACTTACATACAAAATACTCAATGTAGGAGGTACATAACTTACGCTCAAACTCAATAGAGTTTAGCAGTTTATAAAGCTTATTTACACACATTTCAGAACATACATGGCCATTCATCAATACAGTTAGAAGCCCAACCATTCTTCGAGAACAACGTCAAAGTGCCTACAAAACACATAATTTCTATAGAAGATATTACTATAAACAAGGAGCTTGGTATGGGACAGTTTGGCGTGGTACAACAAGGTACATGGACCACGGGAAATCAAAGAGTAAGAACCAAATAATATTTTCACATGTTTAATGCATTACGTACAGTATTAGCACAAAAAGTGCACGGTTGTTTGCATGTATTGCAATTGCTATCAGTCGCGACCATCATATGACATTCATGTATTCATGTAGGGTCCTGAGTGGATCGTTCCTGTCATTTTTATCAATGCAAATATTCTACAAGGTCATTTTGAGGTCAGGGCTTAGACAGCGGCGTATATGCACTAGAGTGCATTAAGTGGAAGTGCAATTATTTTACGAATGTATTGAAAATTGTAGTTATGTTGTAATAAAATGGCATATAAAAGTTTGACTTTGAAAAGGAAATGGAAGGCGAAAACATACTATGCCAATCAAAAATAAAATTGGGATAAAGGCAGGCAGATAATAATCATGTATTAACATGGTTTAACTGCTTCGTTGGTCTAGCTGTCTCGGGTTCGATTCCCGAGTCGGGCCGAAATCGCTTTGTGGGTTTTAAAGACTTTCACAATGCAGCCCGGAGCCTGGAAGTTGGTGATCGATACACCCGTGCACCAGAGAGCACGTAAATGTCGGTCATGCGACTGATCTCTCTCCGGTGGTGTCGGATTGCCGTCCCATCGGCCTATGAGAGTGAAGGAACAGTGAGTGCACCTGTGTCTGCGCAAATGCTTGTGCACTATAATATGTCCTGCGCAGTTGGTTAAGCTCCTTACATGAGAACAGCAGCTGTAACCGATAATCGGCTAGGAGGACATCATTAACATGGTTTGTTTTAAAATTCCAGCTGCAAGTAGCAATAAAGTGCCTAGGTCATGAGCGAATGACGTCAAATTCGACAGAGTTCTTGAAGGAGGCTGCCGTGATGCACAGTATAGAGCACCCGAATATTGTGCGTTTGTATGGCGTTGTGTTACATATGGACTCTTTAATGCTGGTGAGTTTACATAGAAAATGTCACTTTTATATTTTCTAGGAAGAATCCTATTGAAGTCATCAAGATTTGCCAACACCAAACACCTTGGAATGTATGCGGTTGAGTATCAGTTCAGTGTTTTGAATAACGATGACGATTTTGTAAATGACCATCAATTTTGAAAATTACATTGGATTTCTAGAATCGTTTTAAAGAATTAATCATATTTGTATTTGTTAAAACACTTTCCTTAATCTAGCTAGTATTTCCTATAAACAAACTCAAGGGTAATCTACCCTTTTAATTAAAGTAGTCCATGTATTGTAACTCTTACAACTTGCATAAGCTAGTGCTATACAGATAATGTTACTTTCACACTTACAACAATAGGGTAGATTACACATAAGTAAGGAGTTCTTCAATTGTGTTCCAGGTGACCGAGCTAGCACCTCTCCGGTCGTTGTTAGAGTGTCTTCGTGAGGTGTCACTGCGGCAAAACTTCCCGGTGCCCAACCTCTGCGAGTTTGCGGAACAAATCTGTGATGGCATGACTTATCTAGAAAGCAAAAGACTGATACATAGGTATGTGAAATCTTCTTCATATGTTTTATTAGCTTCGCGTTTCAACCTGCTTCCCGAGAAAATTGCTGCATGGTGACAAAAACTATCCTATGTCCTTCCCGTAGGTCGAAGCTGTCTCCTAAGTCCTATACTATATATAGTGTAGCTAACGCGGCTTTCTTTCATATATAGAAAAAAGGTGTATAAAACTATGCTGTGTTTGTTCAAACTCATAATTCGAGAGTATGGCATGCGACTTATATGGCTTTGATTTGTTAAATTTCTCTCCATCCCGAATAGTAGAATGAGTATTAAAAATAATGGGACAAGAACAGGTGATATCCTAAGTCCATCGGATATGAAAGATTCCTATATGAAAGATTGGCGAGTTCTTACTTCTTGTTTTGTCGATCAGTAAGATAAATACATTGTGTAGGTATGTATATATTTGTGCATACAATAGACCACACTGCGTTTTGAACCTTAGTATTCCTATGAAAGATTCAGTTGTTTTGTAGATCAGTAGGTATAGATAAATGCATTACTGTAATGTTGCATACAATAGAATATTCCTTAGTATTCCTTTTTGTAACACTAATGTTGTTTTTCAAAACATAGTTGATCCAAACAATGTTTGAGATAAGTTTGAAAATGTACATATATAATACAAAGGGATTGAAATGTAGAATGCACTAGGTGCATCTATAGATGATCTTGATAAGCCAATACTTCTTTGTAAACATGCTTCAAAAGTATTTATTTACAAGATTTTCACAATGATATGAAAAATATTTAACATCGTAATAGTATTATTTGTTATAAATACTTCGCTACTTTGTAACTAGACACAGTTAAGCATTTAGTCAACTTTAACCCCTAGTATGCCGGCGCGCGGATCAACGCTAGACTCAATTGATTTTCTATTGTTCAGTAATTAGCGGCATTCAAGCAGTTAAACAAGACCTATTTATGTATTTTTCTGTGATGGGAAATCATCAGATGACCCCTCCCACTGTGGGTCTAGATCGAGTATCAGGCTCTTGCTGTCTAAAACCTACCGGTTCCTTCTGGGACCTTTCATCTACAAGGGCAGCGCCTACTTACCCGAACAATTGAGCATCCCCGGTAGCAAGACCTATGGTCTGGCTTATATATTAGCCATGAATCAGAATTGCCATCAATTCTGACAACATAAAGCATTATTGTGAAATAATGTGTGAAAGGAACTCTACAGTGAAAGGAAGGATATTTATTTAAATTACTTTTATATTATTGTCTAATTGTATTTTGTTGTAATTTCCAGGGACCTAGCAGCAAGGAATATTTTAGTATTTAGCAAGGATAGAGTGAAAATATCTGATTTCGGGCTGTCCCGCGCTTTGGGCGTCGGAAAAGATTACTATCAAACGAATTACAATGTGAATCTGAAGCTACCTGTGGCATGGTAAGTTTAAAGCATATTAATAAAACTATAAGGAAAGAGTTGATCCCCGCAATTCCACTCGCGGCTCGAGGGGACTACATCCTACACCTGGATAAAAAGTGGGCTACGTAATCCATATTCTTTGTAAGGCTCTATCCTGTGTATCTAGCTGTCTACCAAATTTCATTTAAATTCAGTATAAGGTTCAGAATATTTGGCCTAAAACAGCGACAGACGAATTAGAGTAGATAAGTATGAAAATTATTTGAAAAATCCGGTATCTTAAACACCATGCTATTTGGGAATTGCCATTCAATTAATATAAATAAACAAAACAAAACTATAAGCAAAATCCAAACTGTACTGTGTGTAAACAATAGAAAATTACACAAAAACAATAGATAGGGAATCTCAAAAATGTATATTAATATTCCAATTCTATTAACAATACCCCCAAAGACGTTATGATAAAAATTCTATTCTCAATTTACATCATTATGTACCTACCACTTATGCAAGGTACTATAATCACTCAAATTAGTTTAATGTGAACTAATCAATGTCATAATACTACCAGTTAGAATGTCATAAAAACAACATCTTTATTAACTCATCTTGTATACAGCAGTCATTATAATATGAAATCAAGTTGATGATGACTTTATAATAAGCTCCAAGTACATATTATATTACTGTATTTATAGTCCAGAGAGAATTAATATAACGATTGCAGTAATTTCCGTATGAAATAAAGGAAGTGTCATAAAATATGATGATTAAATTATGTATCAAGTAATTGCTGCGTCTTCCTTATCTCCTTTATATTGTTAACAAACTATGATTAGTGTCAGTATTTTTATTATGACGCTTTATACTGCAATCTGAAGAAGTTACTCCTGCATATGATCTTACTGGCTTTTTTTTAGCGATGCTAAAAATCATCAAATGCCCCCTCCCGCTGTGGGTTAGCAGCGGTGAGGGAGTGTCAGACTCTTACTGACTAAAACCCGTCGTGTTCCGTCATAGGCCTTTTGTTCCGTACACGGTTTCATCCGCGACTCGAAGGAATTCAATATTTATAATAAGTAGCCTAAAATGTTATTCTAATATATGTAAGCTATATTATTGCCACTTCTCATCAAAATCCATCCTGCAGTTTTAACGTTAAAGATAAATAAACATACACACCAACATATTATAAAAGAGGCGAATTTTTTAATACTTGTTTTCCGCAGTTTCACTTACATCCCGTGGGAACTACTGCCCGTACCCATAAACATGTAGTATATGTTACGCATGGGGATAGTGTAACTTTCCAACAGTGAAACAGTTTTTCAAATCGGTCCAGTACAAACAAATAAATCCTGTTTATTATATTTAATTAGTGTAGATTGGCAGAACTACAATATAGTGCCTTCTTTTCCTGTGATTTTTGAAAGTAACATTGTTAACCTAAACTTTTCAGGTGTGCGCCAGAATGCATACTATTTCTCCGGTTTACATCAGCAAGTGACGTTTGGGCGTTTGGCGTATGTCTCTGGGAGATGTTCACGTATGGCTTCCAACCCTGGGCCGCGTTCTCTGGACAGCAGATCTTAGAAGCCATTGATGCTCCTAACTTTCAGGTACTTTTGTTTGTTATTTTGGCTTGATAGACTAGTTGGAGATTTATTATCTATAAAAATGATAAGAGTCTTTACGGGTAGTCAGAAGCCAGTAAGTCTGACACTAGTCTAACCAAGGGGTATTGGGTTGCCCGGGGAACTAGGTTGAAGAGTTCAGATAGGCAGTCGTTCCTTGTAAAGCTACATCCAGTTAGACTGGAAGCCGACTCCAACATAGTTGGGAAAAGGGCTCGGAGGATGATGGAGAATGGTTGGAGATTTATTACTAGCAAAGTAGGCTGACTTTGCTGACGCGTTCGGCATAAAGCTACGATAATAATGAATTTAATCTCATAAATCGCTTAACTTCTGTGACATTCGTAGGCCGTGCGTGGTGGGCTATCTAATAGCGAAATATTTTTTCAAATCAGACCAGTAGTTCCTGAGATTAGCGCCTTCAAGCAAGCAAACTCTTTAGCTTTATAATATTAGTAGAGATGTTTCTCGACGATAGTGTAGCTTGAAGTTTTCCAATAGTGAAAGAATTCTTCAAACCGGTTGAGATAGTTTCAGAAACTACGGTGCAAACAAACAAGCAATTAAACTGATTTATTTTTAGGGTTTCGTACCCAAAGGGTAAAACGGAGCCTATTATGTTCGCTCCTCTGTCCGTCCGTCTGTCACCAGGGTGTATCTCATGAACCGTGATAGTTAGAGAGTTGAAATTTTCACAGATGACGTATTTCTGTTGCCGCTATAACAACAATTACTGAAAACTAGAATAAAATAGATATTTTGAGGGGCTCCCATACAACAAACATGATTTTTTTGCTCATTTTTGCTCTGGTACGGAATACTTTGTGCGCAGTCCGACTCGCACTTAGCTAGTTTTTATTTTTATATTTTTTGTACTTAAATCTTTTCTATGTCCTTTCTCAAGTTCCAAACTATGTCTGTGCCAAATTTCACACAAATCGGTTCAGTAGTTTAGGCGTGAAGAAAAGACAGACAGACAGAAAGACTACACTATACTGTACTATTACTAATTTTAATTTAATCTTATTTAACAATATATTCTAAAATTTCCAGAGATTGGAGCGACCGGAATGTTGTCCTGAAGCCTACTACACTACTATGCTGGAGTGTTGGGCTCATGACTTCAACAATAGACCCAAGTTTAAGGATTTGGCTCCAAAGTTACGGAGCATAAGACCTGAACAGGTATGTAATGTTTATATTATTTTTTTAAACTAGCGATCTGTTTCGGATTTGTACGGGATAGCAGTATTTCTTCATTAATTAATGGATGTTATTCCTACTAATATTATAAACTAGTTTTCGCTCGTGGCTTCGCTTGCGTAGAGTTCGGTTATATTGTGTTTAAAGTTTGGGATATAAACTATCTAATGTTTTTTCTTAAGGTCAATTTTATCTTTGTGCCAAATTTTATTAAAATCAGTTCAGTGGTTTAGACGTGAAAGAGTAACAGACAGACAGACGTTTTCTTTCGCATTTATAATATTAGTAGGGATGCGAGGATAGTTTTTATCCCGCAATTTAAAGAATTCTCTTGGAAACGCGATATAACCGAACTTTACGCGAGCGAAGCTGCGGGCGGAAGCTAGTTATACATGTCGGAGCGACATCAGGATGGCATTATCGTTTGACATTAGCTAGGGTAATAGAGCAAAGAGATAACTTAAAAAACTCAAAAACGTTTATTCAAATTAGTCAGAACAAAAGACAGTCCCCAAAACGCCCGCCCTTCGCCACTTCCTATGTGTTTTGGCTGGGGAGAAGAAGTGGCGGGACAAAATTTCCAGCAACACATGTCTGTCTGTTAGGTTAGAAGAACCATTACAATACAAAAATCACAAGACACTTTACAATAAGTTTAGGTAGTATAACGCTAGGCAATAACACTAGGTGCACTACTCGTAACGAAAGGCAGTAATGCGACAACTCCATGAAGACTCGACGAAGTCTCGACCAAGACTGAGCTCCGCGGACGCCGCGCTGACCGCCACGACTCCGCCAAGCGCGCCAAATTGTTGTTTCACCGGAAACGCCACCAGAGGGCGCGCTTGCGTGACGTTTAGTGTCCGTACTAATTTTAAAGTACTAGTTTACTTGATACAAAATTATTAAAATTTAGCTTTTTTTAATGTATGTAACTAAATCTTACAAGACTGTTACATTGCAAAGTTTTTTAATAATCCAAGAATGATTATCGTAATAACAATCGCATTTAAACTTTAAAATAATCAAAATAACACATTATTGTCAGTAATGACCAAATCCAATAGTTACTGTTATTGTAATAAGTAGTCAAAAATTTAAGCCTTAGGGGAGCCTATACACGTTAGGCGTCACTCATAGCTATGTTATTTATACGAATGGAAACCACTGGATACTGTTTCAGTTTAAGTTTATTCCAAACAAAACACGGAAATACATAAATATATAAAAACTAGCGTTTACCCGCGGCTTCGCTCCCGTCAACTGACTTCTCTACTTTACCCTATTTTTTTTCATAAGAACATTCTGACAATACCAAACACAACAAAAAAAAATTAGCCAAATTGCTCCAGGCATTATTGAGTTATACGGTTACCAACACATTTTGCGATTCATTTTTATATTATAGATATAAAGTAGGTAAGTCCCTTATAAGTAAGATAACATGCTTTGAAAGATCAAAAATGTATGAAACTGTTTTCTTTTTTATAGGTGGAAGCGACAGTTAACTTCCAGAAGCCAGAAGATGCCAGAAGAAACACCTTCCTCGAGTACAAAGCCGGACAAATCATTACAGTATTAGGAAAAGAGTAAGTTAATTATTCAGACTTAATTATGAATGTTTAGTTGTACTTTCTAAGTATATCTTAGACAATAACTGTGTTTCGGATGGCACATTAAACTGTAGATCCCGGCTGTCATTGAACATCCTTGGCAGTCGTTACGTGTAGTCAGAGGCCAATAAGTCTGACACCAGTCTAACCAAGGGGTATCGGGTTGCCCGGGTAACTGGGTTGAGGAGGTCAGATAGGCAGTCGCTTCTTGTAAAGCACTGGTACTCAGCTGAATCTGGTTAGACTGGAAGCCGACCCCAACGTAGTTGGGAAAAAGGCTCAGACGATGATGTTTAGTCGTAAGTCTCTCACTTTGTTTTATTTTCTTTTGTTGTGTTACAAGCTCTTGCGATTTATCATTTCTCTGCTCTTATTGCCAATTTATTATTTTATTTTCGGTGCTGTATGTCCTTTTCTTTCATACAATACTCTTTCCAGCAATATCATCTTTCACACAATCCATCCACCATTTCTTTGGTCGTCCACATTCATGCTCAAGACCTTCCACAATAAGATTCTTATTTCTCCATATATCATGCCCATAGCATAGCATAATATGATGTAACCGATTACCGTGAGCTTTTGCGTTTGTGTAATAAATTAAATGTAAGGTACAAAGAGAGAATAGAATACCAAAATCTATATTTCTCTATTAATTTAATAAAGAGGAAACATCTGTTTGTTCGTTTGTTTGTTTGTGCACTAAAAACTACAAAACTACTGGACCGATTTGAAACATTATTTCACTGTTGGGAAGCTACACTATCCTTGGGTAATATAACTAGTTCCCAGAAGACACGGTTGAAATCGCTAGAAACAGCTAGAAATGAATACTATCAAATCAGCCAGGGTAAAAAATAATAACGCAAGTTTAATCTATAAAAATCTGATTATTTCACAAAATGTCTACTCACAATGTTCATATAATTTATGTTTTATAGCTTGGTAATTGTTCATAGTTTTTAGCGATACGAAAGCAAAGTAAATATAATACAATAGCGATTTTTTGCATATAGCATTTGCCCAGCTAAATGCGAGGTTTTTATTATTTTAATAATAGCTTGATGTACGGTTATTTGATTTCTGACACTTACGCGAATATTAGACATTTAAGTAAAACTACTTTTACGAATTTTATCGCGGTTATATCAATATTATTTAATCGCGACGTTTCGTTAATATTAGTCTGCCCGTGACCCAAGAACGTTGTAAAGTATCCGTTAATATAACCGGGACAAAATCCGTAAAAGTAGTTTTATTTGAATGTATGGATATTTGACTCAAATATTCTAATATATGTAATCTGCCCAGCCTTTTCCCAACTATGTTGGGGTCGGCTTCCACTCTAACCGGATGCAGCTGAGTGCCAGTGCTTTACAAGAAGCGAATACCTGTCTGACCTCCTCAACCGAATTAGACTTGCACTTAGAAAGACTGTAGAAATATTCTTCAATATTAATTAGTAAAGAAGTAATGTATTGATTTTCAAGGGTCTCTAAAGCAAAACCCGTTTGTAAACGATCTACTTACGATCGACCCAAGTGGAATTGCTATTAATTATTTCTATAGAATGTTTTATCTGCTACAGTGATTCAAAATTGATTAGTAAAAGAATTTAAAATGTCTGGCTTCCTGTATTTAAGTGACACAAAAAGTATATTACAAACACATTTTTTAAGCCCTTTACAATGTGCTACTCTATACTCAAAAGATGGTTGTGAATAAGTTTTTTTTCAATCACACAGTCATTTGTTCGCTTGCACAAAGAATGCATACAAAAAAAAACCGGCCAAGTGCGAGTCGGACTCGTGCACGAAGGGTTCCGTAAATTACAGTTAAATCAACCTATCTCAAAAACTATAAGAGATACTTTGATCAAACCAAAAATCGTTGAAAGAGTTAATTAGCATGCATCACCTCTATTTTTTTTAGAATTTTATACCCCGTAGTTATAAAAATAGAGGGGGGGGGACATACTTTTTACGACTTTGAGAGCTGATATCTCAAAAACCGTTCACTTTAAGAAAAATGTTTTTTAGAAAACTTTATATCATTTTAAAAGACCTTTCCATTGATACCCCACACGGGTATGTACATCGAAAAAAAAAATTTCATCCCTCAGTTACATGTATGGGGGGCCCCACCCCCAATTCTTTTTTTTACTATTTAGTGTCATATTTTTGTAGCGGTTCATACAACACATATTCCCATCAAATTTCATCACTGTAGTACTTATAGTTTCCGAGTAAATCGGCTGTGACAGACGGACAGACGGACAGACGGACAGACGGACAGACGGACATGACGAAACTATAAGGGTTCCGTTTTTGCCATTTTGGCTACGGAACCCTAATAAAACATTTGCCATATCGTGTTCCAAAGTATATAAACATTTGTTAGTACAAATATTTACTGCTAGACCCTTTGCAAAATGCATCTGTAGTTTCTTTCTATTCCGACGGTAATACATAGATTATCCAGACATCAAAGGAACGAACCCCTTTGGCTATTGCTATTATACTACATATCGGGTGCGTCGTTCACAATCACATTAAATGAAATGCGTTAATATACTGGTTAATATATGTCGATTAACACAAAGAAAAAAGATTTTTTCAAACAAAGTAAATAGAATAAAAATGTGCGAAAATTAGAACACCATATAAAAGTCAGTTATTACAAACAACTGAAATTCTCCCTTGAAAACTGACAGCTGTCAACTGATCAAAACATTCGATACTTCTAACTTTATCGCTGCTTTACACATGATGTTGTAAATTATAAAAACGAAAAATGACTCCTGTGGTTAAACCACTGAATGGATTAGGTAATGTTTTTTACAATTCGCCATAGAATATCATAAAGTATATGCGACAGGATTTAATGTGATTGTGAACGACACACTCTGTATATTCACAACGGTCAGTCTGCCAGATAATTACATGTTTCGTGGTTCTTTTGTATTTTCCCCTTACTTTAATCCAGTCTGTTCAAAACAGCTTTCATTAAATCCCCTAGTTTTGAACCTAGATTGACATCTGTCGTTTGCAAAGCAGGATTTCAAGGTTATTTTGCATGCGAGGGGTATGCGACTGTTGCAGAAATGCTGGCGTTTTGCAAATGGCTCTTTTAAGCTTCAGTTTGGCTCTGACAGTCGGCGTGTAAAGTTCTTACTTGAGTATCTGTAGTTGAAGTAGCCAACTGCGGGTTTCCATAACTGATCCATCCGTTGGTGTCGGTTAGATATTGAAATTTGTATAATACTTATGTAAAATTTTAATCCCTAATCGATAAACAACGCATGGGTCGGATATCGACGTCCTTAGTAAATGGTTTATAGTGGTATATTTATATATTGTTGTCATATTATGTCTAATGTAACTTGTCGAGTCTGAAGGTACTTAGATGTTTAGTTGTGTAAATAAAATTCCTAAGTGAAAACAGCACTGTTAAACGTCTAATTTCAGATACGCTTACACACACTTATGTAATGTGCAGCGAAACTAGGAAATATGGATACTGTCTGCAAGCGATGGCATAAACTCAGAAAGTATAGTTTATTTTTACAAGAAAACTACCTTAAAAACTAGCAAGTTTTGTGTTTGTATATATTAATAATATTTACCTTCTAATACATTTCAGAAACATGACGAAATCTCCACTTTGGTACGGCGTTCTCCCCGGCGGCGCCTGCGGTATGTTGGACCCTTCACACACGAAGCCGTATGTCCCACCAGAGGTAAGTTTCGCAATATTTAGCTTTATGTATGTGTGTAATCACTGTTTTTAATCACTTTATCTCTCTGGCATCACCTTTTCCGTTGCGTTATATGTTTTTCAATGCTAGAAAATGTTAAAAAATTTTAGAACTAGTTTGTTAACAGTTCTTCTCCATACTAAAACAAGTTTTAAAATGGCGACTAAAATCAATCGTTTTTACATTTTTGGACATTCATAACTGCTTAAGGTCTAAATAAAATGAATAGAAGTAGAGATAATTTTCTAGCATTGAAAAACGTCTTATTTTTGTCAACATTTCGTTTATCAATATCATCCACAACCACATCACGGGAACCATTTGTGTTAAGCCGTTCGATTAACAAACCAACCAACGCTTGCATCCATCAGAGAAGTGTATGTTACGGGTCGCTCTCTCCGCATCCCGTCCGGCAATCCGCGCGGTCGATCCGCTCGACGCTGCTGAGGAGCGATGTTAAACGACACACTTTTACTGGCAAGCGGTCGATACAGCGGTGTATGATATCGAGCCCGCAAGGAGACGTCAAGCATACAGGACATGTGGGCCTAGATGGGGCCTACTTCGGAGATATATCGTTCCTGGATCCTGCCGGATGCGTAAGTACTGGACTTTGGCGCGAGTTTTGGTATTATCGCTTGCAGATTTTTGTTAGAATGTTTGGTGGACATTCTGTGGTTTAGAGCGAATGTATTTTTTTGATCAAATCAAATTTATCTGTCAAAAGCATCTTAATACATGATTAAATATGTTACCTTATTGTAAAAAGTAATCTTAAAAAGTACTGGCTTTAGTCCTAGGTCCACTCACTTTGTTCGGTGCGATGGTTTAAGCCTAGTTCCAAAACTGGTAATTTTTTAAGAATGCGTTTTGTAATAAGGTGGTAAGTGTTATAGTCAATTTAAATGATCAACATAACATATTTGAGAATTCACTTTTCGCAAGCGAATTTTGAACAAACTTTTACTATAAAATGATGAACCATTTTGCTATGCCCACAGAATTGAATATTTCCTACAATATTTTCTTTGCTCAAATTATTCGATAATGCCAATCTCGCGCCATGGGATATAGAATGGTCCGCTAACCCTGCGTGGAACCACACATTTTCATTACCAGATTTCAGCCAATAACTTTTGAATCGATCATATCCACTTTTAAAACATTTTACAATTGGTGTCGGATTTTTTTTCTTATGCGTCCTAAGTGAGCGATCTGGATGAGAACGCAAAGCGACGCGAGGCGAAGAATACAAACAGTCGATTGTTCAAAGATATCTGCCTTTTGGCGCTAATGACAGCAAAACAGTTTTCACAAACTAATATGGCTGTTAATGAACACTGTATAATGAAATATTTATTCTTTGGACTAGTAAAGAATTTGAGTTCCCTTTGAAGTGACCTACGTGATGCAGCTTACATTGGTCAATTTGCTTCGCTTCGCGTTCGCGTCTTTGCCCACACAGGACATACCTTTACAGATTATATTTCAGCGAGTTTCCTACCTTCGTTCCTAGGACAGAACCCACAGCATACTGGCTATGTTCACGCTGCAATTGAGTGCAATTTTGCAGAGTGAATCTAGCCTATATGCTGTCGGTTACAGCGCCTACGAAACATTGCCCTGGTAAAACACAAACATAAGTTAAAACACAAGTTTCATTCCACGCAGGTATTATACGATCTGTTCTACATTTTTACATTTTATGCTTTTCATTACACGACACATTTTTACATTTTGTCGTTTATTTTCTGCTTTTGTGTCATTTTGGTGAATGGAAACTAACTAGATTGATGAATATTGATGTAAGAGTATAATTTTTTTATTAATTTCTTTTGATGAAAATATTCTTAGAAGCCTTATATGAAAACTTTAGTGTTATTGTGCTTTATTTGACACTAGAACTTTCCACTAGAATTCTGAGTTGTGCTTTATTTGATACTAGGTTCCACCAGCATCCTGAGGGAGCTATTTCCCGCCAACCTATGTACTTAGGCTCTAGACTATCTGTGTACCAAATGTTGAAATTCATTTAGTAGTTTTGAAAACCACCATAGAGATAGAAAAACTAATATTTAACAAAGTAGTTCTTTACAATACTTACTCATTACTTTTTTAATACTACAAACCAAAAAATTGTATTACGTACTCGCAGCAACGTTAACTGCTGATTAGTATGAAACATGTCAAAACTGTATATTTTTACCCATATGCTAAAAAGGTTACGTTATACACGAAACCGTGGAAAACAGCTAGGATAACAGCATTATTTATTCTTCTTCACAAGTTTACAGATAGAAAACATACCAAAATAAGCACACAAAAATCCCTCTAATTTATCTATTTTTATTTATTAGTAGTAGGAACCTAGGAACACCAACATCTGTGTATAAATTAACAAAATACAATAAAATAATCTACTCCTTACCCATCCACAGCCGCCCCGTCAGATAGTGACGCCATACAAACCTTCGGAAGACCTGGAACAGATGCCGCTGATCAACCCGAATTCGCCGTCACACCTGACGGGAGCTTCGGGGACTACGCCCTACCCCATGCTGGCTTCTCATCAGCCGGATAGGCCTGACTGCGATGAAGTGGATTTAGCTTGTGAGTTTACATAACCATATGTCTTATACTTGCAGGGGTCAGGAAAAGCGAAACTATTTTTCGCGCAAAAAGACGCATACGGAATAACATCAACTAAGGAAAGAAATATAATGTAACTGGCGGCCCAGTACGTGCTTCGCTACGTTATAAAGTCCACCATTTTGTTTAAAAAATAATGTGATAAATCAAGAACCGCTCCACCGATTTAGTGTAAACTTCACATAAACCATCTACCAAATAGTCCATAATTGGTTTGGACAGGTGAGCCCCTTTCTGAGTTATAAAATTACAACTAAAAGTGGTATTAATTTTTATATATAATAGAATAGCTACAAGCAAAAAAGATACTATAAGACACTAAAACACAAAATAAAATGTACCCGTACACGTCATATTTGCAAATGTGTCTCTGGGACAATCGGATACACCGCCGGTTTCGGTTACCCGCCGACCAATTCGACCAATCGGTGGCAATTTCACGACTGGTGATGATTTAATTATCGTTATAGTTTCATGGTACAACTTACCTTAAGGGTGCTTTTCCACGATATTTGTGTTATGCAAACCTGGATAGCTAGCTATTTCCATTGATGATAAGCTATGTAGTGGCACGAGTAAGATTTGCTAGGAAGATGGAAAGTCAAATTTACAAAAGACAGCCCCTAAAACGCCCACCCTTCACCACTTCCTATGTGTTTTTGCTGGGAAGAAGAAGTGGTGGAACAAACTCCCCAGCCAGGAAGATATGCAGCTCGAGGTACGCGAGAAACCGATTCTACTAAAATACGTACTAGCTGGGAACGTGGCACTATCTGCAACCACCACGTAAGGCCATTAAAAAACATATCTTAGTAGAAGCCGTTTCCACCAGTGTGCACTATGTTCACCAATGAATGTAATTCTTGAATATCAAAGGCATCCATATCAATGTAGCATACCACATCTCTTGTAGAAAGTCGCCCTTACAAAAGTATGACACCTATTTCCAATATAATGTATTTGTTTGCTTTCTTACCAGGTGATAAAACAAGAAGTTTGCGCAAGAACAGCCTCAGAACGTTGTCAGAGCCGACTACTAGCAAAAGTATTCTTAGTAAGGTAACATACTGCAGTTTTATTTATTTAACATATTTTGATATGACCATACTATTTACAATGCTTTTGGGAACACATTAATATTGGTGGAACTAAGTTCTTATGAGGAAAGACGTAGCGACTGTAAGACCCGAAAGGAGGCAAACTAGAAAAAACAAATAAAGTTTCGTCTTACAATTTTGAGATTTCGAGTTCTGCGAATCGCCAACCAATCTTTGTCGTGGCACTCGTTTCTTTTGAGTTTGATATAAGGAGGAATGTCTTTTTAGTATTCATCAAATCATTCTCTATTTAAAATTGCCGAATCTGTAGTGGGGAATAGCAGTCTTTTTCGGACTAAAACCCACTATGCTTCTTCGGGAGCCCTTTGTGCACCAGGGCTGCAGTAGCTCTTTCGAACAATCCCACAGATTTAGCAGAAAGAGGCTATATGTCCAATAATACCTTATATTTCCATAAGCGCGGCAGAAAAAGAGGCCTGATGTCTAATAATAGCTAGTAGCTAGTGTTCCAAAAATAAGATTTTTATTTGCTTAAATTCTGTTTTAAACTAATATATAAATCCTACTTAGGTGAGGAGTGCAACTCTTGGCAGATCCCACAAAGGCGACAACGGCACCATGCCCAAGACTGATGAAGTTCACGAGTACCATGAGATTTCCGATACCGACACGGTAATTTTCATATTTTTATGATTTTTTATATTATACATGCATGCTATTATATGTTAGAATAGAAAGTATTCTTTTTTTTATTTGCAAATATATCGAATTCTCTGAGAATGAAGCTACAAATGAATAATATAATAGACTTAAAAGACTTTTGAATGAAGTATTTATTTTAAGTGAAGTAGTCCCGTCTTGATTTTGGCAAAATTAAAATAAGAAAAAGTTTCGGCAAAGTTGCTGTTATGATTTAAATACTTACGTTACGCTTCGTATCAACGCAAAATATCTTTAGCCACTCTTTTCTCTTCACTCACTTCTTCTCTTTACGTATTTTTGGTGGTGAATATTAGTTGTCTTTGTTTAGGCTAGAGAAATTGGAGAATCAGCCTTGTAGAATTAATTTCATTAAGTGTTGCATCGTTTATTTTGTTTCTGTGCCTCGTTCAGTTGTAATTTAGTTCTCTTTCCTTCCTATAAGTAGTAATTGTGCGTTTCCTGGATCACCTACATATTTTTTTTCCTTGTTTCTAGCTGGCGAATGTCTTGATTTACATTTTATTGCGGTTATTTTATATCGATGTGATTATTTTGTGCTTTTGTGTCCTCGCATTATCGAAAAATGCATTCTATATTTTGAATGTTAAGGTATGTCATTTTTATTATCATCCATTTTATTATTTTTGCATTGCTTTCTGTGAAATGTGGTCCTTTTAATATTATTTCATTGCAAGAAAGACACTAGTAGAATTGTCTTTATAAATGGTGTTGTCTTTTCGTTGTTGTGGTAGAAAAGGATAGTAAATTAAGTGACTGCTTTATTTTCTCTGCAGTTCACGCTATCGGTCATCAAGAAGAGTATACGAAATAGAGAGGAGATGAAGAACAATTATGTGATAAATACGGTTGATTTAATTGTCTTCTGTACGTACATAGTTATCAAAGTTTTTGAAATAAAAAAAAAGTCTCATCTACGTTTGTTTCAGTAATATTTATTTTGTTATTTTTGGTTTTCCCATTACATTATATCGAAAAGAGGTCTTCAGTATATAAACTGCACTCGGTAGATATCGTTTCACAGACAATTAGTATTTTTACATTGATCAGAACGAAAAAAACTAAGAGCACTTGTTGATTTGTTTGCATACATCTCCATATGTCCGCATCTGTCGTATTACGTACTTAATTTCTACCTTATTCAAGTATATAGGCCAAGTATTAAGTAAAATATAAAACAATAACAATAAACAAACGAAAATCAACTACATTTTTGGGAGAAATAGTTAGTTTTTACGTAGTTATATTCAAATAAAGCGCGCCGGGTGCAAGGTTACTCCCACAGGTTAGCACTTAATCAATGCAGGTCCGGCCGCCGGCTCGTTTACGAGCCATCCGTCAAACTATCGCGCGGGTTAATTTCTACTATTACTCAACAACCCCCTGAAAACTTTAAACCGTAAGTTTAATTTTTATAGGCATTTTAAAAACATAAAATCATCTCGATTCGATTTTTGGTGAAAATAAATCGTACTGTATATTACGTTTTACGGACAACTGTACATGAAAATTGTATTTTTTCAGCTTAAATTAATAATGCAATTTATTTATAGTAATTAATATAATAACAAAACATTATTTTTGATATAGTTAACCCATTAAATAAAATAATATTTTTCAATAATCGAGTTCAGGAATCGATTTGTTTGTTATTGTTTTGATACTCGAAGTGCGTCTAAAATCAATCTTGTCACTACAAAATCAAATTTTAAATTTAATTCATACGATTTTCACTATCCTTAGCAGATTTACCCCTAAAATTTACCCCTAAACAGTCAGATTTCAGAAAATGTTCCGAAATGCCACCTGTAACGCGTAACAGTTGTTTGTCTGGGTCATCCCTAGTGTTTGTGCAACACTGAAATGTAGTTTCAATGTCAGCGCGTGTCTACCGCGCATGCATGTAGAAGGGTTGGCTAGACAAGCGCCAGTTGGAAGCTGGACTCGGAAGCCGATGCACTTATTGCTCTGCTCGTCCTCTAACCAACTGTCTCCACTGCTGATTTAGTGATTCATCACTGAATTAATAGTGTCTCTCTAATTCTTTGGCTTCAGCTGAGCCTTATCTCGCTGGCCAAGCTTATTATCGATACGGACGATTTATCCCCAAACTTTTCTAAACTTGAATAAAAGTGTTGCGCTAGTTTTGTGCCCTTGAACTCAGGATCATCAGTACTGATCCAGTACTGGGTCCCAAGTGTTCCCAAGGAACAATAACTGAACTTTTGCGCGCCTTTTCTTCGAGTGAGTGTTAAATTCAGTGTTTAACGAACTTTTGAACTTTCTCCGCGGGCAGTAACTTGCGGTAAGTATGTAGTTTAAGTTTTTTTTTTCCAGATTTCTTCCTGAATTCTTTCCTGAATTCCTACCCTGTTATATTTATTGGTTTAGATTTTTTATAATAAAGGTTTTTGAAAAAAACTGATCCAAAGAATTCCCTCGACATACCCTCCCCTTTTCCCACTTTTCGCTACATTTTGCAGCTTTCTGGAGTTTATAAATAATATTTTTGAATATATTGTTGCTTTAATACCCAACCGGGATAGCTGGCGTTCGGCGGGGGAGGTCTTAATTCAACAGCGGACGGCAGTGGGCCGACATGATGATGATGATGATACCCAGCCGCCATCTTGTCTTTGTCTTTATATGAATTGTTTGTCTTTCAATACTTCGTAACACAAAATATTGAAAGACAAAAAGGTCATATTGGGCTACGGGGAACCTACCTCTCAAGTACGAGAGCGTGGGTTCGATTCCAGATCAGGGAGGTACCAATGCAACTTTTATAAGTTGTATGTACTTTCTAAATATATCTTGGACACCAATGAGGGTGCATTTATACGGTGCAAGTAGCTTGTGCATTTTGAGTCAAATGCGCAGGTGACATGCATTTAAGGGTCCGCCAACACGGTGCAAGTAGCTTGCGCATGTTGAGTCAAATGCTCAGGTGACATGCATTTAAGGGTCCGCCAACACGGTGTAAGTAGTTTGCGCATGTTGAGGTACATGCGCAGGCTACATGCATTTTAAACCCGTGTGGATCTGGTGACTAGCGCATGTATCAAAGCACCCACTCGCGTGCTTTGTTGCATGCGCGCGGGTCACTTGCGCATGTTAACTTGCTCCAGATACATGCACCGTATAGACGCACCCTTAAGAACGTGCGGATCTAGCGACTGGCGCATGTACCAAAACAAAATACCCACCCGAGTACTCTGTTGCATGCGCGTGGGTCACTTGCGCATGCTAACTTGCTCCCTGACTGTGATTCCGAGGGCACGTTAAACTGTAGGTCCCGGCCGTCATTGAACATCCTTAGCTGCCGCTATGGGTAGTCAGAAGCCAGTAAGTCTGACACCAGTCTAACAAAGGGGTATTGTTGCCCGGATAACTGGGTCGAGGTCAGATTGTAAGTCGCTCCTCGTAGAACACTGGTACTCAGCCGCAACCAGTTAGACTGGAAGCCGACCCCAACAAAGTTGGGAAAAGCTCGGGAGATGTTGATGAAAAAGGATTTATTTCTGAGAGGTCAGAAAATAATAAAAAAAATCAAGTAACTCTAACGTAATTTGCAGTAAAGAACTATTTCTTTACTAATAATGGAAACTTTAAGAAAATACTGGGGAGTGAAGTCCGATTTTATTGGCTGAAGACTTCTCGCACCCGAATAGAAAGTTGCATATCAATATGACCTTTCTGTGCTGAAGAGACAGACTTACTTTCCCATGTATAATGTAAAAGTAAGGTTGCATCTACTCGGTGCAAGCAGCTTGCGCATGTTGAGGCACATGCGCAGGTTACATGCATTTTAAATACGTGCGGGTCCAATGACTCACGCACGTACCAAAGCAAAATACCCACCCGCGTGCTCTGTTGCGTGCACGCGGGTCACTTGCGCATGTTAACTTGCTCCAGCTACATGCACCGTGTAGACTCACCCTAAGGATGATTACAACTGGAACAACATGGAAACTTATTCCTCCCTATTATAAAACTTGTAACTGGCTTCAGCAAGGTCGAAACGATTAACTTCGTTCAAGACGGTCTGATTCCAGAGGTTTCATCCAGGTCGAGGTGGATTTTTTTCCGTACCTGGATCGATATAGTCAAGGTCATCTGGGGATATTGTTACTTACCAACACTAAAAGAACTTTCGGAAAACAAAAAATCGATATCAGTATATAGATGGTGATCTATGTACAAAAAATCGATATCGGTATACCTATAGATGGTGATCTATACGTGGTCAACTATGCACAAAAAATCGATATAAGCACATAGATGGTCCAATATGTACAAAAAATCGATATCAGTATATAGATGATGAACTATGTATAAAAAATCGATATCAGCACATAGATCATGACCTATGTACAAAAATCGATATCAGCACATAGATCATGAACTATGTACAAAAAATCAATATCAGCACATAGATCATGAACTATGTACAAAAAATCGATATCAGCGCATAGATCATGAACTATGTACAAAAAATCGATATCAGTATATAGATGATGAACTTTGTGCAAAAAATCTATATCAGTATGTAGATGATGAACTATGTACCTACAAAAAATCGATATCAGCACATAGATCATGAACTATGTACAAAAAATCGATATCAGCACATAGATCATGAACTATGTACAAAAAATCGATATCAGCACAAAAATGGTGAACCATGTACAAAAATCGATATCAGTACACAGATGATGAATTATGTGCAAAAAAAGATATCAGTATGTAGATGATGAACTATGTACAAAAAATCGATATCAGTACATAGATAGTCAACTATATACAAAAAATCGATATCAGTACAAGGATGTTGAACTATGTACAAAAATCAATATCAGTACCTACATAGATAGTAAACTTTTTAAAAAAAATCGATATCAGCACTTAGTTGGTGATCCATGTACAAAAAATCGATATCAGCGCATAGATCATGAACTATGTACAAAAGATCGATATCAGCACAAAAATGGTGAACTATATACAAAAAATCGATATCAATATGTAGATAATGAACTATGTGCAAAAAATCGATATCAGCGCATAGATCATGAACTATGTACAAAAAATCGATATCAGTACATAGATGGTGAACTACGTACAAAAATCTATATCAGTATGTAGATGATGAACTACCTCTTTATACAAAAAATCGATGTCGGCACATAGATGATGAACTATGTACAAAACATCGATATTAGTATATCGATGATAAACTACGTACAAAAAATCGATATCAGTAAACAGATGGTGATCTATATACTGATATCGATTTTGTTTTCCGAAAATTCCTTTAATATTCCCGGTTGACCTTGGCTATATTGATCCAGTTACTAAAACTGGTACTCAACTGTATCTGGAAACCCACTCCAACATAGTTGGGAAAATAGAAAACTCTAGGCAGATGATGACCCTTTGTTTTTAAATTACTCAAAAAATATTTGAGTGCCTACAGTACTTATGTAGGAACGATGTTTTCCAAAAACTAACGATTGAACTTGAAAAAACGGTTGGCTGCGCGTGGGCTCAATTTTTCCAGTATTTTATTTTTACCGACTTTAAGCTCCCAACATAGTTGGGAAAAGGCTCGTAGGATGATGAATCAATAGACAGTGATCTTGACCTACTGACTTAGAAGTCACTAACCCAACAGTCATGCTAAGCTGGGCAACATAAGTCAAACAATTTTGCTAGCTACATATGTAATCTCAATTCTAGTAAACACTAAAAGCTTTTAAAAACTTTCATAGTTTCAAAAGCAAATCTGTCTGATGTTCTGATAAAATAACTGGAACTATGCACATGGATTGAGTTTGATATAGTGTTCGCAGGAAAATACGGGTATTACATAGAGTAGTTTTAATCCGGGAGAAGTACTAGTGCTAGTTCGAGTACTCGTAACTACCCACTCTGATAGTTTCATATGTAGCTGGTAAAAAATATGGACAAAGGATAAAGCTCTTCATCTATGTTGCTTTGTATCAAAGCTCATTCGAGCTTTATATTCATAGAGAAAAAGGTATGCTAGGAAATGGATAAAGAGATTTATGTTGCTGCCCTTGTACGTCCATTTCAGATTGCATTTTTTTATTTTATTTTTTACAATCTCTTAAGTTTGTACAAAGGTAATTTTTTTTTCCTTATTGGTTTTAAGAACATTACTAATTACTAATGACTTCGCTAAGCTAATAAGCTTGAAATCATCTTTGCACACACATACGTGGTGTTGCAATTCCCACCGCACCGCATGCGGGGAGAATTTCCCCGTTTTACGGGAGAATTTTTGAGCGAAAACTGCAACTAGTGAATTTTAACACCACTAGTTGCGTAACCTTGACATACAGGCTCAGAGCCGGGCTGAAAGGACCTAAAATCGTGCAACTTTGGGGATATTGATTTTAAATTCGGCCATGTTGCAGCTCAGTTTAATCATTTCCTAGCATCCATCAGCTTTAGGGTGTTACTGAAGCTTTCGTTATCTATAGTCTGTGCGTTTGCATTGCTACTGTTATTTAAAAATACATTTTGGAAATTTGAGGATCTGTGATAGCTCTGTGCGGCAAGTGCAGGGGGGAGGGGAGGAGTCATGAATTCAAGGTCGGCTACAATAATATTTTGAAGTTTGACTGACACTTGAGGATTGTTTACCACCTGTATGAGTTACTTGCATATGGAATAATGCCGGCTAGTATGTTGGCTAAAAAGTAACGAACCTGCAACTACGCTCTTGTTATACATAAGTCATTGCTGCCTCCCCCAGGCACTCGCCGTAAGGCACTATTCTAATTGGCTTGCACAATAATAAGATGTATTTCAAGGAATCTTGAGAGATCTCGACTCAATATCGCTGATTTTTATTTTTCAATTTTTCTAGAGCCATAAATAGTATTAAAAAATAAGCTCCGCGAACTGTGAAATCAATAGTCTGAAGGATGCAATAACAATGCCTGGCTTCTTGTATTACTGCGATTTCTATTATACTTGCTTCGCGTGCTTGCGTTTTTCTCGAAATTTACGATAAGTTTTCTTAACTCCGACGAAGTATTTTTTGAAACAAAAAAAAAATGGAAGACAAAAAGAATTGAAATTCTGAGTCTAAATTAAATATCTTAAAGATTACAAAATATTTAATTTTAGACCTAGGTGTAGGTTGTTATTAGATAAAGCTGGCTAATTGCGTAGTATCTATGTATCTCAGTATTTGTCGGCGTATCGATCGCATGCGTGGTGCGCTGACGGCCGTGACATCTCTCCAACAGCTGCGAATCTACTACAACCTATCACTCACTGCTTTACATAACCTTTACTTAACATGGAAAAGTAAAAACGACATGCAATTAGGCTAATAATGTAACAAAGACAAACACAACAGATTAATTTTACACCACTTTTGTAAAGAAAATTAGAAACATGAGCGCGTTCTTTTATTTACATCTACGCTTGGCGTTTTCAAACAATGTGTTTTGACTCTACGAAAATATGATTAACACTATCACACTATCAAAAGTTACTGGACATGTTTTTGAGCTAATTTGAACACTTGGTAATCAAATAGGTTTGATATTTACCTTTGTTCGTCGTTGTTGGGCGGGACACTCCCTTTGACCACAGAACACGTTTGACAATAGACAGTCTTTCATTACAACATGCCCATAGTCTACAAGACTTGCCAGCCTAAAATTATACACGGCTACTTAAGCGTTCTAGATATCTATTCTTTCTAAATATGGAGTCGCTTATTTTTACAGAATATACTATGGATTTTTTTAATGGATTTGTTATCGATACTGGATTTTTCATAAGCCGTATTAAGCTCATCTTTTAAAGGTTGTTCCTATTAGCGTTTCTTAGAAATTGTAGGCAATTAGGTATATAGATTTTGTATTATGTCGGAAAATATCGCGTTCCAGATACGTTTAAAATAGTACGTGATTATCGAATGAGAATATAAGCACAGATCAAGTAAAGGTAGTAAGGTTACGGAGGATTATATAAAGTATGAAGACATTATATTTTGTTAGCTTAGGTTTGCAGACGTTTTATTTTGAACTTGAACTTCTTGTAAGAACTTTGACCTATCGTCAAGAAATTCTTATTTAGATAATAGGTATTTTTCTTCATTTATAGGAGGGCGGGGGATGGGCAGGCGGCGTTTGTTCGTATGTTTTTTCTCTATATTGGAAGAGATTGGTTCCCTGCATCGGATCAGTATAAAGGCCGATGATGACGATGCATTAGCATCTCAAACGTTTAGTCAGGCCTTTGATGGCTTTAGAAAACTTCTACGCTATTAAAACGAAGCTATGGCTTACAATCTGGGATATAATATTCCTTATCCATCCGTTTAGTAATCTGAGATTTGTATGAAAACTTGTACTCTACATTCTTAAGGAAATATTCTTTAGAGAAAATGCATGCATTTTCTATGCTCGGTACTCAAACTCGGAGTTTTTTTTTTTAAAAACGTTGAACAGGTTGAAGTGAGCTGGCTTGCAGTTCAATTATACCTTCTATAATTAGATACATGGAGAAAAATACCACCCCCGCCCACTTTTTCCACTTAAATTATTTCTGCTTTTTGTTGTTGTGATAAGAAGCTTTTTTGCTTCCATCGAGGAAAAAAATCAGTGGAGCTAATTGGGTATTGTTATGTAGCTATACTAGTTTCCTCGCACGGTTATACTCACGAACATAGATAACTTTTTAAAGTAGATTGATATAAAGTAGTCTATGTGATATGTAAGCTATATTAACGCCAAAAAAAAGAAATACAATAAAGTTGTTTTTGTCAATATTCTAATTACTTCAAACTCCTTTTAAGTATTGTAGACACAAAATTCGTTCAAGAGATTTTTGCGTGAAAGATGACCAAACATCCAGACATACAATATTCGCATTTTACATACGCGGTCTAGAAATAGTTCGAGAGCTTTAGAATCCCTATGACTATGATAATCGTGAGTTTAGAAAGACTCGTGCGCTTACACGAGCCTGTAATCATATCGACTTTTATAAAGTTTCGCGTTTGTTGAAATATATCCCTATAAAAGCTTTTAAAAAGATGAGCTTGTAGGCACGGATTAAGTTGAATGTCACGACACGGCTCAGCTGTTGTCAGATAGCTGTCAACATGCATTTTTATATTGACTTTATAAATTGTATTGTATGAGAGGATTTAACGGTCACATTCAAATGTCAATGTCAAGTTTATCACTGTGTTTCCAACTGGGATGAAATTTTGCACACGCTCTGAGTTCTGATGACAATTCATGACTAGCTAAGAAACGTCATTAAAATCCAATATGGCGGACTGGCTGTTTGAAATCCACCCCATGACATGGGTATTAAATGAAAGGGTTTGCTGTTAGGAATACGAAAAAAAATGTTACGTGACTTAAATCTAACGAGGCGGACGTCCAAGATGGTGGATTGGCTGTTAGAAATACTATAGGTATTAAATGAAAGGGTTTGCTGGATGGGATACAAAAAAATCCTGACCTAAATCCAACATGGCGGCCGTCCCAAAGTGGCGGATTAGCTATTTAAAATGTAGCCCTATAATAAAGGTATAAAATAAAAATAATTGTTAAAAAATCACGCTTTTAGCACGCACTAAAAATTACAAAATAATTCGGACATTTAGTTTGATGAAAGTAACCGTGGCGCGCTTATGTAATCTTTACTCTTCTTTGACAAAACGCTTCACGCTTTCTTTTTCTCTGTAATTTTTTGTAGGTCTTTTTTAGTGTTTTCAACTATTATTTTTTATTCCAACTCCCTCATAGCTGGCTAACTGGAAAAGATTTCTTAAAGAATAAGCAGTGCCTTTGGACTTGATTATTTTATTTTCCTTGTCTCATCAACTGTGTACATAAACTGTTTAACAAATAAATACAGAGAATGCTCTTTACTTTTTCCGATGATTCTGTGAATGAAAATAATTATTGGATCATCATCATCCTCCGAGCATTTTCCCAAACTATGTTGGGGTCGGCTTCCAGTCTAACCGGATTCAGCTGAGTACCAGTGCTTTACAAGAAGCGACTGCCTATCTGACCTCCTCAACCCAGTTACCCGGGCAACCCGATACCCCTTGATTAGACTGGTGTCAGACTTAATAAAGACTGTTCAATGTCAGCCGGGACCTACAGTTTAACGTGCCATCCGAAACACAGTCATTGGTGTCTAAGATATACTTAGAAAGTACATACAAACTTAGAAAAGTTGCATTGGTACTTGCCTGACCTGGAATCGAACCCGCGCCCTCATACTCGAGAGGTTGGTTCTTTGCCCACTAGGCCACCACGACTATTAATTATTGGATACTTACTGAAACGTTTTCACTAATATAAATTAACTAGGCTCTGCTTGCGATTTTGCTCGCTTCTCTAGGAAACTATTATAGGGATGCATGAAAATGTTTTTCTGATGTATCAGGTATGTTGCTTTGCTACCAAGGTTCATAAGGACCTACTAAGTAGGTCCCTTCCACTTGCGTTAAAGAGGAACAAACATCCATACATACAGAGATTCTTTCGCATTTATATGATTGCATATTAAATACCAGTAGGATAATGAGTTTCTGGAAAAGCTGTATTTACCGGGCTTCAGATTTAATTTTTAATTAATTTATTCAACGAGACCTTATTAAATTATCTTCAATTCTCGTTATTCGTAATTTTCGATATTGAGGTACACGCGTACATTAATTCTCAGCAAGTACTGAAAATAATTTTCGTATTGACAAATCTGTAATTATTTAAGTAGATTTTACACGTTAAAGTAGATTTTCAGCGAGTTCTTAATACCTCTTTTGTTGCAGGAGGGTACTGCTACTTCGTGTGGCAGAGTCGAGCGTTTGAACTCAAAGGATAATATTGAGATCCTGGTGAGGACATTAACATATTTGGTACTGTTATTAGTGCCGTACCCTTTGTTTTAGTGCTCGACCTAAAGCTAAGTCAAGGTCAAGCTGATCGATCGTAAGGTCAAGCAACAATCAGTGCGGTCGGTCCGTGGATGGGTTACCATCTTGTCATAACGAGTTTTGTCGGGAGGCACGCTAAAATGTAGGTCCCGGTTGTCATTTGAACGTCTTTGGCAGTCGTTACGGTTAGCCAGAAACCGGTAAGTTTGATAACTAGCCTTACCTAAGGGTAGTGGGTTGCCCGGGTAACTGGGTGAAGGATGACAGATAGGCAGTAGCTCCATGTAAAAAAACTGGTACTCAGAAGATAAGTCGACCATAACATTGTTGGAAAAATACTTTGCAAATAATGCCCCTTTGATTTTAAATTATTGAGAAACTTCGAGTGCTTACGAATTTTGTTTTCCAAAAAGTAATGATTGAACTTGAAAAAACGGTTGGCTGCGCGTGGGCTCAATTTTTCCACGAAATTTCCAATAAGCTTTATACCTTGCCGTCCGTTTTCCGTTGGTAAATAAGCGCGCTTACATTGCGTCCTTTATGAGCTATCAATCAAAGCGATGGCAAAGCGAAACCAGCGCAGCGTCACAGGTAAACAACAAACACTGGATTTCTTTTGAAGTGGCCTACGTGACGTGAGCTACTGCGCAGTATACATCCTATTAAATACACCGGGACATATTACGTGTATTGGAACTTTTTTTTCAAGGCCGTGTAGCAACACAGTACGATTTTTGTTAACTTGTGGTACGGATGGTAACACAAGTGAAAGACAACGTATAGTTACATATACCTAATATCAGTGGCGAGGCGTCCTTATAAGCCGATTCCCATCGGCTTCCCTTTCGAATTTCAAGAAAGAAGCATAGGTATAAGTTATAATATAGGTATAGGTATAATTAATATAATCATTTAAACCACACAATTTAAATATGTAGGTATAACAAAACGCCTACCACCGTAAAAAAATTGTCTATAAATTACTTGAAACATTTTGCTCCTACTAAACAAGCCGCGGCTTCCTCCTCCATACAAAACTACGCTTGCGTGACGTCATCCACGCCGCGCCGCGCGATGTTCGCGGCATAAGGGCGAGCGGTAAGCCGGCTCACGGACCGGGTTCCAGCCAATCAAAACTCGCGAGTGAACGAGAAAGAACGCGTCAAGAGTAGAGTACTATATCTGTCTACGCGCGAGTGACAGCGCTTAGAACTCTCAAATATGTAAACAAACAAATCAGACGAATTCACTCTCATTCTTCTTATTTTGTTTTAGATAATACCATTAACAATTTGTTCTTTGTACTACTTAATTGAATTTATTAGTGTGTGTATCATTTAGAAATAACATAGTTCGTGTGTGTACAATATTTTATGTTAGTTTAAGTGTTTTAGTTACATTATGTCAACATAGATGGCGTTGTGCATTTTTATGCAAATCCTGAATCGCGGTGTTAAGATTCTCCGCGATTTAATGACCCTACTTGGGAATTTTGATAATTTTTGTGTTCACCAAGTACATAATTTTGATTATTTTTCCGACCCAAATATCGACCAATAGAATTGCACCATTCGACGTCACGTGGTACAACCTACATGGTAATAAACTGATAATTTTTTTTGAATATTTTCTCTGGTCGTTGCTACGTCAAACTGACAGGTTGTGGCCGACATTTGGGACGGAAAAATAATCCCCCGAATACCACACGAGCTTCAAAATTATCTGGCATTTCCCTCAAGGTTCCCTGCAAACAAATAAAGTCGTCAAGTTTTTCAGGAAAAATCACTCGCGCTTCGCGCTCGTTATTTTTTAACCTGAAAAACTTGACTCCTTCATTTGTTTGCAACGAACCTATCGGGAAATACCCGATAATTTTGAAGCTCTTGTGGTATTATAAGTGATTAAGCAGTTGGCAGTATCATTACTTCTTACTAATCCCCGCAATCGCACTGTGACCTTTTACTCAGTACAAGTACAGTGTGTGTAGTGAAAAAAATAGAGGTACCTACCTTACCTACGTTGAAATGAGTTACTTTGATACGCAGACAGTTTGCATCAGGTTTCTTTTTAGTGTACCTACTTTTAAAACTTAACTAGGATAGCATTTATCGCATTAGACTGTTTTCCGACAGATTATTTAGGTACTTTAGGAAGGAACTTATTTTTCAAGGTTAAGTTTTGAGAATAAAAACGTGTTATAAAACTCGGGCACGCCGCTCGGGTGAATTACCTACCAATAATACGTTAATATTAAAATTTCACGTCCTGACGGATTTATGAAACACATACCTACGATAACAATGGCTAACAGGCCGTTGTAAATTAAATACTTAAAAGGTATTGTTTCTAGTGCCAACTTTTCTCAGATTCTAGTAGTTAATATACCTAACTAAAGATAATAAAGTTTTATACATATTAATAATCTGCCGAATTCCTCGAGAAAACATGTTCAAACTATCAGTCTCTCAGTCAGTGCTAAAAGGTGGACTGAGAAATTACCTCCATTACCTCTCCCCATCCGTGAATACTCCCCCCCCCCAGTTTTTTTTGCTGCGGCTTCCCTATTTCATTAAACCACCCTTCGCCACTGCCTAATATATACATATTTATAAATACATACATACAACATAGTCAGTCTTAAGCCCATTATGTACCAAGGCCGCGGTAACTCTCGAACAATCCTGCATATCCGGCTTTCACTTTGGTTCCTGAAAATACATACATATATAACATCTAAACAACAGCTAACAGGCATGCTTATCACACAAATGTGGACGGAACCGGGAATCAAACCAGGGACCTCAGGTCTAGCATTATGGCCATTGCGTCATAGGGCTAAAAAAAATCGCTCTTCATCACATCGCATTCGCTCACGCGTTGATAAGCTCACACAGGACGCACCCTCAAGGCAGATTCATATCTTACAGAAAATGCGCCGAGCGTACCGTAAATTTATGATCGAGTCACTAATGCATCATCGATTAGATGTGCATGATTGAATGCTTTCTCGTATATTTGTCCGACTTTCCGTCACACGACGTTTCGTCAAATATGAATCTTCCCCTACAAATGGTAGACTTGAATCTTTAATGTTTCTTTGCATTGCAGAAGAGTACGAGCGACTTTGGCCAGAGTCTGTTGGATGAAATAGAAGTCATGTTCCGAAACATGGACCGCCGTCGTGAAGATGTAAGTATAACGTACTTAAGTGATTTGTACTAACTTCCTATAGTTCGTCGAAGCTGAAATTAAGCGGCTTACTACCGCGTTTATGCACTGTTCGTGTGCATAACTGTGGTAGTGTTAGTTATTTCACCTTAAAAGAGCTTTAAGGTTCAAGTTCACCAACAACATGAACGTCCGTTTTTTCTTAAAACATTTTTTTTTCTCTGAAATATGAACTTGATAGTAAATAGTTCTTTTGAAAACTGACGTGCACGTTGCCGGAGAACTTAGGCCTCAGTGTCCGGCTTTGTGAAAAAAATCCATCCGTCCTTCTAACTGTTTGTTTAATTTGGCTTTATTTAAAGCTTCAAGGTTTTAAACAAAAATGTCAGAATTTGAACAACATTTATGAAAACAATTCTGTTAGAAATAATTGGACAGGCGAGAATTTGAATAACATTTATAAAAAATCTGTTATGCTTTGGTTTCCTAGGAAAGCGGTGCCGTCATAAAGCGGCCGTAATACAGCGGTGAATGACGGCACTAGAACGTTGTCTATGTAAACGAAATGGGGCGGTTTCCTAGAGAGCGGTAGCTGACACCGTAACTTCAAAAAGCGGTGCCGCCATTTGCATGACGGCCGTTTTGACGGTGTCAGATAGTTTGGTGAACGTTTTATTGAAAGCGGTGAAGCTTTTTTAATACGTATTTGTGTTTTTTTTTCGGAACAACGTCAAAAATTAGTTACAACCCTTGGAGTTGCGAGGACGATGAAATTTTAATAGATTTCGTTCGTAACCACGAAGCAATATATAATATAAAAAGTAAAGATAATAGAAAAAGTCAACTAAAACAGAATTGGTGTCGTGAAATTTGAGAAATATTAAGTTTTATTTAATATTTATTTAAATAAAAGGTTAGTAAGTATGATACAACTAACAAAAAGTTTATGACGGTGTGTTAAAACGGCCGTGGAACTTTCCACATGTCATCACCGTAAAGACGACCGTCTATTTGCGTCCGTAATATGACGGCCGCTATATGACGGCATCGCTTTCCTAGGAAACCCAAGCTTTAGAGTTAATTGAAAAGGTTAATTAATACGCAATTTCTATGGAAATATAAATAGTACGGAACATTAATTGTTGGGGTTTATGTTTGATTTAATTCTACTCAGTTTTATCGGACACTGAATAGATTACAATCACGGAGAACTAAATGAATAGCGGAGATGTCATAACCGACAATTTTCTAAGAAAGCAGCGTCTCCAAAATGCATTTGTTCGGGGGACGGAGGTCAAGGCGCCTGACCTGCCATGTGACATCTCTGCTCATCTTTCCTTCCTTAGTGATAATAATATACAGAGGAACTAATTAACTAGCGTATTACATCTTCAGCCAATAAAAATCTTTATCTTTACTCACAGCGAAATGTATGCGGACCCAACGTTATAGGTAAATGAAAAAGTTCACAAACGCTTTATATCAATTACCTACATCACATTTTGTCCAAAGAAAAACAGCATTAGCTTGCCAATTAGTTTCAAGCACTATGCACCACCAGTCATTAAAAGGACGAACCGATATTACTCATAATTATGAATTTTAGCAACGCAATCAAAGTTACTTTTTCTTAGAAAATAGTTTTTCGCTTGCTCAAAGATGGATTGCACCATTTAAACCCATCCTCATATAATTTTGTACCTACGTGAATTTTATTTAGACTGCCCGCCCACTTGTTTCGACTTTTTCTTAGATATTCAGGCTGATATTTTGTAGGACTATATAAACTAGGACTTTCTAACCAACTTTTTGTAGAACGCTGCACTCTATTGGTAAAGGTGAGTTCTATTTTTTTCCTCGAAAAAAATCTGTCACCGATTACATTATGGGCCGTGGGCGGTCAGCCTTAAACACATTGAACGTCGGCTCAACTTGTTCGCAGTATCACTATTCGTGTTTTTACTCGAATTTATCGAGAGAATTTTCGGAGTAAATCGGTTCACCTGTTGCGAGAATATTTAAGCTTTTTACACAGTTTTTATAAGGTCGCGTTCCCGAAATTGCATAAGGGTGTTGCTTTTCGGGAAGTGTAATCAGCCATGCGTGCTATATTCTGGACCTTGATATGTATAGCATAGAATATAGATGCTGAATATAATGTACATAACAGCCAGTAAGTAGAAGTTTAATTAGGTTCCTTTGTGTATTCAGCTTACTCGTGTGATAGTGACTAGGGCAATGAGTGTTATTACGAGTGTGCTCATACATGACTATGTACATAGCACACTCGTAATATCACTATATACATATGTATATATCGCTACTGCAGTTTGCTTAGTGAGACTAAAATTGAACCTCATATTCGGAATATTAAAATGTACATTTTTTTATTGAAAAACATATTCATATAACATATTTTTAATATCGTTTTTTTTTTAATAAATAGTTTATTACATGTTCTAGAAATCTAAAAAAGTATTTTGTAGAACTTGAAACAGAATCAGTATCGTCTAAGCGTCTTCCTCATATTATAAGAGAGCTATTATTCTTATGAAGGTCCTGACTTTGAATGATATTTTTAATTTTATGTCGGAGTGTGAAACCCAACATAGGCTATTTGCTTAGGTAAGCTCTATTGTCATGTAAGATTACGGCTCACTTTTCCGACTCAGAATATTAAAGAAAACATATAAAAAATTAATCGGCCACGACTGCATTTTAGTTCATAACTTCTAATAAAACTTATTGCGCGTGTTCTACGTAAAATGATGCTTCCAGAAATTCTAAGTAGTTCAAAATGCATTTCATTTCAAGGGAAACTCTGTAAAGCCAATCTGTGCAAGAACGTTAATACAAAGGGAAAGGGTTCATAATTTTGAAATGAAACATTTAAAAGTTTTAACAGCCTTTGTAGAGTTATTAGAGTGATTTCAGACTAGCGTTGTAAACGCACTTACAAGTTGTATGTATGCACGTGTAACCGCCTTTTAAATAACAACTCGTAGGACCGTTAACTCTCTTATAAACTCATATAAGTTGGAGCGAACAAGCCGGAATACAGGCATAAACACGTGTAAGCCAGGACAGATTTTTCGAAGCGTGAAATACATCGCTCGTGTAAGTTGGTATGCCGAAACGGCCGTGTACCTGGAAAAAAGCGCTATTCTGAAGTCGCCCTTTGAAATATACTTAGTTTTTATCATGACACATAATTTAGTTATTTTTAGATATTTTATGAATAACATCCAACAATAGTCGGTGAGTACATCTAGCCTAGACCTTAGGGGTGGACGACGTTGAGCTCAAACTTGCTTAAACACTATAATTATATTCTCATTAGTGATTTTTTGGCTCGGTTCAGTAGTTCCAGAGTTCTTTATCATACATTTTAGACAGAATTTCGACATGACGATCAAAATATTTAACGACAACTATTTTTTAATTAATAAAACTTTGCTAGTTGCTGAGTAATGTTCATTAATATTTCATAACTGCAAATAAAAGTATTTCTCATTCAGTATTCCTGGTAGTGCTGTAATTTAGAGGTTTGTGGATTTAACTACATTCTGTTACGTCATGTGGAAATCCGTGTATTTGAGTTCGGAATTCAAAGCACTGCATGTATTTTGCAGTCCAGCACTTTACATTCTTGTTCAAACAACGTGCATTGAGTGCTATATTAGTTGGTTTTACCCAGAAGTCACGAATTAGGCTGAAATTCTGTCAACACGCTTGTTTTCGACACATTATTAAATACCTGTCATATTTATTTTAATGTAGGCGTGAAGGAATTTAACATTAGGTACCTACATCCGATCGTATTCGATATCCGATTTTCTGTATTGCAACTACTCCAATTTGCAAAGGTCCATTACATAATTGGTCCAGTTTGCGGATGGTCCGACGTTGCGTCCATTTCTAGAGGCGCAAATCACAGTTTCGAACTTCACTTTGGAAATGGATGTCACTGCTTTTACCAAAGTTGAAGGAAAGGACCTTCTAACACAATAGATCTCTTTGACATTTCATTTCTACAATAGTTCTGGAAATACTTGGATTTATTAAAGCCCTGGCACATAAGCACGAAGTTTTACTGTACATAATCATAATTTTGTAAATATTACTTACCTTTTATTACCTTTTTCACGGTTTTAATAGTTCTAGAAAGATCATCATGATTTTATAGATGCTTTATATCACGAAAGCGGTTGAGCCAACTTGAGTGCGTAAGTGTACGTCCACATTTTCTTTGTTTGACTCTGCGGATCGGCCAATACCGAGCGCTCTCGAAGTTACGCACACAATTACAATATGTACGAACATTACACACACAATTATCTCTCACCCGCATTCATGAGATAAAACATCTATACCAATGCAATGCCAGTTTAGTCAAGTATCTTTTTTATTCAAGGTGACATCTTATTAACCTTCCTTCTATGGTTTCAGAACCAACCCGGGAGGTCGGCAGACGCCATCAGGTAATTATTAGTTTTCTTGATAATTTATATTGAAGCCTACTTTTAAATACGAAAATAGGCACTGTGGACTATAAATGTAAAGTTTGCCTTACATTCGTTAGGCCCGGTTGTTAGTATGTTACGGTAAAGTTAAAGTTAAAATTTGACCGTTATCAATTTTAACGGTTAATTTGACGTTTTTATTATGAAATTTTAACGTTCGTTAAACTAGCAGGTACTTGGACGACGCTTTTTTAATTTAAACCCTGTTAATTTTACTGTAACTAGAATTTAACTCTAACCTTGACGTAACCGAGCTTCGAACAACCGGGCCTTAGTGTAGTCAAATGGTATTTCATTGTGATAGGTAAGAAGGTATGAGATGATGATATTAGCAACACGTGTTTTTTTAAGTATAACGTACAACTTTAGGACATTTACTATGACTCTATGAAGTGTGTTAAACATAGATTTTATTTGGTTTGTTAGGCCGGCCTCTCCAAGCGGGACCGCTGATACGTAAGTGAAACTTGCAACTCGAGCTCAATTAGTGCTTTTAACGTATTTACGGCCGAATATCGAAACATCAGTCAACTTTAAGTGCTGGTCAAACATTAGTCTATATCCGTCACTTTCACGTAAATTGTTTTGACAGAAAAAAATAAAGTTAATGCCGCATTTCAGGGCCACAGTATAATTTTAAAGTCTGAAAAATATTGAAAAATTTCGCACTAATTGAAGTTGAGTTACAGTTTGAAAATATGTGTCGTATATTGTAAAATGTTGTGTGCTTTTTTCATCAGTATTGAATAATTGTATTTTTCGGTTGTACTTTGGTTGATTAGTGTATAAGTTTTAAATTGTTTTAATGATTTTGATGTACGATTATGAATTTAGAATTAGAGTTAGATGATTATTTTTTTGTTGTACTTTTGTTAACAATAAGTTACGGTTAATTGTGATTTATGTTAATTATGGTTTTAATTATCCATTCGTTTTTTGTAATATTATTTTTTGCGCACCCATAAAGGTATGTTTTGAAAACTAGCTGCCGACTCCAACTGCCGACCGCACACGCCGCGACGGCATGAAATCGGCCGCAGCTGTTGATATTGACTCCACATGCTTCGGCCGATTTCTGGCAATGACGTCATGTGCGGTCGACAGCTAGCATTCAAAAGGTACCTTAAGGGTTGAATGTCTACATTATTGTAGAAGTAGATATTGACAGTTGATGTAAATAACTTATATTATTATACTTTATGTCCAATGCCTTAACCAGGAGCTCGCCTGCTCATTCTGAAAGATCGCGTTGGCGGTATGTAGATACTACTTCCATTTTTATATTATTTTCTAATTGACTTATATTACTTGAAAAAATATATAATAGTATTGATAATTTGTTGCACATACTTTTGTAATTACTCATTCGAGTGAATTTCTATGAATGATTTTGATCGATAACTTTCTGAAAATGGTGAATATAAATAAACAAATTAATCATGTTCACCAAGACCCAAAAACAAAACACCTTCGATTTTCCAAGTTGAAAGTTGCTTTAATTTAGAACAAAGTGTTTCTTCACCGACGTGTCTATCTTACATGCAGCATTGGGACGTGGTTCCGCCGCTCGGCGTCGCTGGGGCCACTGTACGTATACTTGCGTAAATTTTGTAATTTTGTCAAACCTACACAATAGTTCATTATTTATTCCGGGGACATAAAGCTGCGCGTGTATGCTGCATTTCCTAGAAACTGAAATTAATTTGGCGCTCACGACAAAGCCTTTGATTTCACAATTCAAAAGCAATATTCAAAGAATTAACACAAAGTCTTTTTCAATAGCAAAGGTATACGGTTCTGGTAAAATCCGGAAAAATATTTTTTTCATAACAACAGGATTTGATTGGCCCTGAAATCAAACATGTTGCAAAGCTTAGTTTCGATATTTCACAGAGTTTGATTGGTGAATTCCAGTTTTGATAAGTCAAGGTTTATTTTTTATCGGGAAATTGAAATGGATTTTTCCAGAGAGACATTGTTAAAATTTTAATTTAATTTATTATTTATCGTGCATTTTTGTATTGTGTACCTTTGACCCTGAGGAATATTAATAACGTTTTAATCTCTAAAGCTTGGGTCTTTCAAGACAGATGAAAAGCACTGACTTTCCATCTTTCCTGACTTCATAAAGGACCTAGTCTGAAGGTCGCCTTAAATTTGGTTCTCTAGGAAATGTCTTCTATGGAGATTTTGCGAAAAGCTGATTGTACGAGTCAAGGTCAAAGTCACTATAGTTTTTGACAATATTAATATACCGTACCTTATTTGATATTGAAGAAATATGAAACACAGTCTTAAGTTCAATTTATTCATTAATACACTGAAAAGAAATTATTACACTAACTAAACTTAAATCTAGAGTGAACTTTGGCACTTGAGGGTAAGCACTACACTGACATACAGTTTTATAAAATTGATTATTTTAAATTATGCATGTAAAATGCAATAATTAAAAAAGATTATAGCAGTTACTTACATTAGTTAGAATTGTAAGCATTTTCTGTTTTTCATGCTTTTCTCAAAGGACCAGCTGCTACCGTCGTCCAGCACCGTATGTAACTTATTCATTTACTTATATGTTAATTAGCATAATGGTTCCATTAACATTAAGATTTCTTATTATCTTCCTGGAAATGTGTAAAGTAATGAGCATACAATGGCATGTGTGGAAGTCTCTTCAAAGAATGCTTACACGGGTTGGTAAACACAAGGTCATCTTTTCAAAGAATACATACACGGGTTGTTAAATTCAAGGTCACCTTATCTAGGTGGGATTACACCGAAGGCATCAGATGTGTGTGCGCAAACACAAACAATAAGGCACCTTCTCTGCAGCCCTATGTGCCCCAATGCCTGGGGCTTGATCCTGCTAATTTGACTTATGCGACATACGATTGATATCCTACTGACATTCAATTACGATTGAAGCAAATGTGACATTCCACATGATTAGCTTCACGTAAATTATTACTGAGACAAATAAGCTATACAATGTATTGATTCATAGAACTAAATAGTTGATTGGATATATTATTGAGGTATTGCATATATCAATGTAAAATTTTCTTTGCACGCTTAACTTAAAGGGAGCGAGCCGAGCATGAAGAAGGTTCCAGCAAGTATGTACAGTTTAAGTACATATTAAGGCCCAAGTTCATCAACAATATAAGGCTGGGAACAGTGCTCCACCGACGCGACTGTCAGCGCTGACCGTCGGTCGACGTAGCTGTAACTATGCAAGTCGACAGTGTGCAATCTGACGGTACGCGCGTGATTTGATATCGACTCGGTCTGATCGTCGGCCGAGCACTGTTTCCAGCCTAAACATCAATTTTCTTAAACACTTTTTTACGTTAAATATTCAAGTCTTTATGTTTTAGCGTTCTATATGTTTTATGTGTGGTACATTTTATAAGGTGGACACAATATGGACCCGGTGCAGGTTAAAGATGATGGATTGTTATGCAGTAGCTCACTTCTGAAATTATAATAATATTATATCGAAAATATAATCACGTTCAATTTTGTAATGGATGCTTATGATGTTGGAGATCTTGGGCCTTAACTATAAAATAATTTGTCCAATTACTGTTTTACTAACTGACGTAATTTTTAGTTCTTTGGCTGCATTCTTCAGGAAGCTTGCTATAAAGCGTAAATCAGACCGTAATCCGTAAGTTACTTCTGTATTTTTTAATTGTTGTACTTAATTTTTCTTATTATGTGGACAAGATTTATAATTTAATCACATAATTAAATAATTAACGTGGTAACACTGCGTCATGAGGGAATATATTTTAATTTAGTAAAAGGCTCATCAAGGGCAAATTATAATTGAACTCTCTTGTACTAGTTAACTGTGTACTTTTGAACAAAACTATAAGAGCCACAGATTTTTTTTTACAATTGATAGCTGTATAACATAAATTTTTCACGCTGCAACTAAAGGGAGCCTTCGACCAGCCAGGATGTAGTGGTGGAGGAACCGTTAGTATCCATTGAAATAAGGGTGCATCTACACGGTGCAAGTAGCTTGCGCATGTTGAGACGTTAGAGAACGTGCAGCCTAGTGACTCGCGTATATACCCACCGAATACCCACCCGCGTGCTCTTGTCACTTGCGCATGTTAACTTGCTCCAGCTACATGCAGCTTGTAGGCGCACCTTAAGTTGAACGATATAGCAATAAGTATAGTGTTACCCAATTTTTTGCAGTTGACTCATGTCAATTTTCAAGGGAAAATGCATTTTTTGTGCTGACTGACAGAACTGTCAAAAGCACCAAAAACGGTCAGACTGCAGAGACGCTAGCAGATCAACCTACTCGAATCCGTCAAATTTTACCATTCGAACATTATCCTTGCGCTATTGTGATAAGGTTGAAAATCTATTGAAGAAATTTGACAGTGTTAAGTGGGTTCATGTGCTTTCGTCTGTACATATTAATTAGCAGCATGTTTGTATGTTGTGATTCTAGATAATAAGCATCTATCTCACCTTTTGTTAAAATAGATTTTATGTTACTAGAAAATAAGTTAGGAATTTTTCATCATATTTTTCATTTTGTTTTTGTAAACAATTTTTCTATAGGTTTACTTTTTTCATTTATAAATGACATTTCAATTAAGTAACTGCAAAAAGTATTTTTTGTGTTCTGATTCGTTTATAAAAACCGATGGGAGCGGTGTCGGATTAACGCGGATAAGCTAATTATTTCGAAGCGCGTGTCGACGCGTTTTTTCAATCATATAATCGTTGATGCCACTTATTTGCCTACTCGTGTTAAAGCTATAAGTTACAATTTATTAACGGATCGAGCGAATAAGCCGTAGGCCGTAATTTACCTCGACATGTGAGCTGTCGGGTTTTTCGAAGCGGGAAATATGGCTCGCGTGTGGGCGCTTATTGTAATTCAATCGTTTACCTACGCGCAGAAATAGCACTAGTCTGACATCGCCCTAAATATAGCTTTTTGATATTTTCCCGTAAACTGTTTCTGACTAAATACTTTAGTTGCGGATGCATTGATTTTGTTATTTTATGTTCGGCTCGTGTTGAAAGGTCATGTTGTGAAGTTTCGTGTGTAATGTTATTTATTTCAGCTATTTAGTTACATGTATTACTTGGAGTGGACTTTGCGGAGACTATGTTAACATTACATTCTGTTAATATTCAAGAACTATTTAACATAGTTTATCAACTTGGAATTTATATTAATCCGAAGTGAATTTCCTAATAGCATCTCCGCAATGTCTTCCATTTAGGTACCAATATTATTTTTATCCTGACTTTCATTACGTCTACTATCATCATCAAACATTCATATGTGCAATTTTCAGCCACTCTTCAAGATCTAGGTCCTGTAATATAACCATCTTCATCTTGGTTGGCAGGACCACCACCCTGACGAAGTCGGAGCGCAAGAAGGGATCCACTGGCACCATGAAACCGATGTCGGCTCATGATGAGAAGACCTTGAATACTGCTGTCGCCCTGGCTAATGAGATCACTGCTAAGTAAGTAGAGCGGGGCACATTAGGGTATCAGGATTTCGAGCTTGTAGTTAAGGGTGCATCTACACGGTGCATGCGCAGGTTACATGCATTTTAAAAACTTACGGGTCCAGCGACTCGCGCATGTACCGAAGCAAAATACTCACCCGCGTGCTCTTGTCACTTGCGCATGTTAACTTGCTCCAGCTATATGCACCCTAAATGAAAATCACTACAAACGCTAACTACTTTCGCTTTTCACTATTTAAATACCTGTCCGATAACCAGTAATCATTTTGAGTAATTACAGTCCGATATTATGTTCGCAGAGTGTAATTTGTTTTCTAATTACTAGGAATATTAATTCCATAGTGTTTAAAATTGAATTTGCTACGTAATAATTAATACTGCATACATAATTCTCACAGCAATTAATTTTCCCAATGTGAGGTGCACCATTTAACTACCTTTACATATAACGATAATTAAACCATAACCAGTATTCAAATTACCGATTCGATATATTGAATAGATGAATAGATTTATTGAATTTCTTGTAATAATATAATAATTTCAAGTTAAACATGGAAACCAATTTTGGGTCAAGTTCAAAACTGGGCTTACTTAATGAGTTTCAGAACCCTTGCTTTAAAATGCACGTTTCCATAATTTGCGGAAACTAAGACTGATTTTATTGGCCTAGGTCCATGAGCGATCTGGATGGCGATAAGAAAATGCCGCATTCACCCAACGAGCGCTCGAAATTTCACTTCAAGTTTCCGCTGTCCCTCCATCACGGACATGGCCATGATGCTGAGAAGGATTCCTCGGCTGGTAAGTTACTCCTTTATGTGTACTTTGAAGGGATTTTTACGAACTAGAAGAATGCAGGTGAAGGAAATCTGCTGTTTATGATATGTTGGAACCTAAAATAGTTGAAGTTGAGGAGTTTATTAGGGATTGTTTCTAAATAGACTAATTCTAACAATTGATCTAAAATAATCGAAAAAAAAAATAGATTTCACGAAAATTCGATTGTGGAAACGACTATCGTTCAAAATTGTTCTAAGTTAATCTTTTTGGGGTTGCCTGCCTACCATTAAATAGGTGATTTTAGATTAGAGTGTTTCTTTACGTTTACGGCTGTTCCGATAAACACACACGAGCGTTACTAATTCTTACTATCTCGTTATATTTCAAGGTACAGAACAATTGTTGCGTTTGCGTTGCATATTCCGTCAGTTCGCTTGAATAGCTAATCACGAGATATAATGGATTCAATGGATGAATAGATAGCTCGCGCTTACACGAGCTTATTAACGGCTGGCGCTTACACTAGTTAAAAACTCCTCTCACTAATATGCCTACTTACTCGCGCGTTACATAATTATCTTGTTATATTTCACAATGAAATCGTCGCGTTTACACTTACATATTCCGATATATTTGCTCGAGCAGGTAAAAGTGAGTTATAGATAGCTCGCGCTTACACGAGCTTATTAAGGGCTCGCACTAATTCAGTTACACGCGCGTTTCGTGTTATCTCGTTATCTTTCACGCTTCAATAATATTGTAGCATTTAGGTTCACTGGTATATTCCGATATATTCGCACGAATAGATATTAGTGGGTTATAAGATGGCTCGCGCTTACACGGGCCTATTAGCGACTTGCACTTACACCAGTTTATAAATATCTCACACTAATACACTTACTTGCGCGTTACATAAATATTATCTCGGTATATACCACACTACAATAAAATCGTCGCATTCACACTTGCACATTCCGATATGTTCGCTTGAATATGTAAAAATGATCAAGTTATGTATGGCTCGCGCTTACACGAGCTTATTAAGGACTCACACTAATCCACTTGCACGAGCGTTTCCTGTTATCTCGTTACGATTACGCATCAATAATATTGTAGCATTTAGGTACACTGGTATATTCCGGTATATTTGCTCGAATAGCTAATGACGAGATATAATGGATTCAATGGGTGAATAGATAGGTTGTAGCTTAATAACGGCTGGCGCTTACACTAGTTAAAAACGCCTCGCACTAATATACTTACTCGCGCGTTACATGTTATCTTGTTATATTTCACATTGAAATCGTCGCATTTACACTTTTGCATTCCGATATGTTCGCTTGAATAGCTAATGACAAGTTATAGATGGCTCGCGCTTACACGAGCCTATTAACAGCTGGCGCTTGAACTAGTTAAAAACGCCTCGCACTAATATACTTACACGCGCGTTTCGTGTTATCTCGTTACGTTTTACGCATCAATGAAATTGTCGCGTTTACACTTGTAAATTATGACATATTCGCTCGAATAGCTAATCGTGAGTTATAGATGCCTCGCGCTTATACGAGCCTATTAGTGACTTGCGCTTACACGAGCTTCAAGTCTCTCGTACTTACACGAGCTTATAAATGCGCCCACGCCTGTATGAGTTTCCGAATGTGGAAAAAGACGTGACTTTAACGTGATGTAGACGTGAAGTAAGAATAAAACCGGTGATCTATATTAAGCTACTCTAATCTGATTCCTAAATCTTTATACCGGGTAACTTGATAGTTCATAGTTAGACTGGTTGTGAGGCTTCTCATAAAATGATAGGGACTAAACACAATTTGTCTTCCGAGGTACCAAGGTTTTACCAATCCACGTGCCGAAAGGCTTAGGCCCTCTTTATACCTAGAAGGTAACCTTTGATAGAGATACCTTACTACTACTTACATTATACTTTAAATAACATTCAATTTCCTATAAGCCTTAGAGACCTTCAATTACCAATAAGAAAGTAATATCAGCATTTATCGATGCATATTATTTTGCTTCGATGCAATTGGCGTATTAAAGGTACTCGTGTTACTTACTACTTACGCTATATTGCATCCTGAATGCAGTAATATCAAGGCCTCTTCCTAAGGCCATGTTGTCAATACAGGATAAATTACATTTCAATAGAAATATATATACCTGTAGGAAAATTGTTTAGCTTATTGCAGTTTCAAGTTCAATATAAATGAGTGCTCGTTATGTTCCGTCTTACATGTAAAGGTCTTATCAATTTCCAATGCAATATTTTCTATAAGGATTCACTTAAGGACTAATGATGTACTTTCAAATGGTTGAATAGAAATGTTTATTACTTGAATAGAAATGTTCAGAGCCCCTTTACAATTTGTACGATTATAGGATGTTCTTGTTTGTAGTTTCAGTCAATAATTTGTTTGATAGCAGATATAACTCGAAGGAATGTTAGGTACGTATGAGATGACGGCAGATAGAGTATGGAAGGAGAAAACATGTTGCGCCGACCCCAAATTAAATTAGTGAGGATGATTATGATGATGATTTTGGTTTTATGAGGATTAGTAAATATTTGTTTTTTGTCTTTAGCACGTGAGCGTCGCAATTTTTCTGAGGAAGCTAACAGCGTTCCTGATATCCAGGTAAGACTTGTGTCTTTTATTTTTTTAATTTAAAGAATAAAGTACCATTTATAATTTATGAAAAGATTATTTTCGTGTTTCATTTTTCACCCTCATAGTAAGTGTCGTTTATAAAGTTGAGTATTGGGTATAGTTTACTTTATTCCACATACATGGTGTTCAGTTTAATCTACATATGATATGTACAGCAAGCTACTCCAATCTGCAAAATCCTAATCAACATTAAATCTTATACTTTAGAGATAAAAAATATTAAATTGATTGATGATTATGATTCTTATATTACCTAACAGTGTGTACCTATTGTTAACAATAGCACATTATTTTATTTCAAAATATTGTCACGGAGTTTTTTGCCGGTTTTTCCGAATTCCTTGGAACCATGTAACAAGTTTGAATTTTTAAAACAACCTGTATTATTGACTATTGAACAGACAGCTTTCTTGCTGGGAAGTTTTGGGGGTGCTGTTCTTTTGTAATTTTAACGTGAAAAAGTAGTAATCTAATTAGCTTAATTTCAATAAATAATTTTGATTTAAAAAAAATACTTGAACGTTGACAGTTGTACTAGCTTGATGTGCCTTCTCTACAAATGAATCATCACAACTGTTGTTCCCTAGTCCACCATAACTGAAGAATCCAAGATGGCTTACACCAGCCTGATCGAAGAGCCGACTCCTTCCACGTCGCTGATGACTCACATTGCCAAGGAGACCAGTGGCATTCTGAAGCCGGCTACTATCCCGAAGCCAGCTCGTGCTACTCACGTGCAGTTCCGCTCTCTGCAGGCCAATTCGCCTAGCAAGGCCCGGTAAGTTAATAGGGATAGTTAGATAATACACACTTGCCGTCTTACCACAAAAACTTTTAAACGTCAGTTTATGCCTTGTCTAAAAAAATGTCAAATTATGACGTTGACATAAATATGGTTCATTTTGCAGCCAAAATTTTATTAGACAAGTGTAAAACAGGGGTTAAAGTTTTTGTAGTAAGGCCCTTGACGTTTAGTAAAAGTTAAAGGAATATTTTTTTGTATGTTGTGATGAATATTTTTTTATGAATTTTTAGTTGGTTATTTGGATTAGATGATGGGTTTTCGTACTTCGTCTTGTGTTAGAATATAACTATTGCCCTACTGAAGTAAATACATTTTAGATATTTAACTTAATAGGGGGTTTTACATAACTAACTTGTAATACGCAACAAGTGTTAGTAATCCTAAAATTATTTGAAAAGAAATTAAGGACAATTTTGAAGTTTCAATACAGACTATCATTCATGTTTTGTTATACCTGATTTGTTTCAGAAGCCTATCTGCTGCTGACGCTGCTCAGCCTGATGCTGCTAGCGGCGTAAGTATATAACATTGAAACCATATCAATGTTAATCTTTATATAATAAAAACCCTATAGATATAATTTAGTATAAGCAATAAAGAAAAACTTGTGAACATTTATTTAACCCCTCCCACATTCGCTAACCCTCTATTATAATTACCCATGTGCACGTCTTAACCAATAAAAAGAAAATAATAAACCAAAATCAATCAATTTAAAAACAGAATGTCCTGCCATTGCCTCCTCGAACTACAAAGCCGAAGCTAATTGACAAACCTCGACACATCAGGAAATATCCACTAAAACTACTAGATAAGCCAAAACCAGAGAATGAGCCAGTCAACGAAACGAAAAGCGTTATCCTCTATCAGAATACCAAGAACCCAGAAGTTAAAGAAGAAATAAAGCCAGTTGAGGTAGAAACTGCTGAGGATGAGGTCGATTCGGCCCCCAAAGTTGACACAAACCCTTTCAATGTCGCCGGTCCAAGCAATCCCTTCGCTTGCTTCTATGACAATGACGACGAAAGCGATACAGGGTTACCTGTTAACACTGAAAGCGAATCAGAAAGCGGGGACGAAAGCAACAACGCTTTAGTAAAAGGTGATATATCTAAAATACTTATATGACTAATACGATGAAGTCTTCCTAGCCGATTCGGCCACGGTGGCTGTTCTCATGTAAAGAGATCAGCCAACTGCGCAGGACATATAACAGTGCACGAGCATTTGCGCACATACAGGTGCACTCGCTATTCCTTCACTCTCATAGCCCGATGGGACGGCAATCCGACACAACCGGAGAGAGATCAAGCTCAGTACCAACATTTACGTGCTTTTCGATGCACGGGTGAATCAGTCACCAACTTCCAAACTACGGGCTGTTTTTTGAAGGTTTCTAAAACCAACAAAGCCATTTCGGCCCGAACCCAAGACCCCGTGCATAGCAGCCGGACTTGCGACAGCTAGACCATCGAGACAGTTAAAAAATACTGATGCAATACTTAATTGATGATATTGGAGCCGAAGAACACTTGCATGGAATTAAAGACGTTACTCATTACAGATTGTAAAGACCACGTGTCAGTAGAAGATTTGTTGGAGTTTGCTGACCAAAAGCCTTGTGGTCGACAGCGTGGTGTCGAGTCTGATGAAGTCCGTATCATGTGCAAGGTCCTTAAACAACAGGTGCATACATGATGTATTTGACTAACAGAGAATGATATTAATATTGCACGATATTCCTAAAAACTTGAACCTGATGACATTTTGAAAATGCTTGTGTCCTACTAACAAAATTGATTGCACCTTTCTGTAATATGGTGGGTTCTATTCCTGTCCTGATCAAATTCTTGGGAATTTTCCTATTCATATTTTCAGTTGGATCCTGGAGGATGGAGGTAGAAATAACTGCTGGGATTGCATGGCATATATTATAATTATATTCTAACATGGAAATTATTTGGTACAAATATACAAGTACAGGTATTTTAATGTGTATGTAACGAACAGTGCTTTTAATATAGCGTAATTAACTTGTGTTAATATTGAGAGATTATTCTATTAATATACTAAAATATATTAAATAGTGTTGACAACTGGCATAGTTTATGAATATTTTGGATAATTCAAGTGTTTTAGAACCAGTGACTTTAAAATTCAAACAAACTGAGTATAAAATATTTTAATTAATAAAATTACCTTTGTCGTAGAGCTTCATAATTATAAGTGCGTAATTATGCACTTATTTGCTGAAATAAACTTAGATTAGATTAGATGTAGTTGCCAGTTTGTTTTATTTCCACTAGATTTTTCCTATTATGATTTCATTCTCATTTATTTATTTTATGTTTACTAACCTTTTTATGAGCATGTAATGTAATAGTCGCTTACTTATTTATTTTTTATTTTAACCCACTACTAATTTTATTTCATTTCTCTGTGTTTTTTTCATTTTCAACTCTAACACTATATAAATAAGTAACAATATCGTTTGTTAACTGCAGGCGAATCAGGCGCAATGCTTAGAAGCGTTGGATTTGAGCGGCTGGAACGTTCACAACGCGATCAAGTTAGTTCGCGTGAAGGTCTCGGTGGGGACGGACGTGTCTTTCGACAAGTGCCACGAACAACTGCAGAAAACTAACGGAGATATCGGCAAAGCTGTTGCCATGCTCGTGCCCATCGAATAACAATGTAAAAAGGATTTTAACAACGTGAAAAAATTAATTTAAATAAATTGTAACTTTACTGAAAATTGTTTTTGTTTCTTTTTGTGTGTCGTTACCTTATTTTTATATTTCCTCGAAAAAAGTATCTGTTATCGTCAGCTGAAATGTCACAATTACATAGTTTGTTATTTTTATGGATCTTATGATTATGTATTTTCTGTGTTCTATTTTTTATTGTATTTATATGTTCTGTATTTTTATCTTCGCTCGGTATTAAATGCATTAATTACACTACGTTACTTTAATGGAAATATCTTACACTTCACAAGTGAAGACCAGGCCAAACAATCCTCCGAAAAAACAGCAGACAACTTAAAATGATATTTAAAAAAAATGGAAAGCCGTTTGAAGAAATAGATGAAAATGCCACGATGGCCTAAAAGCCGGAGTTAGAAAACATATCTGCTGTATACCTACTGAGAAATTAAAAAAAAAGGACCTTGATGGTACCGCTAGAGTGCAACAACAGACAGAAAGAATCTGGCCGTAATGTGCTGTTAGGGATATCATAATAGTGTGAATTATTATTTACTGCTTTAGAAATTAGGAGTGATTGGTTCAAAATTATTCTAATTTAACTTAGTCCATTCAAAGAATCGATTCTTTCAGCGAATGTAGCATTCTCACAAAATTCAAAATTGTAGCTATATCAGTGTTATATTTTGATCTTAATCAGATAAACGTGCTGCCGCTGCCCCCGCGCGGACCCAAGATTCCACGGCGAAAGCCTGCCTTCCGTATTAAATCGCCTGCCGGCCGTACTAGACCGCCTGCCACACCCGCGGCCGCCCGCAGAATCGTCAAGCTGACTCCCGAAGAAATTAAGGCTAAAGAGATCTTGTCTAACTACGCCGAAATAGATCACTGCGGCTACTGGCCAGACTGAACCCAGCCATGACTTTATGCTGCAGCCATGGCTGGATGCCGGCCCAGCTCAGAGTCTGACAAGTACGGCAAAGGGAAGAAGAAGGCAGCGACTCTGACAGCGATGCTCTGAACAACGCGTCGCGAGCGGTTCATCTCGCAAGTAGATTTGGTACCATCATATTCTAGTTGTCAAATCACTCCACGATCATTCATTGTGCGTCATTTAGTGATGGTGGCCACTTCTAGTGACTTCTAGATCATTGTGTGTGTAGTGATGTTAACATTTTAGTTTTCTTTTTTCTTTTTAGTTTATGGTTTACGATATACGTTTAATAACTAATTTAATACCCTGTGCAATTAGTGTAACGTAAATGTATATCGATTAAAAACGCTATCAACCATTCATAAAATTGATGTTGTTCTGTGTTCATCACCGTTGGTATCATCAGGACTGAAGACATACGACACATAAATAATATATGTTGCTATCACAGTATTCTTAATCATTTGTTCTCTATCTTATAATCATTTAAAAAATCTATCTAAATGGGTGAGACAGATTGGACATCTTTATCACAATCTGCGATTTCTCCTAAAAATCCACAGGATACAAAAAAACATATAAGACCGGTTTCATACTAGCGAATTATCCGCTCGGTTTTGTAGTCGTGATTAGACGAAAACGGTGCTTGAACGAGTGTACGCGCACCAAACGCGAACATACGCAAATTATATTTTCCAAGCCGGGCAGGTAAAAACGCTAGTCTGAAATCGCTCAACAGTACAAGTCAAATTGACGGCTCTTATTTTTTCAGTTTTTTATTTCATTTTTTAGCTTGTCAAAATCTAAACGATTAATTTATGCCTATTAGAAAGATGATAGCCCTCGGGATACAGACGGATATGGAGAATTTGAAAACTTACGGCTGGTGTAACTGATACTAGCACCAATTAACCGTAAAATACCGGTTGTATCCACTTCGCAACTTCAACTATCCACCACAAAACTCTGCAATGTTTGCTAGAAGTAGTAAGTCATTATTTTTATTTGCTTTATTTTAACAATTGGCCGCTTGACATTCATTAGACGATTTAGTTTTATCATTTTTAATCTAAGTGCCTATTAACTAATTTAATACGAGGTGGCATTGATTAATTTTAAAATGTAAACTGATGCCTTCTTTGTATTTGAATGTTCACATTTAAAAATGCTAGTATGGACTAACATACTTTGATATTTAATTTTATTGGAAAAAGTTGGTATTTTGAAAAAAATAAAAGCTTGTAATCATTTAATATTGAATTTGGTGATACCACGTTCTTTTTCATCGAATACTGAAAGACACTAGGAACAAAACATAAAAATAAAATTGACATTATTGGTTTAGCTATTTTATTTTTGCTAGTATTCTAGGGTGAAATTCATTAGTGTTATATTTAGTCCAAGTTTATTTAATTTGTAATAAAGGGTCTACATTTAATTTTAAATTTATCTAATCAACATCAGTCAGTATATTAATAATAATATCAAACTTTCTAAAGTTTTACTAATTTCTGTTATAATAATCAGTCTCAATCATAATAGGTGGGTAATCAGAGATCAAAAGTACCTAGTAGGTAGGTAACATAATTATCAAAACTAAATATTTCTACGCAATTATCAACATGGTCACAATCATTTAGAATTATTTGTACGTACAGACTTAAAAAATAAAAAATGCATAGATAAGCAATAGAAATAATGCCACATTTTTAAATTAGTAGAAGGTTTCTTCACAACTCTTTAATCATTACTTCAGTCGGAAACTTGTAAATAGGTCTCATTGTAATAATAAATACTTACAACTACAACAATACTTACAACAATGACGGTCTCATTACTATAATTTTTAGTTTCATTTCTTTGTAAGTCGAACCATTCTGATTCTACAAACAAAATAAATACCTGGTTAGATTGATAAATGATACAATGTCTTATGTCTTTCCATTTTTATATTAACTGGGGCGAGATTGATAGCTATCAATGTCGCCTCATATGACTAATCAATTACGCCCCGGTCTACAAATGAAAGCATAGAAAACAAAATTAACCGCAAGAGGAAGGTTAAAACTTGTTTTGTCTCAAATAAACATACAATCACTATCCATTCCATAAATACTCAAGTAAATACATACATTTGTGCATTAGTTGTATTAAAAACTGTCATTTACATATTAACTTAAACAAATAAATAATTACTTAAGCAATCCTCTCACCTCGACGCTGATGAGTCATTCATTATTACGTTCCATTCAAATATAAAATAAGTAAAACCATAAATTTTTAATCATCAATGTCGCCTATCTCAAAGTACCTGTTTTACGGTACCCATAGTTTTTCGGAATCGAATTAAATGAAATGAAATACTAATGAAAAACTATATTTGCTCTTATTATAAACGTCTCTTGAACATAAACGTCTTCGACTATTTTTCCTACAGTACAATTGTACTTGTAACATTGTACTTTTAAAAAGTCACCGTAATATTATCATCGTAACAAAATCCTGTTTATGAATTAAATAATTTTCTTTCTGAAATAAATCTTACAGAGGTGAACAAAAATAGACAGCATTATTCATCATCTATTCTTCTTTACATGCTAGACCTGGCCTCGGAGATTGGCGGGCCGCGCCACTTCAGACCGGTAAATATCTTGCATTTTAATACCCCAATAAAATAAAGAGAAAAATTCTATAAAATCTTCATACATATCGTACACGTAGGTCTGAAGGTGGTTAACTCAAAAAACTAGATTTTTGATGCATAATTACCTACGACCAATAAAGATGTAAAAATATGTTCTGGTTGCGTACAAAAATCAGTTTTCTATAAACTTCTAGCACGCACAAGGATTGAGGAATCGGTTTTTCGCGATTTCTGAAGTGTTTTTTTGAGTCAATTCTCTTTAGATCTAAGTGTGCGATATGTTCGTTGAATACTTAGGTACTTACTACAGCTCTCGTGAAAATCTGCCGTTATGAAGTCAGCAATTTCAATGCAACGCTAAAGAACAATAGTGTTTTGTTAACTCTTGCGCAGTCATTAGTACCAAACTTCACAATGGTGAAGAATTTTCACGACAGCTGTACTCAAATGCTCTGAATATTGCACCTTGATTAGGCTGTCCGTCCACATCACGACTTTTAGTAGGACTGATAATGGACCCAATTTTTTATAGGATGTTCTAAGATTGAGCAAGCGTGGTGGTTAATGCTCAATCCTTCTTCTTGTGAGAGGAGGCCTGTGCCCAGCAGTGGGACGATAAAAGGGCTGTAACAGTACCAGTTCTAAGATTTTATGATCGATTATTTGTAGGACATGTGCGTCGCACTATTGCTATCAGTGTGTTCTATATTTTTCTCACAAAATATCTGTCACCGATTGTTGGAATTGGGCGGTCAGTTCTAAAACAAAAACCAGTTAAAGGCAATACAGGTTTCTTTTCATCATGGCCCACAATTTTGCATGCTAATAATAATAACTTTGTTCACTAAAGTTGCCTTAAACCATTAGAAGTCACTGTACGCTCGATTGAGTACAGTCATATTCCTAAGTGTAAATAACAGATCTCGCAAAGTTAATGTAGTTAACCTTGTTATTTTACTTGATTATAACACCCTTTTATGATATGAAAAATATTATGTGCGTAGTGTTTTTTTTTTTCACAAAACAATTTTTTCCCCCATATTTTTCTTGTGTTTTGTGTTCCAATTCCAAAATAATTAAGTACTTTTTGCATGACCTCTAATGGGTTAAAAGAGCTTCAGCGCCCCACGTTCACCTTCCAAAAATCCGGGACTATAGTCCCGTGGTGCCGTAGTGACATACAGATATATTAACTGCAGATCAACGTACTCCCATTGCCGCCGCGCGCCGCTTCCAACGAGAAGCCAGTCCGCCCCGTCGCTCGCAAGCCCGTGCTGCCTCGCAGCCGCGCCTATCCTCGCCTGCGCTACGACAACGGCATGGAACTAATTGAACTTGGCATCCACCACAACCGCCACCCAGGTCAGTAATCACCGACGTATTTATAGCTTTAACAAGGGGGGGTGGGGGGTAACATACGACGTCGAACGACGTCTTAATATTGTAAGACCGATGATCGAGAGCTGGGTTTTTTCGGTTGTGTAGTGCCTTAGCCCTGATGCCGCAATTGTTTAGTCTGATTATGCAGATTATGGCTTAATCCTGGACTGCTTAGATTACACTAAGTATTTGCTTTCATGCAAAGGTATATGTGTAATGTACATATGTATTCCTATATTTATAGAAAAGTAGGTGTGCTATCAAAATTATAGCTGAAAATTGCAAGTGAGCTATTATAATACGTAAAATTAAAATCCCTTGCCATGCCGTCCCGGTCTGCGTAGGCCTTAGCCTAAATCGTCTCTATTTAACTTCCCGGTCAGTCCTTGGATGGGCGACCATCTTGTCACACATGCCAATACACCTAGTTAAGATATTTTAATTCTAACGTCTAGTAGTCAAATTAAAATGTATCTCAATAGCTCTTAATTGGTTTCAGAAGGCATCGAGCGCCCAATGATTCCGCATTTCAGACAGATTGTCCTGCAAGAACCCGAGAGCCTAGAGAACAGCTTCGTCGATTGCGTGTTGTAATCTAATCGATTTACCTTAATACTCTGAAGTGTTTTTGTAACCCTTACATTTGTAAGACCTGATTCACAGCACCGACCAAATAGCCGAGCTTTGTTTTCCGTAAAAAACGGAAAACAAACTGCAATGTACTGTCGGCAGAGTCGGTTGCTGTATTCAAGTCAATATATTTAAAGTAATAATGTTCTTGTTACTTAACATCCATCATTTCATACTTGCATACCTTCATCTATAAAATATTTTATGATAAATGTTTAATAATAAATGTTTGTTTGATAAATGTTTACCCGTTATTAATAAAAAAATATATAATCCATTTAAATTTTACATTAAATTTAAGTAGCAAAATATTAAAAAAAAAAAAACAATATAATGTATAAATGTACATATGTTCAGAAATATTTTTAAGATGTTAAGTAATTTTTAATAGATATTATCATTCTCCATTTTCATTTCCATTGTCATTCTATAAATGTGATAATAGATAAACTAGGCATAATAAGGCTGTGCATTTATAGGTGCTATTCAAGGGTTGTGAATATAATAAAATCGTTTGACAATATGATGTCAATTGATTTATTTTATGATTTATAAATTAGTTTCTTACTCTTAACTAAAGATAAACGATCTTAGTATGACTTATTATTTGAAAATTGAACGCGACCAAAAATCAATGTACATAAATCAATTGAATCATTATTTTAAGCAATAGTTTGTTTTTTAACATGTATTTTTTATACATACCTTTTTACATAAGCCTGTTATTTGGTTACTACTCAAAAGTAAATTTTCGAAATTTGCGGTAATGGTTTGTGTTAATATCGTCAAATTATAATTTAAAAAATCTCCTTCCGCGAGCTTATGTAAAAAGGGTATTTATGTAGTTTTTTTTACCTGAATGGTTGTAAATATAATTCTATCTATCCATCTATTTTTCAACTTTTTTATTGATTTATTTTGGAAAGATATAAATTATGTTTACAACCTTTTTTAATATAATTATAGATGCTTTATTTCAGGAAAGCGAGTGAGCCAAACTTGTGTGTGTAAAGTTGCAATATACATACACAAGTATGGCACACTCCACTTTCTTTCGATAAATAAAACATCTATAGTAGATCACGCACCTTGCACAGAAACAGAAAAATGTTAGGTCACAGATTTTAGTTTTTTAATAATTCTTAGACGCGACAGAAATGTCTAATATAAAATGTCTATGTCTACACTCCGTGTGACAAATGACATATTTCTGTTTTTAGAAGCCAGCATATAGTATCATTAATACGTAACATGGGGACCACGACGTCCCTACACTTTTCTCAATGAAATAATTTCTTAGTCTTAAAAGGCTTACTACACTAATTAGGTCCCACAGGGCGTTGGACCCGCTTTTAGGATATATTCAATAATAATAATAAATGTCTAAAAAAAAGTATAAGTATATTAAATAATTATACTTTTTTTATATAACATATGAAATATATATAGGTATATATAATATATATAAAGAATTATATTTAATGTTCTATATGTAAATAGAAAAAAAAACTCCTGCGTGTTCTATTGAAGCTTTAACCCAGTCAAATAAACGTTGAATCTCGGAATGAAAGCTATTGCTACGTCAAACCGCTCGACCGCGCGGACTACCACCAAACGGAATTCGCGTCCTTGGTAGCTCAGAGATCTGAAAGTTTCCTTCAGAAGGGAATTCAAGATTCGGTCATGATGTCATACTATATTTGGCTTCTTGCATTCCGAGGTTCAGTGGTATTTTGACCGGGCTTCTTAACTCATGACCATTTCATCACTCGATAGCTTTAAAATCATTCAATGATATCTACTTAGTTAAAAATTGAAAAAAAAAATAGTAGTAAATAATCAAAATAATCTTTATATGTGTATATTGATGTTGAGGAAATAAAAAATTAATGTCTATTTAAAATAGTTATCAAAATAATCATTATAAATTGATGTTTAGGAAATAAGAAATATATGTTTAAATAAATGTGAATTCGTGATAATTGTATATCCTTCTAATGTATATTAATATTCTTCTAATAATATAAGCTTCTATAATGTTTAGTTTATATAAATATGTATGTGATTCTGATTATTTAAATAAAGATATTTATTCTCTTCCATGTTGGTATTTTCTTTTATGATATATAATATTTTGGTTTAGGTAGTCAGGCTATTAGTTTTAAAGGAGAACGCCCAAAAATGTTTGAACTCCGGTCAGCATGGATTGCCGAATCTGAAGTCCCCGGGTTCGATTCCCGGTACAGTAAACATTTGTGTGATGAGCATGCTTGTTGCCTGTGGTCTGAGTGTTATAATAAACGTATGGATAGTACTTAGTTTATCATTTGTGCTTGGGGCTAAAAAAAAGTCGTGGTGGCCTAGTGGGTAAAGAACCAATCTCTCGAGTATGAGGGTGTGGGTTCGATTCCAGGTCAGGCAAGTACAAGTAGTTTTCTAAGTTTGTATGTACTTTCTAAGCATAACTTAGACACCAATGGCCGATAAAAAGGTGAAGGAAAACATCTCGAGGAAACCCGGACTATATAGTCCGAAATCACCAACCCGCATTGAGCAAGCGTGGTGATTAATGCTCAAACCTTCTCCCTATGAGAGGAGGCCTGTGCCCAGCAGTGGGGCGATATAAAGGCTGTAACAGTAACCTTGGGGCTAACCGACTACGTGAAACAGATGTCTCAATATTTATTAATATTTGGTAAGTTAGGGCAGTGTCCTAAATGCAATATTAGCTTTCGCTAAACTCTGCTAATGAGTACTTTCTGTCGTAAGCAAAACAATAGAAATAATACCTACCTTGGGGCTAACCGAGTACGTGAAAACATATATATGTCTCAATATTTATTAGGTAATATTTGGTAAGTTAGGGCAGTGTCCTAAATGCATTATTAGCTTTCGCTAAACTCTGCTAATGTCAACACTTTCAGTAGTAAGCACAACAATAGAAATTATATTGGGAACGTACTATTTGGTCTACTTAGCTATATTTTTTTTATCGGCTCAAGCTTTTCCTGAGCTCATCCCTTGCTCCAAAATATTCGTTCAGACAATCTTCATTATATGGCTCGTCAAGTACCGAACTGCGAAGAGACGTAAACGGTAAGATAACAGAATATTTTTAAGCAGTGTGGAAAATACCCGTAATTCAGTATCAGTTTGAGAACATATCTGCATTATTTAAACAATATTTGTATATACAGGTATCTGCGCTAAAAAGTTTGTAGCAACTATGTTGGGATCGACTTCCAGTCTAACCAGATTTAGCTGAGTACCAGTGCTTTACAAGAAGCGACTACCTATCTGACCTCAACCCAGTTACCCAGGCAAAACTGGCGTCAGACTTACTGGCTTCTGACTACCCGTAACCACTGCCAACGATGTTCAATGACAGCTGGGACCTACAGTTTAACGTGCCATTAGAAACACAGTCATTAGTGTCCAAGATATCTTAGAAAGTACATACAAACTTAGAAAAGTTGCATTGGTACTTGCCTGACCTGGAATCGAAACCACGTCGCCCTCATGCTCGAGAGGTTGGCTCTTTATCCTCTAGGCCACCACGACTTTGACATCTTTCGTTATGTATAACTTTCAGAACTTTATAAATGTATAACTTTAAGATCCACAGGACTCCATCAACACCTCTAATAGATACAGTGGACTACCAATCGACTTAACAGAGGAGACCAATGAAATATTGGAAAACATTAAGCCCACTAAAAGGGTAAGCAAACCACCGCCGATAATACTGTATGGAATAATGGACCTAACTCAGCTCACTGAACTACTCAACAGCTCAGTACCGCCTGGTAGCTATTCATATAGAATAGTAAACAGAAATCAGCTCAGATTGATGGTGAAACCCATGAGGTGTACAAGGACACAGTTGAAATTATTCGAAAGAATGGACTCAGACGCCATTCCTTCACACAAAAAGAAAAAAGATGTTGTAGAATTGTAATTAAAAACTTGCACCACTCTACGCCATTAACAGCAATTACAGAGGAAATAGAAAAATCAGGAAATACCTAAATCTATTAAACAGTTACCACTTACAAAATTTAAATTTCATAAAAAAAATATTTAATAGAAAACTGTTATTATAATCTTAACGAATTCTTAAATAGGTAATACCAATCTAGTTTATATGGACACTTAAGTTTAATTTACTCTTCACATTTTTTAAATTATTGTTTTGATCTCAATTTTTTGTTAGAAAAAAACCAAGATGACGACAGGGAGTGGGATGCGGTCTCGGATTGCGAGTCCGCATCCAGCGATGGAGCTGCGGGTGATCTCAGGGTCCCCCAAAACAAGAAGGAGCACCGGCTCAAGGGGTTCCTTAAGAGGAAGAAAGACGACCAGGGGTCTTCCTCCGGTGGCCGCGGGGCCTCGACCAAAAAGGCCGACCGGAGACCGTTAAAGAGAGGGAAGCTGAGGCACCCAAGGACAACGGAGGAGCAGCTCAACAAAGCTCTTCCGAGGAGGACGCGGCGGCCGTCGGCTCCGACCAGTAGCGTAGAGCCAATTTCGCCAAGACAGTGGCGGCCGCGTTCAGGGATGTGTCCCTAAAGCACTTCAAGGCCAATCGGCAGAGTGCGATAGTTTCGGCATTTAGCTGAGTACCAGTGCTTTACAAGAAGCGACTACCTATCTGACCTCAACCCAGTTACCCAGGCAACCCGATACCTCTTGGTTAAACTGGCGTCAGACTTACTGGCTTCTGACTACCCGTAACCACTGCCAAGGATGTTCAATGACAGCTGGGACCTACAGTTTAACGTGCCATTAGAAACACAGTCATTAGTGTCCAAGATATCTTAGAAACAGTACATACAAACTTAGAAAAGTTGCATTGGTACTTGCCTGACCTGGAATCGAAACCACGCCGCCCTCATGCTCGAGAGGTTGGCTCTTTATCCTCTAGGCCACCACGACTTTGACATCTTTCGTTATGTATACCTTTTTTGTTCTTGTACTAAAGTAAGTGTAGGTAGATAGACGAGGACAAGCAAAAAAAATAAAAATGAATTTTGATATCTTTATTTGGTACCTCTTACAAAAGTTTCGATAAATAAATGTTCACTTTTATATAAGCCTTTGGTGCTGGTTTCCTTATAAAATTATACCACAAGTACACTCTTAGTATAGTTATCGGCACGGATATTGGGCTATGACCTTCACCTGCGCAGAAGCGATTTATTGGTTTATTGCCTTGTGTACAGTGCGCAAAGCGGTCCCCACTCTTCCACCGAGAGCTCAATATCCGTGCCGATAACTATAGCAAGTCTTCAAATATACAACCTAAATAAAAAAAAGTAAACTAGTACACTTATCCTAAGTTTTAACAACTTTGAAAAGGGTCACTCAGTTCACATTCACTTTGAAACAATGACGTGAATGTCACAGTTTATCCAAAAATCATTAGTGGAAATTAGTGGAACTATTTGCCATAATTATTCTAAAGTATCTATTGTGAAATATTCGCAATGTTAATTTAATTACAAATATAAACCCGCGCGCGTAAGCAAAGTACTTTTAGTAAACTCCCCGAGAACCGCAAGATTTTCTTTGCATAAATAATATAAGTCAGTAATCCCAGTTTAATTTTAATTATTTTCTCATTAACTGATCTCAATAGTTTAAGATTTGTTCCGGCGGAGGGTAAGCCTGGTGTTACAGGATACAGGATCAACCTACCACAGACACCAGTCTCTATATCCAATGAAACGTGTACTACCATATTCTTGTACTTGATGATGAGAAATAAATAAAATAAATAAATTCAGAAGGGAGATACAGTTGCTTGCGTCCGTAGGATTTACCACCTCTTCCTAGGCCCACGTGTCCCCCGGGTGGTGCAAAATAAGCAACGATAACGGCGAGCAACAGGCGGCGGTCAATAACCTGTCCACCGGCTACTTGCAAGCCTTGAAGGATTAAATCCCTTCAAAAAGTGTAACCATAGTACCTTGGGAAAGCGCTATGAGTATGCCCCACCGTTTAAATATGAATTATGAGCGATTATGAAGAGAATTTGTCATGCGATCCGGCTAAAACCCGGCGATCGCAGGTTTCCGGGCCTGTGAGTGAGAAATTGGCTACCGAAGACCACACAGGAGTGGACGGCCAGGCTCCTGCGACGGTAAATGCTAATAACATTTGCTCCACCCCCCCCCCACTTGGCCAAGAGTACCCACTAAATCAAACTCCAAGAAAAGAAAGATGTCCGAAAGTCCACCACATGAAAATAATCTAAAAACTGATCCACAGGACTCCATCAACACCTCTAATAGATACAGTGGAACCAATCGACTTAACAGAGGAGACCGATGAAATATTGGAAAACATTAAGCCCACTAAAAGGGTAAGCAAACCACCGCCGATAATACTGTATGGAATAATGGACCTAACTCAGCTCACTGAACTACTCAACAGCTCAGTACCGCCTGGTAGCTATTCATATAGAATAGTAAACAGAAATCAGCTCAGATTGATGGTGAAACCCATGAGGTGTACAAGGACACAGTTGAAATTATTCGAAAGAATGGACTCAGACGCCATTCCTTCACACAAAAAGAAAAAAGATATTGTAGAATTGTAATTAAAAACTTGCACCACTCTACGCCATTAACAGCAATTACAGAGGAAATAGAAAAATCAGGAAATACCTAAATCTATTAAACAGTTACCACTTACAAAATTTAAATTTCATAAAAAAAATATTTAATAGAAAACTGTTATTATAATCTTAACGAATTCTTAAATAGGTAATACCAATCTAGTTTATATGGACACTTAAGTTTAATTTACTCTTCACATTTTTTAAATTATTGTTTTGATCTCAATTTTTTGTTAGAAAAAAACCAAGATGACGACAGGGAGTGGGATGCGGTCTCGGATTGCGAGTCCGCATCCAGCGATGGAGCTGCGGGTGATCTCAGGGTCCCCCAAAACAAGAAGGAGCACCGGCTCAAGGGGTTCCTTAAGAGGAAGAAAGACGACCAGGGGTCTTCCTCCGGTGGCCGCGGGGCCTCGACCAAAAAGGCCGACCGGAGACCGTTAAAGAGAGGGAAGCTGAGGCACCCAAGGACAACGGAGGAGCAGCTCAACAAAGCTCTTCCGAGGAGGACGCGGCGGCCGTCGGCTCCGACCAGTAGCGTAGAGCCAATTTCGCCAAGACAGTGGCGGCCGCGTTCAGGGATGTGTCCCTAATGCACTTCAAGGCCAATCGGCAGAGTGCGATAGTTTCGGCATCCGCCTCTATAATTGCGGCAGCTGAAGTAAGCTTCGGCCAGGCTCCAAAGAGCGATCTGGTCAAGCTACAAGAAGAGATGACTCGTCTCACGGCCGCCCTGGAGTCGATCCTGAAGGAGAACAGGAGTCTCCGGGCAGACTTGAGAAAAATGAGAGAGCAGGAGGCCGAACGCAGCGAGACCACTCCGCAGCAACCGCAGTCCTCCCCTGTGGAGAGCCAGGTCCTGGTCCTGGTGCGACAGGAGATGGCGGCCTTCCAGGCGCGCTTCTCCGTCCTGGAAGGCAGGGTTCTGAGCCCCCCCCTCGCGGCGCCGAAGCCCCAGCGGCCCAAAGGGCCTCTTATGCGGCTGCGGCCGCGGCTGCAGCGGCACCCCCGCCCAGAAGGGGACCGCCAAGCAAGCCCCCTGTCGCGGCGCCGAACGGGCCGCCCAGCCAAACCCCAAGGCCGCAACTGCGGTCCGGGCGCAGAGGACCCCGGTGCCAACAGCGGCACCGGTCCCGTCGGCACCAGTGGCGGCGAAATGCCTTCCGAAGCCGACTCCATCTGCGGCCCCTACCTTCCTGCCACTGAGTCTGAGTGGCAGGTGGTGGGGGAGAAGAAAGAGACGGAGGGCGGCCAAAGCGGCCAAAAAGAAGGCCCAAAGACGGCGGCGCAGAGAGCGAGCCGCTGTCCCCAAGACTGCAGCAGTAGTAATAATGGCGTCCACGGCCGATTTCGGCCACGGCGGCTGTTCTCATTTAAGGAGATCAGCCAGCTGCGCAGGACATATTATAGTGCACGAGCATTTGCGCAGACACAGGTGCACTCCCTATTCCTTCACTCTCATAACCCGATGGGACGGCAAGCCGACACGACCGGAAGGAGATCAGGCGCAGGACCGACATTTACGTGCTTTCCGAGCAGCAGTAGATAAATCAGGAAATAGAAAACTGTTATTATAATCTTAACGAATTCTTAAATAGGTAATACCAATCTAGTTTATATGTACCTACCCTTAAGTTTAATTTACTCTTCACATTTTTTAAATTACTGTTTTGATCTCAATTTTTTGTTAGAAATGTAAGCATTATCTTCTATTTAACTTTTGCACGCCCTTGTGGGCAAAACATGCAAAAACTCAGATTTTTATATAACACCCTGCTTTGCAAACCTGTTTGTACTGCTTACTCATGTTTTGAACAAATAAACTATCTTTATCTTTAAATAAAGTAAGGGGTGATATCATTTGCACGCGGTCAAGACGAAACAAAAAACCTCTAAATATGTTTTTTGTAAATGTTGAGCCAGGACCGAACAATCCAGAGTTAAAGCGTATGGAATCTATATTCTATACCATGCTGAACAACACTCAGTCCACTGGAGCACACCAGATGATACCAGCAAAAATAAAGAGAATATCAAATCTCAGCCAACAAGCTCATTAGAGCGGATTTACTCAACTTCTTTATTAAAAATTGAGCTCAATTTTCCGCCATTTTTTTTGACCCGCCTTTTAGTGGTGCTGGAGCAGAAAACCTCCACGTGATGCACCCTGGGGTGCGCCGGCACCCCTCGGGGCTCTTCCCGAGGGTAGTCGGTGTCCGCATGCAAATATTCTGTCCGGTGGGGCCCAGAGGCGGCCATCCCGGGAGGAGTGCAGGTTAATCCTGAAAGGGCTAAGCTTGGAAAATGGGTAGCTTAATTGGTCATTAGTGCGAACCACACACATTTTCATTTATACAAAGTTTTAAACTCGTGGGAACTTTTATGGATACCTCAGAAAAAAATAATAAAAAAACCAAGATGACGACAGGGATTGCGAATCCGCATCCAGCGATGGAGCTGCGGGTGATCTCAGGGTCCCCCAAAGCAAGAAGGAGCACCGGCTCAAGGCGTTCCTTAAGAGGAAGAAGGACGACCAGGGGTCTTCCTTCGGTGGCCGCGGGGCCTCGGCCAAAAAGGCCGACCGGAGACCGGTTAAAGAGGGTTGCTGAGGCACCCAAGGACAACGGAGGAGCAGCTCAACAAAGCTCAAATTTCGCCAAGACGGTGGCGGCCACGTTCAGGGATGTGTCCCTAAAGCGCCTCAAGCCCAATCGGCAGAGAGCGAGTTTCGGCATGCACCTCTATAATTGCGGCAGCTGAAGTAAGCTTCGGCCAGGCTCCAAAGAGCGATCTGGTCAAGCTACAAGAAGAGGTGGCTTGTCTCACAGCCGCCCTAGAGTCGCTCCTGAAGGAGAACAAAAGTCTCCGGGCGGAATTGAGAAAAATGAGAGAGCAGGAAGCCGAACGCAGCAGGACCACTCCGCAGCAACCGCAGTCCTCCCCTTTGGAGAGCCAGGTCCTGCCCTGCTGCGGCAGGAGATGGCGGCCTTCCAGGCGCGCTTCTCCGTCCTGGAAGGCAGGGTTCTGGGTCCCCCCTCGCGGCGCCGAAGCCCCCAGCGGTCCAAAGGGCCTCTTATGCGGCTGCGGCTGCAGCGGCACCCCCGCCCAGAAGGGAACCACCGAGCAAGCCCCCTATCGAGGCGCCGAACGGGCCGCCCAGCCAAACCCCAAGGCCGCAAAAGCGGTCCGAGCGCAAAGGACCCCGGTGCCAACAGCGGCACCGGTCCCGTCGGCACCAGTGGCGGCGACACGCCTTCCGAAGTCGACTCCGTCTGCGGCCCCTACCTCTCCTGCCACTGAGTCTGAGTGGCAAGTGGTGGGGGAGAAGAAAAAGAGACGGAGGGCGGCCAAAGCGGCCAAAAAGAAGGCCCAAAGACGGTGGCGCAGAGAGCGAGCCGCTGCGGCGCAACTCTGCGCCCCCAAGACTGCAGCAGAAGTACTCACGCAACAGCCGGACGCGGTCAAGAGGGGCGTGTCGTACCGCGACGTGCTCGCTAAAGCTAAGGAGGCGGTAAGCCTAGCCGAGCTGGGCATCACCGAGGGCCTTCGGCTCAGGGTGACCACAACGGGCGCCCGAATGCTGGAGTTATATTAGCAATACTTGTTAGACCAGTTTTGCTAAACTAAAATACTCTACAAAATCAAAAGGCTGAAAACAACAACAACAGTAACAACAGCGATTTAAAAACATGCAGTCACGTGCTACTACGCGACGACGCCGTCCGCAAACCGCTGCAACAACCGTACAAAGGCCGTCGCGCGAATAGAAAGATGTCCGACAATCCACCACATGAAAATAATCTAAAGACTTATCCACAGGACTCCATCAACACCTCTAATAGATACAGTGGAACCAATCGACTTAACAGAGGAGACCAATGAAATATTGGAAAATATCAAGCCCACTAAAAGGGTAAGCAAACCACCGCCGATAATACTGTATGGAATAATGGACCTAACGAAGCTCACTGAACTACTCAACAGCTCAGTGTCGCCTGGTAGCTATTCATATAGAATAGTAAACAGAAAATATCAGCTCAGATTGATGGTGAAAACCCATGAGGTGTAATTAAAAACTTGCACAACTCTACGCCATTAACAGCAATTACAGAGGAAATAGAAAAATCAGGAAATACCTAAATCTATTAAACAGTTACCACTTACAAAATTTAAATATCATTAAAAATATTTAATAGAAAACTGTTATTGTAATCTTAACGAATTCTTAAATATAGTTTATATGTACACTTAAGTTTAATTTACTCTTCACATTTTTTAAATTATTGTTTTGATCTCAATTTTTTGTTAGAAATGTAAGCATTATCTTCTATTTAACTTTAAAAAAAAATTATAAAAAAAAACCAAGATGACGACAGGGAGTGGGATGCGGTCTCGGATTGCGAGTCCGCATCCAGCGATGGAGCTGCGGGTGATCTCACCCAAAACAAGAAGGAGCACCGGCTCAAGGCGTTCCTTAAGAGGAAGAAGGATGACTAGGGGTCTTCCTCCGGTGGCCGCGGGGCCTCGGCCAAAAAGGCCGACCGGAGACCGGTTAAAGAGGGTTGCTGAGGCACCCAAGGACAACGGAGGAGCAGCTCAACAAAGCTCCTCCGAGGAGGACGCGGCGGCCGTCGGCTCCGACCAGGAGCGTAAGGCTAATTTCGCCAAGACGGTGGCGGCCGCGTTCAGGGATGTGTCCCTAAAGCGCCTCAAGGCCAATCGGCAGAGGGCGATAGTTTCGGCATCCGCCTCTATAATTGCGGCAGCTGAAGTAAGCTTTGGCCAGGCTCCAAAGAGCGATCTGGTCAAGCTACAAGAAGAGGTGGCTCGTCTCACGGCCGCCCTGGAGTTGCTCCTGAAGGAGAACAAAAGTCTCCGGGCGGAATTGAGAAAAATGAGAGAGCAGGAAGCCGAACGAGCACCCAAAAGGGGACCGCCGAGCAAGCCCCCTGTCGCGGCGCCGAACGGGCCGCACAGCCAAACCCCAAGGCCGCAACTGCGGTCCGGGCGCAGAGGACCCCGGGGCCAACAACGGCACCGATCCCGTCGGCACCAGTGGCGGCGAAACGCCTTCCGAAGCCGACTCCGTCTGCGGCCCCTACCTCTCCTGCCGCTGAGTCTGAGTGGCACGTGGGAGAAGAAAAAGAGACGGAGGGCGGCCAAAGCGGCCAAAAAGAAGGCCCAAAGACGACGGCGCAGAGAGCGAGCCGCTGCGGCGCAACTCTGCGTCCCTAAGACTGCAGCAGAAGTACTCACGCAACAGCCGGACGCGGTCAAAAGGGTAGTGTCGTACCGCGACGTGCTCGCTAAAGCTAAGGAGGTGGTGAGCCTAGCCGAGCTGGGCATCACCGAGGGCCTTCGGCTCAGGGTGACCGCAACGGGCGCCCGAATGGTGGAGGTCCCGGGAGCGGTCAGCGGGCCCGCCGCAGACGCTCTAGCCGAGAGGCTCAGGGCGACCATAAATGCGGATGGCTCCCGAGTCTCTAGGCCCTACAAGTGCGCAGATCTGCGCATCCTGGGCCTGGACGACTCAGTCACTGCGGAGATGGTGGCCGCCGTCGCTAGGACGGGTGGATGCTCCGCCGATGAAGTTAAGGCGGGCACCATACGTCCCGACTTCAGGGGCATGAGGACCATTACGGTGAGATGCCCCGTGGCGGCGGCCAAGACCATCGTAGACGGCCGAAGACTGCTGGTTGGCTGGGTGTCGACGCAAGTCAAGCTGCTTGACCCCAGACCGCTGAGGTGCTTCCGATGCCACGTCTGGCATCATGTGGGTGTCCGTTGCACCTCGGAGGTCGACCGCAGCGTCATCTGTTTCCGCTGCGGTCAGTCCGGTCACAAGGCCGTGGACTGCAGCGCCACTATCGGCGCTGCTGGCAAGCCGGCCGAACACCGAGCGGGGAGCAGCGAGGCACCCGCCAAGCCTTAGGGTCGGCCTTCCGCCGTCGTCACCGCCGCCACCTTCGCAGTGGCCACCACCGCAGCTCCTGCGGCCGCCGCCGCCTCCAATGCTGCCGCCGCTGTCGGCGCCGTCGCCGCTGCTGCTGCCGCGGCGCCCATTTCTGCGTCAGTCAGGGCGAGGTGGAAGACGTGATGGAGTGCTAGTTGTGGCTCAGCTCAACCCCAGCGGGGCCCAGTAGGGCCAAGGCCTGCCGGGGCTGCGAGTTGTTCGAAAGAGATACCGGGGCCCTGGTACATGACGGGAGGCCTATGACGGAACACGACGGTTTTTAGTCAGTAAGAGTCTGACACTCCCCCACCGCTGCTAAGCCACAGCGGGAGGGGTCATTAGAAGACTTTTGAAGTAGTTAAAAAAAAAGACCCGCCTTTTATAGTTATATTAGCAATACTTGTTAGACCAGTTTTGCTAAATTAAAATACTCTACAAAATCAAAATGCTGAAAACAACGACAACAGTAACAACAACGATCTAAAAACATGCAGTCACGTGCTACTACGCTACGACGCCGTCCGCAAACCGCTGCAACAACCGTACAAAGGTCCGTACGAGGTCATCGAACGCAACGACAAGTACTTCACCATCCAGCTACCAGGAAGATCCAGATCCCGCATGCATCCGCTCCAGCTCTCCCACCGAGGGTGTCTCCACGTTGTCGTCGTGGTGGGGCTTGCGTGAGTCTAGGATCCTGGAGCTCTGCCGGTAGTGTCACTCATGCCGGAAAGGTTCAGGGGAGAGGCCAGACGAAGAGGGACCCAGGGACGCCACTCTTGCCAAGTCGACGCTCGTGGACCTGGTAAGGATGCGGCCATACCCGCAGAGGTGCAGGCGCACTGAAGCGGCGCTCGTTCGTTCCTCGTTCAACGAAGAGCAAACCTTTTGGCGTCTTTGCTGAGCCGGGATGGCTGGACAGCAGACGGAGGCATGTCTAATGCCGCCGCCGAGGGCTTGGCTTAACCGCCCGGCCCAGAGGAAGGACACCTCTTAGATAAAAAACCACCTAATCCCAAGTTTCGGGAGCGCGGCGAGGGGATGAATGGCCGTGGGGGACACGGTCGTTAGCGCTCCCATCTGTTGAGGCCAGCCGCCCCCAACAGTATGTAGGCTTGCCCCGGTATGAGGCCACTGCCGGGGTGGACAGGTACTTGCTCTCATACTCGTGGGACGTATATGGATAGTATTTTTTTTTAAACCCAACCAAAAAAGACGATAGGGAGTGGGATGCGGACTCGGACTGCGAGTCCGTATCCAGTGAGGAAACTGCGGGAGACTTCACGGTCCCCCGCAGCAACAAGGACCACAGAGTCAAGGCCTTCCTCAAGAGGAAAGCGGACTTCCTCCGGTGGTCGCGAGGCCTCGGCCAAAAAGGCCGATAGGAGGCTCGTTCGCGAGAGGGGCAACGGAGGAAACCACCAGAGCTCCTCTGATGAGGACGCATCGGCTTTCGGCTCCGACCGGGAGAGGAGGGCGGACTTCGCGAAGACAGTGGAGTCCGCCTTTAGACAGGTGACCCTTAAGAAAAAGAAGGCCAATCGCGATAGCGCGATTGAGGCCGCTACCGCCTCCATCACCGCTGCAGCGGTGAGCAATTTTGGCCTCCCAAGAGCGAGCTGGCCAAGTTGCAGGACCAGGTAGCCCGCCTCACGGCCAACTTGAGGTCTCTCGTAGAGGAGAATAGATGTCTCCGGGCGGAGATAGAAAGGATGCGCGAGCAGGAGGCGGAGCGAAGCGGGGCCACTCCGCGGCAACCGCAGTCCTCTTCAGGGGAGAGCCAGGTTCTGGCCCTGGTTCGGCGGGAGATGGTGGCCTTCCAGGTTCGCTTCTCTGTCCTGGAGGGCAGAGTTCTGCGCCCTCCCCTCGCGGCACCGAAGGGCGCCAGCAGCCCAAAGGGCCTCTTATGCGGCTGCGGCTGCAGCGGCACCCCCGCCCAGAAGGGGGCCGCCAAGCAAGCCCCCTGTCGCAGCGCGCAAGGAGCCGCCCAGCCAAACCCCAAGGCCGCAACTGCGGTCCGGGCGCAGAGGACCCCGTTGCCAACAGCGGCACCGGTCCCGTCGGCACCAGTGGCGGCGAAACGCCTTCCGAAGCCGACTCTGTCTGCGGCCCCTACCTCTCCTGCCATTGAGTCTGAGTGGCAGGTGGTGGGGGAGAAGAAAAAGAGACGGAGGGCGGCCAAAGCGGCCAAAAAGAAGGCCCAAAGACGGCGGCGTAGAGAGCGAGCCGCTGCGGCGCAACTCTGCGCCCCCAAGACTGCAGCAGTAGTACTCACGCTACAGCCGGACGCGGTCAAGAGGGGCGTGTCGTACCGCGACGTGCTCGCTAAAGCTAAGGAGGTGGTGAGCCTAGCCGAGCTGGGCATCACCGAGGGCCTTCGGCTCAGGGTGACCGCAACGGGCGCCCGAATGGTGGAGGTCCCAGGAGCGGCCAGTGGGCCCGCCGCAGACGCTCTAGGCGAGAGTCTCCAGTCCCTACAAGTGCGCAGATCTGCGCATCCTGGGTCTGGACGACTCAGTCACTGCGAAGGAGGTGGTAGCCGCCGTCGCTAGAACGGGTGGATGCTCCACCGATGAAGTTAAGGCGGGCACCATACGTCCCGACTTCAGGGGCATGAGCACCATTACGGTGACCTACCCCGTGGCGGCGGCCAAGACCATCGTAGACGGTCGAAGACTGCTGGTCGGCTGGGTGTCGGCGCAAGTCAAGCTGCTTGACCCCAGACCGCTGAGGTGCTTCCGATGCCACGTCTGGCATCATGTGGGTGTCCGTTGCACCTCGGAGGTCGACCGCAGCGTCATCTGTTTCCGCTGCGGTCAGCCCGGTCACAAGGCCGTGGACTGCAGCGCCACGCCACACTGCTCTGCATGTGTGGCTGCTGGCAAGCCGGCCGAACACCGGGCGGGGAGCAGCGGAGCACCCGCCGAGCCTAAGGGTCGGCCTTCCGCCGTCGTCACCGCCGCCATCTCCGCAGTGGCCACCACCGCAGCTCCTGCGGCCGCCGCCGCCTCCAACGCTGCCGCCGCTGTCGGCGCCGTCGCCGCTGCTGCTGCCGCGGCGCCCATTTCTGTGTCAGTCAGGGCGAGGAGGAAGACGTGATGGAGTGCTAGTTGTGGCTCAGCTCAACCCCAGCGGGGCCCAGTAGGGCCAAGGTCTGCCGGGGCTGCGAGTTGTTCGGGCCCTGGTACATGACGGGAGGCCTATGACGGAACACGACGGTTTTTAGTCAGTAAGAGTCTGACACTCCCTCACCGCTGCTAACCCACAGCGGGAGGGATCATTTGAAGACTTTTGAAGTAGTTAAAGAAAAAGACCCGCCTTTTATAGTTATATTAGCAATACTTGTTAGACCAGTTTTGCTAAATTAAAATACTCTACAAAATCAAAACGCTGAAAACAACAACAACAGTAACAACAACGATCTAAAAACATGCAGTCACGTGCTACTACGCGACGACGCCGTCCGCAAACCGCTGCAACAACCATACAAAGGTCCGTACGAGGCCATTGAACGCAACGACAAGTACTTCACCATCCAGCTACCAGGAAGATCCAGCACTATCTCGATCGACGAATAGAAACGAAACGAAAACGAATAGAAAGATGTCCGACAGTCCACCACATGAAAATAATCTAAAGACTGATCCACAGGACTCCATCAACACCTCTAATAGATACAGTGGAACCAATCGCCTTAACAGAGGAGACCGATGAAATATTGGAAAACATAAAGCGTAAGCAAACCACCGCCGATAGTACTGTATGGAATAATGGACCTAACTAAGCTCACTGAACTACTCAACAGCTCAGTACCGCATGGTAGCTATTCATAAAGAATAGGAAACAGAAATCAGCTCAGATTGATGGTGAAAACCCAGTGAGGTGTATAAGGACACAGTTGAAATTATTCGAAAGAATGGACTCATAGGCCATACCTTCCCACAAAAAGAAAAAAGATGTTGTAGAATTGTTATTAAAAACTTGCACCACTCTACGCCATTAACAGCAATTACAGAGGAAATAGAAAAATCAGGAAATACCTAAATCTATTAAACAGTTACCACTTACAAAATTTAAATTTCATTAAAAAATATTTAATAGAAAACTGTTAATATAATCTTAAGGAATTCTTAAATAGGTAATACCAATCTAGTTTATATGTACACTTAAGTTTAATTTACTCTTCACATTTTTTAAATTATTGTTTTGATCTCAATTTTTTGTTAGAAATGTAAGCATTATCTTCTATTTAACTTAAAAAAAAAAATATTTAAAAAAACCCAGATGACGAAAGGGAGTGGGATGCGGTCTCGGATTGCGAGTCCGCATCCAGCGATGGAGCTGCGGGTGATCTCAGGGTCCCCCAAAGCAAGAAGGAGCACCGGCTCAAGGCGTTCCTTATGAGGAAGAAGGACGACCAGGGGTCTTCCTCCGATGGCCGCGGGGCCTCGGCCAAAAAGGCCGACCGGAGACCGTTAAAGAGAGGGAAGCTGAGGCACCCAAGGACAACGGAGGAGCAGCTCAATAAAGCTCTTCCGAGGAGGACGCGGCGGCCGTCGGCTCCGACCAGGAGCGTAAGGCTAATTTCGCCAAGACGGTGGCGGCCGCGTTCAGGGATGTGTCCCTAAAGCGCCTCAAGGCCAATCGGCAGAGGGCGATAGTTTCGGCATCCGCCTCTATAATTGCGGCAGCTGAAGTAAGCTTTGGCCAGGCTCCAAAGAGCGATCTGGTCAAGCTACAAGAAGAGGTGGCTCGTCTCACGGCCGCCCTGGAGTTGCTCCTGAAGGAGAACAAAAGTCTCCGGGCGGAATTGAGAAAAATGAGAGAGCAGGAAGCCGAACGAGCACCCAGAAGGGGACCGCCGAGCAAGCCCCCTGTCACGGCCAAGACCATCGTAGACGGCCGAAGACTGCTGGTTGGCTGGGTGTCGGCGCAAGTCAAGCTGCTTGACCCCAGACCGCTGAGGTGCTTCCGATGCCAAGTCTGGCATCATGTGGGTGTCCGTTGCACCTCGGAGGTCGACCGCAGCGACCTCTGTTTCCGCTGCGGTCAGCCCGGTCACAAGGCCGTGGACTGCAGCGGTTCAAATCAAAAGGTTGAAAACAACAACAACAGTGACAACAACGATCTAAAAGCATGCAGTCACGTGCTACTACGCGACGACGCCGTCCGCAAACCACTGCAACAACCGTGCAGAGGTGCGAGAGGCATAAAAGAGAGAACTGGTATGAACGAGAACTAGATTCTAATAGGCGCCATCGACTGTCAATAGCGGAGCTAGTGCAGAAAAAAAAAGAAAAAAATCATACAGAGGTCAGTACGAGGTCATCGAACGCAACGACAAGTATTTCACCATCCAGCTACCAGGAACATCCAGCACTATCTCGATCGACCGACTAAAACCGGCGTACACGATCAACATGGATGAACACAACCCGCATGCATCCGCTCCAGCTCCACCGGCATCAGACATCGCCACCAGCCCGATCTCCGAGTACTTCTCGGAGGGAAGACAAAGAACGGGACGTCCCGGCGGACCTCGGCGACGAGGTCTGTACGAACGCGGTTTGTGTTTGTGTAGGGTGCTAGTGAGTTTACTACTCTCTTGGAGGACAGTTATCTCATCGTCAGGTTCTAGGAAGGCATGCCTAGGGCGGCGAATCCTACTGATGCGGGGCCAACCTAGCAAGCTAGCATATTTATATGGCGCGTTCGTGCGTTCTCATTGACCGGCGCGGATTGTGATAGATTCACGCCGTGCACTACGGATTCGGAATCACTGTTTTAGCATTTAAGTAGGCAGGCATTTTAGTTAAAATATACCAATCTTACCTCGACTGTGGAGTTTGATTTAACTACGCCTATCTGCGCTAAAAGACTATGTATATTAAGGAAAACAGATTTCTTTCGAATCAAATTGCAATGAAAACGAAATAGATAGAAAAATAAATATCGCATGGAGGAAATACTGGTCACATAAGGAAATCCTTCAGGGGAAATACAGTCTACAGATGAAAAAAATAATAATGGATTCATGAATTCTCCCAAGCCTAACTTATGCAAGCCAAACCTACACAGAAAAGTTAAAAAACAAAATTCAGTCCTGCCAACATGCCATGGAGAGAAGCATCTTAAAATTAAGGAAAATCCAGAAAACACGAAATACAGACATCGGATGTCTGTATTTCGTGTTTTCTGGATTTTCTTTTTTCTATCTCGGAGGAAGAACAAAAATAACAGACGCACTACAACACAGTCTAAGACAAAAATGGAAATGGGCAGGACACATAGCCAGATACCACGACAGAAGATGGACCTATACTACTACAAAGTGGAAAGGCCCTATAGGTAAGAGGAACAAAGGTCGACCAAGAAAGGGATGGGTAGATGACATCAAGAGTATAGCAGATGAGTGGATACTAACTGCCAAGGACCGGGACCAGTGGCTTAAGTTGGAGGAGGCTTTTACCCTAGAGGGTACCTATACCCCACATACCCATACCCTAGAGGGTTTTACCCATAACAATAACAAATAAATGATAAAAAAGTTAAATTCTATAAACAAATGTACTGTTATGAAGACAAATAAAGCTTAAATAAATAAATAAATCTGCGCTACAAGGTAATATTGCACACTATCTAAAGTTGCCCCAACATGTTGGACAAATGCGCTCCGATCTAAAACATCTTGGCGGCATAAAATAAAACTAAGACTACCTTACAATGCACGCCGAATTTCGACGTTATTGTATTCCACTGTCTCTACGAAAAAAAATATACTATAATTTAGCTTAAAGAGTATTACATAAAAAATATCTTTGTTATGTAACCAAATCAAATCTCTATTTTCAGGCTGCTTAGGCCCATAGATATATACCTTAAAGACTAACATACATATTATATTACACAACACTGTTAGTATATAAAAAACTTAAATCTATGTTAGTAACACTTCACTACGCACTATTTCACTCCGTGCGGTTCTGTGGCACTTAATACTCTTTAAGCTAAATTATAGTATATTTTTAAGTTGTGTATATGAATATATTAATATAAAATACGCGCTTTTAAGCCCGATATAAATGGCAAACTAAACAAACATTGGTTGCACATCAAGCTATACAAATCCAGTTTGTGTTGGACTTCATATGACCTAGCTAGCTACAAATAGAACGGTCAGCTTTGATAGTTTTGTATAGCTTGATATGTACATTGACGTATAGTTACTGGCACGGATATTGAGCTCTGGGCGGAAGAGAGGGGATTGCTTTGCGCACTGTACACATAAGGCAATAAACTAATAAATCGCTTCTGCGCAGGTGAAGGTCAGGGCTCAATATCCGTGCCGATAACTATATCAAGTGTTTACTAGATATTTATTTTTACGTAGGAATGTTCAGCCACTTGAGCGGTCGACGTTGGGGTCGTTGTTATCACCTCAAGCTTCTAGCTGCTGGTAATTTTCGCGGATGGTACGCAAGGCTTAAACGCTGGGACACGGCAGCTTGCTCAAAGGGTCTGTGTAGAGGGCTGATTTTCTGCAAATAATAATATTGATAGAATTATTATTTATTTTATACTCAAACCAGACAGTATTTATGTTATAAGAATATATAATGTTGCTCGCATACACGATACTCACATTCAAAATAATTATAATAAAAAAATACAATTATAATATTTAAATGTCAATAAACAATGTCATTAATAAAAAGTTATCTGATGATAATAATATTTAAATGTCAAAAGTAACAATACACAGGCATTTGAAAAGATATCACTCACTAAGCGAGCAGCTCATTCCCAAGCTTTTTTATCATTTAAGTAATCAGATATTTTGTAATATCCTTTTTTCAAAAGTTTGGATTTTATATAACTTTTGAATTTCTTGATAGGTAAATCACGAACCGCTTTGGGAAGTTTATTGTAAAAGCGTATACATTGACCCATGAACGAGTTGCTTACTCTGTGGAGGCGAGTAGCATGTACAGCAAGATTATGTTTATTCCTAGTATTTATGCAATGAACATCAGACATTTGAACAAAGTCAGATATGTTTTTACGAACGTACATTAAATTTTCAAAAATGTATTGTGAGGCAACAGTCAGAATATTTATTTCTTTGAATTTCTCTCCGAGAGAAACTTTTGGCCCCAGGTTATAAATGGCTTGAACAGCTCTTTTATGTAAAATAAATATAGTCTGACCTAAATATAGTCGGACCTGTACCCATACGTAATAGAACTATGAAAATAACTAAAATAAACTATTCTGGCTGTGTCCACATCGGTGATTAGACGGATCTTTTTAGTAGCATAGGTGGCTGAAGTAAGTTTTCCTGACAGTTTAACAATATGTGGGCCCCATTGGACTTTTGAATCAACTGCCACCTTGCCACCTGTCGACTGCAACTGCAGACCGCACATACTGCAGCTGCACTACTGGTTTTTCTACTATTAATATTACGATCGATCGAACCGCGTGGATTTGACTTAGCCACGAGTTCTTCTCTTTCTTTTAGTATTACAATAAAAATGCAAAGATTATTTGATAATTTATAAACTCACCATTTTCAATTTCGATATTAGCACCTATATTATCTTCGAACAAGTTAGGTTTTTCATCCTCGTCAGCAATTTCTTCAATAAAAGGAATGGTATCTGAAAAATAAAATTCTAAGTTTAGTCAGCACAATTAATTTTTCGAAAATCACGCAGGAAGGAAAGATAGCGGAGATTCCATAAGGAAGGTAGATCAGGATTCTTCATGTAGGTCAAGCATCATACGGTAGGCGTGATCAATTACTTGAGACGTCAGGGTTCCTTGTTAAATCAAAACCAATCTGTCAAGTACTAGATTGATGAGTGATTTTATTTTGAAAAGGTGGAGCTAGTAATGCTCCTCGTCACCTGAACACTCTCATTTTGACTCGCAGACTGCGTTATGACATCTCCGCTAGTCATTTTGTTCTCAGACTAAATACTTCATTAATATCTCATTCCTGAGAGGTTCGCGTTAAATTGTACAAATAAATGTATTAATTATGTATATGTACATTCGTGTGACATATGTGTTATCATTTGACTGGAATATGGTTACTTACCGAATAATAGGACCGGTGATAGTTGTCTTTATAGGCCGTATCTTCTTCTTTTCCAACTCAATTTGTTTAAATCTCTCTGAAATCACATGAAGCAATGGATATTAGGGTTTGTTGACATAGGAAAAGCAAAAGTATTCATTTATGTACTTTACAAGAAGATTTAATTTTACAGCGTTAAGGCCAGGAATATCAGAGCCCTCTCTATATTGCATTTGTCGATCTAAACAAAGCCTTTGGCTCTGTCAGTAGACGAGGTCTTTACAACGTACTTTTCAGAATAGGGTGGCCACCAACCTTACTTTGTCTAACATTCTTACTGTGTATAATCTATACTATGTAAAATATTACTTGATACATTACCTAAGGTTTTCCCTCCTCCGTAATCACAGCTTCAGCCAAAAATTCCTCCTGCGTGGACATACGATCTTCCTCCTTCTTTGGCTATCTTTTCTTCAGTTCGGTAGAACTAAATCTACATCCTCCGCTGAGTCTCAGCTGACTTCACTGCTGTACTGTCTTATCGACTTAAGCTCTGTAATTATAAGTAAAAATTCATGAGTGTTGTAAAAAAAGGCTGATAAAAAATACTTTCATATTATTTACTATGTACAAACACAATTAAAGAACCGATTTAAAAAATTCTTTCACTGTTGGAAAAACATTCTTTCCGACTAAGTAGGTATATTTTATTCCGGTACGGGCCGTGGTTGCCAAGGGACGCAAGCATAACCGCGACACGAGTCTTACCAAGGGGCTATTGGATTGCCCGGATATCTTGGTTGAGAAGGTCAGATAGGCAGTCGCTCCTTGTAAAAATCTGGTACTCAGCTGCATGCGGTTAGAATGAAAGGCGAACCCAACACATTTGGGAAAAGGCTCGAGAGATGATGAATCATGAATAGAACTTATAAATACCAAGGATATGAATCATGATAATAACTCTTACCAACAGACAGGTCTAGTGGGACACTGTCATATTCCTCAACCTTCTCTGGAGCACCAACCAGCTTGCCGCCCACAGCTAACTTGGAACGCCAATGGCTCGACGGATAGACGTTGACGTTTCCTATTCAGTAATGATTTATGTAGCTTTAATATCGGACACTAGATTCACGCGCATGACTTACATCAATATCAAAAACTATAAAGTACACAACAGACCCCCCGCTTGGTAACTCTCATACTCTATTAAGCCTGAGGATTTCCTAAACTATTTTTCAACAATGAGTTCAAGATTTGTGTGTGGAGGGGCTATATTAATCAACACTAGGGGAAGACAATTACATAAAGCCACCAAAGATATGAAGTTGGAATGCTTTTTAACTACACACTGACCTACGAATAGAAATAATGTGGATCTCTGATGTGCTTGACTTCTTCATTGCAAAAAAACCTGAGTCCCAATTACACGAAAATCTAACTCCTTACGGACTTGACCTCAGATCACACTCCTCTGGGATGTCTACAAAGAAATGTGATAAATGCGTGAATATTATTACTACCCGACATTTCTATGAAAGTACCTACAACATTCTAGATTGTAAAAAAATACTATGTAGGTATTGAAACTTGGCATTGAAGCTAGGCATCCATAGAGTTATTAACAAGCTTTGTATCTACACTATAGTAGTAAAATAATTAAAACATACATGTAATCATTGTCTTCCTCAGTTTCGTGGAATCCTCCGTACGTTGCCGCCATTTATTTATAATCAAAGGTTGTCGCATAAAATTCGTCTTCTTCCTCTTCATCAAGTACTTTGGCGAGCAAATTGCCCGCATTTGAACATCTCGACCTTTTATCCATATTGATTTTTCAACACTATACCATTTATTTCAGGAGAAATGATAATTTGTAAGAAAATTAGGAATAATTTTCACTCACACACAAAATTGGCAATGACGTTAATGACAGATTATTCAAATGTCAACTGTCAAATCGCTTTTTTATTTGCCGATAGCGGGACCTAAAGTTTTTCAGCGATACAGCCTATGACTGTCAGAATTTTTGTGCACAGATTTATTAATAGATAATATGACTACCCAGTAGCCTTATTCGCTAACTTCACTGACAGCTCGCAGATATCATCAATTGGTAAAGTGTACATTAGTAAATTGTCAATTCGCTAACGCCAGTTACCAAATGAGATGACGTCATCAGGCTGATATCCACCATGACTCATTTTGACAGCTGTTTCTGTATCGATAAACGTTATATTGCGATTCCGTAAGCCCAGTGGACATAATGGATAATGGATAAAAAAATAGAGCTGTCAAATTGTCATCGTAGTTTTGGCGTCAGCAACCGTGTAACGATATCCACCGATATCCACTTCATGCGATACAGAATACCAATGTTTTGAACTTATCGGTTGACATCAAAGTTCCGATGACAACTGAGGCCAGTTGACATCTGAGAATTCGAAAGTTAGTAACGGTAGTCAAAAGTACGATTAGTCAGAAGGTAGAAAGTTTGACAACCGAGTCGCCGAGTCGCCCCATGAAAACAATAATTACTCTGCTGCATCCGATTACTATCCAGCGTAGTTGAGAAGAGGCTAGGGCTAGGTACATGATAATATCATACAAAGAAAGAGTTAGGAGGCAGATTTGGACACAAAAAAACTTGATCGTATTGCCTGCCTTACTAAATCCACAAAGAATCAGACGAACATCTTACCTAGTTCCTCGTATAATTAACATACTACCCGCATATTTAAGGAATATATTAACAAAATATATATATATATATATATATATACTATATATATATATATACTATATATATATATATAGTATAATTTTAATATCATTAAATATATATATATATTTAATAAAAATAAACTAATAAACTATTCGCCCGCGACTGTGACCAAGAGTGGACGTGTGCATAAATTTTATAAAATATATTAAATTACCACCCCTGCCGGCTAAGGGACTGTCGCCTATCTGTTAACGCTGTTAACGAACAATTTCGTACTCGCGACGTGCTGACGTCAGGCTCCACAAGCGTGCTAACCGTGCGCCCGCTGCCACCGCTTCACCCCCGTGAGAAGAGGACAATCTCCATAATTGCCATCCCGCTCGCACAGAGACTGTGCGTTCCGTGACTCACCAACAGCGGTCGGCGCGAACGCCGGCGACTGGACGTCATCGCAGCAAGTGATTAGAAGGTAGAACATATTATTTGCGTAAACATAAATAAACATTAGCATGATAAAGCGTACGCCACCCCAATCTCCGGCCATCTCCGTTGCTAGCGATTCGGAGTTACTTCAAGTAAGAAATCCAACTGTTTCACTTACCGGTTCTACGCCGAATCTTAACAGTGGAGATACAAATGTTACTACTCGCAATAAACGCAAACGCGAAGATGAAATGGCCGCATTTATGCAGGAAATACGAGACTTACTACACTCGGCTACCACCGAGTCTAAGAATAAATTCAAATCTCTACAGGAATCCATGAATGAAATTATATTACAAAACTCTGAATTAAGAAAATCTTTAGCCTTCGTCACCAAACAATATGATGATATAATATTAAAAATGGATGAAATCAATAAAGAACGGAAAACCGATCAGGCCCACATTAATCACCTGGAAAATAAAGTTGAGCATTTGGAACGCATATTATGTTTGACAAAAATTGAAATTAGAAACATACCGAAGAAGGAAGGTGAAAACAAAGAAGATCTACACAGAATTATTTCGGATACCGCTAAAGTATTGGACGCACCTGTCGTTAGACACGATATCAAGGATATATATCGCATTCATAAAAAAAGCGGTGGATCATCTGTTATAGTTGATTTTGTTTCGGTAACCACAAAGGAAAATTTACTACACAAACTTCGTGCTTTCAATCGCAAAAACGCCCAGGCGAAGCTAAACACATCACATGTAAATATACCAGGTGCATTACAACCAATTTTCATATCAGAGAGCCTGACTATGAAGGCGCAAAGATTATTCTATCTGGCAAGGAAATTTGCGAATGAAAATGGTTACAAGTACTGCTGGACTTCTCTCGGAAAAGTATTCATTCGGCAAAAGGAAGGAGATCAATATATACTTATCAAAAGCGAAGCTGATCTTAAAAACAAATTATCTCAATGACTATTTAGTTCTTACTGTTTGTTCGACCCCTACTCTGTTTACGCAACGCTTGCTATTTTGATATCAATGTTCTTCTTTCGATGTAAAACACATATACACAACCAACCAAAAACACTACACATAATACAAAACAAAACCTATATCACCTACACCTATAATAACACAAAATGTTCTCGAGTACATAACATTCGTAACCCAGTTTTATTCTCCGTGAGTTTTAATACGATAGTAATTACACCCAACAAAATGCAACAAAAAAATAATAATTACTCCAATGGCTACAACTAATAGTGATTTTTTAACACTGATAGATAATTTTGCAGTAGCATCTTCTTATCACTGCGACACCGACGCCTGTAACGAAATAATTAAAACCAATAACACCTCGCTTAAAATTATTACACAAAATATTCGTAGCATCTATAAAAATTTCGATGGTTTCCAGGCTCAATTAGCTAGACTATCATGTGAAATTGACATCATGGTTCTAACAGAATGTTGGCTGAATGCTGATAAACCAATACCAACTATACCAAACTATACAACTTACTGTAGTAAAAAATGTCTCAATCAAAATGACGGCATCACAATATTTATCAAGAACCATCTTCATTGTGTAGTTGAAGAACCAGACCCCATTGGTGCAAACTTTCTCTTATTAAATATTGATCCTGACATTTGTATCTTAGCTTCATACAGATCTCCTTCAGTTTATTGTATAGATAGCTTCCTTAATTCCCTGGAAAACATTATTAGTAAAATAAGAGTGAGCAATATAATACTAATAGGAGATATCAATATTGATATAAAACCCGGCAGCACAGATAGGAACAGTCTGTCCTATCTAAACTTAACTGCGGAAATTGGCCTCTTACCGGGGCATACCTTCCCTACTAGATTGCACAATTGCCTTGATCACGTAATGATAAGTACCACTACCACAACAACGGTCATAGTTATGGATTCCACAGTTAGCGACCATGCTTCCGTACTGCTATGTCTAGAGAACACCCCTCAAAAATAAAACTGTAAACACAATATCAAAATAAACTATGAGAGCGCTATCGAACAATTAAAAAACAGATTTCTTTTATTTCGAAAAATTGTCATGCAAATGAAGCTGCTACAAAATTTGTCACATGCCTCATGTCGGTAGTATCCCAAAACTCGACACTAAGAAAAGTTCCCAACCGAAAAGTAGTTCTTAAGCCTTGATCACACCTGGCCTTTTACGGTGTATTCGACATAGGGACAATCTCCACCGAAAACCCTAGCCGACCCCAAAACGGAATTATCGAGCTATCATACAAAGATATCGGAATCACTGTAATCTCCTGTTAAGGAATTTAAGAAATGCCCACGAAAGTTCTGCATTAAAGTCCTCAAAGAGCAATAAAGAAACATGGGGTATCATAAAAAACATCACCAAACAAGAAGGAAAAAAGTTCACAGCTAATAAACTTCTAGCAGCCACTGACGGTGAGGATGCGCCCAACTCCATCGAGCACATAAACCAGTACTTTTCGAGTATCGGGAAGCAACTGGCTGAAAAAATTGTAAGGAACCAAACTCCTGCTCTGGCCCCATACCCTATACAAACACTCTCTGCGCGAGACTCTATGGTTCTACTGTCTCCGGACGAGGCTGAAGTAGAAGCAGTCATTAACAACCTCAAAAATGACTGTGCCACTGGATGGGACTCTATTCCGGTTAAATTGCTAAAGTTGGGTAAAGGTTTACTGGTCCCACCTATTACTAAACTTATTAATGCCTGCTTTGAACAAGGCGTTTATCCTCAAATATTGAAAAAATCTTTAATAACACCTATTCACAAGGGTGGAAGCGAGGACGATGTCAGAAATTACAGACCTATTTCAGTCCTGCCAGCATTGTCCAAAATATTGGAAAAATTGCTGAACCGCAGACTAATGAAATACCTGGAGCATAACAAAATAATATCTGAGACACAATTTGGCTTTAGGCCCAGGAAAAGCACCACCGATGCAGTCAACCAATTAGCTGACTATGTAACTGGAAAACTGGATGAAAAGCAAAAGTGCCTTGGTGTGTTCCTGGACCTCGCCAAGGCGTTTGACACCGTCTGTGTTCCCACTCTTGTGACTAAGCTAGAACATGCTGGAATCAGGGTAAAGCTCTAAGCATGTTTTCAGACTTTCTCAGTAACCGGACACAAAAGTAAAGATTGGTGAAGTTATTAGCAAGGAGACCGGAATTGAATACGGCGTGCCCCAGGGAAGCTGCTTATCCCCCAGTCTATTCTTAATTTACGTGAATGACCTGTGTCAACAGAAGCTAACAAACGGGAAAATCTTTAGCTATGCTGACGACACAGTACTCGTATTCCATGGAGCGCGATGGGATGATGCCCGAATGGCGGCGGAAACAGGCTTAAGTAAGGTGATCCACTGGCTGGAAGCTAACTTACTTACCCTCAATGTCCAGAAAACATCATTTTGCAATTTTTTTCGCCAAAATCAGACCTACAGCTATAGATCTCAAAGCACACTCATGTGATAATGCCAATTACTCCACACCATGCTCGTGTCTCCCAATTACGCAACAAAACAATAAAATATCTGGGTGTGATACTGGACGAAAGGCTTAGCTGGCGCCCCCACATCGAGCAAACGTCCTCCCGAGTTAGAAAACTTATATGGGCGTTCAAAAAACTGCGACAAGTGGCCGACTTCCAACTCCTACGCTCCATTTATCAAGCACTGGCGCAGTCCATCATAAGTTACTGCATAACGGCATGGGGGGGCGCCTGCAAAACTTACATGATAAGCCTCGAGAGAGCTCAACGATCTCTGTTAAAAGTAATGACCTTCAAGCCATATCGGTTCCCTACAAAAACACTGTACGAAGACTGTCAAGTACTTACAGTAAGACAATTATACCTTCTCAATCTCATATTGGCACAGCATATAATCACACCGATCAAACAAGGAATCCAACATAAAAGAACCGTCGGCAATGTATGTAGCACGATCAAATGCAAGACCGCCTCGGCTCGTCGGCAGCGGCTATTCCTATCCACATATGTCTACAACAAAGCGAACAAAATTCTAAACTTCAACCCACAAACTAAAAATAAAACTAAAAATATACTTAAATCATGGCTTCAAACACTTGATTACGAACAGACGGAAAACCTAATGAAAGAACAGTACTCATGACGACAATAACACTCACACATACACATACACACACACACATACACACAAATACACACAAAGAGCACAACCCATACATATTCACATTCAGACTATCATCACACCACTTAGCAAAAGAGCAAGCATATCATTAATTTTTTTTTCTTATGTATTTACTTATTTTGTCCTTAGATTTTATTGCATATAAAGTGTTGTTCTAAAAAAACGGGTGAAGACACTGGCTCCTGTAACACAGGTCTCACCTAGCACAGGAGCCAGGGCTTCCTTTGTAATTGTATTTTATTTTTTATGCCAATAAAACATTTATTTATTATTTAATAAACTAATGTTATAAATAATGTAATAAAATTAATAAACTAATGTCGCACTTTCTGCAGCTTTTGGAATGCTGATGTAGGATTGGGAATATAGTTACCAAAATCCAAAAAACCTATACATAAGTCAATATTACAATTCAATGTAGGTATACCTATATCTAAAATATCTTTATGAAGATTAAGTTGTAGCATTACTTACAAACTTGAGCAAACGTGCACATATAGAACCTACTACTTAGGTACAAATCTTTTATTAACTTTAGGTAGGTACTTCCAGATTGTGTGGTACTAGTACTGCGTAGAGCAGAGTTATTTACTACAATATTAAATAGACACATAAAAGCTATTGAAGTTCTGGCACGTTGAAAATAAGTCGGGGTCAATAATTGGGAGCATACGGCGCTAAGAATTGGGTCAATGGAAGCGGAGCGTAGGCCGGCCGGGGCGCCTGCCGTCACCCACCTACCGAACCCGTTAGGGGTACGTTCTTAGCGGTAGAACTTCACCCCCTCAGCAAATTGGGAAATAAGGGAAGTTTTTTTAAACAGGTTTTTGACATGTTTTTCCCTTTGTAGCAGCACTATAACTTACACCGTCATCTGCATGTACGTAGCGGTACTACAACATTTTTTTTAACGACGTCAAAAATCATCAAATGTGCCCCTCCCGCTGTGGGTTAGCAGCGGTGAGGGAGTGTCAGACTTTAACTGACTAAAAACCGTCGTGTTCTGCCGTCGGCCTTTTATGTACCAGGGCCGCGGTAACTCTTTCGAACAATCAAGTGCTACAACTTACACCACCATTTACACATTTGAAGATGACTGACGATGACCACCGGACACAACCCACGTCTGGTCAGAGGAATTTACTCTCTGCTCTCATACCTCCTCAGTAGTGACCCCCACGCGATACGTGATAACTTCAGTGGCCCGATTCTCCTAATTTTAATTAAGCGGCATACGATTCACATCCGACTGCGATCCATTCACGACTCGATTACGATTGAAGCGTATGTGGCATTCCGCTATTTTTTCATCATCCTCCGAGCCTTTTCCCTATCATGTTGGGGTCGGCTTCCAGTCTAACCGGATTCAGCTGAGTACCAGTGCTTTACAAGAAGCGACTGCCTATCTGACCTCCTCAACCCAGCTACCCGGGCAACCCGATACCCCTTGGTTAGACTGGTGTCAGACTTACTGGCTTCTGACTACCCGTAACGACTGCCAAGGATGTTCAACATTGATGACAGCCGGGACCTACAGTTTAACGTGCCATCTGAAACACGGCCAATGGTGTCTAAGATATACTTAGAAAGTACATACAAACTTAGAAAAGTTGCATTGGTACTTGTCTGACCTGGGATCGAACCCGCGCCCTCATACTTGAGAGGTTGGTCCTTTACCCACTAGGCCACCACGACTTCCGCTATCTTATCTTTGAAATAAACGTTTTAATTCTTTTCTGTGACTCAATAATGAATCATATTGTATGCAAATTATTTACGATAGCAATATGATTATAGAGCAAACTACCGTATAGTCCGTACAGACCAAGTGGCAGACCAATGGCAAACCAATGAAATGTCATTGGAATACGATTGCTCTAATATTAGTACCAGAATGCCTGCTAAGGTTAAAACTGCTTTTGCGATTCAAGTGTTATCCAATCGTCACACTATTACATTAGCAGAATTGAGTCCCAGGATGATGAAGAGATCGATCATAGGATAAGCCTGTTAGGTACGCTGGGCGTGGTCGGGTTGCCCGGGTAATAGGGCTGATGAGGACAGATAGGCTATATTATTATTGATAGGCAGTCGCTTCTTGCAAAACTCCGGTTAGACTGAAAGCAGACCCTAAAATAGTTGGGAAAACTTTTTTACAAAAAAATTAAACCGACTTCCAAAAAAACTAAAAAGTAAAAAAAAAACGAATTTTAGGTGCATCGGCCTAGAAGTCGATGTCTAATGGATGTTACTAAGTTAATTTTGCCACCGACTTCTAGGCCGATGCACCTAAAATTCGTTTTTTTTTTACTTTTTAGTTTTTTTGGAAGTCGGTTTAATTTTTTTGTAAAAAAGTTTTTTATTTACAACTTTTCAGTGATACGAATAGTTGTCACTATCCATATATGTGGAAAGTTCTCATCAATACAAAGAATATAAGCCCAAAAACGAGGTATTTTACATATTCAGTTGTCGAATTCCCTCGACCTTCTCTGGTCTCCATCATCAGGTCAGCTCCAAACCTGCACTGTTGCAAAGGTCTCGTCAATACAAATAATATAAGCCCAAACACGAGGTAGTTTACATATTCAGTTGTCGAGTTCCCTCGACCCTCTCTCGTCTCCATCATCAGGTCAGCTCCAAACCTTCACTGTTGAATAGTGCTTTCAGGCATGCACCTGAATGTCAAGTTTTTACCCTAAGTATGCCTACAACTTTCGAAGGTTGCCCTCGATTTCTCAGGGTTTCCATCATCAGATCCTGACCTGATGACGATGGGACCAAATGACAAGCATACCCTTTCAAATAAAAAAAGAATTTTTGAAATCGCTCCAGGCGTCTTTGAGAAATCGAGTAAGAAACATTAAAAAAAAAAAAAAAAAATACAGCCGAATTGAGAACCTCCTCCTTTTTTTGAAGTCGGTTGAAAAGGCTAGGCAACTGACGATGCATATCCTTAGGACAATAGTGGGGGTACTTATGTTGGCAGAGCAAAATTGTTCTTGTTACTTCTGAAGTTTTACCAATGGGTTTAAAAACTTGCATGTGGGATTACATTGATGAATTTCTAATGTTACAGTACCTACTTAAATCCATTGGTTTTTACCCATAAGAAATGCAGGTTCGCAGAGTTTCTATTTCTACTCTTGTACTTCGTAAATGCAGTCTCGGGCAAGCTATGATATTTGTTACTTATGTTGAATGGATTTAGTATTACCTATTGGCCCTCATTTTCATTGTTAGTATGTAGGTAACTTTAATTTAACCGGTTTAGGTACTGTATGGATAGAGAACCATTCAAACAACCAAATAGGTTGATATACTCCCGCCCTAAGGTGTTCAAAGTCAAGTCATTTTATTTTATTAAAATATTAACTTCTTCTATATTAACATGCTTTATGAATATTCTTGATTTAGTTGCCCATTCCAAAAGTTGTTTCCTGTGGAGAAGAACGGGCACGAAACTCCATGGTTACTCGTGTAGAGCTCGCGTAGTGGAACCAAGGCTTAACTTATCTGGGTCACCGCTGAAAATCCTCAACCCAATCCGTTTAAGTGGGTTTGTCGCTATATCTGTGCTTATACTTTCAGGCTTTTGTTTTAAATATAGCCGAGGCTGTTTATGTCTACACAAGGCGTGATCATTACTTAGCTATAGTCATTCCAAAGAAGAGAATTAGAGTTACCAACCTCTTTTTATCAAGTACCTATCTTTTGTGTTATAAAAGTAAGAAACAAATGATTTTTGCCTTATTTGTACGTGTTTTTAGATATCGTAAAGTTGCGTTTCGTTATTGATCGCGCCCTTTTTGCTCTCCCATTTAAATTTCGTTGGTTACATCATGTGTAGGGTCTCGCTTTCAATATGATGACATGGCCAGTACCTACGCAGACCTATTGCATGACGTAAGTCTGATTTCGTAATATGGAAAGTGTTGCGTTGCTGCCTAATCAAACACAAATAAAACTAACTTTAAGCAATAGAATGGGAGCGTAGAAAGTATGCACTGTAGGTACCTAGATATTTTTCTGATGGAAATGTTGCTAGGTATTCAAATGCACAAGAGTTTTGTTATAAGTATAAAAATTATTACCTATTTGTGGTAACATCCGAACCCTAATAAAAAGGGCAGGTACTATACTTAGGTACCAGTTTGAGTGTTGTATGCCTCAAAATTCTGTTAACCTACCTATTTCATGTATAGGTTAGTTTCTACCTGTGTTCGTATATTTGAATATACGAACACAGGTAGAAACTTGGTACTTATCTCAGTATTCTAGTAAGTATACTTAACTCTTTGTTATACTTTATTCCAGATTTTCAGAGGCAATTAAAGCAGTTTGACGTTCTTCACAAGGAAAGACAAGTATAAGGAAAAGAAAGTCTCGATTAAGGGAAAAATGCTATTTAATTATAATATACTAGCCGTTTTCCAGCGGTTTTACCCGCGTCCCGTGGGAGCTACTGCCCGCACTGGGATAAAATATAGCCTATGTTACTTGCAGATAATATAGGTTTCTGATGGTGAAAGAATATTTAAAATCGGTCAAGTAGTTTTTGAGTTTATCCATTAGGAACCAAACAAGCAAACAAACAAAGTTTTCCTCTTTATAATATTAGTATAGAGTATAGATATGTAGGTAAGCTTTTCCATACATTTTCCTATTAGGCATTTCTATAAATAATTTGATTATTTATGGTTTCCAGTCTGTAAAATTTTGTGTTTATAGAGCTTCAACTATAGTGTCGAAATCGTCACAATAAAAAGGGTTTTTGAACCATAATGGAAAATATTATTGCGTTACGGGGCGAGGGAATGTACCTACTTATATAAATAAAAACACTTTTTCATATGCATTCATTTAATATTAATACAGCAGAGAAAATTCAACAGTCATGATTTTACATTTTATAACTCTACACATAATTTTTGAGAAAAATTATCTCATGAGAATCGCTATTTTAATATAATTCGGTAAATGTAGACATAATTAGCAAGTTTCCAAGATTTTGTCGATACATACATTAGACAGTCTATACAAGTACATTGTAGGGTGAATTTATTATGTAATACCTACCTTACAATTTTGTATAAGTATCAAGATTGTTTGGCCGAAAATTTCTCCAAATTTTTATTTACTTACGAGTATAAATATTTTCACAAAGTTAATGTAGATCCAAAGTGTTTATTGACAATAATTTTTACAGCACCTTGATCGTACAGGTTTCCAAAAACATGGTTTTTTCATTGTTTACTGCGAAATAAAATCGAAACATTTAGGCTTTTGTAAATAGATTTCAAACTAGTCTATGGCTTAAAATTGATGCGATACTTTGATAAAAAGATCAAAATAATAATTAATTAAAACATTCGTTGTGGCTTCGATATTTCAGATAAACATAAGTATGGCTAAGTTCTCAACTGTATCTGTAGACTTAATCAAGATCTCGAGCTTTACATAAAGCTTCACAATCAGTTAGCCTGTTTAAATAAGTATTTGAGTTTATAAACAGTAAAATGTAAGTATCAATGTACCCTACTACATAGTTTTTGAACACATGGTTTAAGCCGAAATGTGAATATTTTACCTACTGTAATACAATTATATCAGCTTAACCTAACATTCAGATTTAAAATTGATTACATCCTCATACACTTATGTTCCATTGAATATGTAGACATAGAAAAGTATTTATGAGATATTTTCACTGGAATGCTTCTTTGGACTGAATTTATTTAGTTTTAAGTACCTATTGTATATAATCTGTGCGTTTTAAGTGGATGAGGGACTTACCTAGATATATGTGGGAAAAATAATCGTTTATTTGAGCGAAAAATATCCCATAAATTACTTGCACAATGAATAGATCTAATTGAACAACGATATTCGATATTAAGACCATTTGCGTAATACGCATAAAACCTACCTACGTTAGTTACTAGACATTCAAAATAGTTTAAAAATTTCAATTTTTTTCCCTCTCTATTTTATGGACTTTTTCGTCCTATCACCATCTTGTCAAACCCAGGAATGTCAGTCCGAGTCCGATCAGTCTCAATATTATTAAAAAAAGTCTTATACCTCTTTCTTTTCTTAACCTAACAATAAATGCTAATAGCGAATACACATATAAGTAAAATTGGAGCATTTCACATCAATTAACTTTGCATTCCTGACGTTCGTACAGATGTTGTCGAGAAGCTCTGCTTGTCCAAAGGTGGCTTCTTTTAACCAAGCACTACTGCGCCTATCAACGAGGTGACAAATGGTTTACTTACTTGAAAATGCAAAGTTAAACGCGAAATATATAGGTAAATAAACATAGTTTTTGAACCTAACTTATGATTTAGTAAAGCATTAAAATTTCATTTTTGGTTCATAATCTTACAAAGAAGTTTGTAGTTTAAATAAAAAAAATATAGATAGGTCCATAACTACAAAAGTTAAAATAGCTACCTATTAGCTTTAGACTGCCATCATTTTAAAAGCGTTAAAGTGTATTAATAGATAAATGCAGGACTTATAGACTTAATACATGTTTAAAGAATCAGTATTATAACATTCAATGTTCATATAAATACAAAAAACCACGGAAACTACATACTACTAATATTGTTTTTGGTATTTTTTACATTTCTGTTTTAAATTTATTGAATTGACACATATAATTAATTACTATAATTATATTATTATCATCATGATTTAAGTAAGCAGATTTGATTAACACCGAATATAATCACAAAACATTGACTCTGTGATCATCATCATCATCCTACCACTTGCTTGGAGGGTGATGATGGCAAGCATCCTCCAAGCAAGTGGTAGGATGATGGTGATGACTGTGTATATCAATATTCATAATACATAATATATAATAGATCATACATATTTGGCGCCTCTAGTATTTGGGACGACCCAATCAGATCAGAGAATCAGACGAACTTACATACAAGCCTACACAATATAAGTATAAGAGTTACCTAGTACCAGCCTTTAAAAAAACTTTCTGTACAAATAAATATAAAGAGTTTAATTCATTCTTTCATTCAAGTTAAGACTGCAAAATGTACCTACGTATTCAATCAAAGATTTTTTTGGGCATGACATGTTCTACGATATTTTTTTAAATCCGTGTGTTTTGATGTGATCTAATTAGTGTCTGTTCCTACGATAGTAGAATGTTAAATTGTATGTGTGTTGTGAGCGCATGCGCGAGTTTTTCGGCTGAGTAGTGACGAGGCCGCGGACGGCGTGTGCGCTAGTGTGCGTGCCGGTAGATACGCTTGCATGTGTGCGTTTGGCAGTAGGACGCGCCGCGCGACCCAGATCACGTTGGTAGCCGGACACACTGCCATCCCGAATCACCAACTACATAATTTGATTGGACGTGCACTAGATTATCTCTCAATTCCCTAGCGAGGCCCGTACCTACGTGAGTGGCACCTACATTGTGTTTAGTTAATCGCTATAGTCTTTTTTGTAGCAGTCGTTCCCTACTTAATTTTATTAAATTGCCCAAAAGCGGCTCAAATTATGTTCACCACCTAGGCTGGTACAAACTTACATAAAAATAACATTTTATTTATACAATAAATTTTACATAAATAAAATAATTTGACACCCTACTTATCCTGGCTTATCAATCGCACCCTCGATAGGAACCTTCGCCAAATCTTCTATTTGAAATATAGGAACTTCAACCTCCGGACACGCAAACTGAATCTTGACCTTGACGACCATTTTCTCGCCCAGGTCTGCTGGGAGAGCCTCAACTTCTACAATGGCGACTCTCTCCGTGGGCCGTTTACAGCGGGCCTCCACCTCTCCTTGTTCTTCACTCGATACAAGCTCCTTTTGTTCAGCCTCATCACTCTCCTGTTCTTCGCAAGTCTTCCTACTCGCATCGCTCGAAGGTCCGGCCTCTTTGTCTGAAGGGTCAGATCTAGTAAATAAGGAATCAAATACACATTTAGGCAATTCTTCAATGTCTATTATAAATTGCTTACTAGCAGGAAAAACACCCTGATATTCCATTATCGTTTCTATATTATAAAAAATCGAAACTCCCCGTTTTGTTCCCTCAAATCTTAGGTTACTAAGTTGTGAAGAACTGGCTTCGCCCTGCTCTTTATTTTTCTTGGCAACGTATATTTTTTGTTTAATTTTGAGTTTAGCAAGCATAGCTTCAAATATATTTTGAGGGAGGGCTTCAACTTCTAACATAACTTTTTGACCCTTGGAACATTTCTGTGACTCGGATTTACTTTCGCCGGTAGCAGCTTCATCTGTGGGCTCGTTAGCTACATTTTCATTTCCCCTTTTTCTCGGCGGCCCGGCCGCGGCCTGCCCATCAGACTCTTCGGTAGGAGCACCAGAACTCGGCTTGCCCCGCTTCCTCGACGGGCCAGCCCTACCCTGCACGTCCAGCATTTCCAACTGATCTTTAGCATCACTCGCTTTATCCCGTTTACGTGAAGCGTTTGCATTTTGAATATTATCTATTTCACTAACATTAATATTGTCGTATGTTTGCAATGATTCAATTTGATTTTCTTCTTTTGAGTTGAAATTTACTTTTTCAAGCAAACCGATCAGCAGTTCTTGAGGCAGAATTTCAAGAGCCACGAAGGAGGATTTTTCTCTACATGATATCTTTGTTTTTGGCTGAACTGCCGACTTTTGCATTTGTAAACACTTCGATTTTGTTTTATCTGCCTCAAATGTTTGACCAGCTTTCAGAAGTATGTGGGCCTGGTCAGAATAGCGCTCCTTTAGTTGAGCGTTAATTTTTGCCCACAATTTCTCCCGCTGTCAAATACTGCATTGAATGATGTACGTGTTGATTTCATTACATTGGTTAGTAAATAATTCATCTGATAGTGCTTTTGCCAACTTGTTTATGATAGTAAGTAATTTCCCGTCTGGTAATTCCATACGAGAATTACAAATGTTAATTTTTTTCAAAATGTTTTCCTCTACGCTTGCAATATCTTGAAATTTTCGGAGGTTATATTTTTTTTTTATTTTTGCTTTTTTACTATAATAAAATAAATTGATTTTTGCATCTCTGAACGGTGTGTTCAAGAAGACATATAAACCTGCAATAGAGACGCCGTTGTGGGCACGATGCACCAAACTCTTTAACTTGTAGACAAGGTTTCTTTTCTCGGTTACTGTGATACCACCGCAGTAAGGTCTACCAACATAAATCAACGAAGTCGTGTATTTATATTTTCCTTCTCTATTGATGACTTCTTTCCAGAGGACATAGCTCAAACTACCCTCACAAAAACTGTAGGAATAGTCTTTTATTTGTTCCGGCTCCGTAATATGATTAAACCAGCCCGGGGCTCTGCTGGTCGACCATCACTGTGATTGTTCTTGCCACGTGGTAGCCAGGGTCTGCGATCAGAATACCAAGCCTGCCGTTTAGTGTGATGTGCACACCGACCATGACGTGCTCCTTGTCGGGGGCGAGGAGATCAAAGGGTCCCGAGCAGACCTCGAAGTCGTAGCAGACGTAGGGCACGGTCTCCTCGCAGGACATGAGGCAGGTGGCGGCGAGCAGGCCGGGGAAGCGTCTCTCCAGGCACTGCCAGCGGCGCATCAGTTCCAGCGCGAGGCCCACGCACGTGTCCCCCAATGCTTGCGGCCGCGTCGTGGCCTCGTACCGCTCGTACAGATCTCGCAGCGACCCGCAGCCCGAGCGCTTGTACTCCTCGTACAGATCTAGGAAGTTGCTGATGGAGTCGTATCGCTTGGTGACGAGGAGACGCCGCAGAATGTTCTCGGTGCTCGCCACTACTTTTCTATAAGTGGCATCGTTGAGTTCGAGCCGACGCATGGGAGGGCCCCAGTGACCGCGGGGCAGTGGCGGCCTGGTGACGGCGCGGCCGGGCCCGCCAGCGGGGAGCCGCGCGGTCCGCGGCAGTCAACTGTCCCCCGCGGCACCGGCGGGCGAGGCAGCGGCGGCCGGGGAGGCAGCAGCGGCCTCGAGATCCGGCGTCAGTCATATTTCTTCCGACGCCACCTACCGACAACATCATACTCACATGTCACACATATTTTGCTAAGCTTTGTGCAATTTTATATTTTATTCACAAACTATCAAATAACACAACTTGTGCGCAAGCATTAGGATTATAAATGTTGTTAATAAGAATTGATCATGAATACATATAGGTACGATTACTTATTTGTGAATTTATTTTAAAGAAGGTAACTAACATGGTCAATTTTCAGATCAAAATATTACAGTACATAATGTGACATTTTAGTTAGGTATAAGTTCCTAATAGTATGTGAAAACAAATAACGTTTCCCTTCAAAAACACGTGCTTATTTGGCACTATAATGTCCTTTTAATATGTGTTCATTATTATAAAAGTTGGTTATCGTGTGCAGCTTTCCAATTTTGTAATATGTTAGGATTCATCGACCTTTCTTTATTATCCCAAAGCTGTTCAAAACATTTGTGTGTATTTAAGGCAACCCTGTACCAAACTTTGTTGTAAACAGGCCGATGTTGTGTAGAATTCTTGATATTCGTTATGAATGTAAATGATTGCAAAATGGAAAACGACTTACAAATCATTCTGTGGACGAACGAACTAATACAAAACTGTAAAGAAAAACCTGTGAACCAAATAGAAAGAAAGTTGAACAACTGACTCGAAATAATAAAAGAACAACAAATGTCGAATGACGACGCGAAGTGATGGGCACAGCTGTTATAGAAATTAGTGTTGTTATAAAATTCGCCATAGACAGAATACATGTGCGTGGGCAGTCGCTTGGCTGTAGGATATTGGCTACACTGTACCTGTTCATTACGAACGGTTCAGGGCTGGTGGAAGGCCCAGTCTGTCGTCAGCCAGTCTGAGCGGCGAGTGCAGCCCACGCGGCGGCTTCGCGTCGCCAATCGACCTTCCTAAATGGGCAGTCACTACTCGGACCAAGATGATGGAGTGCCTACGCCATTGCTTTCCAATTTCTTCTCATTTACGGCACTGCGAGTCTAACAGTGAGCCCCGACGTACCTGTTCGAGATATGCCTAGAAAAATATTCCACGACGACATTTTTAGTTCGGTTTAATGTTTTTTTTTTTAACTTTTAGCTACTAGCTACCTACAACTTACCGTATTTTGTTGTTTTTTAGTATTTTAATAAAAAATAGTTTAAAGGTATGAACAGCAATATTAGCTGATATAAAAAAAAAACGATTTCAACGAATATAACCTCATGTCGATCAAGCTATGTGTTTCAGAGGAATGACTCCAAAGGAGTATCAATTTTAAAAATGGAGGATTAAAACTAAATATATGAGGAAGACAGCCAACTAGAAGTGGAATGCCATAGGCTGATGATCATGACTTAAGAAATATTGACTAGTCTACAGCATCTATACTATCAAACAGTAGACTAAACTCTTTCTCACACTACAAACATTGGTTGCCAAGCGGACTCACAATTCAAAACTCTTTGTAACATCAAATAATGAAGAGTAATAAATCAATTGATTGAGACAAATAAAGGATTGCCCTCGATGCACTTTACCAGTTAAAACCAGTGCAGAAACTGATTTAATTGAACTTACACTTATCTTATTTAACTACCTTGAACTTATGTACTTTTCATGCTGTATATTTGATGCGATTTATTGCAATCGTTGAACAAAAATATTTACTTTTTTATCGTGCTCTGATAATGATGCCAGACGTTTTTTATGCAAGTCAAAGATTGAGTATGATTGACAAAATGTGATAAATAATTATGAATTTGTAGATGAATCCCAACTAATATTATAAATGCGAAAATAACTGTCTGTCTGGCTGTTACGCTTTTACGTCTAAACCACTGAACTGATTTTAATAAAATTTGGTTCAGAGATAGAGTTGACCCTGAGAATTTTTATCCCGGACTTTTGAAGAGTTCTCTTGGAAACGCGATATAACCAAACTCAACGCGGGCGAAGCCGCGGGCGGAAGCTTATTGAATATTTAGGTAATGATGGGTTGTGAATATGAAAAAGAAATATAAAATACATTTTTTTGAACTCTAGTTTTGAATCGCAGAGTTAAACTTTAATTTAGTTGAATGTTTTTCTCCGTTCACTGGAAAAGTGAATGGGGCGGAATTGCTATGAAATTCTTAAATGAGTACCTACTGAAATTATGACTAACATAATAATCACAAAAAAATTACACTTATTTCATACTACATTAATATCAAAAGTATCAGTGTTATTTTTGATCCACTGAAAATCCACTCAAACCTCAACAAACTGCTACTAATCAAAAGAAATATCGACCTCGACACATTCTTCGATTTTATAACTTAAATTCACGATTCACATTTAAGGCTCCAGCAGACCGGATGCGTATGCGTAACCACGCGCGTAGTCACGCGCGTAGTTACGGCGTAACCATGAGTTGTAATGTATGGAAATGTATGAGACAGGCCACACCGCTTGCGTAACGTAGACACGCGCGTCGTTACGCAAGCGGTGTGGCCTGTCTCATACATTTCCATACATTACAACTCATGGTTACGCCGTAACTACGCGCGTGACTACGCGCGTGGTTACGCATACGCATCCGGTCTGCTGGAGCCTTTAATAAATACAACAATAAATCCATCTACACAACTGACATAGCAGAAAAATATACCTACGCCTATATTTGCCGAGTGCGCGAAATGGGGCCCATTCACACTGCGCTAGATTCGCGAACGTGTCAAGAGGTGCATTGTGCTACACACTTATATCCACGAACACGTGGCCAACTCTATTTATAATCCAAAGGGGCCTTTTCGTGACGATTCAGGCTGAAATTTTATTTGCGTGCACGGTTTTAAAAGGGGTTTTGATAAAGGAGTTCTTGTTTTCCTTTACATTTTCCAGTACGGACAGTATTCTCGGTACACTACTGAAGGGTGTCTGAAATGAGTCATTTTTATTCAGTGCTTAGTTAAAACTTTAATAAATGTTCCTTACTTCTTTGTCACTATATGATTAAACGTCAAAAAACGTTCTCTCTAGAGCTTACAAACATAACAAGATAAGTAAGCAGCCGTGTCCCGCGGGTGGAAGATTCAAATAATTCATTTACAGCGGTGTGCCCCCGATGAAAAAGCGCTGTTCAGCGGACCGGGTTCCGTGAGCATGTAGGCCACCTAGTTTGGCAGCCCCCTCACCCCCTCCAGAAGGGCTCCAGCCACCCCCCGCGGAGCACGAGCCACCCCACGGGATCCCGTGCCCCCGCGACCTATTTATTTCCTGCTTTACATGAGTACGACCGCCGCTTGTGTATCCTAATCCTGAGCCGTATTTAAGTCACTGCCAGGCCCGCCGCTAGCTGTTTGTTCGCCCGCGTGCAAAACCGATTATGCCGCCCTACGACTACATATTATACTGGGTTTTGTCAAAAAATATATAAGGGGGGGGGTCCAGGGGGTCCGGACCCCCCCGCCCATTCATATCCATCTTACTTTTCCAACAGAAAAAAATATGTACATGCACCGCTCTGATTGCAAAAAACGCACTTCCTTCTGGATACATAAATATTGCAATAGGTACATAACATATATTACACATAACTTTTTATTTACTTGAAATGCTCTAAGTCTTAGAGTAACCTAAGAAGTCCTGGATTAGCCCATTAGCAGACTAAGCAATTGCTTAGGGCATCAATGCAGTGCAATCATTACCCAAGTGGCCCCCATGTATTGAAAGATTGTGATTAATGGGTAGGTACCTACATATTGTATATCAAAGTGCTTAGAACAGATTATGGGTAACTTAAACTAACGAACGTAAATATATATACCAATGTTTAATTTCAGTAAAATATGTTATTAATGGTTTTTGGTGGGTTTTCCGTTAAAAAAGTTAACGCATGAGACATATTTTATATGTAAGGAAAGCGAGCGAAGCGAGCGAAATTTTTAGTCTAAGGACACAAAACAAATAAAAACCACTGTAAATTAACAAAGCAAAGTCAAAAAGTAAGATATGCACAGAAATGAAGTGCAAATGTACATGAAGCCGCGAGCGAAGCGAGGGCGATTTTTTCCTTAGAGTTTTCATGAAGTAAACATATAATAAAAATCCAAAGTGAACAAAAAGCTATAACGGACGTGAGCGAAAAATGATTTTTCAGAATTGAATGCTTAAACAAAGATAAATTGCGATCAGTGCCGGTTTTTACTCTACCAGCGCCCTAGGCGAGATTTCTACGGCGCCCTCCAACTGCAATTCAAACCCATACGAAAAACAGAGACGCATGTAGTTACCGATTGCGCGAGCGAAGCGAGCGCGAATATTTTTTTTATAGTTAACAAGTCGAAACAAAAAGATTAGACTGATTAGACAGAAAAAGAAGGTTAGCCTGGAAGCCGACCCCAACATAGTTTGGGAAAAGGCTCGGAGGATGATGAAGTCGAAGCAAAAATTACGTAAAATGTAGCCCAATCGTACATAAGTTATTGCTGGTTGATGAATGCAAAAACACTGGAACACGTCTTCTGACTGCGCGAGCGAAGCGAGCGCGAAATTTTTGTTATATTTTAGAACTCAAAACAAAAATTGCTTAAAATTTTGTCCAAAAGTACATAACTCTTTGTTGATGATGGCGCCTATGTATTAAAATTTTGGGACTTTAAGTAGTACCGTAAATAAGAAAGTTCATATGGAAACTAGAAGTTACTTTCTTATTAATAAAAGAACTTAAAAACGACGCTCCCTTTTTGCTAGGGTAGCTAAAAAATTCTTGAAAAATAAAAACAACTGTAAAGTGAAGCAAGCCCGAAAATGTTTGAGTTTTGGATCACTAAAAGTCCTAAACATATATAATAGAAAAATATAATAGAAAGCGACTGTGAAGTGAAGAAGCCGCGAGCGAAGGGAGCGCGAAAATTTTTGAGTTTTGGGACATAAAAGTAGTGTTTCATCGAGAATTTCTCAAATTTAACGCGGAATTAAACACAAATTCGCTTCGGCGCCCCTGAGCCCGCGGCGCCCGGGTTATTCGCGCACGCTGCACCATTGGTTAAGATGGCTCTGATGCTATCCATTCATTTGGGTACAGTTCTTGTAAGTTGCAATCTTTGATGCAATTTAAAACAAAAATAGGAGTAACATCTGATCAAGGATTGTTGGGGCCTGCGCGCCCCTTATATCCGGCGCCCTGGGCCGTAGCCCAACCGCGCCCTACCCTAAAATCGCTACTGACTGCGATATCTGACATGGAGGCGCGAGCGAGCGAATTTTTGGGGATGCAAAGGATGAACCCGTCAAAATTGATAGGGGACGACCAAAGCGAGGGCGGCTTTTTCTGAAATTTTATTGCTAATCTAGTCATCTATTTTCAGTAAAAATATTTTTATTACGTAATTATGGTTTAATTTTGCCGTATGGGTTAATTTTGCCGCCCCCTAAATAGTGCCGCCCAGGGCATTTGCTCTCTCCCCCCACGCTACGCTAATGGTTGATCTTAAATCTATTTTAATAATTTTAAATTTCGAAAATGATCAACAGATGTAACTGAAACCGGCAGTGTAAGTAATATTCTTAGCGCTATTGCTGTGTTCGGAAATATTGAAATCAAGATATTGTATTTTTTTAATATTACGTGATAGGTCGCTCGATTTGCCGCCCCCTAGGACGTGCCGCCCGCGTGCGGTGCACGCGCTGCACGCCCGCTTACGGCGGGCCTGGTCACTGCCTTTGCCTTAATTGAGAACTGAAATTCATATTTCAACTACGCACTACTATACGTAAGCAACTACTATACGTTTACGCTGAAAGCCTTGAACTATATTCTGAAAACGTTCGTATTCGAAATAATATTTATGGTAGCGGCAAAAAGAATCGAGAGCAGGGGAAAGTGAAATAGTAAAACGTTGGAATTCCGTCCGTAACAACAACATGGGAACTTTCTCTTTCACCTGAGACTGCAGGTAGGTATAGTAGGTATTAGTATTGACCTCCTTACGCACACGAGTTATGACGGGCATGTGTACCCGTGAGATCACAGCTAAATGGACTCAGGGAAAGGGATTGCTATAAAGTTATCGGAATACCTATGTGCGTACACGATTTTGTCGCAAAGAACTACTTCTTAGAATCCCCATTAGGTGCGCCGTGATACACACGGGGCAGCTGAACGCACGATAAATAACGTAGACTATTACCATGATTATTTTTAATTGGTATGAAGTAAAAATAAAGCTAAAATAAGTTGAATTTAGAAAGAAAAAATGCCAAAAGATGTATGTAACTTTAAAATCTTTAGAGGCTCTATGTAGATTGAGAATTGAAATAAAAAAAGGAAACTGTAAATAATAATAAATGTTGAAACCAACCTCCCCTGCCGATATCGCGAGCAGGGACGCGCAAGCCTCAGCGGCCTCGCTGTCAGATTCAGTAAAATCATCATCATTGCTATCTTCAACCTCACACTCGCTGACATCACTCTCAGCAGAGCTTGCCTCATCATCCACCGATTCTTCCTTCTTCGCTTTCTTCGCTCGTTGAACAGCTCCTTCTACTTCCAAAGCCGCCATCTTGGCTGAGATCTCGTAAATCGATTGGTCTTCGTCCCCGTTGAAGGTAACCTGAATAATTATTGTAGATACTTTAAAAAAATATATAATATTTTTCATTGTGTGATGTAGGCATTATTTTTTCTATATGATTACTAAGTTATTGGCGTGTATTGTTTTTGAAGTATAAAGCTATCGGCGTTTAGACAAGACTATATAACGCGTATTGATGTGAAAAAAAAGCTATGACTACGCAGTGACTACGACGCGTCTACGTTTTGCCTACACACGGAGCGTTGCTACGTACGACTACGCCGCGACTACGCGGAATCTATGCGTAGGCTACGTAGCGTTGGCGTCTTTAAAAATAGCATTACAAAGAACGTCGTTTAACAAAATACGTGAGTGACAAAATAAAAATGGTTTCTTAAAATGTTTAGTTTAAATCGTATCTATTTCATTTCCATTTCTAATTAACATTTAGATTATCGTCCTCACTTAAAGTTGGAACTTTCTTTCTCCGTAGTCTTTTATTAAGCGGCAAAGAATTTTAATGAATCAATTGTACGGTGGCAGACTGCATTCATTTGAGAAAATTCAATCATTGCGACCTGGATTCCAGCTAAGCTTTTAATCAGCTTTTTCCAGATTCATTCATTCCAGTTTTTTACTTCGAAGCGCTATTATTTGGTCTATTTTTAGCTTTTTCGATTTAGCATTTTATTTTGTGTTTGTATTATTTTTATTTTGCGGTTTCATAAGTATCTTAAATAGCATTACTATTCATGAATAATTGAGTTATATTTGATAGTTAAATTCTCAAATCATATTGACATTTTCAAACAACAAACTCTGGTTTTACGAGTTTACATTATACATATGTAATATATATTTATACACTTAGAGAGGAAGTGTCGGGTCGGAGGTACCGAATATACGAAGGCTGGTGACCTACTTTCGCTCGGAGATGCTTAGAAATAAGTATACGGAAAATGTATGTAAAAATACATGTGTGGTGTTGTTTTGTATGTACCTATTTGATGTACTGTAGTTCGTTGCGTATTTGAATAGCATTACTGATATTAAAACAGTATGGATGTTGAACAAGGTTGATATTACTTATTGATTTCTTAATTTAGGAATGGTCTATTTACAGAATGAATATTAAAATTGTGTTATGTTTTAGTTTAGATAGTGTTTGCAGTTGTGGTTTCTAGTACTTTACACTAGGATTACTATATAGTACCTCAACTAGTTTCTCATTACACTAAGCTAGACAATTTATTACAATGTATTTTTTTATAATAAGTACATAAATGAACCTGTGAACCTGTAGAAAAGTAAGTAACATTTACTTCCATATTAAATAGTAGTTTTCATTATAAGCACGTATAGCAAAAATAAAGCGGATCCCACACTATCACGGATCTCGCTCTGAAACTCTCAACATACATCAATAGAACCTATAGTTGTAGTGCGTAGTTATATTTGCGCGTAGTGTGGGATCCGCCAAAGTCTTGCAGTAGTAGGTACGTACTACTTACCCAGGGTTGAGGCACCGGGTAATCCTTCAGGGGCTTAGGAGTAACCTTCTCGCAGGGGCAGATTGGTTTCTGCAGGAAAAATATATTTGTTAGGATACTTCGAATAATAATATTGATTGATAAGAAGTACAAGATAGAAATAATACAAAGATCGATTTGTGAGAATTATGAAACTTCAGTGTATTCATAAGTGCTAGGAGTTAATGCAATATTATTTTTTCATATTTGTATTATATCGTCAATTAGTTCTGGAATCTACGGACATTTTTTTTTCTCCTGCAAAAATATATTGTTAGATGTATTTAGGAGAATTGATAATTTTGTTTCAATGGCTAAAATAATCTTCTCTTCTGCTTTAAATTAACGTAACGTAACAAACAAATCACGAACATAATACTGGAAAACTCCTAGATATACGACGCAATAGTAAGGTCATAACAATATCTGAGATAACGCATCCATTGTGGCTCACTTCAGCGCGCCCTCGATCCATTGTAAGCGCCTGAAACTCTACGTTACAAGTACCAACTGTGAATACGTACGCCAACTAATATTGTTTGTTATTTCTCTTTCTACTTCGTTGTATTTCAGATCTAAATTATAAAAATATATACCTACTAGTGTTGTAGTTATTCTTTTTGCTTATCATGATTACATTTTAATTTGCAACAAGGAGCCCATTATATCGTCTAAATAAAGCAAGAATATCGTATTAATTAGGTTCGCTTTGTATAGAAGTGTGTCGCGTGATAACATGACCCCGGCAGTAGGGCGCGAAGTAACTCCGCGCCAACAGTTTTCGGTACGAACCGAATTATCGACGGGTTCTGGCAATATGGCAGACAAATGCCGCATAAACCATTGCAGCGTTGCCATAGAGATACCATTTCTTTGGAGGCATCGAGGCCTGAAGGGTGTGTTTGAATGTGGCGTGTTGGAGCCGCGGTTAGGTCGTTTCGCTGGCGAGTTAGAAGAGGCGGAGGAGTTAGCGTGCGCGGGGCGGGGGCGGCGCGCATACGTACACACTATAGAGCACAATGCGGCATCGGGCTGCGTCGACGTGGTCTGCGCGCCCGCGTCCTGCCCGCGCCGGCTGTCATAAATATACTCAACATGGCAGCCGCTGCCTCCACAACAGCGCCGACTGAAGCCCGAGAAGCCGCGTCAGGTGAGTCCCGCTGCGCGACACCACACGCGACCAAGCACTTTTATTTCGGCGATTTTCTTTTCATTTCACGTACTTTTCTTTTGCTGGCGCAATTTCACGGTAGCTCCGAGTTACAGTTTTCTTTTCAAACTCGTGTTTTCGTGGAAACTTTTTTCAATTTTCCGACTTGGTATTTGGTGGTAATTAAATTAGTGGGGCATTTGATACGAGTGACTAGTACAGTGGGTAGGTTTAACCTTCTGTTGAGGCTCGAGTTACGAGTGCTGGCGGCTCGCGTGGCGGGTCGCGTTTAGCCGCGCTTATCACTCAGTTCCGCGTAACGTTATCAGCGGCCGCGGTGTTCAAAGCGCTTCACTACCTACTCTGTCGCCTATCTCATGTTTAGTTAACACGATTCTAACTATGTCTGCCAAACTATTCGGCGTATGAGCACACGTTATCTACCGCAATTTCGTCGTAACGGTACTTAAACTTGGAAATAAAGAAAACAATAGGAAATCGTGTGGCCGCACGTTACATCGAATGATAATGTTAGCTATTGCGGAATGCATTGTTTGATAATAATACTGAAACGCCTTCCAGTATGAATCTCATTGGTTAACAATAATAAATAATATCCAATAGCAAGCAGTTATAAAAACATCCGAAGTTTCATAAAACACGTGATGTGCAGTTGTAGTTATCCAAACAAAGAGAAAGAAAGAATAGGTAATGCGTTTGGTAGTCAGGCGGAAATATAACTTACTATCATAACTATTATAATAACTACTAACTACTAACTACCCTTTGTAGGTCAATTGAACACAATAGGAAGGAATGCACCCAGGAAGACCAACTATTCCTACATTTAAAACCTGTTTAGTTATTTTTTTGTTGAGCTCTGCTAATATAATATAATAGGCTTCATTGAAATCAGATGATTAAAAAAACCATAGCAAAGAGAAATATACAAAAGAAAGTAATAAAATTAACACATTCATAAATTTTGACATTCTTTTTTTGTATACTGCTAGTAATTCTTTATTTTTACTACCTACTATTTTTTTACTAACTGCAAAAAAGGTTTCATTTTTTCATATGATATTAGGCATAAAAGCACAGAAATTTTGATTCATTCAAGTATAATTGGGTAACTAGTTTTGTTTATATATTTACTTAAAATACACACAAGTATGTAAATAATTTATTTCAGACTAAATTTCATTGATTTGAAGTTAACTTCTAAAAGCTATAGAGTTTTAACTTTGAATATAAGTAACATAATACAGATAGATATAATCAATATCTCACTATACCCAGACTATATATAAAAGCTAACATACCTAAAAGTTTTATACTACACAAGTTATTTTCTTTTGTATTTTATATGCACACTGCTAAATTATTTATGACTGGCTAACAAAGAAAATATTTTTTATGAAGACCTAAAACATTACTAGACAGAAAATAATAATAACTATTATATTTAACGGTGTTCAAATGTGCTGTTTTCTATATATGTATTTTATGAATGCTCTAAACTAAACAGTATTTTTGCTAATGTTGTAATAACTACACAGTATTAAAACCTTATATATGGGTATATAGGTATATATTAGATAATAACTGCCTTCTCAGGTGACTTAGGTTGCAATAGACATAAAAAATATAAACATAAATAAAGAAGAGTAAAGAAATATATTTTATACATTTGAAGTTACTTCTGGATGAGATATACATATATTACTAAAACATATAACTAGTCTTATAATAAACATTTAAAGCAACTACTGGTAGTAATAGGTAATACATCAACAAATTTTTTGACGCCTTGAACAGACTTTAATCCAATTGAATTTAATATAATTTTCCCTGCATCATTAAAAGTTAAATAATTTCTGAAAAACATCAAGAACTATGCAATAAATAATAATTGATGCTTACGTTAAAGTATGATTGGCTACAATAGCGAGGACGTCGCACTGTCAGGCGATGCATGATGCTGGAGAGCTTCCTCCTCAGGGATCAGGGAAACGGGAAGTTAGCACTCCTGGCGCCGACGCGTCAGGCCTCGCACCAGGCCAGGGACGATCAGAATCACGAAGTCAGTCCAGTCGCCACGACCTAAGGGCAGAGTGAACACAAAATGGAGTCCGTGACACTCGAAATTATCGATCCTCTTTGTGGGCAGCGCGAACCGGCGCCGTTGGCTCACGAACACTACACGAGACCCGTCAATCACACCGATTTCCCCAATTGCTATCGGCGCGTTACCATAAATTTAGGCGTTATTAGAGAGTGCACGAAAGTACCGCGGAGAGGTCGATTTCGGCAATGGACTCACCAGTGTAGAGAGAGCCGCTCCCCTCGCCCCGCCGCCGCTCCGCCGGGCGCCGCCGCCGCTGCTCGCGGGTCTCGCTGGCTGGCCGCTCGACTCCGCCAGCTATGAGTTGCGTTAGCAGCTGCGCAGTTACCGTGCCCTAGTTATTTCGGGTGCCGTCCTAGATACGACGAGGCCGAAATGCTGTTTTCATCATCAGCCGCGAGTTTTATTTGGTGGGGCCACGTTGGGCTGCGGGATCTCGTAGACACTGACTTGGATCGTTAACACCGCGTCGTGTGGACCGCGCAGCCGCCGCGGACATGCGCGTTACGCCGCGCCGTCGACCAATGCCTGCAATCCCCGCACTCCACTTGTCAATTCGTATCGATCCAAAAATGGCGAATATATTCCTTCCTTTCTACCATAAATTATTCTTTATGTACGAATCTCTAACAGGCGCCCGTCCATCCCAAATGTTTCACAAAAAACCCAAACTCGTAACTGTTAGAAAAAATATGTATCGCTAGTTAGGGGAGGAGCGAGCCACGCCCTATGGTCCTTGCACCCCCGCGCCACCACTACATATATTATTACTTACGATGTTTTATCTATGTTATTCCTAAATAAATATTTTTTTCATACTAATAGTAACATGAAATTACTGTACATACATATTTTCAATTCACGAAAATAAATAATCAAATATAATTTGTTACCGAGCCAAGTCCCAAAAAAAATTGAAAATTGGAGCGCAGTTCCATGTCAGTAACGCTAATAAAATACTTACAAAATTTTAAATAATGAATGCAGGCATGAGTCGGGTATGCGAGTAGGTTCGCCAGTTCAAACCTCGAGCCGCGGTTTCGCGGTGCCCAAGGAGAAGGGGAGGTGATATGCCATTTAGTTCAAAGTAAGCCAAGGCCGGTCTGGTGGGGATAACGCTTACACGTGTGACCTACATAGAAGCCGAGGGGCTACGGAAACGCACGACGAAGCACGACGAGCGCGCGCCCCGTCACCACGTAGGTACCAAGCCAACTGATCAATATCGGACTGGTACCAACTCTACGTCGACGGCCGACCACATATAATGCTCTAAGCCGTTCTATCGCGCTTTCCTAATGCCCTGCCGCTAAGGCGGTCCCCATTCCGAAATCATGCAGCGTACGGATTTTCTTTGTTACTACACGTGAATTACAGCACGTGTTTGTACTACGGTCACTGACCTCGTAAATAATTTGCATAGGAGCCGCCGATCCACTACTCCCACGGCCGCAGATCAGCAGACTTCCACTTTATCACTGGATACGTCACTAGGTGTTTTCACCGTAGGCTTAGAGTTAGTGCTCAACGCGCAGTACTAGAGGCCGTCGATAAGTGCGCCCCCCCTATGGCAGGTAGTTGCTCATAGTTGATCAAAGGTGGCGCACGGCAGCGCGGAGTGCATCGATCGCGATTACATCACCACTCGCGTCCTTTCTCTGCGCGCGCCGCCCTCCCCGCGGCCCCCCCCTCGCGCCGCCGCCCGCGCCCCTCTCGCACCAAACGCCATGGCTCGCCGCTACGTGCCGCCATTCGCACTTTGCTCGTCGTCCGCTTCGGTCGTGTTCTCCGAACTCTCTCTACTCCAGTGCAAGTTAACTTTAGTTGGAACATTTTTCAAAGTTAGTTTTTGTTCGTGCGGCGTGAGGCGCGTTATTTCTAACTGCTCCTAGGGAATAGTAGTGATCATAAATCAACTTTAAAGTGAATAAAAATAATTTAGCTCGGTTTTAAAAATTAGTGAGATGTTCGCGACCTACTTTTACAACTTCCGTGTAGTTGAGTTTCGACTTGGCGATTTTTATCATTCGTTCAAAAAGTTATATCGTAGCGAAGTCGGTCCGCGTGCGGTTGTGCCTATTCAGTACAAATGAGTAATTCGTATTTTTCCTTTTGCTTTGTCATGTGACTCGGGCCTCGCGGTACTAGTTCGCGCACGTGTCGCGTTTAATATTTTACTTACAGTCGGAGCCGAACAATACTGAACAGTGAAGACTGGAAGAAAGAAAACTAAATGTCAGTCGTGTCGGGGGGAGGAATCGACTTGACTTTATTAAATACTAGTCAGTCTTTTTCTCTCTCCTATATGGTTGGCATGTAACCGTCGCTCGCTGCGCCCGCGCCGTCGCTCCGCTCCCAGCGTGGCCATGTCCGCAGTGACGTCAGGGATTACGCAAGCTGTTTTTGATTCGGCTGCGAAATCACTGAATTTTCTGCTTGAGACAAGGCCGTTGTGAAGACTTACTTCGTCGACTTGAATATTTTTTTACTGTATAATTGTATTTTGTGTATGTAACTATTTTTGTGTGATGTCTTTCGCTTAAAATATCTGTGTCGTAACAGTTGGGTTTGAGTCATTGTACCGAATGACGAAATCGGAATAATGGACGGCGCGGCATGCTCGTGGCGGGAATTGGGCAATCTGCGAGCGAGCGGATGTGTCGGCGCGCACGCAGCCCCGCCCCGCAGCGCCTAAAATTTAAACTCGTTGAAGAGGCGCGAACTCAACCGACACTACGAATTTCATGCTTGTTCAATTGTTCTTTCTGTTCCAGCCAGCCTCGGCGTGACGCGGCCGCACTTTGTATAACCTGCACGCCACTTGCGATTGATCATTATACTCTATTGCGCTCAAAATGTACTATGCAATGCGATTTAATAATAAATCTGATTTAAATTGAACTTTACTTGTTTTTACTGATGATTATTTTTGATTTTGCAATTTTTTTTGACCCTGAACACACTGCACACTGAGTAGTAGGGACACATGGTTCACAAGAAGTTAGGTTACACTAAACATTGAGTAAGTTAGTAGGAGTCACCCGGGCCCGCCCTCAAGGCCCGGGCCAATAGCGACTCGTATCCTTGTCCACTATAACCTTGGGGCCTTCCGAGAAACGCCGACAACTTAGAAAAAAAACACAATGGCTTAGCGAATGAACAGTTTTATAAATATTGCTTCTGTTAACGCTACAATACAATAGATTGGTTATCAAAAACAAAATTCTAATAAAATGCTCTTGGCGAATTTGATTGGCTATAGTAACGAAGAATATTAGAGAATCAATAAAACAAATTGACATTCTAACCAAGTGGCTATTTAGGCAGTTAGTCTATTGACTAAAGAATTTGTATAAAAACTGTAGGTAGTATATATCCGAATAAAGAATGTTTAAAAAAATAACAGGTCGATCATTGAACCTATGCACTGGTCTTTGATAACCGAGATGACATTTTTACACTTTTTATAGATAATCCGAAATTATGCGGAAGATTGTACAAACAAACTCGTAGTATTTGTAGTAGAAGTCAATGAGAAAATATCTTTAAATGCAAAACATTGGTTTAAAACCTTGAAAATGTAATAAAATTTTAAGGCTAGTAGGCCCAAAAAAACTATGTAGAACACTTGAAAACTGGTTGATGAAAATAATTAACAGTTTAGACCTTTGAAAATCTAAAAGAAAAGTGTATATTACACACAGGGTAATTTTGTCCGTTCGCGTCCATTAAGTGCAGTTAGTTTGATGGTGAGGTAAAAATGTTTGTAAGCTACAATTTCTATGAAAAAAATACGTAATATGGTCGGTCTTTTTTAGATTAACTTCTGGTTCGAAACATTTATTGTTTTTTTTTTTTTTTAATAGAAAACTCTTGAAAATTTTACCCAATATGTGTTCACAAATTCTAGATTGCACCCATCCGTGGTTCAATTAGAGTCCACCAGCTAAGAAATACCTACAAACAATATAGGGGGATAAAAGATTGTATTTTTTAAGAATATAAAAAATCGACATAATAATCATTAAAAAACACTTATAAAAAAAAATCTTATCGATGTGTAAAAGATTGTAGATATTTTATGAGAATATAAAAAATCAACATAATATTTTTTTATAAACACTCATAAAAATGAAAAAATCTTATCGAAATTTAAAAAAAATTATTTGCTTAACAATGTAAAGATTTTAAAAATTAACATATAAAATTCCTTTTCAACATATAAGAGTTTTTTCATTATTAACACAACAGTTTCGGAGCAGTTTTACGTACCGTGCGAGGGTATGTTAAACTAAATAATTTATATAACAAAATATATACTTAATAAAAATAAATATTATTAACATTTAATTAAATAATCTAAACTTTTTAACAGAAGTAGTGGACGCAATAGTGGACGATAAACTTGCACACAAGGTATAGTTTGTGTCCGCGTGGATATTACTTCTTATACACATTGAGGTATTAACGGTCGGTATTAGTCGAAGTGTCTTACTTTACTTATTTTCGAGCATTATTCACAAAGATAACGGTATAACGGACGCGAATTGGGTGATGAACGCAAATTGGCCAAATTACCCTATTTAATTATGTAATGAAAATGGGTAGTGACAAGCATAAATAACCGAAGTGCATATTAATATGTATTACTTAGGAAGATAACCTTGTAAACAATGTTTCGTAAATATTCGTAAAAAAATACTGAGTGCGCCATGGTTATTTATAGATAAAATTATAAATATATACAATGTTTTTACACTCATACTTAAAAAATAAATATGGAAAACAATTCCTAAAATTTAGAATCGTTTCATCTACTACCGGGGCAAACACCGTTAAAAATCTACAACGCTTATAAGGCTCTTGAATCAAATATGAATTAAAAACTATTTAAATACATAAAAAAACATCTACACACATGTTTGATCCAAATAATAATTAAATGTTAGTAAAAATATTTGGAGAGGCCTATGTCCAGCAGTGGACTGCGATAAGCTGATGATGATGATGATGAAAAATATTTATTTGGAAAAAAAAAAACAAATAATTCTGGCTTTGAAAACTAAAATACTACAAACTAAAATAAATATACTAATTGAAAATAAAACTTTTTTCATAATGTATATCAAGTTATCACAAAGAAGACGAGCTTTCAATAATAATCTATAAAAAAAATAAATAAAATCAAAGAATAGATTAGCGACAAACGACGGACACAAAAGTTAAACTAATTAGCAAGCCTGCATGCATCATGCATGATATCTTTTGGAAAATAAAACAGTGGAAAAAATCTTGTGTTACAAAGGAAATTTAACTGTTTTAATATTTTTGTATTTAAGCATTCTGCCACGTGGTGAGATAACGGGCACCACCGTGAATCGCGAGTTTGTGGCGTCGCAAGCCTTCCCCTAAGTTAGACATAGTTCTGAGTTCGTCTCTATACAATCGTAGCATTATCTAAATGCCTGTAAACCTTGCTCAATAATTTATCTATTAAAACCAATAAACATGTATATCAGGTTGGTTGTTTGAAACTCTTTTCCTAACGACGTTTTTTTTTTTTCAAATTCCAAATTGGTTTTATTATAACCAAATATATATATTTTTGTATTTAAACTTGCTTTCGAAGTGATTTTTTGTTGTTATTAAATATCTATAGAGGCAGAATAATTATATTTACAACATTATTAAGACAAATCAAAGGTTTGCACCACAATGGAAACTTAATTTTGATAAAATTTTAGACGCAGAAATACACTTACAACACTGTCGTTTCATTAATTTAACAAAGAAAAAAATACCACTTTTAAACATTCCAAAAGATATATGTAAATAGGTAGACTGGGTAGTCATTTTTCAGAGAGTCTAACTTCTTTAAACTGTCTTTAAAAAATAAAAGATAAGTTAATAATAAAAGTGAACCACTCAATACAATTGAAAGATGTCAGAAGCACCTAATATTAACGGTTGGACTCTTCCGTTCTGCAATTTGCAGTGTCATCTCACAATTGCATTGGAGACTCAAGTGTCGAGTTTTCTGCTCCATCAGAATACAGGACTGAATTGAAGCCGTATTATCGAGATTAAAGTAGTATTTCATAATACTTTTATTTACCTCGACAAAAGAGTATTGGTGAGGTTCTACCAGATTTCTTCGCGTACAATATGCTCTCGTGCAAATAAAGTCGACGTCTCGAGTTCACATCTAGCATGTGTTCACGTAGAAAGGTTGCAGCACTTATCCCGGATATTTTGAAAATGTTTGTTATTGTTTTTCTGGAGTAAGTACTTGAATACATCAGAAGGAATATCACTTGTGGTATCTCATCTCCATGTTAAAATGTTATCTTCATACCAATCAAAAACTATCCATTAATCACATTTTATATAATGTACATTTAATGAGACAAGTAGGCAACTATTACACGATTCAGCACACATAGGTATTCTTACGTAATTTTACAATAACGAAACCATGGGAATAACGACCACTGAAAACGTGAGACACAATAAAAATAATTATGTTGTCTGCATGACAGCAGCAAACGAGGTCTAAATAGGCATGAATGCTGAAAATTATCTACTTAGGTATAATTAGAAGATAACCAAATGACAAGACAATGCATAGGTATACAATGCACATCCACCTGCATGTTATTCTATAAAGTACTGCTACGACCTTTTACGTTAACCATTATGAAACAACGGATACATAACACCAGTATCCGGTCCAAGACCATAGTCGATGTGGACAATAAGTCTGCAAAGTTGAAGTGGGATTGGGCAGGACACGTCTGCAGAATGGACCTGGACAAGTGGGCCAACATCGCCACAAAATGGATCCCTGAAGGCGACCGAGAGAAAGACATTAGAAAAGACTTGGAAAGCTTCGTCAAGGAATGGCCACAAAAAAAAGCAACAGATAGAAAACCATGGAGGGCTATGGAGAAGGTATTTACCTACAATGGTTGTCAGCGGCATTCAGTTAGACTGGAAGCCGACCCTAACATAGTTGGCGAAAGGCTTAACAGATGAACAAAAAAAAAATCTCTTTTTAAAGTATTTTATTTATTTAATAGGATAAACTCGTAACACAAAAAAGGCACGAATGATTTATGACGGCGACGAAATAAAATTCGTGCACCATGCATTTACAATATCGTGTCAATATTAAAATTGAAATTTTAATATTCGTTCCTGAAAGCGCATTGTGGAGTTACGAACATAAAAATTTCAGGTTTCGCTGAGAGGGAATGAAAAATATTTTTCAAGTGTCGCGAAAATCACTTAATTGAGTGATGGAGTAAATTGGGATTGTGAACGAGTTCCCAGTTTAAATTCTGATAAGTAAGAGCTTCTATTAATTTTTGATTGACTGAAAGTAATCAGTGATGGATTTTCATTAACGAACGCATTGCATTTGGATGGACAGGTGTCATGACTGCTGAATATTGACGCATTTCTAGTGCAGGTATTCTGAAAATCATTCGATGATGATTTCCAGCTTAAATTCGGGTAAGTAAGAGGATGCTATTAATATTTGATTGACTGGACGTAATCACTGATGGATTTTCACTAACGACTGCAGCGAGTTTGGATGGACAGGTATCATGGTTGCCTGAATATTGCTTGTATTATTCTGAAAATAGTTTGACGAACTAGCGTCCGCCAGCGGCTTCACCCGCGTCCCATGGGAAAATTTCTTGTCACAGGTAAAAATCATATAGCCTTCCTCGATAAATGGGCTATCTAACACTGAAGTAATTTTAATTAGAGAAAGTCCTGAAATTAGAGCGTATATAAGTCAACAAACAAACTCTCTAGCTGTACTGTATGTTTTAGTAAGGATGAAGTATTTTGACGTAAAGTTTGGTGGCTTTGTGGTCAAGCATGCAATATGAGTTCCATACAGGTTTGGATCCAGACAAATCCAAATGTAAGTATTTAAAGTTGTATGCAAGTATATCAAGACAACTGATTAACAGTGAAATAATTCAGAGTAAAGTTAGACTAAGAGTACCGGCTAAATACCTGAGCCAGTCATCTTTATACTTATTAATGAGCCCAAATGGGCAGACTTCAAGTTTGGCGTGTGTCCCTCTTAAAGATAGAAAAGGAACTTCTATCGTAAAATCGCCTGTGTTATATTTATTTCTTCAAAGAAAAGTGCTGTGAAAATGGTAGATCACATTTGTAAAGTTCCCTGAAAAAGCTGGAAAACCTAGTAAAATACCAGGTTTCTCGTAAAACTGCGGAAACTAGCCAGCAAATAGTACGAATTGGTACAAAAAAGAACATGTTTGTAGAAGAAATTGTGGGATATTGCTGTGTGTACCAAATACCAATATTTGTACCTGAAAACATTTTCTGGCACCAACTTCCCTTTGACGTTTCGTGGTGTGAAAAGCAAACTTTTATGGCTTGATCTATATAGGTGGCTAGTTTTTTTTTTTATCCTACTTATTTTTCTTTTCCGTAGTGTTAGTTGCGACTTAAATGTTTTTTGTAACTACATACTTAAGCTTCTAACAGTCTCACGATTTGATTATCCTAAAAAAAATTTTTTATAAAAAATAACCAACATCTAAAAAGCAAAAAAATATAATAATTTTAGGTGCATCGGCCTTGAAGTCAGTGCCTTGTAGATGCATCTGATTTCCTTTACAGCTGTCCTGAAGATTTTTTTGCTGTAAAATATGGTAAGTATACTAAGTAGGTATATTAAACTGCTTTTACAGTTTAGTGGCATTTGTTCTTAGCACTTGTACGGACTCTACATGGCTTACAGAGTCTTATGTATGTAATATTGACATTTAATTCAATTATTCACGCACAAAACCAAGTATTAAAAAAAACGATTTTTTTATCATCTGCTTAGTATTATCCTAACTATGTTGGGGTCGGCTTCCAGTCTAAACGGATGCAGCTGAGTACCAGTGTTTTACAAGGAGCGACTGCCTGTCTAACCTCCTCAACTCATACACAATATTATCTAATGATGATATGATATATGATGTCCTCCTAGCCGATTATCGGCTACGGCGGCTGTTCTCATGTTAGGAGATTAGCCAACTACGCAGGACATATTATAGTGCACGAGCATTTGCGCAGACACAGGTGCACTCCCTATTCCTTCACTCTCATAACCCGATGGGACGGCAATCCGACACGACCGGTAAGAGATCAGGCGCAGGACCGACATTAACGTGCTCTCCGATGCACGGGTGTATCAATCACCAGCTTCCAGGCTCCGGGCTGCTTTGCACAAAGCGATTTCGGCCCGACTCGGGAATCGAACCCGAGACCTCGTGCTCAGCAGCCGCACTTGCGACAGCTAGACCAACGAGGCAGTTCTATAAATAAAATAATATCTAATATAGTACTATAAAGAAAATAAGTAGATAGTTTGTACAGATAAATGTACTTAAAAACAATGTAATGACATCGCGTGATTTAGCTGTCACTCAACGTTCATGATTTGGATTAACAGATAATAACTAACTAGCTGTTTCCGGCGGTTTCGTTCGCGTCCCGAGAGACATTCTCTCGCATCCGGATAAAAAGTAACCTAGGGTTCCACCTACTTACACAGATTGACGGGTAAAAGTGATGTAATGTCCAACTTGCAACATAAACTATATTTCATCTTAATCGGTTCATCAGTTATGCTAAGCAGAGCAGGTAACTGCAGGTTCTTTATAACTATGTACTAATATTATAAATGCGAAAGTAACTCTGACTGTCTGTCTGTTACGCTTTCACGTCTAAACCACTAAACTGATTTTAATAAAATTTGGTACAGAGATAGAGTTGACCTTGAGAAAGAGCGTAGGATAGTTTTTCTCCCGGATTTTTGAAGAATTCTCTTGGAAACACGATATAACCAAACACTACGCGGATGAAGTCGCGAGCTGAAGCTAGTTGATAAATAAATATGGATACGTTGATATTTCTATAACTAGACTTACATGAACACTAAAGAAGGTCAGGGCATACATTATTACATACAAGAAAAATGTACTGTTACTACATCAAGCCATAAAATTGTAATCAAGAAAGAGAATAGTATAAAATGAAATACTTGAAGTCAATTTATAAGACAGCTCAATAAATATAGTTATATCACTATCATTAAAAACTAATAAAATGCGAAGACAAGAGGTTTCAAATGTCATGTTCATCAGCCGTTTTATAGCCTCACTGCAGGGCTGCGGCCTCTTCTTATTAGTTCTCATACAGAGAATGAACGAGCATTAATTGTTACGCTTCCTCAAAGAAGATTGGCGGTTTCAGACTAATAAATCTAGGTTTTTACAAAGTTTTACTGAACAAGCACATTTACAAATGGCTAATATAAAAATTCGTTCTAATCGATGTCGAGTGGATGCGTGTCCAAGAGGCTGGCAGCATTACCTCGATGGATCGCCAAGCTAATCTTTTGTCGAAGGTAATCCAGTCTTTTGGTCACGAGAAGTATCAACCAGCCACCTAGACACATCTTTATCTGTGTACCTACTAAACATTTAAATTACTTTCCTATTTTTTTCATCAGAGTGCGATAGTATCAAGATTTTTTATCCTACACAAATGTATATCCAGCCTCTGTTCTATATCGAAACTCAAGGAGAATGAACACAATCTAGTGCGGTACAGTTTATCGCGTCAAGTAATCTTTCAATTGGGCTGAACGGTCCTCGTCCGGCGGCCTCGCGAACACACTTAGCGTCAAACACGGACCCACGGCGAATATGGACTCTTGTAACTGTGCTGAATTGATTTGCATCGTACTTGAGGAAAAATTGCATGAAAAAAATCTGCAGAGTTTTGGGATTTTGAAGTAAGTATGCCCCACGTCTTACTTTATAAAACCTCTTACCAAAATGCATTTACATAGGTAACAAACTCGACCAAAAATAAATAACTAATTCTTTTCACCTAATACATTTTAGTATCATCTACCGCAGTTTCATGAAAAGAGATGGAATATTCATTCATTATCGAGAGGAATCTTCAACCCACCTTAGTACCACTTGCCTGAAATATCAGAGATAGTTTATAGGCTGACAAGAGTATGAATCCCTTACACTACATACTAAACTGTTGGCCGATAGTCGAACAAATGGTTGACAGTTTACTTCGAAGCCTAGGTAATCGGGGATCCCATCATTCTAACATTTGACATCGGCCGGATACCTGATCGCTATAAGGCACTACCATACTGATTTATGAGTCCGGTTAAACTGACAGCCGACTAAAAGTTTGCAGTGGCACTAGGAAGTGTACTCGAGTGACATAAAGGTTGACATCATTACAGGAAATATAGTGAAAAAATGAAAAGCAGGAAACTAGAACTACTAACTAGATAGCAGCCTTACTTTACAGTTTACAGGATTATATAGAAACATGATGCGCTTTCATGAATTTACTGAAAAGATTTAAGTCGCAGGCAAAAGGTGAATTAATGTAGGTACTGAAAGAGTCATTTTAAATAATAACCTTATAATAATAATAGTGTTTGAATTTTCATAATTTGATAAAACATGAGAAGTACAAGTTAATTGGTAAGAATCTGATACTTGATTCTGGTTGGATTAATAAATCCAATTGGAAAAATAATAAATAATGATAGTCAAATGAAAACTTCATTAAACTTTCAATGTTTTTATCTAATAAACAACATGTAAGGAAAACGCACTAAATATTGATAATGACAAATGGTAATAAAGTTGTTCTAGTTTTATAAATATACTTATAAGCAGTTTCGTCTGATCATATTAATATTTCATGTACGAAGAAAAATAAATAAAACAAAACTAAAAGTAAGAAAATTGATAATAAATATGTATTAGTTTCACGTCGAAACTGGGTAAATTGAATTCGAACATACATGATTCATGCTAGATTTTCATAGTGCTTTAATGAAACGTCCCAACAGATGAAACGGGCATAACTGACTAAAGGAATTTTCCATTTACATCAAGGTCTTGGTTTCCAACTAGCGGTAAAACCGACACAGTGTCTAAGACCGTGGTATAATGTGGCGGTTTTTGTGACACAGTGTGTCTGTGTGCTCGCGGGCGACTCGTGTTATCCTTACAAGTCCTCTCGTACGTCATCCTGTGTCGGTTTTAATGAACTTCCCGGGGGAAATTAGCGATTTTTTTTTAAATCTATTGAGTTACAGTTTAAACTTGGTTTGCAGCTCTTGTTTATAATGAGGAGAATTTTGGGAATTTTGCTCATTAGTGTTGAATAACATTTTCATATTTCGGTGAAAAAAATTTTTGGTTTTTGTATCCCTAATGGCTCTGAAACTACTGAACAGATTTGGAAAATCTTTCACAGTCGGGAAACTATGCTATTACTGGTAAACATAGGCTAATTTTTGTCCGGGAAAGGGAATAAACTGTGAGAAACACCTACTGATGAAAAAATCTAATAAAAACTGACCTAATCTTTTTCCTCTGAACATGAAGTAGTTTCCTCAAAGAGCCGAAGTTGGAATATAAAATCATCATTTTCCTTACTAACAGCTACATATACACGAATAAGCGAACTTATCAACTCGCGTTACTCTAGCAAGATAAAGCGTAGTGTTACTAACTCTGATAAGGAACGTAAAATGGTATCAGTTTTTTCGATTACTAAACGCAATTTCGTCATACCAGTGTAAACTAACTGCGAACATGATATCAGTAAATTTTAGAAAGAGTTTTAAGTTATTTGCTTGAGTTTAATTTAATAGAGAACTGGATTTAATAGAGAGTCTAATTATTTCAGCCATCAAGCTGAAATAATTAGGCTTTATTTTAACTATCAATCAATTTTAACAATAAATTATTGTGGCCTAAGTTCACCAACAAATAAATGTCAGTTTTCTTAAAACAACTGTACCTAACTTTTAATTTTCTCGTCCAATTTTTAAGTGGTTTCAAGAAAAAAAAAGTCGTTTATATTGTCAGTGAACAGCGCAAACTATTAGTCGGATAATTGGTTTGGGCTCATTTTGTATAAAAATGAATTTTAAAAATCACATTGTAAAGATCTGGAATTTTTCCCGTATCCGACCGACTGAAAACTTTGATTTAAATCAAGATTTCCTTTAAAAAATCTCTTGTTTTGTACCGACTGTTTAGTCTGTAGTATGCGTTTACTCTCACAGAACGCAATACAATTGCGAACACTTTTTTTTTTAAATTGATTCGTTATTGGTTCGCAAAATAAGTCACAATTCATACTACCCTCATACGTTACATAAGGGGTGATTTCATGTAAGTACAAGTGCACTGAAAGATATTAAAACTGTCTCTCGTAGCGTCGACATCGTACGACATTTTCCCGATAAAAACGTACAAAACGGTTCTGAAGCTTAGCCGTATCTTTTTAATTGAATACTGAAATGGGTTTGTTGGTACTCAAAGTGAATTTGGAATTATGTACGTCGCTTGTAAGTTATAGACTTTATTATGGGCGACTATATTTCTCCTGCGGGACCACTTGTAAAAAGGACATAAACTATCTTATTATTTATTCAGAGGTATCCATACCGTCTAATATTGTAGGTACATGTCATCGGCTTTAACGCGAAAGAGTTAAAGATAAAGTGACTTTTTTGAACATATTATGATTTTTTTCATATAATTTTGATGCGTATACCGTCCTTTTTCTATGAAAAGAGGTTTTTGGTTTCTACAAGAATACCTATAAAAATTCAAGCAATATTTCAGAATTGGAGGTGCCTTTTCTCTACATACTTATGTAATTTTGAATCGAAACTTGCATTATATTTTTTGGATGTGAGACAATTTTCCTTTCGTAAGTACCACAATATTGCAACACTAACAAAACAATAATTTCATGTTCTGGTCCATATTCTAAACAAGCTGCTACGTTCATCCCGACCTCTTTACATAAACGATAAGTATGAACTATTTGCCTCCACAAATATATCAGATTAGCATAGTTTACTGCGCAGTACTAGACGATTACACTTTTATTACTTTAACTATGAATTAAATATAAGGTGTTTGCTGAATCTGGCTCATGTAATGTTCATGTACGAGCAGATAGTACTTACTGCAATGTTTTCTATTCACATTTCGAGAACTTTCAGTAGATTTTCCAAACAAAATACAAAAATCGTTTATCTAATTATGCTCGTTGCTCCCGGTTGTCATTTGAATATTTTAGCAGTCGTCATGGGTAGTCAGAAACCAGAAAGCCTGACAGTCTTACCAGGTAGTATCAAGTTACTGGGTTGAGGAGGTCAGATAGACTGAGCTCCATTTAAAACTCTGGTAGGTACTCATCTGGCTTCAGTTAGACTGGTAGCCAACTCCAACATGCTGAGGAAAATGCTAGGCAGATGATAATTATCATCAAAATAAAATATGTTTTATAAAAAGCAACATTCAAATACTTTTAGCAAACTCGATAGCATATCGTCTGATTTGGTCATAACATTTTATTTTTACCTTACAAATAACGTTTAAAACGTCTTGCGTCCGATAAAAAGTTACTGATAACGCAACCAAATTGATAAATTCATTGAAACTTACTCATTTTTCCTTCGATAGTAATTCGTACGATGTGACGTTTATTTAGATAGTGGAACCACACTTAAATTGCGGAAGATAGTGGTATGAATACGAACATTGTGGAATATAACATACTGAACTGTGGTCTGACTGACTATGTAGTGTGTCTGTATCTATGTAGAGTCAGATATGTAATACTAATGTATATTATAAGTCTATATGCCACTTTAAAACGTGTTTTTATCTGTGTGATAAAAGAGATGATAGAGAATATCATCTAGGAACCTATTAATACCTCCACAGTTCAGAAGGGGCTTTCATGTCATACTAACTTAATTCGGCAAACTTCGTAACGCCTTGTAGGTATAGGGTAATATTGGAACTTATATTCTACTAATATTTCTTCCCTGAAATTCTGCAGTTTGACACCAAAAAGACATTTGACACCAAGAAAAACTAAATCGGTCCACCTATTCTGGAGTTTCAGGGAGACAAGAGAACGACAATTCATTTTTATAGAGGTGTTTGTAAAAAGACTGTAGGTATGCTGCAAAAATTTCAAATATTAAAATTTCTCAAAAAAGTCCTGCCGATACGTAACTCAATATGGTACACCCCGTTCGGATCGTACGTGACATTTCAGGGCATTCAGGAATTTGCCTGAAACGGTGCAACTATGCAGCGCGCTCGAGATGCCGCGCTCTCAAGAATGTGTGCTCCGATGCTCGAGCAAGGTACAGGCATGCATCAGGTATGAGGGTAGCTGGGAGATGGGCCATTTTTTTGGGGATTTTTTTGTAGGAAGAATTTTGCATACTTGACTGTGTTACGTCGCCTAGGCTTCCATTTCGTGAGGCTTATGGTGACAGTATAATGGTGAATTTATAATTTCTGTTGTGAGTCATCGAGTGTGTGATAACAAAGAATCTTTGTAAATATTTCAAAAGGGAAAGTAAATCTGTATGCTTGTCGGGCTTTCAGACCAAAACTGCTTAAATCGCAGAAATATTATTAAGATTTCTGTAGCTTCAACAAAGTACCTAAGTGAAACTGGTTACATAGATAAAGCCCGAGATAGGACAAAAGCATTATTTTACTCGAATTCCGGAAAAGATACACTCATTTTTTTGACAAATATTTAGAAAAGAAAAAAACATTCCTAATTCAATATCAACATTAAAATTCTTGATACAATAATTTTCGTGCTCATTCAATATCCAAATACGTTTAGTAAAACAACCAAAATAATTTGTACATCCATCGAGGAAAACGCCAACTTTCCTGTATTCACAAAACACGTGCTTCTGAAATATATTCCGAATATTCAACATTTCAGTATGAGTAACGAGCACACTGCAAACTTTTAGTCGGCCGATAGTTTCCTAGGCTCATAAATCAGTATGAAGATGAATGGTAGTACGCACATTATAAAGATCAGGTATTTAGCCGGTATCAGACCGACAGAAAACTTCGATTGATAATAAAAATTGGTCCTCATCGCTGTCACTCGGTAATGTACCCAAATGGCTGGCAGCATTGCCACGTCGGATGGCAATGCTCAATCGTTGTACAAAAGAAAATACCTAAGTACCATCGTGTCAACTCTCGGCTGACTGTTTAATCGGCAGTATGCTATAGATACTCTTAGGTACCGCGAAAGCTGATACTCGAATATGTGTATTTACTGACGGTCTGATGAATAATATCATATTTTAATTATTACCGCAAAATTTAACAAAGGACCAAACGGTATTTAGGTATTGTGTTGGGATTTAATATCCCAACATCACTAATGAGGTTTTGAGTATGTTTGTGTAACCTTTTAAAATGATTTAATGCATGAACTATTTACTTTAGGGACCGGGAGATTATTTTCTAGTCAAAGAAAAGTTTATTTGTTGGGTTCGATGGTAGAACGGACAAATCAAATTAAGAAAATTATCTTCTTGTATTTGAAAGGATAATATTTAAATTGCTGTCCGGATTAATACCCAGTATTAATTAAAATTAATTGTATGAAACCCCTACATTATCTAGATAATTTGTCCGTATGGATACAAAATAAATACGCGTAAGTATAATATACGAGTATATACTTATCGTATAATTTGTTTCATAATTTTATAAATATTTTAGAGTATAATTTGTTTCATAATTTTAGTCGCTTCATTGATTCTATTGTTAAATATCTATAATTACAAGTGCTGGACAAAATATATTTGTAATATCTTTACAAAAACTTCGTCAATGTAAGTGAACCCACGTGAAACAGTTACATAGTTATTTTATCAATTTACCAATATCGAACTATTTACCCACAGCTCATGGGATTAAAATTATGCTGCAGAACACGCTAAAATGCATTATTCTGTTTAATTAATTTACTCATGACCAGTTTGTAAATGAATATCCCGGACTAAAATATTGGATTAATACAGCCGCAGGCTCGCACGCTCTAAAATGTTTTGTTCATTGATGCGTGCTGTATGGAAATGTTTGATGGGCTTACTTTATTTTAAATCAAAATACATGATTTACCTATTTGTGATAAATAATGGTGAATGTTTATTACTTTACTATATGTATCAATAGTCAGATTGACCACGCAAGCTCTACTCATCTATACATATAATAAAATGATAGGAAAGTCAAAACTGTACATTGAATATTTTTTTAAAGAATACTTGGGGGGTGATCCATAATCGATTCTGAACCCAAATATGTAGTTTTTAGAATTTTTGTCTGTATGTCTGTTTGTCTGTATGTTTGTCCCGGATAAACTCAAAAAGTACTTGCATGGATTTAAATCAAATTTTGCATGACTATTACCTGGGGGCCGGTTCAACACATAGGCTATATATTTTCACGCTATCATCTACGGGGGTTGAGCAATGAACGATTAAATAAACGAAATTGCCCACGCAGACGAAGTCGCGGGCAACAGCTAGTTTTCAATAAAAGTAAAATTATCATAACTTTGAGAGCGTTTGTCAGAGAGGAAATTAAGTAGGAGGGGTCACATTAATTTCCATGTACGACCAAATCCATTTTCCAAATAAATACTACTAACACAGATAAAATGGTATTTTACCAAATCAAACTTAAAACGATCAAAGGTGTCAACATAGATCACAAAAAATAATATCTCAAAACGAGAGGTATTGCAAACCTATAAAAAACAAAACAAAAGCGATACCCACAACCATACAAATTGATGAGTCATTCATTGTACAATCGAACTGACAGAGCCCCCGATATTCCTGTATTTCCGAACCGATTGCGATGCTGAAAACTGCCACCGATGCATGCTAGTTTGCCTAGCTTTGAGCGAAGCTGTCAATAGAGAGATTCTATGACAAACAGACTGTACACAAAAGGAAGAAAAAACGGGATTGCTATCCGCTCAAAGGCAGTTTCATGGTGTTTCCGATGAAACTAGGTTTGTTTCGAAATTGACGAGAACATGGATAGCAAAATAACTAGCGGAGCGGCTAAAATCTCTTAAGAAAGTAGCGCGCCGCGTTAATATCTCTTATAGCTCTAGATCTATCTCTCTAGCCTTTTTACGCTTTATTTGCACCGGCCCATTTTTATTATACCAAAAATCTTGGATGTCTCAAAGAATCCACTTGTGACTGATAATTTTGGTGACGCTAACCGTCCTTATTTGACCTAGGAGAAGACTCCTGACTAACCTATTATGGCATCTCCACTTTTCTTACTCCGTGGTCGAGTATCTCGTTGGCATTTGTTTTTAGGCTCAGAGTGCTTAGTGCGAGTTTTCGTGAATTTTTTTACGGACTCACATGAGAGCGCGTATACTAAGATTTGTATGCAGTGTTGCCAACTTAGTGGATTTTCCACTAATACTGGTGGTTTAAGTCCCCTATTTAGTGGGAAGCGAAATGTTGAAAGTACTGCGGGTCAAGTAGCGAAATGTAAGTTTTGTGGTACAACTTTAAGGAGTTACTATGGAGATTTGAAGTCACACGGAATGTCAAAAAAGCATCTACAAAACAAAAAGGTGAACGACTACTATATAATTATATTAAGTACTCATTCATTGGTCAAATGCGTAACTAAACAATTTGTGAAACTACTACGCCGATTATAATTTGTGAAGGATTCGGATCGGGTCGGATGAATTGCTAAACAGATGTAATGCTTTGTCTGTTTTAATTTTCTATCGTTGCCGAGTTACATCTTTGGATGATTAAATTGTTTTAGGTTACAATAAAATATAAACAATGTTTTTTTAGTGGTGAATTTGGTGATTTTAAGTGTGGGATAAATTTTTGTTAGTGGTTTTCTGGTGGTTTTAAAAGTTGACTCTGGTGGTAAGCTTCTACAACTGTTGGCAACACTGTTTGTATGGAACAAAAACAGGTTCCAATTTTTGACACTAGGTGGAGCTGTTTTTGTTCCATACAAATCTTAGTATACGCGCTCTCATGTGAGTCCGTAAAAAAATTCACGAAAACTCGCACTAAGCACTCAGTTATCGAATGGCCAATAGTGGAACGATGCACAAATATTCCTAGTAGATTCCTTTGAGTCAGCGAAAACTTTCAAAGTTCTTTTTGAAATAAAAATTGAGTGTATTTGCGAAGTGCTGTACAAAGAACCTGGTGATTGAACCGTTAAATGGTTTTAGTTTATTTCTTTTTATACTTACTCGTTTTCCGATTCAGAATTTTTGAGTATCTAGGCCCTTACATCAGTATGAAGATGAATGGTAGTACGCACATTACAATGAACAGGTAATTAGCCGTTCTCAGACCGACTGAAAACTTTGATTCGAATCTAGAATTTCTTTAAAGTTTTGCGATTTTCGAATAGAATATAAAATAAAATAAAATAAAATAGAATATAAAAATAGAATTTCTTTTAAGTTCTGCGATGTTCTGCGATTTCGGCGGTCTCTCCAGTCCTGAAGCCATAGCGCTTGATAACGCACTTCTTCCAGTCTGCTCCGATTTCCGGTACCTCGGTTCGCTTATTCAGGGCGATGGCGAAATAGATCGGACAGTTACGCACAGAATTAACGCAGGATGGATGAAATGGCGGCAGGTAACGGGAACAACTTGTGACCCTCGTATTCCCCTTAAACTTAAGGGGAAAATTTACAAGAGTATGGTCAGACCTGCTGTCTTGTATGGATCAGAGTGCTGGCCCACAAAAGCGACGAATGAAAGACATTTGCATGCGGCAGAGATGAGAATGTTAAGAGGTATGTGTGGGGTTACGCGAATGGATAGAGTGAGGAATGAGTATATAAGAGGAAGTTTGAAAGTGGCGCCGGTATCAGAAAAACTGCGTGCAAACCGGCTGTCGTGGTATGGGCATGTGATGCGGAGGAATGAGAGTCATGTTGTGAGGAAGGTAATGAGTATGAACGTGGACGGATATAGTGGAAGAGGAAGACCAAAAAAACGATGGATGGATTGTGTGAAAGTAGATATGGTAAGAAAGAATGTTACTTGTGAGATGACGGCAGATAGAGGAGTATGGAAGAAGAAAACATGCTGCGCCGACCCCAAATGAAATTGGGATAAGGGCAGGAGGATGATGATGATGAATTTCTTTAAAAAAAATGTTTGCCGACCATCGGATCAACTGTCAGCCAACTGATTAATTATTTGGCATACATACCGCCGGTTTCCATAGCTGTAAGTAGGTGTTTTTTTAATAATAATGTTATAATTACTAATTACAATAGAGTTGTTTATTACTACAACATTGGAAAAGAACCTAGCCATCATTAACGTAGTATACAAAATGTATCATACATTTACCTCTATCTATGACTGTATTCTACAAATAAACAAAGACTGGTTTTAAAAAATATCTATAAACTTAAAAGAAAAGAAAAGCTGATTGAAAATGCAGTGATCCGTGTTCAAAACAAGGTTGACACGCTTCAAGCAATATAAAAGACTTCAGCGTGAAATGTTATTGCGAACTGAAATGAGATGTGGGCGGCGCTACTGCGGCGGAATAACTTATAGACTGCATTAGAGTGTTTACAATTATTAGAAAAACTTAGCACTATAGAAATTTTCCACTAACAACACTATTTAACTGAAAGTAAATATAAACAAACCGTATACTCGGCGCCTATGGTAAAATCAGTGAAAATAGTTCGGTTTGTTAAAGTTAAATGATGCATCTCACCGTAAGGTTCGCTTATTATTTTTCGTAGAAATTACTTAACATCTATCAGCCTAGCGTTTTTGTAGCTTTGGTATCGGCTTCCAGTCTAACTAGATGCAGCTGTGAACCAATGTTTAACAAAGAGCGACTGCCTATCTGACCTCCTAAACCTATTTACCTAGGCACCCTGATACTCCTTAATAAAACTGATCGTAGACACTACTGTAACTGAAAATAAAATATTATCTATCTATTTTTCCTTAATGAAAAACGTATGGGGAAAATTGTCGAAATTAGCATCGCAGTATTAGTTCAAACACAGTCCTTGTAAATAAGCAGGTACCTGTCGAAAGTCAACGGCCGACTCGAGTCCTATTTCTTTTATAGAATTCTGAATAATGTTACACTTAGCATCTAGTTTGAATATCTACATCTCATGAATGCGTATCTGTTTTGAAAAGAGACATCTCAGTACTCTCAATTTCGCAATGTTTTGTACCGTTATTGTTCGTCATTGAATTATTTATTTGTAACAACTACTTACTTAGCTTCTGCCTACGGTTTACATGAATCCAGTGACAACTACTTATGGATAAAAAGTAGCTTAAAGACTTTTTCCTATAGATGGGCTAGCTAACACTTATCTCGTCAGCTTTATAATATTAGTATCTTATATATTAAAGCTAAAGAGTAAGTTTTGTTTTATCGAACGCCCAATTTTCAGGAGCTGCAAGATCGATTTGAAAAAAATCTCTCAGTATAAGAAAGATCATTTATCAAGAAACACTATAACATACGAAAGTACCTATGTTATAGTCTTTCTCATTTTTTACTCAGCTGCTCGGAGTCGTTCCCAAGGGATACGTCCTCATCGTTGACCACATCGTCGCTTTCGATCAGGTAGATAGTGGTCAAACGCGAAAGAAAAATATTCCCACGGAATCCGAGTGCTACCGCTGACGAACGCTAGCTATACCAGCTATACTGTAGTATTGAAATACTCACATTACAAACAAACAACAGTGACATGTAATTATTTAGCGATACCGGCAATTTGTAGCAGTACCTAATGGATTAGGAAGTGTTGCAAGCGCCGGTTATGCAGTAATGGCGTCCTGAATAGTCGCCGTCCAATACTTGAGTTGTTCATGATGCATGATAGCACTCAAACAGTGACTATTCAATTATTAAAATGAAGTTTATTTATTTGCCAGAATATAGGTACACTATGATATGGTCGACACAATAAAAAAATGGTCACACTATATTCAACTTATAATTTAGTCATGCAATTATTTTAAGTTCTTATAATCGAATAGCTAAATCTAAGGTACGATCATTTTACATCATATATGAAAACCTGTTTGAAGTTATCGCAAAAATCGGAGCCAAAATTAATTATCCCATTACCAAGACCCAAATCAACTTTGTTACTAGAGTGCCAGCAAGAGATAAAGATCGCACAAAACCCATAATAGTAAGTTTCCTCAGTCGCTATATGAAGGAAGACTTTGTTGCTGCAGCGAGATACGTTCTCAAGACATCGCCTATAACGGCCAGCCAATTTGGTCTCTCTGGGAACCAAAGAATATTTATTAATGACCATTTAACTGTTAAAAATAAGATACTGTTATCTAAGACCAAAAAAATGGCGGCGGAAATGGGTTTTCAATATGTATGGGTCAAGCATGCAAAAATCTACGCAAGGAAGATGGACACTTCTCCAGTATTGTCTGTAAAATCGGAAAAGGATCTTACAAAAATTGTGTAATTTTACTAGGAGATCCTATAAACAACGTAATACTAGTATCCTTACGTGCGAAGTTTGAGAACCACATACAGCAGTGTGCTACTAGCGTATTCCAAATGGTTTTGTGTCATTTCACAGTGCTAAGAAGTAAGTCTTGTTACTCATATAATTTGTGTCAACAAAATTTCAATCTTCTGCCTACGGTTTTAAAATATAAATTAGAATTCATTATTGTGTCTGTTAAAACCATTAGCGTCGAGCGTTTCTTATCTTGTTTTCGTCCGTCACCTTTTGTTTCTATTCACAAGTCTATAAGCGAACATTTTTTAAAGAGGATATTTGTCAGACACTGTGCGCTGTTATGCCTCAGCTATTGCGAGTTATTAGCTTCTACCTTCAAAGTGTGCATATTTCTAGTGGAACTAAAAGTATTGTGCTTTTTGCTATGCAACTTAATTGTACTCGAGTATATTACTTGTTTACATTATCTTATTATAGTGGGATTTAGAGATGGCTACTCTTAATATATACTACCAGAACGTACGTGGCTTGCGTACTAAAACGAACGATGTCTACCGTAAAATACTCCTTGGATCATATGATGTGATTGTTTTTACCGAGACGTGGCTGGTGGATGACATATTTAGTGGTGAGATATTTGATGGTCGATACATGGTGCTAAGACGGGATCGTGATTACTCTCGTACCGCTCAACAGCGCGGTGGGGGGGTTTTAATAGCGGTAAGAAGAGAACTTTCTGTAGTTGAAAGACGTGATTGGGGTAGTTCTGCTGAGGACATTTGGGTATCGCTTGTTTTAAAAAGGTCTCGGCCGGCTATCACCTATAAATTACACATATGCGCCCTTTACCTTTGTAATCAGAACCTTGGCAATTCTTATAACGATCAATTACATAACTTTGCTGATAATATGACACACTTAATTTTAACAAACCCTTTGGACAAATTCATAATAATAGGGGATTTTAACTTTGGCAGTAGAGTAGACTGGATGGTCAATTCCGGTAGCAATGACATGATGACACAAGACGTGACGTGCCAACATTTAACTGAATTTTTTGACGCTGTTCTTACTTGTAACTTGTCTCAGTACAATGGTGAGAGGAATATTAATGGAAGAATATTGGACTTAGTTTTTTCTAATGACTCTGTGATTGTTAGTGAATGTCACGATCCATTAGCTTTGCCGGTTGATTTACACCATAAACCGTTATTGATTCGGGCAGATTTCGTTGAAATTCATAAACTGACAGATAAAATAACAAGTCGTTTCATGTTTTCTAGGGGAGATTATGTGGCTATTAGATCTGAATTAGACAGAATAAACTGGACTGACTTTTTGAGTTTTAAGTCGTTGGACAGTGCTGTTGAAGCCTTTTACAACAAATTGTATGAACTTAGGGACAAGTACATACCTATTAAACGTGTTACAAAATCTTCATATCCACTTTGGTATAGTTCCGCTCTAATAAAAGTACTGAGAGAGAAATATAGGTATCATCGCAAGTACAAAACGTATGGCAATCTCTCCGATTTACATTCTTTCTCACTTTTGCGAAGTAGGGCAATAAATTTGGAAAAGACATGTTTTAATATTTACATGGATAAAATAGAGTCGTCGATAATCAAAAATCCGAAAAATTTCTGGTCCTATATAAAAAGCAAAAGAATTTCCAATGCAGTTCCTAAGTTCATGCAATATAATGACGTCACAGCGTGCACTGGTGAAGACATCAGTAATCTATTCGCCACGTACTTCCACTCCACTTTCCAGGAACCTGATCCAGTCCCCAGTACATCATCTCTGCAAGATTCAAATGGTAGTGTCACCGTCGGTAATCTTGATAGTGTTGCATTTATCAGTTCATTGGAAATAACTCATTCCCGAGTATTGAAGTTACTCAAGTCCTTGGACCTTTCTAAATCTGGTGGTCCGGACCTCATACCTCCTGAATTTATAGTGCAATGTGCTGATAGTTTGGTTACCCCGGTGTGTATATTATTTAATCGTTCCATATCTGAAGGTATAGTTCCTAAAATTTGGAAATCAGCATTTATTACCCCGGTCCACAAGAAAGGTGATAAATCTGACATTACGAACTATCGCCCAATATCCAAGTTATGTCTGTTTTCAAAGATCCTGGAGCGTATTGTGTACGATAATGTATATGCTGCAATGGAAAGTCACTTCGGGGATGAACAACACGGATTTATCAAAAACCGATCCACTACGTCTAACTTGGTGTTATCGCATGAGTTTATTTCGGGAGGTATGGAACAGCGTGCGCAGGTGGATGTCATCTACACCGACTATAGCAAGTGTTTCGACCGTATTGACCATCGGCTGCTTCTGGAAAAGTTGCTTAAATCCGGAATACACGGTGACCTGTATAGATGGTTCTCGTCTTATATCGAGAACCGTAGTCAGGCAGTGGTGCTCCAGGGGTACACTTCGGGTTGGACCTCGGTCCCCTCCGGGGTACCGCAGGGTTCGGTGTTGGGGAGTCTACTTTTCACTCTGTTTATTGCTGACGTAATAAACTGCTTCAAGCATTCTTATGTATTACTATATGCTGACGACATGAAGGTTCATAAAATTATACGTGGCATCTCTGATACTCAGCAGTTGCAAGCTGATCTTAATAGATTTGAGGAGTACTGCGCACGTAATCTGCTACAGCTAAACGTGTCTAAATGCTTCCATATGACCTTCACGCGTCAGAAGTCTACGGTGAATGCAACCTATACTCTTAACCAACACGCTTTATGTAAAGTTGACAGTATCAGGGATTTAGGCATTATACAGGATAGCAAATTACTATTTGATCAACACATTGAGAGTATTGTAAAAAAAGCTGCGAAAGCATTAGGGTTTATAATTAGAGCCTCAGCCTGTTTCCGTTCTCTGAAACCAATCAAGGTTTTATATTGTTCGTTCGTACGCAGTCACTTGAGTATGCATCTCAAGTCTGGAACCCTCAATATGATATCTATAAGCTGCGTATTGAGGGTATCCAGAAAAAGTTCCTTAGATATCTCGATTACAAAGCGCACCGAATATCTATAGGTTATGTGCAACGATGTAAGAAATACCATTTTTTACCACTAGATTACAGGCGGCTCATCAATGATATATGCTTCTTAATGAAGATAGCGAATGGATCGATAGACTGCTCTGAGCTCGTTTCAAAACTTGAATTTAAAACTAACCTTATTGGACTGCGATGGAGGCCATTACTGAGTGTGCCTTCCACCTCCACTAATTATAGGCGTAATGCTTACCTTATTAGAAGCGCTCGTTGCTTTAATGAATTATCTCGTGAGCATGATATTGACTTATTTTGCACTAAGACGAAAGTAGCAAGGAAACTTTTAGCTAAATCATTTTTTGAGAATGAAGCACTGTCTGATGGTACTCAAATACACACGTAGCAAATAAATAATATTAATAATTAAAAAAAAAACACATTCAGGCATTATAATAGTTCATCGTTAATATCATATATCTGTGGAGGCTTGTTATTAGCAACTGGAAAATATATTTTTGTTACATATTATGTTATTAGTCTGTAAGCCTTCTTAAAATAAATAAAATAAAATAAATAAATAAATATTTTTTTTCTCCTTTAGGTACTCTTTGACTGTATAAAATATTTATCAATAAGCCAATTTCTGGGGGACCTCTTAAATCTACTCATTGGTAGGTCTTTAATGTAAGATGGTTACTATTTGAAGTACCTGCTGTTGACCTGACATGACTTGGCATGGAATTTCTAGTGTATATTTTCACTTTTGTATGAACATTGTAACCACTTTTTTCAGCGTGATGAAATGTACGCCATATGAAAGCCCTTGAAGAGCACTTTATTTTATTCTATGGCCAACAAGTTCGGTTGCAACGCGAACATGGTATTCAGGTGTTGATGGTGTGACCTAAAAAAATTGTAGTTAAAAGTTTTGCAACGTGCAACAGTGGTGATGTTCATGTCAAATCGTATGAAAACATCCAGCACTTTATTTGCAAAAATACGCATACCTACTCCTATAAATAATTTGTTTCCCCGTATAACATTGTTTAAAACTGCCTGAAAATCTATCTAAAAGTTGTATTATTGCTAATTGTCAGTCACTATAGGATTTCATTTTATAACAATAGCTCTATTTTTAACCCCCGACGCAAAAACGACGGGGTGTTATAAGTTTGACGTGTCTGTGTGTGTGTGTGTGTATGTGTGTGTGTGTGTGTGTATGTGGCATCGTAGCTCCCAAACGGATGATCCGATTGTAATGCGGTTTTTTTTGTTTAAAAGGTATGTCAGTCCGGAGTGTTCTTAGCTATGTTTGGTGGAAATCGGTTCAGGTCTTCAAGGTCATCAGCTCGTTTGCTAGATGTGATAGGAATGTTACACGCTCAGTTTACTTGCAAGTATAAGTATGTGGGATCTGAAATTTGAAACACTAATGTGTTTTGGAACCACTGAGCTGGTCTTCTGTTAGGGCACGAAGGTAGGAGACGTAACCCTGAACTGCCTTTCAGTAAACCCATCGAGTTTGGGCTCGTTGAATTTGTCTTGACGAGTTCTCTTCATGTTTCTGATTGACGAGAACCTGATGCTGGAAATGGGATGTGGCGGATGAAACCCTGGAATACCGGAATGAAACGGATAAACCGATTTATATTTTTGCTGAAAATCTAGAATGTCCAAAGGTTAATCTTTATTGTTTCTCAATCTGTGCAATTCTCCCAGAGCCAGTTTGTCATGAGGATTGTTAAACAGCTTCCTTTGACCGAGATCGCATATAGCGACCCCATCTTAAGATAAAATAAATTAAAAGAAAGAAGGAAAAATTAAGAAGCTCCTTTAAAAAGTATGAAATAAAATTAAATTATAAATTTAAAAAAACCCCCGACCCAAAAAAGTATGCAATAATTATGACAAAAGGTTAAAAACGCTAAACCCTATAAAAAGCAAAAAATAACTTTTAACACTACGTAAACTAAATTTTGACGTGTCGGGGGACCGCTTTTTACCTTCATAAATACTTACATAAATCAAATGATACCTACCTAATTACAACAATCGTTTAAAAAAAAACACGTATCTGAAGTAGTGAATTAGAGCGGTCCCCCGACACGACAAAATTTAGTTTACGTAGTGTTAAAAGTTATTTTTTGCTTTTTATAGGGTTTAGCGTTTTTAACCTTTTGTCATAATTATTGCATACTTTTTTGGGTCGGGGGTTTTTTTAAATTTATAATTTTTTATTTTTTAATAATAGTCACAATCACTGTAACAAAAATATAGGTAGGATCATACCAAAATCCATACCTAAAAAGCAAAATCCTGTATTTATGTACATTTATTTCGATGAAAAACTGAAAATAAACGTGTACCTACAGCATTGTTTCGACGATTTATCGACGGATTAAGTTCCATCGGTGAAGCTTCGCTCTTTATTGCAAACTGAAAATGGATTTTACTTATTCATCACAATCGATGGATCATGCTTTATTTAACGTACCTATACGTTTTTATTCAGCTCGGATAAACTAAGCTTAACTTTTGAATGGGCACAAAAAAATCGCCTGAATGAACCTTGTTGATACGATGGTCATAATTATTGATCAAAGCTTCATCATGAAAATGTCGATGGCAAGAAATTCTACTTACTCCATGGTACTTACTCTTTACTTACTTACACAGTATCTATATAACACACTGCCCTTACCTCAATGTCATTTGTGATCGATACCACATGTTGTCTTTTTCTTTCATACTCCTATACTTACAAAACTCTATTACACAAACGTGTATACGTCGTCACCACGCAATTCAATGATATATATTTTTTTTTAATGCAACAATTTAACCTTATATTAAAGTCCAGGATTGAGGAGGTCAGATAGGCGGTCGCTCCTTGTAAAACACTGGTACTCAACTGCATCCGTTCAGACTGGAAGCCGACCCCAACATAGTTGAGAAAAGGCTAGGCAGATGATGACCAGTAAAAAGAGAGGCATGTCATAATACTTCTGCTAAACTTCCAAATAAGTGATATTATGTACATTGCTGTACTACGATTGTACAAATGTCTCACGTTATTATCAATTCCGAGAAGCGAACACTAATAGACGTGTAACGAGACACACGATTGAATATCACGGCTTTGTAATTAACCGATTATCACCAGTTTGTAATTACCTAATCGTACTAACTACGTCAGATGCTGACGCTACACATATTAATACAAGGTGTTAGAAAAGTACTCGTTAAAATAAGTTATTTTAAATTACTACATAAGTAAGTGAATTTTCTTTATAATGTCAACCTATAAAATGTTGTATTCACTTCTTTTTTGAAAAAGTGTGTCTATGGATTTTCCTGCCGTTTTCACTCCATAACACACTCTCATTGGAACCATGCACATAGCTATTGACGTATCTTAAGCACCCGTAGTAGGTCTATATGAAATGAAAACCTTTGGATTTTTGCTGCGCATATTAGATGTGTGCTACACAAATATTAACAAACTATTTAATGCCGGCTTTGCAGTCTGTCTACCCTGTAGGCATTATTGTAAAATTTTGTACAAACATTATTCAGTTGATGTTTATTTTCAAAATACAATAAACCTTTTGCCTAAGGTAGGGAAATAAAGTATTGTATTACTGACTGCAATGTAAATAGTAACATGCTCATACAATATCGTAATATTTACATAATGTACCTAAATTATGAAAGGAAAACTTTAATATAGTCATTTTATTAACCCCCGACGCAAAAACGACGGGGTGTTATAAGTTTGACGTGTCTGTGTGTGTGTGTGTGTGTGTGTGTGTGTGTGTGTGTGTGTGTGTGTATGTGGCATCGTAGCTCCCAAACGGACGATCCGATTGTAATGCGGTTTTTTTTGTTTAAAAGGTATGTCAGTCGGGAGTGTTCTTAGCTATGTTTGGTGGAAATCGGTTCAGGTCTTCAAGGTCATCAGCTCGTTTGCTAGATGTGATAGGAATGTTACACGCTCAGTTTACTTGCAAGTATAAGTGGGATCTGAAATTTGAAACACTAATGTCTTTTGGAACCACTGAGCTGGTCTGCTGTTAGGGCACGAAGGTAGGAGAAGTAACCCTGAACTGCCTTTTAGTAAACCCATCGAGTTTGGGCTCGTTGAATTTGTCTTGACGAGTTCTCTTCATGTTTCTGATTGACGAGAACCTGATGCTGGAAATGGGATGTGGCGGATGAAACCCTGGAATGCCGGAATGAAACGGATAAACCGATTTATATTTTTGCTGAAAATCTAGAATGTCCAAAGGTTAATCTTTATTGTTTCTCAATCTGTGCAATTCTCCCAGAGCCAGTTTGTCATGAGGATTGTTAAACAGCTTCCCTTGGCCGAGATCGCATATAGCGACACCATCTTAAGATAAAATAAATTAAATGAAAGAAGGAAAAATTAAGGAGCTCCTTTAAAAAGCATGAAATAAAATAAAATTATAAATTTAAAAAAACCCCCGACCCAAAAATGTACGCAATAATTATGACAAAAGGTTAAAAATGCTAAACGCTATAAAAAGCAAAAAATAACTTTTAACACTACGTAAACTAAATTTTGACGTGTCGGGGGACCGCTTTTTACCTTCATAAATACTTACATAAATCAAATGATACCTACCTAATTACAACATTCGTTTAAAAAAAACACGTATAAATAATAGTAATGAATTAGAGCGGTCCCCCAACACGACAAAATTTAGTTTACGTAGTGTTAAAAGTTATTTTTTGCTTTTTATAGCGTTTAGCATTTTTAACCTTTTGTCATAATTATTGCGTACATTTTTGGGTCGGGGGTTTTTTTATTCTACTATGCATAAATAGTTCCTACTTTTGAAAATACTTTTCTAAGCTTTAGCTAAACACACCATTTCAGTCTGAAATATGAAATCCTCCGAGCCTTTTCCCACCTATGTTGGGGTCGGCTTCCAGTCTAACCGGAGCTGAGTACCAGTCATTTACAAGAAGCGACTGCCTATATGACCTCCTCAACCCCGTTAACCGGGCAACCCAATACCACTTGGTTAGACTGGTGTCAGACTTACTGGCTTCTGACTCCCCCTAACGACTGCCAAGGATGTTCAATGACAGCCTGGACCTACAGAAAGTTTCTATACTTACGACGTAATACAATCTCCATGGTAACAATAAGAACAATCTACCATAGTAACTTACCATAAATACATCGAACCTCCTTACGTAGGAACGAAAAACATTGTGTTTGTCGTTACGTCATCAATAGACGCCAGACAGCCGCGACAGGCAGACGTCTTCGTCTCGACGCGATAATCGATCAATTAATAAAAAGGATGAAGCTGAGGTATTTACAATAACTGGTAGTTGACGATATTATTTATTGAGGTAATTAACCTGCTTTTAAGTTACGAGGTTCTTAAACTGTACTCATTTGATGAGCAAGTGGGTAAATACATACCTACATATATTGTTATAGAAGTCAGTGACTAAATAAAAACAGCAGTAACCTCGGCGTCTACAACGATGTTTTTTAGAAGAAAGAAATTTAATTTTCTTAGCTTTTCAAAAAAAGTAAAAAAGATCTCTTTGGGAAGTCTTTTCATAAACGGTTTTATGTCGAATTTTTAATTCCGTTTTGAATAGCAGAACGTGTAAAGGTACTGATGTAAATATTAATATAAAAAAATACCTACATAAAAGTCCAATCACATCATCACAAACGGAAAATTTAAAATTCCTGTTCATCCTGTATTTTTTATTGAAGCTTTTATTCATATAAAAAAGGTGCCGCTTCACTTTATTTCGAATATTTCAATTTGATCGGTTTAAAATTCATTTTTTATTCAATAGTTTTATTGCAGTTTTTTCAAAGCAGATTTCACACCCCGCAAACATACATTCATATACGTATTTTCAGAGCCTAAAAATCTGTGCTCTGCAATGGGCATATACAAAAGGACAGCCCATTGCATAATATGCCTTATGTTACATAGTACAAAGTACAAAATACTCAAAACATCACATAGGTACTATATGATTTAACGCAATGCTTTAACCCCAAACTCTTAACCTCAGGAAGTGACACCCTATGACCTACGAACAATTTACATCACAGTACTATGATACAATGTTGTTCACAAGATATTGATCATCCAGCATCACTTAGTTTCAATAGACGGCCGTTCAGTGGCTTTTAGACGACACACTGCAATTTTTAAGTAGTCCGAGGGGTTTGTTAGCGCTCATAAATCAGTATGGAAATGAATGGTAGTACGCACATAAGAATGATCAGGTATTTAGCCGGAATCAGACTGGCTGAAAACTTTGATGAAACACACGATTTTCTTCAACGACTGTCGGTCAACTTTTTAGTTTTCCGTGTACGGCCACTCAAGGGGAAAAACGAGAAACTATTACTACTAAGACTTTACTGTCCGTCTGTTCATCTTTCAACAAGTTAAATCGTATCTATTGAACTGTAATAGTAAGACAGTCGTTTTCACAGATGATGTATTTCTGATGCCGTTGTAACAACAAATACGTACTGAAAACTGGAAGAAATATAATGTCTATTTGGTTTCCGTACAACAGACGTGTTTTTTGCTTGTTTTGTTCGATATTGTCTGGTCATAGCCTTGATGTCGTTACAGACCCCTCATAATTTCCTTATGAACGTCTACTAGCCCGAGGCTTAGGTCAGTCTAGAGTTAGAAATCACTAATTAGACATAGGGACATCTACCCTTCACATAGAGGGGATGTTTTTTTTTCTCATCTGCTTCATAGGGCGTCGTCGATATATACGGCGGGTGTGAGGGAATCAATTTTTTGATTCAGTGATCCGTTTGTGAAATATTAAGGTTTAAAGTGGTTCCTTTGGGGTTTGTTAGTGAAGGGCACTTATTGGTTCGATAGGTCCCTCTGTCTGTGTTTGGGATTTTTAGTACTGGAGAAAAGTTTTAGGTACGGTAGAAAGTGTGACTATAAAAATATTATCAAGACTAATTAACAGCCTTAGATTAAACCATCATTAATTCTTGAATAACTTTATATCGCACTTGCAAGTCTAAAATTCGGATTCTTAAAAGTTGGTACCTAGATAATGTAGAGACTGAGAAAGGACATAGGACTACGCTACTTTTTATCCATGTGCGGAAAGTATTTCTCTAGGAACAATGGGAGCCTCTGAGATAGTACAAATAAAAAAATTAACCGGAAGAATATTATAATATTTTCTAATTAGTTTACATTTTCTTGTCTTCCTCTCACTTGTTTTTCTTTACTAATACCAGCTTATGACGGCATTGATAGAGTATTTTTTGTTCTTCGAAAAACTTTCCTCTTCATTTTGTATTTTATTTTTCATAAAAAAGCGAGGCTATCAAAAGATTATTTTGTTTCTAAACTTTCGTTTTTTTGTTCTTACTATCCTTCTTTTAAAATTGTGAGGTGTTTACTTTATCTTATTTTATTTATAATGGCATAATTGAATAACTAAAAAGATTTTAAGTATTGTTTGTTTTAGTAACACTTCGCTAACACTAAACCCCAATTAGGAGATCTGGTTAATTTTAGCTAGAGCTTCTTTTCATTAAGAGCTCGGGCCAAATAACTTTGCAATACTCAGGTTAACCATTCTGAAAACTTACGTCTTTACACTAACGAGATTTTCAAACTAAGATGTGGCTTCAACTTTAATATTTCTTAAAGCAGTGGTAGAATTCCTTTACATTTTCGCAATGAATGAGAACTTTGAGAGTTTTGAAGTAAGGTCCACCTAGAGTTTAACTTTTAGCATTTATCAGTAGATTTTCACCAAATCCCCAATTAATTTTGTCTGCATATAGTACGGGGTCTGACCGCTCGCTCCAAAATTGCTTGGCGCCCTGATGCACTCGCTAACTAGGTAATCATTTGCCTGCATGTTGCAGTGCTGACGAACATGTAGGCATTTGCAGTGGTTGTGTTTGTGTATGTTAGGGTTAGGGCTGAACACCTGAAATATCAGATGCTCAGAAATTCCTTAGCGAAAATACACAAAAAAACTTTCTAAAAGAGACTCATGTCAATATAACCTTGAATGTAATTGTGACTAATTCTGAAGATAATATGTCAGGTAATAAAAGCAGAGCTCACACTAGTGTTATATCAAAACTGTGAGATTCTACCATTAAATTCAAAGCAAACCTAGACTACCACTGCAGAGCATTGGACAAAGTTTCTATTCAAATACAGAGTTACCTAGATACACAGAAGCTACTCAAAGCCGTGCCCTCTGGCTTTGAGAAATAGGAAATAGATTACCTGAGTACAATCGCACAAAGGGGCACAATTATAGTGCAGCCCTGTCAATAACACAAAGCCAATGAAATCGATCCCAGCCGCCTGAGTCTGTAGCAAAGATACCTTCCATAACGAGACCAGACACCCTTTGTGTCTGGTCTTTGTGTCTGGTCACAAGACCTGGTGTTTCAGTCTAATTGAAACACACCAAAGGTTATCATAAATTACATCTGCTGTCTCCCGAAATCCTGTCAAGGGTTGGAGCTTGTGTCGGCAACAGCCGTTGTAACCCTGCGATGCCGCGTCGGCGATAGCGGCGTGTCTGCAGCGAACGGGATAGCTGACGTAGCAAATGAACATTTGCACACGTACAATGTAATTTGGGACGTCAGATAATTTGAAGCAGGGTTATTGTGTTAGACGCTCCGTTTTACTGATATGAGCATGTTTGTTTAGCAAATACTGGCTTATCTTAATTTTCCCCTCCGAAACTCGCGGAATATAATAAAAAAATATTTAATATGTCTGCTGTTGTCTGTTGACGATAAAACCTACACGTTAAGAGTACCTGCACACCATAGACTAAACAGTCTCAGTTTTTTTAACGAAAATCGTGAATTTAAATGTTTTGTCGCCTCTTACACCGCCCAAACACTTGACCGTTGTGCGTACTGCCTTTCATTTCTATACTTATAAAGCGCTCAATCCAACTATCAGCCATCTAAAAAGCCTGCAATGTGGTCTCTAAACATAACACAAAACTCTATGACTCTTTACAGCTAAGTCTTTCTCTGGTACTCTCTAACTACTATCCGACAATATGAATTGAAATCTTCAAACAGATTCAACAGCATTCACGAACTCTCAGGACATCATGAAACAGGCCGGGAAACAGCGTTCACAGAAATTCTCTCAGGGCACATATAGCAGTAGAGTAATTAAATAATTCCATCCTGATTCCTGTCTATCACATAGAGAGTGTCTATCTCAAAGCCTACCTGTTCACACTAAATGAACAGCCGGGGAAATGTGACCAGTGGACTGAAACGGTATCTTACGGTGGAATGCCATCAAAGAGAGACCAAATGCAGGCTCCGTTTAGATTAGAAGGATATTTTGAATTTTGTTTTTAGAACTTTGGTGTTCATTTGTTTTTTTTGTTTTTGTGTACCGGCAGGGGAGATAATCCTGCTTTATAATAATTATGCTGTTTTCAGCAATTTTGTGACGGTATTTGTTGCGAGACAAAAAAATACTTCATGAATGGAAATTGTAACCAACTGTTTTCAGGTGTCTTAATAAGATTGTTAAGTTACTGTCATAGTAAGCTCCCTAATAGATACTTGCCTAGCACAACATTTTGGAAAACTTCTTCTCCTGAATAACCCTCAGTCTCCAAGCAAACTTCGTACTTTTCATCTAACTTCATAAAGTACCCAGGATATTAAAGCCTAGGTACGAGCCACACTATTACTAAAACCTAGGTATACGCGTAAAGGAACAGATATACAGAAAGATTCGCTAACTTACGCTCACCACGTGGCCAATACAACTGACCGTATAACAAAAAAGAGCTTACTATATAAACGGCAATTATCATAAAATTACGATCCGTATTAATTAATGGTTCAATTAAATACGTAATTGAGCCGATTGAACGTGAAATATTACTCAGATTTATTACCGTATTTTAAGTGAATAAATTAAAGTAGTTCAATAACCAATTAATTTTTAATAAATGGGTTTATCTGAGGGCTGTTGGTGTTAAGAAATATTCTGAATATTTGTTTGTGGAAATCATCATCATCATCATCAGCCTATCGCAGTCCACTGCTGGACATAGGCCTGTTTGTGGAAATAAGTTGAATTAATTAATATTCATCACCTGCGTTTTTTGATACGAAAATATTTTATATCCATCATAAAAGTGTTAATAATAAAACAACGAAACATAACTGTGTACTTATGACCGTGTCTCATCGGACATTCCATTTCACATTAGGTGTAATGGAATTATTCCACATTCTTTCTTCGCAGCCGTTTCCCAGTAAATAAATTAGCAATAAAATTACTCAATCAATAAGACTTTTATTGGACCCATAAGCTAAAATATTTACAATAAAAACTCCGTATCAAATTACTAGAATGTACAATACCTACAACTATGTATGAATGAAAAAACCGGCCAAGTGCGAGTCGGACTCGTGCACGAAGGGTTCCGTAAATTACAGTTAAATCAACCTATCTCAAAAACTATAAGAGATACTTTGATCAAACCAAAAATCGTTGAAAGAGTTAATTAGCATGCATCACCTCTATTTTTTTTAGAATTTTATACCCCGTAGTTATAAAAATAGAGGGGGGGGACATACTTTTTACGACTTTGAGAGCTGATATCTCAAAAACCGTTCACTTTAAGAAAAATGTTTTTTAGAAAACTTTATATCATTTTAAAAGACCTTTCCATTGATACCCACACGGGTATGTACATCGAAAAAAATTTCATCCCTCAGTTACATGTATGGGGCCCCACCCCAATTTTTTACTATTTAGTGTCATATTTTTGTAGCGGTTCATACAACACATATTCCCATCAAATTTCATCACTGTAGTACTTATAGTTTCCGAGTAAATCGGCTGTGACAGACGGACAGACGGACAGACGGACAGACGGACATGACGAAACTATAAGGGTTCCGTTTTTGCCATTTTGGCTACGGAACCCTAAAAACCCAACATGCGTTGGATAAGCGAAACCGTTACTCTTATCTAATTAGCTGTTGCCAACAGGAAATCTAAACTATACCTAAACAAATTTGAATAACAGCGGCTTAACCACATGGGTTCATTAAAACTCCTAAGTTAAAACTACTTATGTATTTCATTAGGCAACAATCCAGCACTCAAACAGGCCATCGAACAATTAAGTTAGACACGATCCGAGGACCTTAGGCTATTCTAAAAAAAATGGCCATTTCCGATATTTTTAGAAACCAGTCCAACAAGTTCGGCCCTGTCTGGAGCCAAATAGCATTTTAGAGGTGAAACGTGTCAGAACGAGATGAATGCAGGTTTTTAATAAGTCGAAATAGGATGGCAGATCCGCGAATTCTTTCGTGGTTCACCCAAAGTTGGCGGTTGGTTCTACGTCACCATCGAGTGTAGGTGGGCTTGGGAAGCTAGGAACGACCGTTGGAATAATGTGAACGGAAACGAGGTGCCCAAATTATTCGACGCTGGCTGTTTCACTGGCGTAATGACGATGCTTATCACGCAATCGAATTATGAGTACGTTACGTCATTTCATAGGGCGAGAAAGCCTTACTAACAGAGTACCTACCTACATAACTTTTGTATTTATGAAATTACACTAAGTGCTGTGAAGGCCACAGCAATAACTAAAGCTGTAACTAGCATTAATTTACAACGTACTCCTTCAAACCCTCTCTCAAGCACCTATGTATATATTTCCTAACATAAAAAAGGCAACATGAATATTCACACAAACATAAAACGAAACATCCATCATTCGTAGCCATAGTTCTTGTAATCGGACACCAGCAAAAGAAACAGTTAAAACATAAATTGACTGCTGTTACTAAGGCGGGCCATTCTAAGCCATGTTATTTGGCAATGCCAAAAAAGGCCCGCTCACTGACTTTCACTCCGTAGTCACTGGTGAAAAAATGTGCCGACCTTTCTAGAGACGGGGGCTATAGAACCATTAATTGTGTAGACATGCCAACTCTTTGATAACTTAGAAACATTACTTTGAAAAGTGTTATAATTACCTACAAATCGTTGCAAGGTTCATTCTGTTACTTACTTAGTTCTAAGGGCGCAATGTAGACTTTAACTCAGCCGATAGAAGTTTGGACTCATAAATCAGTATAAAGATGAAAGGAAGTTCGCGCTTAAAAACGATCAGGAATTTGGGCGGTATCAGACCGACAAAATTTTTTGATTGAATTTACAATTTCTTTTTTTTTAATCCTACCATCTGGCCAACTGTCGGTCGTCTGTTTAGACTGTAGTACGGTACGGTAAGGCTTTTGATCAAATTTGAACTAGCCGTAGTCCTATATCAAACGGTCTATCTTAGTTTCGGTCTACCTATGTATGTACAAGTTACGTGTTACGCTTTCATGGTATTGCGGTAGTGTCTGGATTTGATAGATTGATATTGAGATGGATTGAACATGTTCTGTGCCTTTGTACTTGATAGTTTGCGTGTAAATTAAGACAGGGCTCGAGTGAAACTGTATACATGTATGTTTGTATCAGCCAGTAATAAACGTACTACTGTTAGAGTGAAACTGGTCTTGCAATTATTCCAAATTGAGATATTGACACATTTGGGACCGAAAATAAAACGGTCTTACTACAATAGAGTAAGACAGGCGATCAACACGCATTTAAGAGAAATTCTCCATACATTTTTTCTTAAACACGTGACGAACGCTTGCTTAACTGTGTGTAACTTTTGTAGTAAAAACATAAGGGTTTTGGGTCATCCCAAAGTAGCAAAGGTTATTTCTTACTAAATATAATTCTTGCATGACTGACCCAAAAGCTTACTACAAAGTTACTCTTCTGCAAACGACTGTACCATCTCCCATAAAAATAAACATAATCTATGCGCATCTGCGACTATAGTGTCGCAAGCGACACAGGCGGGTTTCTAATGACGCGCGGCCGTTCCGCTGCCTACGAATAACGGGTCGTTAAGACGAAGGTAACCATCTCTCGTACTACATACTTTACCATGTACTTGCAACGTCATGACAACGGGGGCCAGCTGTACTTGTGTGAGTACAAGACTTTATGAACTGTGGAATGTTTAAAAACAGAACTATGGAATGAAAAATAAGGATTAAATACTTTTTGGAGTATTTTAAAGATATAGAGTCTGTACGCGATGCTGGCCGCAAATAATGCTGGCCGAAAATAATGTCATCAAATGTCATTTGGTTTTGACAAGCAGATTTTTTTGTTTTGTTTGTTATGTTATTTCGTTCAGAAATCAATAAAAACCTGCCTTGCCTATTTATTTTTGTGCCTTGGTTATCAAACTCACTCAATGTGAATTGACGATTTCAGAGAACAGTTAAGAGTGATTAAAACAACACTGACGGCAAAATAAGTCTAGACATAAAGTCGGAAATCGACACAACCCGCTCCCACAAACGCTAGCACTATGACAAAATCTGTAAACACACATATCTGTTTACATACATAATTGCGTTAGCTAGCTTTCATCACAATATGGCATCATCTAGTTAGCTGTCCGGTTATCTGACGGAATATCCGTGAGCCAATTTACGTGAACAATCCCAAACCAAGCTGGTTTCTGTTGGCTGATAACTGACAGTTATTTCGGTTCATGATTAATTAGTTTCTGAAATTCTATTCAGACCTTCATGTTGGCTAAGTTGTAAACTTTGAATGACGTAGCTGAGTTTGTGTGGCTTAGTTTATTCTTGTGTTGGACAAGTTCTGTGTCTGGAGTGTTTCTAGTTCTGTGCATGTTTGATGCCTTATCTTTTTTAAAATAAAATCCGATCTTTTGCTAGTTCTTTTTTTGAAACTAGTTGAAAAGTGAATAGTAAAATGGGCTTTTAATAAATGCGTCGTCGTCATTCATCATTTGCAGCCTTACTTCGGGCATAAAGGCTCTTTTCATGAAGTAACTAACGTACAGTACTGTATTATGAATGTTTTGAATAAAAACTAGAGTTATTACGAGCTTTAGTATTTTTTTTCTAGCAGTTTACAGTCCTATTATACTACCTTCCTTGAGAGGGTTACATTTAAATTATTCTAGAATCACAATCAACTCTAGACTACTGTCAAGATTTTAATTTTCTATAAAAGTAAGGACAATAATAAAAACTAAAGGTAAAAGGGCAGGACACCGTAATGCGCAATAACAATGCAAGAAATATTTTTCTAAACTCATGATGCAAGAGGAAACATTGTGAGCAAGACAGTACATCATTATAGAGTCGCTTGTGTCCTCGACAGTACACTTCCGTGTTTTTTTCCACGGTTTATTGTACAGTAATATCAGTGGGAATTTTACCTTAATAATGTTGCCATCATAGAATACTACCTTACATAAGTACGTACTCTAAATTAGCCTTCGCGTTGTGCCAACATTTTGTTGCCACGGCGAAACGATTGCGGAAAATAAGCAAATAAATACCTCCTCATTATTTGCGAAATTATCTTTAAGTGGTGCTTATTAGAAATTGTTTTGATAAACAAACTTATTTTGTTTCTTATTTTCTTTTATTTATTCGTAAATTAAATAGTCGGCTGTACACTTGTATCGCAGTACATTCACCTCTAGATTACACTAGAGTACATTAAACAAGTTACATATTCTAGTATTTAGGACAGAAATCCGCAACGAGTAGTTGTCAGTCGAGCTCAATAGTTATCAAAGTGTTACGATTATGCATAGAACAGAGTCCAGCAGTTGACGAGTGACGACACATAACGCACATTGTTTATTAATACGAGATTCTTATCGCAGTTATTACTGCGCTCGTGTATACAGACTCCGCGGCCGGATACCTGCAGGTACCGCACTTGCATAAGTGAGCCTGCCAGTCGAGTAAAAACCAGGCATGTGGGCATGCCACTAAACAGTTATGACTATGGCACAATTCGAAATGTTTCAAAATCTCCTACATAAAATGTCAGTCGCTACTAGTTCGTTTAAATATAAAACTGGAGTTTAGCCAACCAGCGGAGCGCACGCGACGTCCCTGTTCCCGTGAAAATTATAATTAGGAAATTTATATTTACCGTGTTACTCGATTCGGGTATGGTATCATTATTCTGTATTACGCCCCCGCCGCGATCTTAGCTGGGGACTGTCAACGTGAATACATTGATTCGAGCCGACAATTTACTCTTTTCATGCACATGAGAAATAACGTTCCAATAGCCTCAATCCCAGCGAATTAACTGACTAATTGAAATGTTTTCAATGGATTTTTTGCTTCCATAGCATCAGGTAAGTAAATAAAGCATTGAGTCGCGGCAATCATGACCCTTCACTTGGCTAAGTGCGTCTGAGCCGTGGGTGGTGTATGACGTACAAACATCTAGATTGGAAGCTCACAAATGTGAAGTACACAGCGTCTATCAATTTGCGTGAAAATTGACCAATATAATGTAGTAGTGAGTGAAGGTAGGCCGTAATGAATGGCTAATGGGATGAACAAGGAGGTTAGCTAGCATAATGGAGTCGTATAATGCCACTATGGCGTGCATCAGCAGTAATTGGAGGCCACTTAGGCACAATAGTGATCTTTGCACATTTTCGCTTCACAATGAATGCTCTATGATTTGTACGTTAATGAGACGCGCATTTGAGCGCTATAGGAAGAAAATGGCGACCTTGGTGAATGAATCAGTAAATGCGTCGTTAATGAAGCAAGACAGACCTTTATTCGTGCATGCTCGTGCCCACGCTAGCTCGCCCGTTGTTCCATTGTGTCTGCTTGTCTGGACTTTGGCTGGTGTTTATGAAAAGCGTATTATCGCTGCCAAAACGTTGCTGGGAAAACTCCTTTGTTTTACTTTTCTGTAGTTACAAAGTTGCCATCTTTTATACGTAACTACAGCTAGGTTTAGTGTCTCCAATTTATAGGTATTAAACCAAACCGATTCCCACACATAATAAGTGTTTTGCATGACGTGTTTTATTAAAAAAAACTTAAATTATATTCTACAGTTTTCACCTAAAACGTAGTAAACAACATAACATGCGCATTAATATCATTTGAGCATAAGATAAAAGCATTAGCTGGCTAACTAGCCGAGGCCAAGAGTAGCTGCGTCTTAACCCTTGAGGCGAACTAGTATGAGTGTACCTACATATGCACAGATAGTGTGCTCGTTAGTACAGTCGCGGACATTGTATTGAAGTTGTCTCTGTTTATATTTTAAAACAACTGTCACTATTATTGCCTACGTTTTTGAAAATAACAAATATTTAGGTCGTTTATATACGGGTTATAATGTAGCTGTGTCGTAATCACTGGATTTTGTTCCGGTTTTGGAAGTCTGAGAGCCGAGTAGTAAGAAGAGTTTTAAGAAAGTTACATATTTTTAGGTTTGGTTAAAACGTTTTGAATAAAATAAAAGTTAGTTACTTTTATCTTCAATTGTAATGAAACGTCACTAAGATAATTTAATTTTCTCACATTTTGAAATAAAAGTATATTTATTTTGTCTTTTTGTCTCTTCTTCCTTACGTCCACATCTCGACCTACCTCAGTCTGCTCCAAAAATCCTCAATAGTGGTCACAGTCTTACGTTTCTGACAGTACCGACGTAAGCGAGGATAGCTCGACCAACTCAATCTTGTCTCCGAGATGCTCAGCTGTTTAGGAGGCTCCCCATTATTTCATTACCGACTGCGCAGGAATGAAACGGTATGTGATCCAGGATATTATACGAGTGACGTCATAATATTAACATGTGGTCGGTTACCTTGGAAGAAAATCCTTGATTTTGTCTCCGAATAGTTAATACAATAAGAGCTAAAACTTTTGCGGCCGTTGCCAATACCTATTCTAAACACCTGTTAATTCACTGACTAGAGATAGAATATTGACATTAGCACCATACGAGTGCTGTCAAATTCCTATATGTAATACCCAAAATACTGATAGATACAATATTGAAAGCGGTCGCTAGTTGGCCGATAGTTTGATGGGGTTCATAAAACAGTATGGAAATGTAACCACGGTCGGTCATGTATCCAGCCAGTATCAAAACCAACTAAAAAGTTTGAATGGATTCACGTCTGTCAATGAGGGTTTTCTAAAATGGCAATCCACGAGGTGGCAGCACCGAGTCGTCAGGTCCAGATAACTGTCAAAGTGCTTATCTTTACTATGAATAGTGAACGATTTTAGTGTTTTTTTTATTTTATAATTAAAGCACTGCATTATTGTTTTACTATTGCGGTTGAGTAAATAAAAAAAACTAAATCATATTGTGTTAACAAATTTTTCAACAAGCTTTTCCTTAGTACCAGTGACTTTTGCACCCTCTCTCTTAGCTCAATTTTTAGTTCGGAAACCTTATTCTGACCGTAGTCCATAATAAAATCAATAACACTTCCAATATAACATAATTTCAATACACAATAAGTTCGGCACCTACAATTCCATACTATTTGACAGCTGTTTGGACCAGACGCATACGTGGCGCCACCCGGTGGCAGAAAAAATTTCAAAAACCCTCATTGTTTTGATTGTCAAATAACCATCGAAAACAGAAACGCTATGACAATTAAATTGATGATTAAATTGATTATTCTAAATTATATTGAATGTTCCTTTTAGGAAAACATGCAAATTCTTAAAAACTCTGTTACAACCGCCTACAATCAGAGCCAATTTTATTCTTAAAGCGACTCAAAAAATAATCTCAAAAGAGGTGAAAATGTGAAAGATAAAGATAAGATCTTTATATAGTAAAAAAAGTTTTTCCCAACTTATAAGTGACTCATAAAAGCCAGTATGTTTTCCATCCACTTAATTTATTTTCAGGCGTAAGTAGGCGCAGGGTTGAATCGCCTACGTACCTTTTACATTTCAGTATCAAGCCCTTTTTACACACATATGTATAATCTACATTGTACCCTTAATAGGGTTTTCGGCAAATAATTGTTTAATGCTGACATCGGGATTTAAAATCTTTTCGCATTAAGCTGACCCACTGTTTTCCTAATAAAAAGGCAATTTGAGTCTAAAAATATTTTAGCAAAGGTTAAGTACTTTGTCCAACTTTTCGAGGTTATTTTGTAGGTACATAATAATAAGCATCTATTTTAAGCAGATGATTATGATGTATACCTCTACATACAACAATTTGCTTTTTCAGACACTTTTAATATCAAGTAACAGTGCTCCCATGCATCTTTTGCGCTGAATTTTTTTTGCACCACACATTCCGAATGGCAAAAAAATTATTGCCCAGTTTCAGGTATCATAATTTAAGCCGGTAGTTTTCAATTGTTATTCCGTAGAATGGAAAACTGAGAGGAAAATTCGCCAATTTGAAAGCGCTGGGTTATAATTATTCATAGGGCCGATTTTCCGATAGTCAAATAACTTTTATCTGACGAATAATTATAGCGGTTTCACATATTTTCGATGCAGCTACATATTTTTTGATACAAAAACGTTTTATATATGTATAAATATATATATTTGCTATAAAAACGTCAAACATAGAATGGTCCCACATAGTTAAAAAACAAATGACAAAATACACGTTCTATTCCACTAGGTCACTGTAATTCAGCTTAACATTTTCAGCAGTAATACCCCGAATCCTTATACATTATAGAACTAAAGGCTTTGTCGAGCAGTTGCCAACAAGTACCCACCCGTGGCGTACACGTGGCCGTGACTTGTAAGGCTTTAGCTACATCAACATGAATTTTATAGCCGACCACTGAAGCCTGAAGCCTGTTTGAAGTTTGTACAAATCGACGTCTATTTTAACGTATGAATTGTGAAATTCTTGTCAAACAATCCTTACTTAGGTACATAATACGTATAAACATGAAAGTTTGTATGTGTGTATGTTTATTACACTTTTCGCAAAAACTACCGGATAGATTTTCATGACATCATCAGCCTTTTTATCGTCCCACTGCTGGGCACAGGCCTCCTCTCACACGGAGAAGGATGAAACTGGGAATTAGTAAACAGTAATATAGTTTGTATACCAGAATAACATATAGGCTATTTTTATCCATGCTCTAGAAGAAGTACCCTCAGAAAGCGGGTGAAACCGATGGCTGAGTCAGTATACAATTTTCATGTAACCAAGAATGCCTATAAGTAACTTGTCACCATTCTCTAATACCACAAACAAAGGTATTAAGTTAAGGTCGAACAACACATTACAGGGTACAGACGAGGTCAAAACCGCCCTTTGTCGCCGCTGAAGTACTTACAGGAGCCACTCAGTTATTCATGAAATAAATATGTTTCTTTGTATAGAAAATATTTTTGTCGAAGATCTTGTGATGTGTGGGAATGTGGGATTTTGATGGAGGCTGTTTTTTGGGTCTTTAATGTGAGGTTTTTTGATAATGATGGGGTTGACACAACCTTATAGGACAAAAACCTCTAAAATTAAAACAAAATCTTAAACACCAGACTTAACAGCCGTACGATAATTCGTACCTAATAGTACCTAATTATAATATTTTTTTTGCCATAAATAAAGAATAGAATCTTGCAAATATTAATAATGATAATTTGAAAAATATGGCTCTGGAGTAATTTTTGTATTCATTTGGTAAACTTAAGTACAAATGGATAACTTGTTTTTAACGAAAATGTGTGCCTTTTAAATATTATCATAAATCTTAGCGATAAAACAGTACAACAAAAGTAAATAGTTCAAATGACATTGGAATATTTTTCGTATCAGTAAATATTATTGAGATATCCAAATGACTTGAAATTCTATTAGGCAAATAGAAATATTTTTTTCAAAGAGACAGCGCAGACCTGGTTCATAAAGGGCTTAAGAAGGAACATGGTGGGTTTTAGTCAGTAAGAGTCTGACACTCCCTCACGCTGTAACCACAGAGCATCATTTAATGATACCCCTTCAAAAACAAAATATAATATAAAACATTTTTCTTTACCTTTACTTTTATAGACGCGTGGTATCAAAAAACTTCAGTTACTTGTAGAAATATTTAAATAACTAAACCTATTTAGTGTACTTTAGTCCTTATCTTATAAAGTAACGTTATCGCGATGACTCGTTAGGTTTCATGATAACGTATCTATACTGAAATAGAATTCTTTCAGTTATCGTATTTCCCTTCGTACTTATGCGGAAATTATAATAATAAGGCGACCATTATGCATAAATAGGTAGGTATTTGTACTCTTTGCAGTGAAAATAGTATGTCTGCCTATATTGTATTGTAGTCTAAAGTTACTCTGAAAACAAATGCACCAATGATATAAAATTCAATGAAACAAACAGTTAAAACCAGATCAAATCTATAGGTTTTGAAACGTAATATTACCGTTGTTTTAACTCTAAAGAACAATTATAATCATCTGAAAAATCCAGTTCATCCTAACTTTTCTTCTGAATTTCAGTTGTTTTAAGAAACCGTAAAAAAAAACAAAAGCACATCTTGAATTCCTCATTAATTACATTCGATACCAAATATCCACTTCCTTACATAAACGCATTTATAAAGAGCGCAGCAAGAAACTGCATTCAGTTGCATACTGCACCTGACAATAGAGCAATTTGCATGCATTACAATAATTTGTCATTATTAGCGTATGCAGATTAGTTGTGTATATCTTAACACTTCGATACTAGGATTTTGTCTGATATCGCAGTACTATAAGTACGTAAATAGGTATCTTCTTTGTATATAATATAAAAAAAATAATTAATATCAAATTATCGTGTCACAATGTTAGTTACCTTACATCTCCAAAACAGCGTTACTGATTTTTATCAAATTTTATATGCATATTAGGTCTGAGATTCGGCTACTCGCTATTTTTATAGGTTATTCACCCTTGACTAGAAATAATTTATATGTATGTTAAAACAACGTTTGCCGGCTCAGCTAGTTTTTTTGTAATTATTTTGACATCCAAACTGCAGGTCGTGCTCAAAATGTAACACAATTTATGCTAAAATCCCTTCTGCTAGGGATTTCACTAGAATCCTATTAAAACTACATACTACGTGCTCCCGACAACACGGCACGTTCGTTACCGAAAATGTAAGACAATGTGTGCAATTACTAGTCTTCTGTCTGCGGCTTTACCCGCGTCCTGTAGAAACTACTACGTGCACTAATGATGGAAAGTAACCTATAGCCTCCCTCGATAAATGGACTATCTCATACTGAAAGATTTATTTTTATAATTACAGAGATTAATCTTTCAGGCAAACACACTTACTAACTCCTTTTTCTCCTCCCGCAGTGGGTTAGCGGTGAGGGAGTGTCAGACTCTTACTGACTAAAAACCGTCGTGTTCCCTCATAGGCCTTTTATGTACCAGGGCCGTGGTAACTCTTTCGAACGATCCCGCAGATCTCAGTTCCACCTTACGCTGACGTCCAGGAATGGGAAAATAGTAGGCATAAGGAAAAACTATCAAAACCAACTCTTCCGTATACAAATAATAGAAATAAATAGTCAATGCGTCTTTATATCCTCATATAATCTATTATTAATTAATGTTATCATAAATATTCATACAATATACGTACAATAACATGTTGTAAATAGAAATATGTACAGTCAACTTCAGGTCAGTGGTAACAGTTTTATAGGAAAATCGTACTTATTACTATTGAGTTGAGGTGCATGACAGTTACCACTGAAGTGCGGTCTACTGTACTTACAGAACAGAATATAATAATTTGATGTACAAATGTGTACTTGTGTTTCAAAGTCTGTCATTACTAGGACTTAATGTCAATCTATTCAGAATTCATGTGATGAGAATGAACATCGAAATTGTGTACGTTTAATTAAATTGTATGTTATTTAACTATTGTTCGTTGGGCTTAATAATTACAGTATTTTGATATTCAATTTGTTATATCAAAGAATGTAGAGGTTTTGAAATCTTTAAGACAAAATTGCACATATTTTTATTGATAATTGTTCAATGTATATAGTAGCAGTATTTAATAAAAAAAAATATTTTAATAAAGTGTGTTATTTCATGGTCATTATTCCAATACCAATTCAGACTTTGAATACAAATAAATCGCTTTTTTGAGCAAAACTTTCTTATCTATTGAATATATATTTCCATGAGCTGAATGTTTATAAATACTCTTAATACTGAATGTTTATAAATCATACCTCCCCACTCAGAGACATTTAATGATTACTTAAGTCACTCCTTAGTGACGGAATGTCATACAAATCCTTCACTAAGGAATGGCTTAAGTAACCATTAAATGTCTCTGAGTGGGGAGGATAGACACTATCAGCTACCTCCATAATTTCCATCAAAATAAACACATGCATTACAGCGTGAACAACAAACAGACAAACACACACCCAAAATTCCCTTAACAAAATAAACGTGATTCGCAACCATTAATTGGAAAACAGTTAATAAACACCAGAATTAAAATAACGCCTGTCAAAGGTAGATGAACGACCGATCCCAATATTTGATCTATCTATGTTTTGCTCACTAGATACTTACTGAATGTTGACATTACCCCATACAAGTTGAACAGTTCTCGCTGGAGGAGTTCAATTGAAGTTTCTAGGTTTCATTGAAGTCCCCGTTGAAACCCCATGACTCTCTAAGAAGTGGAAAAGGGCAACTTACCTGGGAAGTGGACGGGAAAGAATCTGCCAGCGACGGGGCACTCGATGCCGGCCGGCCAGCGGGACACTTCCTCCGCACTTTCTTCAGTGAAGTCTTTGATGCCTTGGGTCTGCTTGGTACAGGCACTAGCAGACAGCTTTCCTAAAGAGTGTTTTGGATAAATTTTCTATCACGCGACAGACTGCGGACGAGAAGAATATTTGACAGATAGAAACAAAAGCGAAACCCGTCGCAAGAAGTTTTTATTCGACTTTAAAAAAGAAAGAAATGAGAAACGACTAAAAAGTTTACATACATTGTCGAATTCTTATCTCTAGTAAGTACAGTACAGATAGTTTGCATATAGGGATCGGTCGTAAAGCGGTTATTTATCATGTAATTCAATATTGGCGAGCGATTGTTTGAACATCGTGATACCGTAATTCAGTCTCCCATTTTCCAATAAGCCCTGTTTGGTCAGTTAATATGGTTTAAGTACGTTATTTTGTAATTAAAGGTATGTCATGTATAATGAGAGAGGAAAAATTATGGAAATTAAAGTGATTTTTGCTGATGAAAAGTAATACATCTGATTAGAAAAGTCTTACGTTGACTATTTTAATAAAAGGACTAGTATTTAGGAAATGGATTCCTTTTTCTAATAGTAGCTATTAATTAGCTTACAGACCTAAATAATTACATATTTTCCAATGGACATCGCAATGTTAAAAGTTAAAGATTCAGAAGAAGAAAACATGCTGAGTCGACCACAAATAAAATTGGGGTAAGAGTATTAGGATGATGATGAAACGTTGATTTACCTTCATGATTTTTAACGCGCTGAAATTCAGAAAGCACCACCAAAACGAGATCAAACCTCGACTAGGTAATACAGTAGGTAATACAGATTTGTGAATGCATTGAATCGAAAATTCTGCCATAATTTTCGCCAAAATTAACAATCCTGCCATGAATTTAAGCTACGTCCATACGTGAATTCATATTGCGTACCCATCAACATTTCTGTGTAACATACCCTAATGAGCTGTCCGAAGCCAGCATTTAGACAATGTTAGGCTGCCATTCAGCTGCACCAGGATATTCAGTAATGAACTGTCAGTTTGTAACTAATATCCAAATATCATGTGTTCAGCCTGTGGGATAGTCATGCCATTGAGGCAGGGTACGTGAATATTGTGTGGTTATTGATGCCTATGTATTCATCCAGGCTTCATGTAATACAGGTATATAATATGTTATGTTCCAAATGCACCGTTGGTCGACAGTTGAGCCGATATGGTTGGAAAATCGTCAATTTAGTCAGAGTTTTCAGTCGTTCTGATACCGGCTAAATACTTGATCTTTGTAATGTGCGTACTACCGTTCATCTTCATACTGATTTATGAAGGTAACCAATCTATGAGCCGACTAAAAGTTTGCATTGTGCAGAGTACAATATTTGTTGCTTCTTTTGCAATGTAGAGACGGTTAGTATTTTATCTACATGTTCAATTCTGGTTTACGATAGCAAAAAATATATTGATCAATCTCTTATCTCGGTTTTTGGTTTCGAGATTACAATCACAGAAACTGGGCTTACATCGCAGACTGATAGTACTAATCATTGCTGATTTCTTGCATTTTGCATTGAAACAATTGAAATTCCATCCCCGTGTGACTTTTGATTTACTTACCAGTCTTACCAAATGACTCAGCATTATTGGGAAGGTCAGATAAGCAGTCGCTCCATGTAAAACTCTGGTACTCAGCTACATCCGATTTCTAAGATTAGGAAGCTGATCCCAACATTGTTGGAAAAAGGCTGCGCAAACAATTTTGATCATCGTCGACAGAAAGAAGAAAATCTTGAATTCATTTGATCAAATGGCGAACCGTTAACAAACTAGAAACCTTACCATACCTACTTACCCTTAACAAACAAGGAAACTGAATATAATATCCTCATACGAACATACCCAATACACTTTACCATTCACCTATATCGGGTGTGTCGTTCACAATCACATTAAATGAAATGCGTTAATATACTGGTTAATATATGTCGATTAACACACAAAAAAAGAAAAATAAGTAAAAATAAAAAAAATATATTTTTTCAAACAAAGTAAATAGAATAAAAATGTGCGGAAATTAGAACACCATATAAAAGTCAGTAATTACAAACAACTGAAATTCTCCCTTGAAAACTGACAGCTGTCAACTGATCAAAACATTCGATACTCCTCAACTTTACACATGATGTTGTAAATTATAAAAACGAAAAATGACTCCTGTGGTTAAACCACTGAATGGATTAGGTTATTTTTTTTTACAATTCGCCATAGAATATCATAAAGTATATGCGATAGGATTTAATGTGATTGTGAAAGACACACCCTGTATATCCCACCATAGAAGTAAGTACATACACAGTAATAAAAATTCAAACACAAATTGCCAGGGCCAGTAGTCACATAATAAGACCTTTGTTGTCACCATCACATTGACGTCCATATCAGCCGTGGTGCCAAGGTCCCCCCCCCCACCTGTCCTCGCTGCCACCGAGGCAATATCTATTGGACTTTAAAAAGAAACCTTTGTGAAAGTCGCTTGGAATCCCACGCGAATGGAATGAGAACGTTGGTTCAAAAATGTTTACTAAATATGAGAGAAGTCAAAAAAAGTTTTTTTCTTATCTTCCTATGTTGTGGGTCTACTTAACCTACAATGTATCTAGTGTAATATATGTTTGACACTGTCTAATATGGTGTTATGAGTAAAGTTCTTAGCTACTTATTTTGCATTTACCTACGTTATAACCTAACGCGATTAAAAGCCATCAACAAATCAAGTAAAAAGTAAAACCTTTCAAATAAGTATAAGTTTAACTGCCTTTACTTTCAATATAGGTGGTATACGAGTGAATACGGTATGGTATTTATAACTTAAAAGTTGGTCTTAGCAAAGCAAGCTTCCTCTAAACACAGTTTCGCAATCATTTTTTTAAAAGCTAAGTCGAGACGAAGTGAAGTAAAACGGCTATAGAAAAAAGTATTTTTCGGATTCTCTATTAATTATACTTTACAGCAATGTAATGTTTCAAAAAAAGAAACGTTTAATTGTTTGTATATTCGGCTGCTTTAAATAGGCTCCGAAACTACAGAACCGATTAACATAAATCTTTCGTTGTTGAGTAGCTAGTGTCCCTCCCTCAACAACTCCCTCAAAGACAAGGTATTTTGCAGGTGCGAGATTAAGATACCCTGGTGGTAGTAGAGCAAAAGTATTCAAAGGACTTGCCAGTTATAGCTTCTAAGCTTCTTCATCATAAAAACATTTATAGGTAAGCTACATTTTATGCAGCTGCGGAGAAGTAGTTCCTTCGGGACATGGGTGAACCTACGATGGACAGCCAGTGTAATAATATAATATTGACGTTAGGAAATTGAAAAGTCACGTCGAATAAAATATTGCATTTTGTTTGCATTTCTCGACGGCTTCAGACATTCAGATTATAGATGTCAGACTTTTCCCTCGTAGGTCAAAGATGCACTCAAGAACTGCATTTATGCTGAACATTTGTTAAAAACTGACTGATCAAGGACTATCTAAAGAATGATATCACTAACTGGTTGTAATGTCATACCAAAATACTGCTGATGACTTGAATATTTAAGGCATCAATAATATTATCGTGAGAAAATACAAGTCTCTTATAAAACGGTAATACATTAATGTACAAAACTTGAAACTCCGGAACCAGTCAATTAAGTTTATGAAAGAACCTGATAAGAATAAGACCTAAATATTGCTTCCCGTATCATAGTAAAATGTACATACACTATGACATTAACAAATAACGGGACACGCAATATGTTAAATATTTTAAGTGCAAACTGACTCTAAGACTAGATAATATTAAAGTAACGATATACCCGGTCAAAGGCGCAGAGGCAGGCCAAAACTACGGTGGTTGAGTGTCGTAAAGAAAAGACATGGAAATCTGTGAACTCAAAGTTGAAAATGTCCTGGATTAGAGCGAAGTGGAAGAAGAAGATACGGAAAGCGGACCCCGTCAACAGTCGGGATAAACGTTAAGAAGAAGAAAGAAAGAATAATAAACTCACAAAAATAGCCAACCATTCGACCAAAATGGCCAACAAACCACGCTAAAAAAACACTTGACGACCAACGCACCTAATTTACATTTATTACATTCAAAACTTATAATAACGATTTCATAATAACTGTCAAATTTCGCGGTGCCAGGAAACGATGCGGCTTCTATCGAAATATCGTCGTAATTGGGCTACTAGAGTGCGATGACACCGACGAATTTCGAGTCGCTTGCGCACGGTCGCCGATAACGTTCACTATGCCACAGTAGTAATGTGCTGCAGTAGTAAAACTCGGCTGTATTTTGGATGTAAATGCCGGTAGGTTATATGCGATAGGGCTGTCTCTAGTATTTTATTCACATTTTATCTTTGCAAGTATACATTTTTCATATGAATTAATGAAACACTCTGTAAATTAATAGTAAGTCCTCAGTAAACAATAAGTTAACTAAAAACATAACGTTATTTTCAACCCTATTTTCTTTAGTTTAGAATAAATCCTTATCCAAATAAATGTTGATAAGCTTAGACATTTAATGCATATCAAAATAATATTTGCAATTTACACCATATCAATCAGATGAATAGTTTTTGAGCGTTTAATTAAATTAAAATACATAATAAACATTACTGCGTCACAGCCGTACGCGTAGCTCACGCTTCACCCGTTTCTCTAAAGTTAACATACTGACAAACATTATTACTATGACCATGGTAAAGCTGACGCCACGCGGTGTCGAAACAATGGTAAAAATGAACAATAGCAAGCGTTACATGTGTGTTTACTATCAGAAATAGCTGAACTCGTGAATTTGGATGTTTTTGACAAAAGAAACTGTGAGGAATATCTTAAGTATGAAACAACTGGTAGCTAGTAAATGGATAAAAGAAAGTAGTGTTAGTTAAGCTAGTTATATCTCAAGAATGTATGAACCGTTTAAGCTTAAACTCAGAAGGAAGGTGGCTTAGACCTGGGAGAAGGACATATGATAGACATAGACATTTTTGCTACCATCTGGTTACGGTAAAGCAATAAAGAAGTAGAAGCAACTATGGCTCTTTGTCATACTTTCATATCTAATCGGTTGAACTTTTTATTATAGAATTTTAGTATAGTCATAGACCGTTTTGATACTCAGTCACAGAAATATAGTGTACTTCTACATATTTTAGAAACATAGAACAAATTAACCTTCGAAAGAACAACATTTTGATACTTAGTTATTAAATATTCGTTTGTTAATTGTTAATTTATTTTAAGTTTGTAAATAGTGTCATTTTTTGTTGTTAATAAGTCTACAACCTTTCAAAGAGTTTTTAAAGCCAACTACTCAAAGATCAGTAAGTACGGAATCTCGCAGTGAACAGTACTGCGCACGCGCACCGCATACGAATGAACCACGAAACAGGATAAAGAAAGGTGTACTCAGTCACGGCATGAGCTATTGAGTTGACATGGACAGAATTGTGATGAGATAACAAAACGCTTATTAAGTTACTCAAATATTGCTAATTTTTAAATCTCTGTAAAAATATTATGAAAATCATGCAATAATAATTCTCAGTACCTCGTCCTGGGAAATCGGTAAAAAAACCGCTGACAAAAGGAAGGATATATTGAAAAATATAAAAATATTGAGAACTTTCTTTTTGGGAAGTCGGTCAAAAAACTGTCATTAGGGCTTGATAGATTTGTAAAAATGCTAGAAGATATTTTAGCTGAAGGTACCTATCTCAAGATTTCAGACAGTCAGAAAAGAGATAAATATTTTACAGAGTAGATGGCACCGTCTTTTTCTCTCATGGTTATCTCATAGATGTGTCATATGTTAGTTAATCCCTGAAATACTGAAAGCAAGTTTCACCAAGTCCTTGTTAGAATGTAAATAACAAGAATTGTGTTTTAGTTAGACTGTTTAAGACTGATACGAGTAGCGTCTGAAACTGCGTGAAACAGTTTGTAGTTAAAATACATGAAAAACACACTATATACACAGTCAGTCACATGAAAACATATTTCAGTGCTTTAATTACCAAACTTCGCTCTTTACAGCATATCACAGTTCCCTGAATATCGAATATGTGCCGAAATATTAACAAAAGCATATTCAAATACTCGTGTTCAATACGGCTCCCGATTTGTATGAAGTCGTCGATTTCATACGAATTGTCAAACGTTTTCACTGAATACAGTTCCCGGTTCAATACGTCTAAACAGGTCATCCGAAAATGATACGAAAGTCACGTTTTATGCTTAACAAGTCCGTATATTCCGGAGTTTGATCAAAGTTTTGTTGTTACCGAAAAATGAAGGACCAGAAATTGGAAATTCGAAAAAGAGAGCTTGAAATAAGTAGGAATTGTAAAAAATATATGTTTTTTTCAGCATTCTATCATCATCATTATCATCATCTCAGCCATAGGACGTCCACGGCTGAACATAGGCCTCCCCCTTAGATCTCCACATATACCTGTTGGAGGCGACCTGCATCCAGCGACTTCCGGCGACCTTTTCAGCAGTTACATTTTACATATTATACTTGCATTAATTTGGATACAAACAGGGTGGTGTATAAAGTAAGGAACTCTGTAACTTTATACAATCTATAATAAATAAATATTACAAAATCATCACCGATGTAATGAAGAAAACCTATAAAATATGTATTTGCATGGAAAACCAAACCACAATTTGGCTTCTATAACATATTTTAAACTAAATGGACCTGTATAGTTTTGAACACGATATTTCGTTTTAAAAGCTGCATAAGTAATTCTAGTTAAATATTCTACCTAAATGTTGTCTAATTGAGCAATATTTGCAGACGGTAGCGTAAATACAGTTAAAACTAAAACCGCTTGAGCCTTGAGGACTTCCAGTTTTCAATTTTCAATATAATATGTTGTAAGGCTAAATGTAAATTAATACTTTGGTCAAATTTTCATTTGAGAAGTAAATACCTACATTTGGTTGCTCTTTATGGCTTAGCTGCAGAAATTCTAGATAAGTGTTTGCCGCAGTTTCGTCCGTAAACGGAGAGAACTATTTAATTTTAACGTTTAAATATAAATACTTACTTATCCTTCTATGGGATTATCTCATAATATGTTGTTAACTTTAGGTTTCGGGATAATATGGGATTTCAGATTTTAAGTGCATTACTTTCGTATTTTTATATTATTAAGTAGTAAATGATGTTTTGCCACTCAAGGGTTTTCTGTTTTTCTACCTCATTTTTTTATTTAGAATTTAAATGTTTTCTACTTTTCCTGCATTTGCCATTAGTCGAATAGACAACATAATATTTTTGACATAATTTTATGGGTTCGCTTTATACTACTTTGTTTATTTCAAATGTAGGCACGGGCATATTTTATACATATTGCGTACTGTTAATTTTCTTTAAAATAGTGACAGTACTCTCTATTACTAAGCAGTTTGTGTACTAGCTTTTCCATTTAGTTTAAAGTACCCTTTTCATAGGCATTCAGGCGTGCGTAGCTCCGATTACACCTGAAAAGGAACATTCCCACTTCACGCTTAAAAAAGAGACCTATCTTATTATCTTTTCCAAGATATTTCACAACATTTTTTTACTCTAGAAGTATAGGAATTCATTTCCTCATTTTTACTGTTAGTTATTTATCAAATAGTTCCGAAACAAAAGTACTTAGGTACATATGAAGTCAGTCTTCGAAGGTTGTTCGCAACGTCGATCGATACCCACCTTAACACAATGAGTACCAGAACTATATCCACATCAGTCAAGCCATTTTGATCAGTATATCTAAAGGCATAAGAGTCATAATAGTGTGAGGTGGTATGGCCGAATTTGTACGCCATTGCGTGTACTGTCGCATTGTTTAGTCCGATTAGCTTCTCTTTGAAATGAGGCCTCATTTTCAGTTTCAATTGACAAATGAATAGGAAAATCTAGCTGCTATAAATCCCTTTATCCTTCTAGTACATTAATCATCCATCAATTGAAGTTTTAATTACAACTAGAAGGTCTAAATTGCCTCTTCGATAGCTAATTTCCTTCCTCTGTCAGTCAAAAGTTTGAAATTTCCAAATAGTTAACCGAGAGAGTGCCAAAAGCAGACATATTTCAACCGTTTGACTGAGAGCAGGCCTTGACCAAGTTTTTACTCCCCCACAAGTTGACAGCCTTGAGCAACTTCTAACTACTTATCACAGAACTAACAATGTACGTAGGTATCTACCTAAAAACACCACACAATGGATTTACGACCTTCTAACCTACGGAATATAGTTGACTTTTGTGTGCAGCTTTGAATAGTGACATAGCAAATGAATTCAAACTCGGGCCGTACATATGAGTGAGCTCGTACAATCTTGAATCGAAGTTTTAAGATTTTCTGTTACGAATTGTTTTAAAACTTGTACTTACACGTATTCGAGCAGTATATATCGATAACGAGTTTGCTGTAGAATTTCATTCAGGTATCGATTGTATTAATATTGGATGTAACATTTAATCGATGCTTCTATCTCGATTAAATTTTAATCGATTACATAATAACTTCATACTTGTGTTTCTAATGTCTGGCAATACATTAGCAATAATACTTTGAGCCTTCGTAACAATATGACATGATAAAATAGCCATAAACAGGACAAATAGAAAATGGAAAAATCCCACATGATGACAGAAATTAAGATTGCATGCAAACAGACAATTTTTATGGAAAAAAATGCCTTTGTTCGACCTTTGCAAGCCAATAAAAATTACAAAACTGTCTAGTTACATCGAATATCTAAAAATACTTAACGAAAAGGGCTATTGAAGTATCCCAGTGGGAATATCTTATATCATAAAACACTTAAAGAACTACATAGTATTTTTTATTCACTAATTTGATGACTAGAAATGTTCATATAATTTTTCAGTACCTATTTTCTACTTTTCTATTCAACTAAGTAATCATAATTTAATTTATAGCTAAGTTCCTAAAAACCGTTAGAAATATAAAGATCTAGAACATTGATAAAACACACTAACACACCACAATGTACTCGTTACTATAAATATTATCAGTTTCATATCAAAACTTATCAGAGTTTTTCTAGTTAAAGTACCTTCTCTATCATAATGTTTAACTAAACCATTATAATTAGTCACAACACTTACTTTATTGCTGTTTATCGAATCGTATTTTATGACCATTTAATATTAGAATACGAAGGCTCATTAATTTTTGTGGGAACTGTTTAAATATCACGTCATTATTCGGCTGAAAAATCGATACAATTTATGTGATTCCTATAACCTATTGCAAAATTGGTATTTAATAACGTACCTATGTTGTACCACTAGGTACATACAACTCTTAAAAATCGGTACATATGTTATGGACCATGTGATTAATTCGGGCATTATTTATAATGCCCGAGCATTATGAATAATGTCTAGCTTTATCGGGCCAAGTGATTAATAACTATCTTAACTTCATTATTTATCACATTGCACGGGCATTATTATATTGCTACATGACAGTTGGGCAATTTGATAATAAAGCTATATTTTATGGCATGCGGTGCGAGGGTGGCAGTTGTTCTAATAAATAAATTCTGTTACTTGCTACATATTTTATGATTATTGTAAAATTATATGTTCTTTTTTAATGGGAAATTATAAGTCTAACCACAAAATTATTTATTGGACAATTGTCATCTAATTAACTTACTCGGCATCGTTTTTCTTGATCTCATTTTTCTTGGCTCGTCTTTTTTATGGTAGAATTTAATTTGGATTCAAAACATTGTATTTAAAATCGAAGTCAGTGACGAAAACGAATCGGTGCAAACCCGACTCCACGTAGTCTTGTCTGCCCTACCCCTAGAGTGCAATTCAAAACCGCGTAGGCGCGGAGGGTCAAGGCGGCCTGCGAGCTGAGGCGCAGGTAGTTTTAACGCTCGCCGCCGCGGCTGAGGCTGGCCGGCAGAGCCGGCCAGCAAGCCGAAGCTCGCATGGGACCGCCGGAGCCACGCAGCGCCGGAGCCGTGACAGAAGCCGTGCTTGCTGCATGTTGCATGCTATTAATATTTAGTTTAAGTTAAATGTCAATAACAATAAAAAAATGAAATTAAATGTGTTTATATTACTTTGCCCAAAAGGTCACGGGCAATATGTATAGTGCCCGGTCAATTTGATTATTTGAATAATTATTATCAAATTGCACTCTCATATTGGGCATTTTTCATAATGACCGGGCATTATGTATACTGCCCAGTTTATCACTTGGTCCATAACACATACATTGAGTAATCAGTGAAAATACACTAAAAAAAGATTCTGACTAATCGAAAACCTGCTCCTTTTTTTAATTCAGTTAAAAATGTATAAGAAACTATGCTTAACAATTCATAAAAAACAACATTTTAACCCAACCCGATCGACAAATCTTTGTACCACTATTTTGACTAGCCTCGCATGTACCAAAACAATTTCATTGATTGTACAATTGAGCTACATGTGGTACAGTTGAACAGTAACTAGTTACTACTGTACATGATTGTACATATGAATGTTTAGAGGACGAATCTGCCGGTTCCCGACCTAGCCTCGCTTGTACTTATGTACCACTGAGACTAAGAACTTGGGACATTTTAGTTTCAAGGTTATGAGACTGGAAAAATACCTTTAGAATTTGGTACTGGAAAAGTTTGATAGACCCTTGTTTCCAATGAGACATTTTTGGCTGTAATAATGGCATCTGAGTTTAGGAAACTCGTCTTGTAAAAAAATATTTATGAAACAAAAATATGAAAATTCAAGAATGTAGTTTCCTTGAAAAAATAAGTTATTATATTAGTTTTGTTATTTATGCCTCTAATAGAACTCTACCAATAATAATGTTATAATGTATTTTTTTTATAAATAACCACCAAGCCAACGAATATTTCATAACACTAATTTCCTTGACATTGTGTAAATTCGTGTACTACCTATGTTGGCATTACCGAGTTATATTATTAAGTAGGTATTGTGAAACATACTACGTTCAGTATGATAATAGAACCAAGACCATTCATGATTTTACCTACTGTTTTAAAAAGATTGATTCCGAATCGTTTCACAATTCCGGCTTCCGCGCTACTGAATACATTTGAAATTTAAATTATGACATATTTTCTCAATGGCGTTACCCACGTGGGCAGATGGAGGTCATTTAAGATCAGGTGGAATCGTGATTTATTAAAATGAATTTTAAACAATCATTTCCTCTTGTGTTTGTCACTATTTTCAGAATGGGTAAACATTGGGCATTTAAATATGAATGTTGAATTACAATTGTATATTTTAAGAATTCAAACATCTGACAAGAGGCTCACCTTGCCTTTTAGGAAGTCGATTAAAAAGGATTTCGAAATAAAGAAACAAATTGAACAGTACTATCCTATATATTATTCTCCTCTTAAATATGTACAAAAATATTTTTGACTAACCAAAGTGAATACTAATACTAGGTACATCAGAAATAAATTATTTTCTACAATCAGCAGTGTTGAAAATACTTCTATTGAACTAACTGAAATGAATAAAAATATAACAAAAATAAATTATTCTATAGAATCAGCATTACTTATTTCCCACACCTTTTTATAAAGTAGGCTACAGACATCAATCATCAGCTACAACCTTACTAGTAGTAATTTAACATAGGTACTCGTACATAATAAACAATAATGAAAGTGCGCCCCACTTACCGTGCTATCGTAGATTTAATGAAAAAATAATAAAAAAGTATGGTCTTGTTAGAAATATTGATTAGCTAGTATAGCTTACGGTTACCAAAACCGTAAGCTTGCTTACGAATTTATAAAGGCATTTTGTTTTGTTATTGTATCTTTAACTAAAACACATTTTTAACGTACCAATATAAGTTTTAATCAAAGGACAAATGTCTTCTCATTTACCCTTACACACAATGTTATTGTTGGTTAAGTTTGTAATTATTAACTTAAGTTTTTGCATGCCAAAAGGCCAAAAGGCAGAATGTAAATGGGACTATAATAACCAATTATTGGAATAATCTATAACTTATGTATTCAAATACATACATTCAATGCAAATAACAGTACCTATCCAATTCTATTCTAGGCAAGCGTGTTGCTAAACGATTAATCAGTAGTGTACAGTTATAAGAAGTTAATCAAAGATTATAACTATAAACGGTGACATTCATTCACTAAATTATTTTAAAAATATATATTATATTGTCCACAGTCCACAGTATCATTGGTCACACAAATGACCTCGTGTACACTCGCGCATAGCTAAACGCTGTCAAGTCAACCAGGCTCACTTGTACCAATTCAATATCATTTAATACAACGTTATCTTACAAGTACTTTGTAGTTCTAAATATAAGTAGTACCAGATGTTCATATTTTGTGCTAAAACCTTTGGTATTTAAAGTATAGGCTGGACTATGTTTTAAGAGATATACGCATAGTTTAACATACTCATCTGCCTAGCCTTTATCTAAGTATATTGGAGTCGGCTTCCAGTCTAATCAGATGCAGCTGAGTAACAGCGTTTTACATGGAGCGACTGTCTATCTAACCTGGGCAGCCTAATAATCCTTGGTAAGACTGGTTGTCAGACTTTCTGGTTTCTGACCACCCGTAAAGACAAAGATGTCCAAATGACAGCCAGGACCAACCAATTTAACGTGCCTTCCGAAACACGGAGGAACTGGTCATGACAAGATGGCCACCTATCCACGAATCAAAGTAGTTTAGCAAATAATTTTGAGTTTACTAGACTTAAAGGACTAAAAAACTGTATTTATAAAAAATACTCAAGTTTCGTGTTCAAACAAACCGTGTATAATTAACAGAACAATATGTTAATTAAAAAAGAGAAAGCGAAATGTACTGGGTTTTTAAAAAGTCAATTAAATATAGTAGGTCAGAGCACTAGTGTCCTTTTACACGCAACAGTTATGTGAACGGCAGGTTATCTAATCTAGTATTTAAATTAATACCTAGGACGAATGTACTGTACTACGGAATCTCGAAGTTCAAAATAATGGCGTCCAAGGCTGTTCTCATATAAGGAGATCAGCCAGCTGCGCAGGACATATTATAGTGCACGAGCGTTTGCGCAGACACAGGTGCACTCACTATTCCTTAACTCTCATATCCCGATGGGACGGCAATCCGACACGACCGGAGAGAGATCAGGCGCAGGACCGACATTAACGTGCTCTTCGATGCACGGGTGTATCAATCACCAACTTCCAGACTACGGGCTGCTTTTGTGAAAGTTTCTAAAGCCCAGAAAGCAATTTCGGCCTGACACGGGAATTGAACCCTCTGAAGACCTCGTGCACAGCAGTTGCGCTTGCAACTACTAGACCAACAAGGCAGTTCAAAATTCCAATGTATTGTATCCATAAAGTACACAAGATCGATGTACGTGACTTAGAATTTAAGCTATAAAGAAGTACTGTATTAAGAATGTTCATGATCCCAATGTACGGAATATCGAAAGTATTTGATTGCGATTGTTCTTTGTTCGAGATTCCGTAGTACAGTTGGACGAATATACATATGTATGTATAGTTTATATAGTAATGTTTTAAGTGCTTCAGTACCTAGTAGTTATCTATGATGATTGGTAGGTACCGTTAATTATCACAAGCTATTTGTATTTAATATACTCAGCAGTATTTACATACATTTGTGTAATTATAAAGATGTTTCATTGTAATATTGTTTTATGATTCACTAACATTCAATTTAAAGACGAAAGTTTTTTGAATAGGAACCACAAAATAAAAAGGAATGTTGTCGCTAATTTTATAAATATGAGAGTCTATCTGTCCTTCACGCTTTCACTTCAAAAGTATTGAACCGATTTTAATGTTTGATAAAATAGATCCTGAGAAAGGACAAGGGCTACTTTTACCCGGTTGCGGGAAGTGGGTGAACCCACTAGAAACAGCCAGTATTACACAAGAATACTGTAAGAATGACCCTTCCCACGGTTTCGTTTTTTGACTAATTCGTTTTAATTAAAATTGGTCGACCCGTGGCCCATTGAGCTACACTCTTCCATAATAAAGAAGATATTACATAATATATAATAAACTTATATTATGACTGCTTACAACAATAATCATATTAAAGTTTTCTTTATTTGCAATTTACGATGCAAATCAAGCAAGTATGAGAATGACCATTAAAATCATTACTAAAGCATGTTACGTTGTTTCGCATAAATAAGTACTTGTATAAAGCTATAATTCCTATTTATATATTCATTAATATAAATAATTTATTGCAAAAGAGAACGTTTAAAATATCTGTATTAATATAATAAAGAGGTAATCACTTTTCTTTGTTTGTAGGTATTTTAAAGGTTCCGAAAGTACTGAGTCGTGGTATGGTATGGAGTTTCTTGCCCGTTCTTCTCCATAGGAAGCTACTTTTGGAATGGGCAACTAGAATCAAACTTAGTTATAATTTTGACGTTCATAAGTGCTTGTAAAGGCCTAAATGAAAATAAATGATTTGACTTTGACTTTGACTTCGTGGTCGCCAAGTAGGCAAAGGACCAACCTCTCGAGTATGAGGGCGCGAGTTCGATTCCAGGTCAGGCAAGTACCAACTTTGCAACTTTTCTAAGACATGGCTAATAAAAAGGTGAAGGAAAACATCTTGAGGAAACCTGGACTATAAAGTCTAAAATCAGCAACCCGCATTGAGATTAATGCTCAATCCTTCTCCGTGTGAGAGGAAGCCGCAGCCCAGCAGTGGGACGATAAAAATGCTGTAACTTTATATTTTAAATACTGAATGTGAGAGGAGGCCTATGCAAAACAGTGGGACTATAAAAAGGCTGTAACAGTAACAGTAAATAAAATAAGTTTTTTATTATTCTTTAGCTGACTCATAGTTTTCAAAGCCATCATAATTACTGCAGTTGGCAGTTTCAAACAAATCGATGGAATCGCCATTACGGATCGATCGAGTAATTTCAATGATACTCGGAAGGACACGCTGGCTTTGCTATAAACTATTCACGATGCACTTGTAATTACGACTTAATAATGCAATGTTATGACACAACATCGTTCTGTAGGTACGTACGTAGCTGTGTAGGGCTGGTATATTCGTCATGATCGTGAATGGTACTGTTATAAAGGACTGGTTGGCTTCTAGCTGTCTTGACAGTAAAGTTTGTTCCATTCATTCAGCAGTCTTTTTTGACCTTACCTTACATTGATTTACGTGATCATCATATTATAAACTTTTGTAAAATTAAGATAAACTATCTACTAGATAAGATCTACTTATTTTAAAAGAGTATACTTAGAGTTTTTTTGCTGGCTCCTCTCCATGAGACCAACTCCTTGGTACCGTGGTATCAGAAGACTTATCATAAGATCTTGTCTGACTACCATCCAATTTGTTATCCAATAAACATAATTTACTACTAAGCCGTTCTTCGGTATGATTAGAATCTAGGCTTCTGAATAAGGGAATGGATAGATGATTCGTTATCCTTTGATAATTTAATAAGTCACCATTTTCAGTTTATGTCAAACCATTGCTGAATAGTTTATATTTTCAGATATTAATTTCCAATGCCTTCTCGCTGCTAGAATATCATTCCATCACCAAACACCACTCATCTAAAATACAGCTTTCTATAGAACCAAATTCAACCATCCACCGTTTACCGGAGCAAAATATTCACACTTTGCCATCACACTGTCAAAGAGTACAAACTCTATGCTACACTATTACATGTCCCCCAAACTTGCAGCCTTGCATTGTCAAAGCAAGTGGAGCGTAACATCCAATCAAAGGCCAAATATGCATGGCCTCTTTCATTTCAGCCGGGTAACGTCAGACGCAGCCTTTTGCCTGAAACGTACTGAAAATTCAATCTCGAAGGGTGACGACATGACTGAAGGTATTTAAATATCAAAGAGAGGATGGTGGATGCTCACGTTGGGCGCCAAAGCTGTCTCGTATTTTTGTGTAGCATGCGACTATGTTACAGAGTGAAGCTAGTTTTACTTGTAATCTGAAGCTTATTTAAGGGTTTTTTGCTAAGCTTGGAAACATATAAACCTAGGCTGGTAACAGTACTTTACAAGGAGCGACTGGCTAGCTAACTTCCTCAATTCAGTACCTGGGAAGCCCATGGTTAGAATGGTGTCAGACTTTCTGGCTTCTGACAACCCGTAACGACTGCCGAATATGTTACAGCCTGGGTCTCCATTCATGTTCAATCAGTTCTGAGGTACAAACGTAAGAAAATGATGAAACACGAAAAAAAGGACAGTTATTTCTATTAGCAGAGGACGTTGAATCTCTCATAATGGCGATAATGACCTCTTGTAGTCGCGGATATTAGGTATGATGAAAAGATTCTAAAGAGACCGCAAATATTGCAATCTGTATAAACATGAAAGATTTGAACCGCTGCATAATGCAAATACTAAAAGCACGAAGTCTGAAAACATAACACTCCATCCATCTCTTGATCGGGCATTAGTGCATAAACAGAAAGGGCTTAAGAAATAAGTTCGGCAAAGTCACAAGCCCGTTGAGGCGCAAACCGCGAAAGATTTCCTTAAAGTGGAAGCAAACTCAGAGACGCGGAGAACGCCTCGTTATAAATGCACGCGGGTGTTCAGCAGTTAGAATTCACTTTATAGCCGACTTGCACGAGCAATGGAGCTTTTCATATTTTATAATGCACTCGGAAATTCAATTCAATTCCAAATGCACTGTAGCACAGGTGAGTGCTCCACGAATACATGAATTCGAAGCCAGCAACGATGTTAGCGTTGCAATCAATTCAACGAATAAAAATAACTGTAACTACCTAATATTTAGCTACTGTGTTATACTTACGACGTCTAGTCTGCTTTCTAAAAAACTGTTTCGACATAAAATGCCTTGGCAACAGCTGTGTCGCTTCCAACGCGAAATTAATGACAAAGTGTAATGCGGCTGTTGGACCTTATTGCGAGGGAGTAAGGTGCAAGATGGCTTGTGTGGGCGGCAGCATAATGTTTTGCCTTTGTTCGACGTAGGTAACCAGCGAATTATTAATCTTCCCCACCCCCCGCTGCACCTCCGAAATTGGGCCACGGAGGGTGGTGGGAGTAAGTTTTGGGGGGTCTGAAAGTCTAAATGTATTTACGACGTGAAGCATCGCGATCCTTTGTATCGGAATGTGAGCCAAACAAAATTATGTTTTATTTCGTTCAGTTTACGGTGAATTTTGGATAGAGGTTTTTTTTGCTAAATTCGGTCGTGTGACTCAGAAGAATAACAGTAGTCTATAAAATGTGCTCTGCTCATTTCGATGCTATAATACGATTAAACGGATCATTATAGAATGCTTCATAATTCCTTACTTTGTTTCGGGTAGCCTAGTTTGTGGTACTGATCTAAGTACCTATAGGAATTATACGAATCTTCACACAACACGTCAACGTTTATAAATAGACATTTATGCTGAATAAAGTATGTTAATGAAAACAGAATTGGCATGCCCAACCATCCTTTCTCGAATTTTAACGTTTGACTTGCAAAATGATAAAGTTGACCTAATAAATCTTTGTTGGAATGTAGATTTATTCAAAGATACAGCTTTTTCTCCAGAATTTTGTGGAATGTGGTAGGTAAAAGTAGGTGCATAGAGAATTGTCAGATGCTACGGGCTACGACATGGCTACGACAAGGCTACGACATGGCTACGACATTTCTATGACAATCAGAATGACTGATGTTACTGTATATTATACATTTCACTAGTACATGAATTTATACGTTAGGTATATCAAAACAAAGAGAGTACTACAGTTTACAAATTATTTTAAAAGAAAATCTTGATTCCAATCAAAGTTTTCAATCGGTCTGATTTCGGATAAATCACTGATCTTTATAATGTGTCTGCATTCATATTCATACTGATTTAATAGCCCAAACAAACTATCGGCCGACTAAAAATTTTACAGTGTGTCCAGAGTACCCCAACCTTACCCTACATCCTAGACTATAAAGTGAAAAGAAAAAAATACCATAAATGCACATACTACAGGTACTTTAAAATTCCATAATCTTATGACACAGCTTCATAAAACACCAATACATTCAATTTTCAATCATAACACGTTGTCATATGATTCAATTTCCATAAACTACGTAAAAGTCCTTAGTTCTTTTTACCTAGTTCCAACAGAAACGTATTACAATGCTTAATTAGCTTCCTGGTTGTCCTGCGAGCGATTAATTAATGTAGTTAGTTTAATATGTACATCACATTATCATATGAAATTAAAAGGTTGTGACTAACGCGGCCATGAATAGAGATACCTACAACATTTTTCTGGAACAAATCATTTGTTGCAACGGTTTTCCATGTTATTTATAAGTGGACTGCATTCCTCCAGCGATTTTGAGGGAGCTACTTTACGCATTTAGATAAATAGTAGCCTATATCTTATGCTGATGTATCAGGTATATTACTGCCAATTTACATCAAAATCTGTTCAGCCGTTTGCGCGTAAAGAATTGACAAACGTACACACAGCATACAAATTTTAATAGATAGTAGTCTTTGTGGCGATTATTTTCTACCATATTTTATGTCCCTTCATGTAGTTCTCAATATTGACAACATTTCCCGAATAAAATACGAATAATCGCATTTCCGTGTCGCATCATTCGATTGCTTGGTTTCCTCGCAGTCTGGGATAAGCCGCGTAATCCCGGATTGTTACAGCGACTTTACTAACCATAGATATAGGAAAACTAGATAGGTAGATAAAACCCTGTAATATGGTGACATGTCTCACTAGTGTGCTGTCGAATTTATATGTTGCCATTTAAATATCTACGTTGCTAAAATTACTTATATAAGTCTAGGATCAATGTTTAACAAAAGTTTTACTTTCATGATTGTATATCCTGCGTGAAAATGAACGTTAGTGGAAAGTTCTTGTATATAAAATGTCATACAATCAATGTGGGAAAAAATGCCATTCAGTTTAGATAAGGATCATGCTGTCCCAATGTCCTTAGGTATGTCAGGTCTTCGTTTTAAATGTATACTAGAATATTCTTTGTAGGTACTTAAATGAAACAAACATTTCAGAGCTTGTACTATGAAGAAGTGGCGAAAAAACATATAAAAAACTTTAGTCAACGAAAAAGTTAACACATAACCGGCGGCTGAAGCCATAAAAATAGCGTTGGGATCAATAGAAACGTGTCACGATGTCAGATTTCAAATGTGCTCCAGCAGCCAAGAGTTGGCGACACGCCAGCTTCTGACACGCTCAGTGGTGCTCACACTACCATATGGCTGAACAACCCACGTGTCTTTGCCTGTCATCGAGTGAGCTGCATGTTATAATGTCCAGTCAAAAAGTGAGATGCAGGTTAAAATGCCAAGTCAAGTGATTTGATATTATAGAATAGACCGATTAAATTAGATCTGTCTCACGTCAATTCTCGCTGGTCGTGTCAGCTTGAAATTGCGTTCGGGTTATGAGAGTGAAAGAATAGAGACTGCAATGCGTTCAACGCTTGAGCACTACATTTAATGTGCGCTGACTTAAGAATCGATCCCAGCCGAACCCAACCTGAATGGAGAAGCTCCCTTTTTTGAAGTTGGTTAAAAACGCCGCAACATGGTGCGTGGTAGTGTGAGACCCGCTTAACCGAACGTCCGAAGACGTAGGGCTTACGCGTCATTCCAATGATATAAGTTAATAATAAATAATCATTATTATAATGTATTAAAGTGACTTCACTTCTATAATATTTCTGCAAATCATTAGTCATGTTGCTAGGGATTTATAGTAGGTACCTTATTTCTGTATTGTTTTAAGAGAACTCACATATTTTTTCTCGAGAACATCACTGACTGTCCGGAATTTAGTCAAAATATTATTCACTTTTCTTGTGAATTGTTACTTTAGACTTCAGTCAAACTGGCTCAATATAATAACGCGGTTTCTCTCGAGTCCCGAGGGAACTAATTCCCGCATAGTAATAAAAAGTAGCGTATGTCCTTTCTCAAGGTCTAGACTATCTGTGCACCGAATTTCATTTCTATACGATCAATAGTTTGACGTAACAGACAGACAGAGTTACTTTGGCAATTATACTATTAATAAGGATTTTAGATAGAGTTACACCCTATACTATTGGTTAGGATTTCAGATTAAGCTACACCCTTACCACTCCAATATCCTATTGATTGATCAGCACTAAAGTTTGACCAATTAGCCAGGCTTTTCATTACAAGCCTCCTCAAGCTTAAAGTGGCTGTAACAGGACCTGCAGTCTGCTAACTTTTAGTCGGCCGATAGTTTGTTTGGGCTCATAAATCAGTACAGATACCGGCACGGATCTTGAGCGCTCGGCAGAAGAATGGGGATGGCTTTTCGCAGCAAAGAACCAATCCCCAGTGACGGCTACGACGCGATGCACTGCGGTCCAATCACCGCCTTACCCCGCCACCGCGCCTGACTTCATACCACAAAAGGAACCCAATAAATCACTTCTGAGCAGGTGAAGGTCAGAGCTTAAGATCCGTGCCTATGATTATATGAAGATGAATGGTATACGCACATTACGGAGATCAGGTATTTAGCCGGTATCAGACCGACTGTAAACTTTGATTAAAATTTTCTTTAAAAAAATTGCCCACCATGGGGTCAACTGTCGGCCGACTGTTTAGTCTGCATTCTGTAAGTAAAGTAAGTACTTCAAAACCTCGTTAAGTACGAATCATCAAAGGAATTTTGTATAGCAGAGCCTCCCGGTTTCGCTTGCCAAATACATAGACCATTCCTGAATTTTTAATTGACGATTAATTAAAATTCCACGTAAATAGGACAAGTGGTTCTCGAGTTGCGCTCTGATAGACGATACGATGTTTTGTAGTTGAAAAGGGTAGGAGGGTTAAAACCATTTTATCAATAGGTGTTTATTTGAATATCTTTCATTATTTGAAGGGAATATCTATGTATATGTAAAACTAGCTAATTCTAGCTAAAGCTAGCCTAATTTCTTTGTTACAAATAGCATTCAATTATATTATTACTTACATATATAAAAAAAGAAAAAATACATATTTTTGTTCAAACATGGGTTGTACAAACCAAACCCTTACATGTTTTGCCTGTATTTAGCAAAGATAGGTTAGACATAATATATTTCTTTTACATATCTTTTTCCTCTTCTTGTCCTATTCCCAAGTTATTTGGGGTCGGCGCAATAGTTTTATACTTCTCTGTCAGACGTTATACTAAGATCCACGTCCTACATTTCTTTTACTTATATATGTAGAGTAAAATATAGATAAAATCCACTACATAAAACCCATAAATTCATTGTCTAACATCACTTATAATGGCGTCTACTGGCGTCAAATTCGAGAGCGCAAACCAGGCCAAGGCTGGCCGATAAGCTAGTTTCAATGTATTATCGTGCGATTACAAGTACCTACAGTTGTCACTGTAAATGACGAATTTAGTGCCCTAAATATTATTTTGGATACGTTGGTTTGTTAGATAGATAGTAGTAGAAACATAGTTTTACGCACTCTATCTGCATCTCTTTCTATTCTAACTCTCTCATAACGAGCCAGCTGGAAGAGATTTCTAATGAAATAAGCTGTGCCTTTGTACTGTCTGTTCTATTTTTCTTCTTTTCTGTATTCTGTGTGTGTACATACACAGTTAAATAAAATAAATAAATAGTTTTGAAATAGGTACCGTGATGGCGCATTTCTTTTGTATATTTTTATTGTAATTATTAATCTAAAAACCATTATTTTGCATGCTCTTTGACAGCAAAGTATAGAGAATTTATGTATATTTTATTGTAACATCTATGTACTTACAAACTATGTTTACAAAGAAATAAATGATTTAATTTGATGCTGTAAAATAAAGGTATATTAAAGATTTGTAGAGAAAGAAAAATATGTAAATCGATTTAATATTGGAGAAAAAAGCAGAGAATTTTGAATCATAGTGAGTAGGTAATCATATCGAAAACAAATGAGTAACGCATAGATAGGCATAAAATATGAATACGTATTTATAGAAATGAATGTATTTTTCTGAATACAAATTATTTGTAATTTTGTTATTCTAGATTTTATACATCAAGCTAGAATTTTTCACGTTAGAACGTATTCAGAAAAAATAACACCATACTTTCTTGAACACTATTTGTAGTAAACACACAACATAATACATTATTTAAAGAGTGAATACACAGTCTACGAGAAAATTCGAGTTGGCGTCGACACCCTGAGAGTGACCTTCTAGAAATCAATAGTACATTCCGTAAGCCATCCGAACTTAAATAACCTTGAGAATTTCTTCTATACTGAGTATAATAATACGTATTACAGTATAAGGTGGTATAATGTCTAAAACGGCTTCAATGGGAGTATTGTGTATGTACATCATTCATTAGTAAAGATTACTTATTAAAATTATAGTTGTAGCCCAACAGTGGGATTTCCCTACTATTTAATGTATGTTACTATACTTATAAACCATTCTCTTTAATCACTCTATCTAATAAAAAAAAACTCATGAAAATTGGTTGCGTAGTTTTGTAGATTTAAGCGCACAAAGGGATAAAGGGATATATGGACAGAAAAAGCGACTTTGTTTTAAATTATGTAGTGATAATACCTAAAATCATATTTTGCTTATACAGTACAAAGTGCGTATAACTTTCAATTGTTTTCTTTGCACAAGGACAACTCGTAGTTAAAAATTTCAGATGTGCAAAATTTCTCTCACTATTGTAACCTAAACACATTACTATCTCCTTTATAGCACATTATATACAAGGTTTTCGGTACATATCACGTTATCTCCGATTTCCAATTTGCGTTCTCATACGTCAAAATGAGAGCTATTGATCAAATTTTAATTGATTTTTCATCGCACGTCAATCATTCACTGTCATGATATTAATGAACAATGAACAGAATTCTAGCGTTATTATCAGTACGGACCGGTTTCCATGTTAATTGCAATTATAACTAGTAAATTGGTTCAATGCTGCAACAATTTATCTACAATACAAATAGTGTCAACACCTAAAGGTACATTTGATACTTAATTAAGAACATAACCAACTCTTCATTCCTGCCGTGCTCTACTGACAAAAAACAACTATGTCATGCGTCTTACCAAATCCTTATTCCCTCGCAATAAGGTCTAAAATCCCTTCGTTGGAAATGTTAGTTGAGAATAGCCCGTTTAGTGACGATTGGGTAGTAAATTGGGCCTGATTGAAACGCTCCAGATTTCAACAGCTAGGTACGTAGATGTGGCGTGTGGCAGTACATAGGACCGACTGTCTAGAACGATCTAATACTGCGTGCCCCGGTGATTACCGACCGTCACGTGTAACGGAACGCCTCGACAAAGATCCATTTGGTCTAGCACGGAAAATTTCGCACCACTATTTCTGTTACTGGTCGTTAAAATTGTCATAATGATAACTGAAAGAAAAATACTCTTTTAAAGACAGTTAAAATTAAATGACGGAGCGGAAAAGCGAAGTTTTAAAATAATATACTTTATAAATAGAAGACGGATGGCTTTCAGAGGAAATGTGAAGTTATTTTTCCGTCGCGTTTCGAGAAAAGTTCAATTTTCAACTAATTGGATGATATACTGCGGGAATGCTTCCTGTCTTATTGCAGAGAAATGTTATTTTATTTTACTTATTTCGTGTCTAATTAAGGACTTTAGACTAAAACATACCTAAGCATAACATAAAATGAGGTAGGTTAGGTACACAAAGTAAACGACGTATATTAAACATCTCATTAACCTCGTGTATTTTTATAGAATGTAACAGTTGAACTCCATTCAAATAAGCAGTAATCCTCACCCATACTGTACATACACTTACTCACCAAAAGTATAGAATGGATTTAAATAAAATATTTTAAACAGACAGTCTAGAACCTGAGAAATGATATAATATAGACTACATTTTATCCAAGTATGAGAAGTAATTTTCCTGGGACACTCGTCAAACTGCTAGTAATACATAAAGAGTATAAAATACACTAGAATATTTAAATATTGCCTTCATATAGATGCCAATCCAATGTCCAGTTGTTGCAAGGACAAATGATCTAACTGTGTACACTGTACATTGCTGTCATTAACTATAACCAACTGCACACAGATGTACTACAGAATATAACATCATAATATATAAATAAATTATGTAAAAGGATTTAAAGAATTTTATAGAATAGCAATTGTTTTTTGTACGTATTGCACTAGGAAAGTAACGTATAGGTAGCATGGAGAAATTTGAATCGATCGAGAGATCAAATTGTATATGAAGGATGAAAATTCATCCTAATAATAAAATTAAAAATGCGATAGTTTCTAAGGATATTTAAATATGTATGTGTATGTTTGGTATGTAAATATGTTTGTGTATGTTTGTTACTCTTTCATGCTAAAACTGCAGGATGATTTTTAATAGAGACAGTAATATAGCTTATAAGCCAGAATAAAATATAGGCTCCCGTTCATCCATGAATCAGAAGTATTTTCACACACAGATTCTATCTAAGCAGCTAACTTAATACCCTTAAAATACATAGGAAATTACTAATAAAGGTATTACTAATAAACCGCTTATAGAGTACATAAAATAAAAGCAATTTAGATAATAATCAACTGTTAACGAACACCATCGTATCATGATTCGGTATCTGACAGATAGGTACCTACCTGTAAGTAGGTCAAAATTATTTTACTAGATAGGTACACAACAGAGTAAGCGTTGTAGAGTAAATTATGTAGGTACTGGTAACATTGCCAGAAAACTTGGCTTTTTTGGAAAAAAGGACAGAAATGGCGCTATTATTTGAGGTAAAGTCTGAAGCCTAGACTTAAATGGTGTTAATAAAATATATCCCTGCGTAAGCGATTTGAAACATTCTTCATTGGTGCTCCGCTCCTTTTAGTATTAGCGTGATAATATATATATAGCCTACAGCCTTCCTCGATAAATGGGCTATCTTAACACTGAAAGAGTTTTTCAAATCGAATCAGTAGTTAATGAGATTAGCGCGTTCAAGCAAACAATCAAACAAATTCTTCAGGTGTATAATATTAGTGTAGATGTTTCAGTGTGGATAGCCCAATATTCAAGCAGTGTTCGCTCATGAATGTCCAAAATTAGTAAAATATACTTTTTAATTTACAAATCTACTAACTTACTATGGACCTGTGTCGGTGTTACTGTGTGCTTGAACTGATATAAATATATTCATTAATCTTATGCGTATATAAATATATTCATAAAAATGCGTGGACATAGGTACACTACAGTAAATTCCTTTGTGTTAATTACGTACTAAAATGTTATCTTATTACGCTTCCTTGCTTAGCTAGATTCACTTAATATGTTATCAGGAATGATAACCGCCAGCGACCCACAATGAGGGTCACCTAATAATATTATTACGTACCCTATTTCGATTATCTTCTATAATACATAAAACTTTGTAGCTTCTCTATTGAAATTGTATGAAACTGAATCTCCCTCTTTCCTTCGTGGTTTAAAGTTATCACCATCTTAAATAAAGGTCCAAGATAAGTGTATAGTTTAAATATTTTATCTACACAAAATCTTATTAAATTCGCTTAGCTGTTTTTCACGAAAACTGAATCAAACCAAGTACTTATTTTTTACAAAACGCAAGTGCCTTTTCTAACCAGATGATCTAAAAAAAACCTTTTCAAAACTAGTTCTATATCGTTAAAACATTTTCCGTTGGTTTAAATATATTTTAAATACTTAGGTATGTAAAGAATCGTCATTGATATTTTTTCATTCCACGTCATTGCCAAATGAATCACGGCTCTACGTACTAAATTCATTCTAGTCCAACATTGCATGACGAATTGATCATAAATATATTACAGAATGTTACGCGAACGAAAAAAAATTGTTACTCATATAATATTCTGAACAAGAATGATTATATTTGGGCAGTGTATCTAACTACCGGTTCCTCTTAGCAACTGCTTGCTTAATATGAAGCAACTTGTTCACGTCGGTATATCTATGAGATACTGCTAAGAGGAGCCCAAATGTGGACGGTGGAATCTAACTCGCAAAAACGATGTATAAAAAATATTGACAAGCGCGATCTGCGGGTTATCGATCGTTCCGTACACTCGCGTAATTAAATGCCGAGTTTTATTTCAGTTGGAATGACTACTGTAGAGTTATTTTCGCATCAAATAACTCTGAACGTATTTGCAACTGAAAATTCAAATACATTTTAATCGAGTAACAAAGTAAATTGAACCCTTGGGAAGGAAAGGTCACTTTTTCCGCACAAATATAAATACACATAAAATAATTCCCTAAGGACATGAGAGAACGAACTGTAAGCCGCTTGTACTTAAATAAAGAAGAATTGTGAATATTAAAATGAATCCACAATCTATTCGAATATAGTACATTGAACGGAACAGGTATTCTATCGAGTATATTAGAAAATATAAGAAGTATTTTCTGCTCGTACACGTAGCTCGGGGGATTTATTCCGCCGCGAAAAAGTTAAAAAAACTTTAAGCCGGCTAAAGTCGAAGTCGAAGTCTCGCCGCGTGAGGAAAGGTAAATGTTATCTATTGATAGAATTCCTATTTTATTTTGCATTTACTTTACTTCGAAACTTGGGGGCTTAATCTGACGTTTGAAAACTCGACGCAATGAAGTACTTTCGTAAAACAGTATTTTTCTTGGAAAGAGTTTCTGAAGTCGCTTTTAACTTTAAAAGGAAACCATATTTTTATAATAACAGTATTTTTTTCTACAACTTCATGCTAATTTATTCTGGTGATCAATTAAATTATATTTTGGCTATCATCAAATTCCATGGTAGCCGACCCCTACATTGTTGGGAAAATGCTCGGAAGATGACGGTAACATTTTTTTTTTCCACAACTTTATTCTAATAAATATGTCTTTACTCGCGATTTCATCCGCGTCTCGACATGACTGATTTCCGTAGCCGGATGGTGACAAAGACTATCCTATGTCGTTCTGTCTCTCCTCTAATTTTCAGCTTTAACGGTTCGGCCATTCTTGAGTTAACAAACTTGTGAGTAACACGACTTACTTTTATATAAGTATATAGATAGTTTAACGTATATTTTGGGTTCAAAAATTTCTATAGGTAACCCTAAAATGCAGCGTGCTAGTTCGTCGATAGAATGCGCGGGCTCGGCTTGCTGACATCAGCCGTATTACGTCATTGCAAGCATGTGTGCGACTTCATAGTATAATTACCCACAGGGTTATATTCTGATAAATTATGGAGAACACGCGGCCAAACGAAGGTCTCAGTGACGTCAGTCGAGTTAAATAAACTTCCTGATACATTATAATGGTTTCTAAGCTCTTTATAACTGTAGTTGGGCAGTATTTGGACAAGTACTGCTGTGTTGGCGTCGCTATAAATATATTGCACGTGTTGCGTAAGAGGTGGGAAATATCCGGACTTTATATATATTTTTTCTTAGTATTTGGTTGGTACCAAGTATAATATTGAAAAGGAAAATAGTGAAGCAGCTACCGAACACAACATTATACATATATACACATGTAGCCTATGTAGGTCTGTACGTCACATTCAAACACACACACTTTAGTAGGTGTACTTAATATCCCGTTTCCGAAAATTCTCATACAAAAGAACCAAAAATTACAGAGTATAAGCCACACGGCTGAAAGTAAATAAAAACAAAACTAATATTCGTCTAAAAATAACCTGAAACAATTAAAATTTCGTGGTGAATAATTAGTATTTTAGTTTATAAATTACCGCTACTCTACGGACGTACAAAACAAGTTTTTAAATTAAATAATTTTGAGTAGGTACCAAGCGTTAACAATATTACTCTTAGTGGCAAATAATTTGGGTACCTATAATCTGTTGGAAGAAAAATCAATTTTTAATTAAGTGAAAGGTTTCTGCAGAAAAATAAACAGTTGAAGTGTAGCATGATGGAGAACATGCAATGTCCATCAGATGGTTAAAAAAAAAAGGAACGACTCGTAACGAACCATCGTGGGCGCCATTTTCTTTGTCTTATTTTCCTATCGCAGAAATGAGCAGTGGATTGCTTCGCCCGTTTCCCTTTACTTCTCTCATTTTCTACGGTTTAATTAACATTCGGAAAATGCTGTGTCTACTGAAATGGTTTGTTTAGTACATTCCTTTTGAAAGTACCTACTTTTAATCAAGTACTAATACGACTAAAATATCATCTCTGTTTTACGATACGATACGATTTTGATATAGGTAAGATATGCATGTAAAAAATGTTGTAACCAAAAACTGTTTTAGCTTGTTAATTTATTTCGATCGTTAAATAGTATAAGTACATAAGTGGCGCAATCTAGCGGAGTGAAGTGGCAACTAGCCCAAGGTTGCTAAACTTCACAAGAGAGGCCCACGGCGCCGCTTGTCCTCGTTTCTACCAATCTACCATTAACACCACGCTCGGAACTCGACGGATCGTGTGTTCATTCTAATATCTTGTCAATTGATGTAATAAATATTTCTAAATAAATATACAATGATGATAAATGGATGGTTCGATTTTTGTGACTTGAAGTGTAAAAAATGTTATGTAGATACCTGGAGAGGTAAATAGTTATTTTAAATATTACATAATGTCTATATTTATTTAGATTTTTGATGGTTAACAGGATTGTTGGAAATGCAAATACTTATTGTATCTCACATTGGTATTTTATGAAAATTATCGTTCATACTAGCGTGCGCCAAAAGTAGCCTATCTGACTCACTCAAGATTTATTAAAAATTAAGTTTAATAATTTTAGAGGCTCAAAAAGTATATATCCTTTACCTAATAAAAATAAAATTTCCAACTTGAGTCGATTTGCTTTAGTTTGTCTGTGAAGGACTATTCACAGACAAACTAAAACAAATCGACTCAAGTTGGAAATTTTATTTTTATTAATCGCTTTGTTTAAATAGCATTAAATAAAATACAATATTAAAACTTTTACAATAAGAAAGTTACAAGTTTTTTGAGCAACCGTACAAAATGGCAAGACGGAAAGTTTATTTTTGTACAAAAGAGTGCCGAGCCATGTTTTCTTGAACTCATTAAAATTGTTGTTATTTTCAGACTTCAGACTCTTTGTTTCAGACGCAGGTAAGACTTACCACAGACATCTACATTATTATATCTACGGTAAGTAAGTACATTAACTGGGTTACCGCATTGCTTTGCTCATAACTTAATACAAAAGGAATAAATTAATCTATAGGTATTTCTAAACTAATATAATAAAGAAGAAACATTTTTTTGTTTGTACCTAAAAAGCTCCGAAACTACAGAACCGATTTGAAAATTTCTTTCACAATTGGAAAGCTACACTTTTCCCAAATAACATAGGCTACATTTTATCCCGGTACAGGCAGTAGAACCCACGGGACGCGGGTGAAACCGCTCTCAGAAGCTAGTACTCAATAAAACAAAATTAAACAGCTACCTGTCCACAGAAAACCGAAATCTATAATTCATAAAGCACCGTATAAACTTGTGCGGCTAACCATATTCCACTGGTCACTCTACCAAATGAGATACAAATTTTATTGACAAATTTACCCGGCTCACCGATCGATGACCTGATTCGGAGGCGCGATACTAGCAAATTATACACGGACCGTCTTATATGAGGCGTGACGGATCCGACACGGGGTGGGTACGGAACGTTGATGTGCCAAATTTTGAAAGGTTTTTTTTTTTCAAAATATTTTGCTTTTTTTATTTTTTTATGTACAATAGCTCTCGTTTGAAAGCGAGAAAGTGGCTCTGGCCTTTTAAAAAATACGTTGATACGACGAAAATAGTTCCTACATAATTAAACAGCCCAAAGCACCCTTTAAAAAAATGACACACTGAAAAGTCGCCTTTCATTAAAAAAAAATAAGTTTTATTTTACCCAACCAAACTGGGATATCAAACAAAAATTATTTCGACTTACAAATACACAGTAAAAGTCGTAAGATTTAAAACACAGTCTGTTTAGCATCTAGTTTTAGAATCAAATGCATTTAGAATCTCCAGCATCACATTTGAGGCAACCTGTGAATTTTAGAAAGGCCTAGATAGCTATTTTGCATGTTATACCGAGTTCTATCATTTGTACATATGGAAGAATCTAGATTTGGGGCATTCATGATATTAACATTATTGTGTTACTGTTACTGTTACAGCCTTTTTATCGTCACACTGCTGGGCACAGACCTCACATGGAGAAAGATTGAGCATTAATCACCACACTTGCTCAATGCGGGTTGGTGATTTCAGACTATATAAGTCTAGGTTTCCTCAAGATTGTGTGATTTCCTCATTATTGTGTGCAAACTGTAAATAGTGGTTATTACTTTTGTGTAAAAAAATAACTTTCAAGGCTTCATTATCTTCTGCCATCATGATTTTTTTCAAGTTTCTTCCTGAGGTAACTGGTTTCAGAACCAGATAAAAAGAAGTGCTGATATTTATACATACTTATAAGCTGTATTATTGCAAAGTTTCATCCAAATCCATTAGGAAGTTTTTGCGTAAAAGATGAACAAACATCCGTCTACCCCTGCATAGATTCTCACAAACTGTAGCATTTATGATATTAGTAGGATAATCTAAAATGCTAACACGGTCAATCGAAATATTTCGCCGAAGGACATATCCGCCATCTTTCAAGGAATATGACGTCATCACCATGCATGGTACCTACTCCGTCATCGATTAACAGGAATGCTTTGAGGATAAAACTTATAAAACGCATCTTATAACCTGTTAGGCTGCGTTCAAACCAAACTGACTGTCAGCCGCCGAATGTCAGAGTCTATGCAAAGCAAAACCGAACAGAGTTGGTAAAAGGTTTGGCAGATGATGTTAAATTAACAGGCAGATTCTGGAATTTAATTATGAGTTTCTTCTGTGATAATATGATAAGCCATAACACGCTTTCGATAAAAAATTGGGAGAATTATGACAGAGACTGCCCCGTACCATAGCCCCTTACCCCAGCACTCGGATACTAAATAGGTATGTATACCTAAGCTAAAGTTAAGGAATGTTTCAAGTGGAAGAACCTAAGCAGATTCATTTCTGAATAATAATTTAGACAAGTGTTAAAATTATGATACAGTCTATTAGGAAGGTTATTAGATAATAATTTATTGTTCTAAGAATCCTTACTATTTTTCCTATTTTGGAACAAAAACCATAAATTTTCGTATTATTTGTTTTACTAATTAAACATGAAATTGAAATAACTGCGGACGATAACGATAGTAACGTACTTTTATATTATTTCATAATTATGTTTCGGCTAAAGTTAATTTACGATATTGTTATATTATTTCTGTATTTCTATACAGGCTGTTGTTATTCAGCACTTACATATAGGCTTTGAAAAAGATTGCAAAAGGTTTTTGAAACCTACTTTAAATCAAATACTTTAAAAATCATCTATGGAAGACTTACAGCTATTCAAAAACTTAACAATAGAAAGAAGTTATAGTCGACAGAGAGTCAATTAGAAGTCCTCGCTTATAATATCAGCCTAGAAATAACGTGAATTGTAGTATAAAATCGGATATTTCCTATTTTAACAGCAGACACAAAATCGTACCCGCATGCAACCCGCTGAGGCTAAGGCATCGTTCACACCAAACGTATTGTCCGCCGCTGACTGTGAGCGCGCGTTACGCAGTTTATTGCTTTTCCATATATATTGAAATTGTCGTTCACACCGAACCGACTATACGCTGTTACGTCGTCTGTTGTAGCTGACTCTCAGTAGCCGATTATTTTACTACGCGACAATGCACGGCGGACGCGGATTGGCTACGCGGACGCAGTTGCCGAATAGCGCCGCTCCGCCGCGTACGCACCGCCGCTCCGCCGCGCAGTGATGCCAGAGCTCTTTTATGTGTAGAATAGTCGGCCGCTCAGCGTACGCATCTAGTGTGAACCTACACGAGCGTATTCTTTTGTTCACACATGTAGCGCATCGTACGCTATAGCCTATTGTCGGCTTGGTGAGTACGCGTACTGCAGATTGAGTCGACGTTCACACTGAGGCCGACTGTGAGTATACTCACAGTCAGCGGCGGACAATACGTTTGGTGTGAACAATCCCCTGACACTCTCTCACTTTGCACCCACAGCAGCGTCCATCCGATGATTTTCCACCATAAAAATATCTGAACCGTATCATCATCAGCCTTTTTTTAATCGTCTCACTGCTGAGCGTAGGTCTCCTCACACAGAGAAGCACTGAGAGTTGATCACCACGCTTGCTCAGTGCGGGTTGGTGATTTCAAACTATAGGGTGCTTACGTAAAGAAACAGGTTACCGGTACAGACAAACCTGTACGGGTCGGTACCGATCAGTGCAGGTATAATATTCTAAAGAAACAGGTAAACAGGTAACCTGTTTCTTTATAAGTGAGTCAGTAGGATTGTATTGAAATATTATACCTGCACTGATCGGTACCTACCCGTACAGGTTTGTCTGTACCGGCAACCTGTTTCTTTATGTAAGCACCCTTAGTCTTACTTTATTTACATAAAACAAAATGGCGACTAAGTTCCGATGTCAAAAAGCCTACACCATGTAGCAACATTATCATGCGTGTGCTGGTTATTTGTCCACCTGCTCTGCACCTTACGAAACTCGACGTAAAATAATGAATTAATGACCATTATCACTGGCTGCGCTTACTAACAGGTGTTAGTAGCCTTGTACTTTTAGCTAAAAACCTTAGGTTGGTAACTTCAAATCGTACTTAATATTATAATGAGAAAGTCCATTTGCTTGCTACGCTTACACTCAAAAACTACTTAACTGATCATCATGAAACTTTGTACACATATTCTTGGTGGTACTAGAATGAACATAGGATACTTTTATCAACACATCACATGGGGGTAGCCGGGCAGAAGCTAGTTAGGTTAAAAATCTCTGTTTTTATAGCTGTGTTCAAACCAAACTGACTGTGAGCTGCCGACTGTGAGCGAGCGTTACGCAGTTTATTGTATTTCCATACATACGACGATACGTTGTTCATTACGCTATGCATAGACGCTGATATTCGGCGGCTGACAGTCAGTTTTGTTTGGCCACAGCCTTAAGTTGGCCTTAAAATTATAATAGGTTAAAATCTCTATCTGTTTCCAGGTACGTTTTGAATACTAGCTACCGAATGCAACTGCCGCATGCCGACCGCACATGCCGTCACTGCATGAAATCGAACGCAGCTGTACTATTAGGCCTGGCGCTCATTATCGGTATCGAAGAGGAAAAGGATCTTTCGGCATTAGTTACTACGATCATAATATCGTGGCAATTTCAATTTTTTTGTCATAAAGTAAATGTTTTAGGTAATAAAAAGCATTATAAGTACATTTACTTCATGGCAATAAAGTCATTTTTCCATGATACATGATCGTATTAACAAATGCCGAAAGATCCGTTTCCTTGCCGATGCCGATAATGAGCGCCGGGCCTTACTATGTATGATCGCAGAAAGAAAGAAGAAAGAAAAACCATTTATTTAACACACAACACGAAGCGGCAACAGCACGTGCAGTTGCCCTCAGATATGGACCGATTTCATGCAGTGGCTGCAAGTGCAGTCGGCAGTAGCAGTCGGCAGCTAGTATTCAAAACACACATCTTTACAGCTAATTGATGAATTTGATTAAAACATTTTTTTTGTAAATATTGGAAATTACTACTTGGCACGAATTTCTTTTCTAAAATCACTTGAAGAAATACTCTTATTACAAGTCAAAACAACTACGCAGTTAGCAGTAATAAGTACTTCATAACAATACTTGAATAAAATCAAGAGATATTTTTATTATCATAAAGCCCTCTTTTGCTTGTACAGGAAAATCAAGTTCATGTTTTTTTTTTTTTTGTAACTCGGCACGTGTTTTTTCAACCTTTGAAGTTGTGAAGGGTGGTTGCCATAATCCGATTAGCCGATTTAAAGGTTAATATTTGTGGTACAAAGGATCAAGGGCTAACTTTTAACTTAAAGCAAACATATTAATGTAATAGAGAATAAATTTATCCACAAAGTACAGTGGTGGCCTAGTTAAAAACCCAATCTTTCAAATATGAGGGCGTGGCTTCGATTCCAGGTCAGGCAAGTACCAATGCAACCTGTCTATTGTATGTACTTTCTAAGTACATATATCTTGGACACCAATGACTATGTTTCGGAAGGAACGTTAAACTGTAGGTCCCGGCTGTCATTGAACATCCTTGGCAATGGTTACGGGTAGTCAGAAGCCAGTAAATCTGACACCAGTCTAACCAAGGGGTATTGGGTTGCCCGGGTTGGTTGAGGAGGGCAGATAGGCAGTCGCTTCTTGTAAAACACTCAGCCGCATCCGATTAGACTGGTAGCCGACTCCAACATAATTGGGAAAAGGCTTGAGATATGAAACATATATAAATGTATCCTCTTATCTACGAAGGTGAAGAATTTCTTTGTGGGAGCTACTTAAGCTGTTTAAGTGTTGGCGGTTTTATTAATTAGCTTTTTAATTAAGTAATATGCCTTAATGATATTAAATGAAGAGGGGAGTAAACAGAAAGTATAAACGAGCATCTCTCAAGTCGTGGGCAAACGAAGCAGCTAGTACTTAAAGTATCTTACTAATATTTTAAATGCAAAAGTCGGTTTGTTTGTTTGTTATGCTTTCAGAATAAAATTGCTGGACTGATTCTAAGGAAGCAGACGAAGTAAAATTATCTTAAGAACTATCTTGAGTATGGTCATATACTGCAAACTAATTAAGAGAGTGGAGTAATATATTTTTTGTTACTTTTTCGGCACCAAACTTTAATACCGATCGGTGTTGAAATGGGAATACCTCTAGAATTGGTGTTTAAAATGTTGGTCCGGAATGGGAAAACTTCTTTCCTTTGATAAGTTTTTACATAGGTAGATGTAGTAAGTCTTCTATAGTGTATTAAATAAATAAATTAGTACCTACTTAGTAAACCAAAGTCATGAATACAATCTAATAAAACTAAACTGAAAAACGATACAACAACGAATTGATTCTTAAGTAAATAATAACTATAGAAGTAAGTAAATAAATAACTATTAAACAGAAGGTACTGAAGTAATAAACAACTAAGAAGTATTAAAGTATAATAGCAGGTTTTATCACAGTTTCCTACCTGTTGGAACTCTTTTGTATCTAAGTAAAGTTTTTAACACAAAACTGACAACTTGGACAGAATATTAAGTTAGTTTTAAGTCTCAAATTACTCTTTTTCTATGTAAAGTTTGTTTGACAGCGAAAAGCCAGCAACAGAAAGAGTTTTATAATTAATATTGATTTTTACACAATATTTATAACTTGGCTGGGGCACTGCCATGCCCCCAGATACGACCTCGATGGCGCAATGATTACCAAACTGGACTGCCGAACCTTAAGTCCCGGGTTCAATTCCTGGTTCGGTTGACATTTGTGTGATGAACATGCTTGTTGGCCGTGGTCTAGGTGTTTTAATATACACTTATAATATTTAGTTATCAGTTGTGTTAGCACCTGATGTGAAAAATGTGGCTAATGTGGCAACGTGGCTAAGTCAAATCCGTGTGGTTCATGTAAAACACTGGTACCCAGCTGCCTCCGGTTAGACTGAAACCCCAACATAGTTGGGAAAAGGCTAGGCAGATGATGATAATGTTCATTCAATGTGTGTTTTGTAAAAATCCCGACAAAACAGAACATTCCTTATAACAAGTTGTTTTTCTCAAAGTCAATTATTGTTTTTCAGTTTTAGTACACTCGTTATTTTTCTTATATTAATACGAAGCAACAATCTGTAAGTCCTCTTCCTCTCATTATTTTATTATTTGCTTTCACCCACGGCTTTGCCTGCGTCCCACGGCAGTTATTTTCCGAAAACGTTAAAAATAGTCTACATATTATTGGGATATAACTATATAAGCTATACTAGCCGTTTTCCCGCAGTTTTACCCGCGTCCCGTGGTAACTACTGCCCGTACCGGGATAAAATATAGCCTATGTTACTCGTGGATAATGTAGCTTTCGAATGGTGAAAGAATTTTAAAAACGGTCCAGTAGTTTTTGAGCCTATTCGTTACAACCAAACAAACAAAGTTTTCCTCTTTATAATGTTAGTATAGATTACCTACTGCCAGCCATCATCAAAATCCTTCTAGAAGTCACTCATCCATGCACACTTTTCTGCATTAACACCTGTTATTAGTAACTTTATTATAAAGGATTTCTTCGCAATACCTCATAAGTTTTAATAAGGCAGTTACTAAGGATGTTTGTAAAACAATCGCGCATTGAAATAGCAACAATAGTGTTTCTATCCGATTGGCTGCACAATGATATCTTTGGTACAACAGTGCTTGGTTGCAACGTTTCTATCAATCCATTCACTTACTGCAATATTGTTTATAGTTTGTGGTGTATTTTCATGAAATATGTAGTTTTTTTAAGGCGCCTTACGAATAACTCACTGTCACTATTAAAGGTAATAATACACTGACTAGCCGATTCCCTGCGACTTCACATGCGTCCCGTGGGAACTACTGCCCGTACCGGGTTAAAATATAACCTATGTTATTTGGGAACAGTTTAGCTTTCTAACAGTGAAAGAACTTTTCAAATCGGTTCTATAGTTTGTGAGCCTTTTGCACAAACAAAAATATGTTTCCTCTTTATTATTTTAGCATAGATAACATGCCATTCTATCAAGAATCCAATACTGTATTTACCTACCTAAATATAGTCTGAACTTAATATCTTATGTCTCATATTTTCTAGGAATTTTAATAAACAGTAGCTATAAGAATATAAACTTAGACATTCCACATTACGGAAAGAATTGAGAGACTTTGTCAACATGTTTTGCATGTCTGCGATTTTGCTATTTATTTTGATCAGGCGTTGAAATCAAAGTGTGTATTTTCTTAACTCATTTCAGATTTCATGACAAAACTACTGAACCGATTTAATGAATCTTGGGACATGACATACTAGAGTCTGAGAAGGCACAGACTAATTTTAAGCTGACGAAGTAGTGACCTTAGTAATAAGAAGCGGGTATGACTTATCTGACTGTGAGCTAACACCTTTTATGTCTGCATAGACATCAAGATAAAATGCTCGAAGACGATTATTAAAGGATCTTGACAAGCTAAGGTACTGTAAATGAAGACGCGAACTTTATAAAAATATTACTTACATTATAAATAATATTGCTCATTTATTTAAGTTCACGTTACAGCAAGCTTCTAACCAAAAGTCTAACGCTCTAAGGTTAAAGGGTAAAGCTACAACAAACTACATGCAACGTTCCCTCGAAGCGAGAAATCCCGCACGTCATAATATTATTGTATTATGCAGTTTGCCTTCCCAGTTTGCCCTCCCAGTTTGCGTTCTCAGTTAGTGAGATTGGCGTGCAGTCAGTAACAACATTAAGGCCACGTCTCGCCTGTGTAGGTAATTTCGTTAAACATTAGTTTGCAATAGGTCGACGGATAACTTTGATAATAATTATTATAACATGTAACATCTAGATGCAAACTGATGCTGGATTCTGGAATTTTAATTGATGTAACAACATTTTGTGTCATCTTGTTTACCTGATATGTAAAGACGTTTTTTCTAACTGCTGTTGCGTTTTGGAAAAAAATATAGTCCGTTTATCGAAGAAGGCTTAAGCCACTTTTTATTTCCGTGGCCCATGTAAAAATTTTATATTGTTTATGTCTTCTTGTACGTACATATCTACTCGTTTTAGTAAGTCTTGAGAACAGAGTAAAAATGTTATTGTGTTTCTTATAACTATTCTTACAATTTTCATCAAATTTCTACTTAAATCAAAAATCCCAACGAAAATATACCGACAACTGCAAGTCTTTCTCCTCTTGCAATAAACCTTGTTACATTATTATACTGCTAAACCAATTACATTTCTTACAACGTCAAAACGCTGCAAAGCTGACAAAAATATTTCAGTCACGTAATTTCTACGTTAAAAGAAATGGTTACCACGTTAAAGCTCATCTGTTTTCTCTTTTGTACTTACTGAATTTCTCATATGAAAGAGAGGGAGGTTCTCACAGAAAGTCTTTCGCGTAACTTTTGGTAAAGCCGATGCTATGTAGGGAGAATTAGACAGTAATTGCCAATTGCTGCAAATCATTTTCATCTCTAATAAGTGTTCATTAGTTTATAGGAATGAACATGTGGTAAATTATTTGATTTTGATTCATACTACTTAAGTTAGGAAAGTTGTATCTATATCTTACGGTGATAACGTAGGAAAAATGGACACTGTGCTAGTAAGTTGTCATCAGCTGCCTAGCTTTTTCCCACCATGTTGGGATCCGCTTCCAATCTTACCGAATGCAGCTGATTGCTAGTATTTCCTGTGCAGGCACTGACTATCTGATCTCCTCACCTCAATTACGTGGGCAACCCGATACGCCTTTGTTAGACTAGTTGTTAAAACTCTGGCTTCCAACTAGCACACGAAAATTATACCATGATAGATCAGAAACTGAATTATGTATTTATAATTGCAAAACAGCAACTTTTTATAAATAAACAGTACAAAAATGCCTTGCGTCCCGTATTTTCTCTATTTACGTTTCTGTTAAAACATCTCGCTTTCTGAGTTCTTCTGTCTCTGAGAGTATTACCTGGGTATCGCAATCTTCTGTAATAAGTGCGACCAGGCTCCCACTCGCCGGCCGTTCCTGACCAGTGATCCATTTTTCCAGCAGTTGAGCAACGAACGACAGCGGGGTCCATGACGTGAAGTCAGCTTTAGGCATCAATTTCCTGTTCATTGGTGTATCTAAGGCCAAGGGAAGTAGTGCTACAGCCACTGCATTCGCAGGCAGACCGGAATTCTCAGCTCCGAGAGACTTAGTGAGTTGGTGGACAGCTGCTTTAGCCATGCCGTAGCCGATCATCTCTGGGGTGCCTTTCAAAGCGGGTATAGCTCCCGTCAAAGCAAGCAGTCCTCCCGGACAGAGGTGTTTGGTTGCCACTGAAGCAGCGATGGCAGAAGGCCAGACCGACCGGCGCCACATCACGTCTGATTTCTTGCTGAAGTTATCACAGAGGTTGCCTCCAGTCCAGCCGCCGGCGACACATATAACAGCGTCTAATTTGTTATCTTGCAGCCCCGTGTTTAATAACGTCATGACGTGCTCTTCCTGCTGCGTCCACGATGCATCTGAAGGTACTGTGATGTTGAAATCAGCCGAGGGATTCGCCTTTAGGTCAATATTTGCGATCCACCAATTGGCTGCTCTGAAATAGTTGACGCACGCGGATCCCAGGGCGCCGCGGCCTCCGTAGACGGCTATTCTACCACTGGACATATTGTAGTTATAAAAGAAATTCTAATACAGTAATATTGTAAATTAATACGAGATTTGGATCAAAGTCTATTTTTGACGCTGTCAGTATAATATTCGTTAGACTTTTTAGACAGATTTCCGGTTGCCATGATTATACTCTTTATTCAAAAAGTTTTTATTACTTTCTGACTTGTCAATGGTTCGGGTTTGGTGGCTGCCCACATAAAATAAATTAATAATTATATCTTTAGAAACCACCACGGCAGAAATCTTGTACAAAGTAACTTCGCCTTCCAAGACGGTTTAATAGTTATTTGTTATACAAGAGTGCAAAGTTGCTTTTTAACCGCGGGCTCAATTTTGATGACCGAGCAAGCGAAGGATTCTAAAATTGAAACACGAGCGTAGCGAGTGTTTCAATAATTAGAATCCTGAGCGATAGCGAGGGAATCAAAAGAGCACAAGGTGAAAAATCTTTGCACTCGAGTGCAACACGTAACTTTTCATCCCACCTCATCGAGGAAATTACTAAATGCAAAAAAACAAAATGGCGCGCAAATACGAGTATCAAATTAAAAAGATGTACCTATTAAAGTTCATATATTTGAAAACTCACTTTAAAAATGAAACGACGTTAAAAATCTGTGTAAAAACAATAATAAAAAATACTTAATTAATTGAATAATTATTTTAAGCAGTATTTTATTTGTTTAATATGTGTAAGAACTCCACTCCAAGGTATAGGACTCCTCTCCAAGAAAACGTCAACACTTTCAACAAACTATCAATCTTTATTCTTTTCCACACAATCTCGGTTGCACGACCGCACGGTACGGTGCTCCGCTCAGAATCCCGCCATTTGCCAAGTGTTGCTAGCTGCTACCTCCAACCGGAAAATGTCATTTTTAAATTATTTCGTTTGGTGAATCAATTGAACAAATTATTTTACTATTAAAAATTATAACATATGAAATTAGATATCTAAAATATATCCAAACCTTACACTCGTCCATCCTGACCTCGTGTATGTCCCCATACACGTACTAGGTGGGCTAACCTTACACTTGGCCAATAGCGATATTTTACATAAAAGGACAGCACCCCCAAAACGCCCCCCTTTCACCACTTCCTAGTGTTATGGCTGGGAAGAAGAAGTGGTGAAGAACAAACTTCCCAGCAACACAGCTGTCTATTACAATTTAATAATAATTGAATTACAACTTGTACAATTCAACATCGTTTCAAATTATATTCACAAAAATTAAAACAAAAAAAAAAACAACACTGTATCTGTGAAATAATCATTAACATTAATAAGCCTTACATATATTATATTGGCATAAATATATTGATTGAGACACCACAGTCAAAACACTAATGCTAACTCCTTCAACCATTCATTTCTGAAGGAATTACAACATAAACTCATCATGTGCTCGAACCAATCAATTCTCGAGGACTTCCTATCCCTCAACCATTCATTTCTGAGGGTTTCAACTAGACGAACTCCTTCAACCATTCATTTCTGAAGGAGAAACTAGAATGCCTTCAACCATTCATTTCTGAAGGACTTACACTATAAACTCATCTGCATATGCTTCGAACCAGTCAATTCTCGACGACTCGTGACGAATTTCTCTCTCGAATCTTTAAACCAATCACTTCTTAGAGTCAAGGAGCGATATCTGTAACAATACTAAATTCATACAATGAACAAGTATCCGGTAAAAACAATTAAATCAGATAATCTGTAAATGTATTATAAGAAAATAACTAATTTAATCTAATCTATACATCTGTTTCGCAATAAACAATCACATAATATTATATCTTTTAAAAACGCTTATCTACATTTCATCACCACTACCATCATTACTCGATTTATACACTCAATCAATGCCGTCATCGTTCACCCCCAGTGACTCCGCATGAATCAAAAGACGCATTCAATCCACAGCCACGGCAGCGTTGCGCCCACACTAGGCGTACGCGTACGCTCAAGTACTAGGACAGGAACCAGTCTCTACCTGTTGTTGCCTAAGACCTTCGTAACTCTAAAAGCTTTAAACTTTTACCCTCATTATGCAAATTCATTTTAGTAACTTGACCAAATCCTTTACTACAAATTCCAGCCTGCTTTCCACTCTTATCATAATACTAATTCACTATCATAATCAACATCATTAGCCCGGGCTACTTCGTTTAATATGGGATTCATTTCACCATTCATTCACCTCTTCGGACCTATGGTCTTCTGCAAGCTATCATTATGACCCCACTGGATTTTCCCCATCTTACTATCCCAGTCTCTTTCGTCACTGCCCACGTTTTGCGCCTTTAATGCCTCCAATTTGGCGCGACCATATCGCTCCACTCGTCCGTCTGAGCGCGGATAAGCCACCGCGTTCAAACATTTTTCACGCCCTTATCCAGACAAAGCCTTTTAAACGCATGTGAAGTAAAACAACTACGGCGATTACTTATTAAACGGATGGGCGTCCTAAAAGTATCAAATATATCATTTAAGACCTTGATAACATTCTGTGTATTAGTGTTCCTAACGGCTCTAATAAATACGATATTGTTAAAACATCAGCTACCACCAGTATGTGAATATACCCAAATGTTGACTTCACAAAAGGCCCCAAGTGGTCTAAATGGAGTGCGTGAAACGGTGACTCTACTTTAAAAGAGTTACTGACTGTAACCGTTTTATCATTATTGCTATCATCCGAACATTTCGGTGGTTTGAGAATTTAAGCTCATTAAAATCCTTCTAAATAACTAGAAGTGGCTGCTCGGTCAACGTCTGCCCGATAAGAATTGGTGTGTCTAACAAATTATCGTTAACGACCTTGCAAGAAACAACCGCGTTTACCTCAACTCATGTTAAACCTAGATCCACGAAACCCAGCAATCCCACCATACCATTTCTACATCTAATGTACGATTCACTACTATTAACTTTCACGTTAACTATCTGTGGAAATCAATATCGAGAGCCCCTGTACCCATACCACAAGTTAAATTTTCCTTTGGGTACCAGTGTTCAACGAAATTATTGTACATGTGAAAATTGTAATCACTGATGTGTGTTTTCTCTTGTGTGTATCTTTTTTGAGACAATAAACTATTTACAGCCTTACTTGATAATTTATGCTCCCACGAAACTTTCGTTTCTCGCGAGAATATAAAATGATGACCAAAACCAGTCATTCATTTATCGCAAGGTCATATCCAACTGAAAATTGATTGTCATATGAACCCTTCATTTCTCACAGACACTCAATCTAAATAGCGAACCATTCATTTCTCGCATAATTCAAAAGATCATCATTACTCAATCATTTACATGTGTCATCTTAATCTAAAGACTTCATTCGAATTCAAAGGAATATCATGGATAACTAACAATACTTAACAATACATAACAATACATAAAAGGAAGTAAGTAAACTTAAATATTAACCTTTTGACATTTCTAAGGAATAAAATCTTGGTAACCACTTGATATTAAACAATCAATGACAAAAATCAATTTATGGACAATTCCTTATCTCGCATCAATAAAAGAAAACAAAATATCGATAATCATTTTATAAAAATATTAATTGGTTATTCGTCATCATTTAATAATATTCATCAATTCATTTGTAATATGCTGGCTTATTTACATAAAAAAATAAAAAAATTTGATCCACCCTGAACATTCAGTATCGTGACCGCATTTTATAGTACTTTAAGCCACAATTTTTGGGTCCTAATACTTTGAAACAGGCACTACTTAAACATACTACTGCGTTTTATTTTACTTTACTATTAATTAAAGTCAAAATGACTTTGAGGAACGTAGACGTTTTATTGTACAAGAACGGAATTTATGTTCAGATATGTGTTTGAATTTTACTACAGCGTAACCAAATATTAGGATTGCTGTTTATTTCTAGAAACCGCCATTTCTTTCGGTTACTTTTTAAAATGACATCAAATGGAAAAGAACCACAAATAATTATTTATAATTTTCTTTTTAATCGGCAAGTATGAAAATGTGACTTCCGTTTTGTGACCAAATCTATGGTCACATACGGGCTGAGCTCAAAGTCACAACATGACTGATCCTATAAAGTTAAGTTTACATGGAAACAGTGATGTTGTTTCAGAAATTCAGAATAATAGTTTTCTGTGGGTATCATTTTTATTTTATTCATGTTTACAATCTTTATGTAAACGAGGTATAACATTTTTTTGTAATTATTTGTTCCATTATTGAAAAGATATAGTATTTCTTGATTATTATTAAATGTTGATCTGGAATATTACATAATTATAATAATAGCGTCCACGTAGATGAAGCTTTATCCTTTTCAGGCGTTCAGTGGTATGACTGTCCCTGTTTTCTATTTTAAACAAAAAAAATTAAAATTCTTTATAAAACACTGTTTTGTTCTGTTTTCGACATGGACAGGAATTTAATTTTGATTCATAACTAGGGATCACTGCAGAAATATATTTTTATTATAGCTTAATATTTTAAAAATTAATATCCGATGTGCATCAAAAGTCACATAACTGAAAGTTTGATTTTTGTTATTAAACGTTCAAAGAATTGTCGTGTTTTGTGTTTTTTTTTTCTGTTGACAAGATTGTTTTCTTTAATTAGTAGTAAAAATATTAATAATACTTTGTGTATTTTTTTTGTTAATATCATTCTCAATAGAGTCACATTCTCGAAGTGTTTAGTGTTTTTTAGACTTTTTCACTCAGCTTTTTCATCATGTATTCGGATATTTTTTATTCTAGTTATATTTTTGGCGTTCTAACTTAATTTTCGTTAATTTCAATCTATACACTATTTAAAAATAAACCAGTTGCCATAAATAAGTTTTTTTTTTTTTTTTTAAATAAAACGTAGTTACACACATGTTAACACAAATAAAAAAAAAGCTCAGATCTATCCTGTTTACTGAAACAGTTGTCGGTTTTGTGACCTACTTTTCCATTTATCGCATCGGATAAAAGGCTTAGGACATTGAAGGTAAGGATGTCCTTCTTCTGCTTACAATTAAAATTCTTTATTGTTAATCAAGGACTGAAGTAACTGGTCAGGCATCTCGCAAAGCATTAGATTTCACAGTCCGATCACTGATTCTGTGGGTAATGCTAATGCAATCTACAGCTCGTTTTCCCGTGATATCGCACTGATTCAGCAAGTTTTTCATAATAATAAATCATAAATAGGTTCGTTCGTAGCATCTACTTCTACGTTTAACCACTTCACTGTCCACGAAGCAGACACAATAGTAAGACAATCGGTGTGTTTCACATATGACTCATGGGACAGGGAAGTTATTAAGCATGTCCTCCAGGGTTTGACCATAATTTGTTCACAAGGAATGCACTAAGTAATTTCTCCTGACACTCCCGCCACGTAAATAGTTTAGAGTTTAAACTCTCATATCAAGTTTGGCCAATCCCTGCAGCTCCTGCATAGCAAAAATATCGTCATTTGTCGTCCCAACCATCGGCTGAGGCGCACTCGTTCACCTTTCTAAGCCAAACATCCATGCGTTGATTTTTAGTAGCCGGATTAAAATTAGGCAATATGTTTTTAAAATCGAAATGTTTCGATGGTGCGCCTTGAGCCATGGGTTGAGACGGCGACGCGACGGTACACGTTTAACGGAATTTAGTAGCTTTAAAAGATCGTTAGTAGTAAAAAAAACTGGACATACATAACCTTCGTGATGGTTGTTGTTCCTGGTTGACATCCTGGTGCCCATCGTGGCAGTGCGGCGCTGATCTTTGCTGGCTCGCGCTCCTCTCTTGCTCTCCCAGACGTCGACTGCGACTTCCGCTTCGACTGCCAGTGTGGTTGCTTCGCGGCGACTCTCTTTCCGGCATCTTCAGCCTGTGCTGAGTCCAGCTGCCGGTGGCATTCATGGTCTGATCTGGCAACTCACATAAAAATAACTCACGTTAGATCTATTCACAATAGCAAAATAATAGGATACTTAGATGAATAGACAAAATCGTAAATATCTTGGAAACGGTATCTCTGATCGTAAAAATAACTGAAAAATCACACCCTTTTATATAACCAGTTGTGCCAAATTAGCTATCTATTGAGATATGTATATTTTGTTTTTTGGGTGGTTTTATAAAAACGAGGATTAAAATTATTTGAGGGTACTTCCGTAAAAACGTGGTTTAACCAAAAAAAATCATCTTAGAGAACGGCATGGTATCTGTATTTTTAACCACCAAATAAATAATAACTTAAGACACAAAAACATTGAAATTAAATTAATTCTATGCCAACCTATTGGCTTAAGGGCTAGGCTTTTGGCAACCGACCACACTATTCTCTGTGAGCGTTGTGCACACCTGTAACTGACTTATTTACACAGGACTAACAATTGTAAACTTATATATGCGTAAGCAATTGTAAATAAGTTGTTGGTGTGCCTTGAAATAAATAAACCTATTCACGTGAATTTGCCCACCAAATTGGTATAAAAATAATAATTTATTTAAAATATCCAATACGTCAATTCCAAATTCAAATGGCTAACGCATAATCTAAACAAAAATAGAAGACGTGTACTTACGCAGTATTTGCGCTGTATCCCACTTCTGAAATGTAAGAACTCCACTCCAAGGTATAGGACTCCTCTCCAAGAAAACGTCAACACTTTCAACAAACTATCAATCTTTATTCTTTTCCACACAATCTCGGTTGCACGACCGCACGGTACGGTGCTCCGCTCAGAATCCCGCCATTTGCCAAGTGTTGCTAGCTGCTACCTCCAACCGGAAAATGTCATTTTTAAATTATTTCGTTTGGTGAATCAATTGAACAAATTATTTTACTATTAAAAATTATAACATATGAAATTAGATATCTAAAATATATCCAAACCTTACATATGTATTTGTTTGAAAGTCTTATCAAGATTGTCACAAATGGAGTATTGCACACGATGTTCTAAATTCAAATCACTTTGCCGCTCTAGAGGATAAAAACGACTTTTGCGCTCAGATACCAAAGGGTAAAACTACTCTTTCCGAGATGGTGGGATGAAAAATAAATTGTAAACTAAATGAAATTGAAAAAAGGTTACACTTTTTATTTATATAAGCGGAATACTTAGAGGTTTGACTTGTTTCTCGCCTTCTTGACGCCTTCGGGATCTTTTATTTTTGTATTTATTTTTAAACACATAACCATTTCAGTCTTCCCTAAAAATTATATAGTTCATTATTGCTTACAGTTTTTTAGACTTTTCTCGTTGAAGGTACTCATTGTACAACTTTAATAATTCGGTTCAGTATTGTTAAAGAATCCAATGACAAATATATTCCTGCTGGGATTTTCTATATAACAAATGTTTTTTTTTTTTCATCATTACAACCACCCACTAAATAACAGTTATGTATTGCTTCAAATGCCTTCTGAAAAAATTGTGTAAAAAAACCTTAAACTAAACAAAATCTAAAACTGAACACGCCCAACTGAATAAACTCCGAAAACCTACATTTACCCTCTGAATAAAGAAAATTTCACTACGAAAAGTGGAAGCTAAAATTTTCGTGCAACCGCGGATAGGATAACTCCAAAAATTTGAGGAAAACAAAGGAACTCGGAATGACCGACCGGTGCGGAGACAAACTTGGAGATCGATACCACCAAGTGGTTGCCATGGAGACAACGCCTAGCTGGCCCAGTTTTGGGAAATGTCTATGTAGACGTATAGCATGGTCACCGCTTAGGAGTGCCGAATTTTATGTGGCTGGTGATAATATACAAAAAATGTATTTTGTTATTTTTTATTGAATTATTAAAGTAGGTACGTATACATATTTTTAAAGATACGCTATTCATATTCGATGCCCTTTATTAGTTTGAAATGTATTTCTATGTGAATAGAGATTTATTTAACGTTGCAATAATGAATAGTTTGTGTAAATAACGAAAATAAATAAAACTGTGTTTTAAAAAAAACATAATTATGCCGTCTTACCACAAAGAGACTTATCTAAAAAAATGACAAATTATGACGTTGTAATAAGGTCCATTTTGCAGCCACAAATAAGCTTAACCTGTGAAATAAGTTGTAATGTTTAGCTATTTTGTTACGCTTAAAATATCTTTCACACTGAAATAGGTAGGTACCTACTACTAGGTACTCATTTTCTCGCTTTTTTATCCCTAGAGTAATAAATCTACCTACATAGGTACATCACTTGTTTTCCATTAAAATGTTCGTGTTTATGATAAACAACTTGAGAACGCCATTTTTGTATCACACACTTAACGAAGTAAGTATACCTATTGTATCATATACTTTAATCTCCTCACTTCGAGCATGTAAACATGTTTACTCAGATACCTTTTCAATAAATTTTCCAAGAATCAAGAAAATAAAATGCCATTTTGTTTCATGTTTTTATTTCAGAACCATTAAAGTCACAATTGGTATTACGTTACGAATTATCAGAAAAGAGAATGGGAATATGTATTCATATTTTTTCCAAATTGGTCGCAGGTACCGTATTATTGAAATTGGCAAAATGAACATGATCCTCCAATGTTTTCAAAGATCAATAGCCAGATATGTAATCGAATTGAAATCAAAAATATACTTTGTTGAATCTATTTTAAAGATTTTTGATGACATCAAATTTCACGAATGTATTCTCGGAATTATAAATCTGTTAATCGTCTTCTTCGGGTGAAAACCTGGGAAATGCATTTTTCACATTTCATTGCCTTCTTGAAACTAAATATTATTTTCCTCCTGAAAAGTTATATCTCTTACGCTTACGAGTTTTTCACAGACATCGTTGTGTAATAAAGTAGGTTTTGTGCAAATCTAGTTTTTTTATGACGTCATACACAAATCGATTTGTCTGTCTGTCCAACCAATGCGGTTGAGTCGTTAAGTAGAAAACCGCAGTAAAACGGAGGGAGACAAGAAAATTTCGTATAAGTACCTACACTTATTGGTTATTTGCACACTGAAGCAACTTGGGTGTTACTTTTGATATATAAATACTTAATGCTGGGATATACTTAGTACGAAAAACAAAAGTACTTCTGTCCGTTTATCAGTTAGAGTAAAATTATGAATTACAACATGTACCTACTCAGATATGGAGATGAATAAAATTGAAATCGGAAAGAGGGCGGACTTTTTAATGCGGTTAACACGGAAAACTGTCAGTAAATCATTGCAAAGTTGGAAAGAGATGCTGATAAAAGGATGAAGTCCTTTTAAAGCACACTCTCCACAATCAATATCATATCAGTCCTCTGTTGCCATCCACTCTTTTCCATTTTCAGTGATCAATAAGTTTTTTTTGTAAGTTAAACAAAAGACAGAACAGAAAAAAGCTCACAATCCTTGTACCTCATTCGTTTTAATTTTCATTCCGTTCAATAAAAGAATTTAATATGTTTAATATTATGTTTAGTATTATGTGTTAATGTTTATACTTTAATCAATGAAATACCTGTACTGTTATAACGAGAAGTTCACTAGCCATAAAATTTAATTGAAGCAGGGAGAAATTGTCGCTTGCTACAAGCGGAAAATATTTAATTTTCTTCTTAGTAAAGTAATAAAATTTTCTGAATGTTCTCTCATTTTATTTACTTATTTGTTTAAAACATGGAAATTTTCAGAGCGAAAAGTTTTCAACGGACCGGGAATTCGTAGCCTCGAGCTATTCCAAGGCAAATAGTCGGATGATTTTATGAAGCTTGCATGAGCGTTCAACGTAGCAGGAACTAGATAGCTAAATTATTATTTATTTTCCATGCGAACTTTATTAATTTTATTATCCAGTGTGAGTGTTTGCTACTGTGTGTTTACTTTCGGATTGAACGGCTAAAACAAATTCCACTGATTAGGTACTAGCTGTAGGACTTTTCACACGGCTAGCTAAAAATGCAGTAAGGTTCGTGTGGGTAGGTAATATGTAACTGAAAAATCGTTTGAACTTTACACAAAATGCCTGAATCGATAGCAAGCAAGGTTGTTTCTATTAAAAATAATTAATTCCATTATTTATGCATCCTTGAACTGACAACAGTAACCTCGTGTTAGGCTAGTAACGTAGCTACCAACTGACGATCTTCAAGGCTTCCTATTGATAAAGTAACTTTACTTAGTTCCTTGTTACCTTCGAAGTACGACGAGCTATATAACTTATTGGCTATTATATATTTAAGTAAGCCTAGGTATTGAGATTGAAACAGTAGGACCACTACCCAAAGTGTCCTCCTCATATTAAAATTTCACGAAGTCTAGGACTCAGCTGAGACAGCGGGATAGTAGTCTATGAATCGACCTACCCTTCAACAGGCAGTAGCTTACAATTTAGCTTAAAATTTATTATAAAGAGGTTTTCTTTTGTTTTTATTATTTGTACTTAATGGATAAATTCAAAAACTACCGGACCGATTTTAAAAATTCTTTCTCCACTAGGAAGCTACATTATCTACGAGTAACATATGCTATAGTTTATCCCGTTACGGGCAGTAACTATCATGGGAAGCGGGTGAAACCTCGGGAAAACAGCTAGTTTTAAATATGTATCTATGTACCTACTTACAAAATTTCGTCGGAATAAGTTAGCAGTTTGTTAGAATAAGTTAGTTCCCGGCAGTGCTTTTTGAGAAGCTGTAGGTACCTAGTAAACAATTTCAAAAAAGAAACGAATACATTTCCACGCTTAGACACTGCTTTCGTAATTAACTTGCGTAAAAAAAATTAAACGTCTAGCAAACAAAGTTTTTTTTTGGAAATTAAAATACCTGCTAATTTAACCATCCTCCAACGATCTAAAGGCCGGTTTACACTTTGCGAAGTGTGAAGTGATAAGTGTTAAGCGTTAACTTTACGCGATAAGTGTTAAGTAGTCTTTTCCATCTCCGTTTACACAGTGTTTAGGAAGAAGCTCATAGTAGTACTGTCCGTTGTGCATAGTAGGGCTTTCAAATACCGGATTTTTTCAATTCCGGTATCAATACCGGTATTAAAAATTTCAATACCGTGATCACGTGATCACGGTATTGTCGGTCATGCTAATATTGCAATATTCCAGATAGCTCTTTTATGCGTCTTCGAAGTGCTTTTGCAAGATTTTGACTTAAGTCATTGCTTGCAAGCTTGACCATCTAACTTCGTCAACATAAATTTTAGCGCAATATCCGCTTTTAGTAAATTGGCATCCCGTTTTCAAATTTTTAATACAGTTACTTTGACTACAGAAAGGCTGTTGTAAATATTTTTTAATATTGTCAAATCGAATTCGTCTAATTTGAAATAGGGGTTTAATTTTAGATCGAATAAAACTTTTAAAACACAATCCTTTAGTTTAAAAAGCGTCCAATCATAGCCCCGACACTATGACTAAAAATAAGATTGACTTCATCATGACGAACAAGAACCACATAGTCAGAGACGTCTCCTTGATCAATAGGTTTAATACCGGTAGCGATCACCGACTTGTCCGAGGCTCCCTGAATATCAACTTCAAGGCCGAACGTTTTCGTCTGATGAAGGCTAGGCTCCGACCAACACTGCTCCAAACCATTTCAGGATCTGAAACTTTCCAGTCAAATTTGCCGCCGTGGAAACCACAACAGACGTTGGAAACGACACCAGAACCACGAATATGTGGTTCAGATCCTCAGGGAGGAAGGGTCGATATTCTGTAACAAGCAGCGTAAGGGCAAGAAATCAAAGCTTTCGGAAGAGCCCAATGTCTCTTCCGAAAGCTTTGATTTCTTAGCTTATGAAGAAACGTCGTGAAAACCCGCCTGTCACTTCGTCAGCTAAGCGGGCTCTAAACCAAGAGATCAACAAGCACGTACAACACGACCCACGGTGCTCCAATACTCTTGACATTGAAAGAGCAATTGAGCTGAATCGGGGGTCAAAGGTGTTCGTACAATCTCTTGGAAGAAGCCACTTGACGAAGCTGACCACAACAAGTGGAGAAGTCATTTCTTCGGTGCCGGCAGTCCTTTCGGAAGTGGAAAACTTCTATGGCCGGTTATACGCATCGCATGCATCTCGACCTGATCCCGGAAATGAGGATTCTAGAGCTACTGGGGGAGCTCCAGAAGCTTTTTAACGCCGTCCTGTTTGAAGGGAGAACTCCAGAGGCGTGGAGTAGGAGTGTTGTCGTCCTGTTCTTCAAAAAGGGAGACAAAACCCTGCTGAAGAACTATCGACTCATTTCCCTCCTGAGCCACGTATATAAGCTGTTCTCAAGAGTGATCACGAACCGACTTGCGCGAATACTCGACGAATTCCAACCACCGGAGCAGGCTGGGTTTCGGAGCGGATACGGCACCATATACCACATCCACACAGTGCGGCAGATTATACAGAAGACCGAAGAGTATAATCAGCCCCTGTGTCTAGCATTTGTGGACTATGAGAAGGCCTTTGACTCGATTGATATATGGTCTGTTCTGTCTGGAGTCCCTGCAGTATTGCCAAGTAGATTGGCGGAAAAAGGCTCGGAGGATGATGATGACATCTTACGAGTACGTAGTTATTTATCTTATTTATTTATTTATTTCTCAACCTTACCACTAACATTACAGACAGGTACCTACATCCAATGCGTTAGGGAGGCACTTATTTAAAATATTAACTAGCTAACTACTTACAAAAATAAAATAAAAAAACAAACAACAAAACACAAGATATTTACACAAAATAAATTTAATACAACTTCCTGCTACTTATTACAACAAACCACAATAATTAAAATTATAAAAAAATTGTAATACCGTAATCACGGTATTGGCTCGTCAATACCGGTATTGAAAAAAGACCAAAATATATCCGTGATCACGGTATTACGGGATCCCGTAATACCGGTATTGAAAGCCCTAGTGCATAGTGTCTCTAGAAATGGAAGATCAGAGCCTAATATTGAGACAAATAATTAAGGAGATTGTATCTGTTGTGGTATCTGATATAGAAAATGAACTCAATTTTGAAATCGGGAATTCCCATCGCTTCACGCAGTTTCAATAGGGCCGCATCTCTCAACTGTTTGTTTTTAAATTCTGCGCACTTTACATTGTATGTATAGGCATTCAAACTTTATGTATTCTTGTACGAATTTTAAAGTAGACGGAACAACATGTTCCGTCTACTTCATTTTCGCTTTGAACTTGACACTGCGCACTTAACACACACGTATTTACACACTGATTAGTACAGGCAAATTGCGAGAGAGGGTAGTAGAAAAGTTGAGAGGGGGTAGTCACTTAACAACAAAAATAGACCTTGATTCTATTCACTCGCACTAATCAATAAGTACTAATCGCAAGTATCACTTAACACTAATCACTTTACGCTTCCGTTCACACCTTGATTACTAAACACCTGCACTAATCACCTGCACTGTTAACTTAACAAAGTGTAAACCGGGCATTAGGTATGAAAACTGACAGACGTAATGACAATACAACATCGATATATATGTCAATGCAATACAATAATATAGTACCGTCAAACTGATGTGAAGATTGAGCCGGAATATATGTACTGCGTGAATTTGTTAAAGCGTGTTTTTCTAGCGTTTTAATTCATTTTTTCTAACGTTAAATCAACGATTATATCGTAATTCGTTTCCGAGACAAACTTTTAAACTATGTTCAACTAGCGCGCCACTCACTTGAGTTAAACTTTTGCGTCAGCATCTTCCCAGCATAGTTACTCCATCTAGCGGGAAAATGAAACATTAGAAAGTACAAGTTTGGAGTCATAGATGGCATTAGGCAACCCAGCGTCCATCCCCTCCAACGGAGTGTGGGTAGAGGGTGGGTTCCCCCACCCAAATGCGCAAAAATTGGGAGTAGGGAGGCTCAGGTGGGGCAACTTAATGGGAGGGGGTAGGTACGTTCCGTTCCTGTCAGCCAGAAAATTTATTCATGATATTGCCAGATTAGTAAAAGTGCAATTGAATTTATTGTATTGTTCAGGTAAGTACTGAATGTACCTAGTATGTAATATTGATTAAAATTCTGGGCAATGTCTAGAAATAACTATTATTTAATTAACTATTCATAGTCCTAAGATAAAATCAAGTTTCTCCACTGGAGATCTTTATAGTGTGTCCATAATACCTAGTCATTACCACGTTTTGTCCATTACTTCATTCAATTAGGTCCTTCCTACCTATTCATTGATTAGGCAACAAAACGCGAAAGCAATCGGGTCCGTCAGAATCGCTGTCAATCGTCACCTATCCAATCGAAATGCATTAACAGAGTTGCTACCAAATTGCTACCAGCTACTATTAGCTGCTACCAATTGCTACCCTAGAGGGCTATGCTCAAAGGTTCTCTACGTGATCGAATCCGAAATGAGGAGATCCGTAGACGAACTAAAGTCACCGATATGGCCCACCGGATTATTAAGATGGCCAATGGGATCGAAAAGTGATGGAGTGGAAACCACGGACTAGCAAGCGCAGCTTAGGACGCGTCAAGGTGGACAGACGACCTTATAAAGGTCGCCGGATTGCCGGAAGACGCTGGATGCAGGTCGCCTCCAACAGGTATCTGTGGAAATCAAAGGGGGTGGGCCTATGTTCAGCAGTGGACGTCCTATAGCTGATATGATGGTGATGAATTGCTACCCTCGTAGATTTGAAAATAGCGACACTGACACACAGACGCAGATGACTGTCACTTTTCCCAGTGTGAAGAAACGGCGCAAAAGTATTGTGTTTTTTTCACCCAGAGTTTCTACTTAACTGCTACCTTCCAACATAAAATTTTCGACCACATCAATTCTGCGGATAAAAGACATATGTAAAAAGAAATAGTTTTTGCGCCTTGAGAAATAAATTAGCAAGTTGTCACTTAGATACAAAACAGAACTTTTGACGTAGGCGCTGTCTACAGTCGGAAATGGAGTTCATCAGTTCAAGTTCATCATTTAAGCTCATAAAATACTGAACCAAAATTGTTTTCAGTATCCGATAAGAGTTCATTGACAAAAGAACACACTGGCACAAGATGGAAATGAACCAGCGCGCGAATATAGCATTAGCAATTGCCATGAATGAAATTGTAGTAACATTTTATTTATTTTCATAAAACTATTTTGTTACGCTGAAGTTTTATGACGATTTGAGAGATTTTTTTTCAAAATTTTGGTTCACTATTTTATGAGCGTGGTAAAAATATTGCCAAAGAATTCCATTTCAGGCTGTATAGTCTATCTGTCACTTGCTAATTTATTTCGTAAGGCGCAAAAACTCATGTTTTATTATCTTTTTATCCACGAAATCGATATAAGTAGTCCAAAATTGAATGCTGGAAGCTAGCAATTAGGAAGCAACTCTGGTTGAAAAAATAAACCACAATACTTTTGCGACGTTTCTTCACACTGGAAAAAGTGACAGTCATACCCTGATATCAGAATGGCTGTAACTTATAGATGCTGATTATCTTCAAAACTACGAGTGTAGCAATTGGTAGCTCCTAATGGTAGGTGATAGCAATTAGGTAGCAACTCTGTATGTATTTCGAGGGGATCGGTGAGGAGTGACAACGGTTCTGATGGTCACAGGAAAACAATGGTGTGTAGGGATCACAGGAACTTTATTTTTATTAAATTCCTATTCTGGCACCAATTAGGTAACCGAAAGTATATTTTCTTTAGAAATTGATGAAATAGATTTTTTAAAAGAAAAAAAGACTGTTATAGAACTACCTAACTTCAAAAAGTTTTCCTATTTTTATAGCTACCCCGTTGCAAGTTAAGTGCGATGACTATAAGGTTGGCAGTTGGAAGTTGAAGCAATATCTGAAACGATGCTTTCTTTTTGACTAGTCAACATTTTAGATGAGTACTCCGGCAATATCGATTGTAAGTTATAAGCGCCATCTATACTTGCACAGAAGAACTACAAAGCTATTTACCTTTGTGAAAAAGCGAAAAAGCAGTTCCCTGGAGACAGCCCCGGATCTTCAATTTTTATTAGGCGGGGCAAAATCTGAAAAATGCCGCCCCGCCTACCTACTTATGTTTATTTTCACCTATATCATCCATATAATAAGTATTAGCTATCAATATGTAGGCAGGCAGGGCCGTCTCTAGCTCATGTAGCGCCTGGGTGCAATCATCACCCAAGCGCCAACTATGTATTGAAGTACTTACAGTAGTTACAAGGAATATAAATAAGAACGTTCGAATGAAGTGCACTTTTTTGGTAGGTAAAGGACTTAAAAAAATGTGTCCAATTCATTGTAGGCTCAAACTTTTGACCAGGTTTAAGTTATGAAAGTCGAGACAGATCAATGTAATTGAAAAAAGTAACGCAAATTCAATTTTGGGACACAAAAAGTTAATAAGTTTTAAAAAGCGCTGTAAAGTAACAAGCAGTCGGAAGCGCAAACTTTTGAGGACTCCATAAAAAAATGTTTTCTACATTTGACTTATAAAAGGTAAGACAGCGTAGACTTGACTTAAGAAGTTATTAAGGCAATGCATGTATAATATTTCGCGAGCGAAGCGAGCGCGAAATTTTTTGAGCCTACGACACAAAATTATCTGATCAAGTACACTGTAAAGCGAACTTTTTAAATTATTTGTTTGAAGACTCACAAATTAAACTGGGAATTATGTACAAATTGAAAACGTGATTAGAGACCGAATCAATAACCGACGACCGAGTCAAAAATAACAATAAGCAATCAGAAAAAAAGTACATACATTGCCATTTAACCGCGAGCGTAGCGAGCGAGAATTTTTTCACTTAGTTGGAGAATGTTAAAAGTAAAAAATAATCAAAATGATCAATCAAACAAAGCGAAGATGACTTTTTTAGGAACTTTGCTTGTCAGTATCGTGATATAATGTGGAACTTCCTTATCAAACGGGTGTAATTGGCTCCACCACCAGGAATTTCGATAAAATTACACCCGCCGGAGCGTCCCGCGGCGCCCCTGAGATCGAGGCGCGTTAAGATGGCGCTGTAGGTAACTATTACAGTAATCTGTAATGTAGGATTTAAAATAAAAATAAATATGCGATAATCCTGGCTCATAGATGATCGCAAATAATTTTTAATCAATTTTAGTTTGCTAAAACTTCGCCCCGTGAATAATAAATGTTCGTGCAGTCATACAGCTTGTCTCACTCCGCGCTCAGGGTATCGGTCAAGTTGATATGGCCATGAAATTGCTGTACTTGTGCTTTTTTTATTTATTCCGTGGTCAAAATTAAATAAAATATGAGTTATCCATTGGTCTGTGAAGTGTGAATTTGGCAGCCGCCTGATTTTGCCTGAATTTGCCGCCCGGGGCACAGGCCCCGGCTTGCCCCCCCCTAGATCCGGGGCTGCCTGGAGACGAGAGAAAAATCGCGTACGGAGGATAGTAAGTATTTAAATAGTAATATTAATATACAAAATAATTATTGTATCTACTAAACTGTGGCGTATTAGCGACACTTTCGCGTACGAAAGAAAATAAACGAAAGAAATTCGGTTGGCGTTCTCCAAGCTCCCCGGCTTATGACGTCCTCTGTGGAACGAGTAAAGGATTACTTTAAGAAAAACTCAATCACGTATAGGATGGGCTAAGCTATGCCAACTTCACCCAGAAGAAAAGAAGGAAGTTTGTAGTAAGCTGCCACCTCGGGGCGGATTACATGAACTCTAGAGTTCCGAGAGAGCGAGAGCGCTTTTATACCACGGAGTAGTAAAAAGACTTCATAATGTTTAGATGGATAATAATAAGGTCAGTTAGGTGGCGTTTTTTGTAGGGAGAAAAAATGCTCGAAAATTCCCTCTAAAAATCCCATTGCCTCACAAAACTTTTGCATTAGTAATATTAGTATCTGGTGGTATTCTAATGTTAATATCTGGTTGGCACTTATTCTATAAAATAAAACAACATTTATTACAAAATAATACTATTATTAGGTAATCCTTAAAAACAAAGGTATTTGCAATGCTTTTCCCTCTTATAATAGAAATACTGTTTTAGTAATAACAAATTGTTTAGCACTGGACTGGATCTTATAAATTAGTTAACAAAAATCTTAATACACTACAGGAAATTTGACTAAACATCAAACGTGATTTAACAAACGCTAATTCAAAAATAATAAATTAATACTCCAAAAATATAAGTTCCAAACAAAGCTAAATCATAAAAAATCTAAATACGATAAATTGTAACAGGTAAACGGCATTCATTCGGTAAAATCGTCAGTGAATGTACTCAACAATATTCGTTCCGTCCAACGTAGACGTTCATTTCTTTGATTTTCGTCTAAAGTTTCTAAAACTTTTTTGGCTTTCGAGAACAAGAGCCACCAGAACATGTCTACAATCCATTGTATAAAAGTATTTGTATACGGCATCTCCACCTGCTTTATGGACACTCTCTGCAATACATCCAATACTGTAGTATACAATATCGACTGTCTGGTTGCTGGTTTGCATATAGACAGGTGATCTAGAGGTAGTTGGTAAAATTGTCCACGACCTAAGTCGGCAGAGAATGATTCTACAAAATGGACAGGAACTTTAAATGCTGTGACTAGAGTTGGCATTGTTTCTGCAAAACTTATGGTTTCCCACCCATAGGCATCAGCAAACTCTATAAATGCCTTATGTAGATTTAATAAGACAGGTGAGTCTTGCTGTAACTGCCTTACATCATTTGAAGGCCACAGCACCGCAGCTGCGGCGCGAGGCATGGTAGCCACTGAACTTCCCTTGTGAGGTGTGCTGAAAAACAAAACTGCTTTGGTGTTGTCAGCTATTTTCTTAAGCGTTTGCTGATCACTTTGTGATGCCTCCACCAGCACTTGTTTGACGATCAAGCCACCCATAGAATGAGCCAGCCACACGACTGGCGTGTTTTTATCACCAACACGGGCATCTATAAGGGCCGGAACCATCTCAGATGCTCGAGTTGCAATGTCTGCTGTTTGCAATGGGCAGCGCTCAAGCCATTCTGATAACGAGCTCCAGTAGTTGACACCAAGTATTCTCAAGTTGTTGACGTCTTTCGGCAGCCAGTCTTTAGGCCAGCACACTGTGTAATTGCATTTATCTTCTTCTTCTTGATTTAATGCAATACGTTTTTGATTTGCAGTAAATGAGTTGGATGATGTTGGGTCTCTCATAGCTTCAATAGGAATATCATGAAGAACCACTTCTAATTCTGATAACAATGCCTCATCTCCCAATTCTATTAAGTCTTCCATGACTTGCTGCATTTCAGGGTCTACATATTTTTTTTCAGGTGTTACTATGGTTTCACACACTTCACAGTCAAAATCAGAGACAGTAACTTCTATGATTCCAATAGGCTCAGCACATTTCCTGTCTCTCTGCCTCCATGTGACAAACACTCCCCCTCGTAGTCCGTGTACCAGCAAGGTATCACAAGAAGTAGGAGCCGTGGTTCTGTACAGTGGATGTAATAGAAATAGACCAGGTCGGTACAAATATTCACCAGACAAATTTGCAAGACATACTGCCGCAGAACTAGACAGACGAATATCTTTGGACCGTATTAGTCGAGACAGTTCACCAATGAGACCATTTCGAAAAAATTCTGTTAATAAATTAACATGTACACTTAAAACTGTGAGAATTTTAACAACAGCCAAGTCACATTCTATGTCGTAACGATTTCTTAACATTGCCTCAGCTAGTATAGACAGCAACCCCATATTGATCAATGTTTTGATAGATAAATCATTGTCATAATCCTTAACGTTGAAAAGACTAACATGGTGGTACAGAGCATCCATACACAGTATGCACAGGTCTCTCTCGCTCACATTGTCTGGCTTCGAGGGTATGCTGTCTGACTCCATGGCTGCTTCCTGTACATTTGCAAAGTACTTGGAGAGAAAATGTTGGATGCAACAGTGAGGATGTATATTTTGAACAGCCAATATAAGATCCCGAAATTTGAATGAAAGAAGTTCACACGACAATGCTGCCCGTCGAACATGAATTGGAGGTGGCAGGAAGTAGCGGAGGTCGGCGCCGCGGGTCCGAGCGAGTAACACCGCTGTCTTCTCATCTATGGCTTGAGCAAGTTTGCAGCAGTCCCAAATCTTGTTATTTTTGAAAGCAGCTAGTTGATCCAGGGCTATGTTCCGCTGATCTTTATTGCCATGACGGCACAACCACAGCAGTCTCCACGCTAGAGAATGCTTTAAACTTTTCCAAATTCGGGCTAAGCCCACCGACTGCCTCGTAGCTTTGTCATACTCCACCTGGAATGTCCGATTATACGAGGGGTCATCAACGTAGATATACTCAGCCACGCGTTTCTTCTCCCTCTCTATTATTCTGGGATTCACTATTCTGTCTATAGATTTGCATGTTTGACCAAAATGGTAATACATCAAGAAACTGCCACTACCTGTTGCTGCCACTATTTTTAAATATTTTAAAGAGGACTTAATTATATCTTGAATACTCATGGTTTTAGAGCATACAAAAGATTTTTATGATTCATTGCTAACCACTGGCTAGTAAACCTATACAAAGACAGGTTACTGCGCCAATGGTAGAAATATTGAAGAAAATTAAACTTAGTCGGAAAACGTTGTGATCGTATTTGTATTTTTTTTTTTTGTGACAATTGACAGACCTGACAGGAAGTGCTCCAATGGCATTTAGATTATATAGATAAAAAATATTATGAAGATAATACAACAAAATGCATGTAAAAAACAAAACTTTTTACAAAAAATTTAAACCGGTAGTGAAATAAACATATAGGTCGGCGTTGCCGTAGAGTATACGTCTATTCTACATATATTATCATCATCCACTAGACACCGACTTCTAGGCCGATCAAAGTCGAATTCAAAGTTCTTTCATCTGTGTATATAGGTAGGTTACAAGGTGCTAGTATTATAATATTGAGTTTCAATATGCCCTCCTCGTATAGCCTACCGTATAAATAGTACCTAAAACTAGGCACCTAAGATAAGAATAGATTCAGCGGGGCCCAGCAGGGCCAAGGCCTGCCGGGGCTGCGGGTTGTTCGAAAGAGATACCGCGGCCCTGGTACATAAAAGACCTATTGGAAAGTTGTCCTCGATTTCTCAAGGTTCAAATCACGAGACCCTGACCTAATAATTATTTGACCACCTGGGAGGTATCAAACAAAAAAATAATTTTGCAAATCGATCCAGGCGTCTTCGAGTAATCGGTGAACATACATAAAAAATAGTTAAAAAAAAAGATCCCAAGGAATTGAGAACCTCCTTCTTTTTGGGCAATCGGTTAAAAAAGGGTCTTTTATTTTGAAAATTGTGTTCCTTCCTCCAAAGTCTTTCGATCATCAAATGAGAAAAGTTTCGTTCCGTAAACGTATATTGTGTGTAATTTCAGACTAATGTTTTTTATGGAAAACGGTTTCAGACTTGACGCCTAATCGATGTTCTTTTATATATGTTTTTGTGTTTTGTATATAGTATTTTATTTTTAGTAAAGCAGTTTAAGTTTGTAAATATAGTGTACATAATACTTATTTAAATAAATCAAATATTTGTTCCAGACTCAATGCGAGAATATCTGTGAAAATCTTTGTACTCTATGTCAAAACCCTACGCAGATAAAAAAAAAATACTTAAATGCCAAAAGTCACAGGTCGGACGTAAATAAAAATAAAATTGTGGGTACACAGATATTCAGGGATTGAAATCAATAATTAAAGGAGGTAAGTAAAAATATTATTTTGGAATATTCCAGAACAGTAGTAGTATATAAGTGAGGTCTACGAGACGCCATCCCACTTTTCATCGTCGCCATCCGAAAGTGAACTGCGCTACTGAACTTAGAGGTCCCATCCTTTACCTAAAGGTCTAGTAAGTATAATTAGCAGCCAGCTTTCTGCGCTAGATTTAATAATAGGTATTCACATTGTGCTAGCCTCGTGGTTTAAGCCTCCCTCAAGCGTCCATATGCTTGTTAGATTTTGGATGAAATTTTTCGTGTACCGTAGCTACCCATGATCTTGCATATGTTTTATTTAGGTATTGTCCAACTGTATCTCTCACCTAGGCACTCCGGACGTTAAAAAGCTGATGTAGATGCTATGTTCTTATCTGTTACATGAGCCATGTGACAATTAGTATTGTAGTGGTTTTCTATTTTGTAATGCAAAACAATGCTTCATTACAGGTTCTGTCTGCAGAGTCAACAAGGAATCTTCGTATCAGACATCTGATTGGTAAGCAAATATAAATATTTGATCATTTTCATGTCTCATTTAAAAACATTGAAAGCCGTGGCCTACAATAACAAAGCATCTCTGTATCTCGATAAAACTGTTATTGCATTTACACCATTACTTACATGTGCAAAGCATAATTTCATTACAAATGGCTCGCTACTTTAGATTAGTGTAATAATCTAGTGCTGTACAGGTAGAAATATGAATAACATCATAAAATGCAAACAACTATTTTACAATTTCCCTCGCTACTGCAAATTCTACTGCCGTGTGCTCTGCAATTGCTCTCTATACAATGCTATGTACTTCTTAATGTGCGAATAAACAAAATAACAGTTTGTTTTGTAAGAAATCTGCCATATGCAACTGCCAACCACACATGCAGCAACCTCGTGAAATCAATTGATATCTCAGGGCAACTGCATATGCTGCTTCAATCCTAAAACAATTTCGTGTTAATATATAGAAAGCCGTGATGTCCTCCTAGCCGATTATCGGCTACAGCGGCTGTACTCATATAAGGAGACTAGTGACCCACCTCGGCTTCGCACAGGATAACACTATTCAATGTAGATCTTTATATATAAATAAACCTTCCTCTTTAATCACTGAAGGGACATAGGGGCTGAAAAAGCGACTTTGTTTTATACTACGTAGTGATTAGAAACTGCGCAGGATATAATAGGGGTTAAAGTATGAAATTGCCGATTTGTACTGAAAACCTAAATTGTATTTTTTTTAAATTTTTAACAAACTTATTTAATCAAAATAGTTGCCATTATTATCTATACATTGCGGTCATCTAATAAGAAGGTCATTTATGCCTTTACGATAGAACTCTGAGGATCTAGACTGCACAAACAGTGTGAAAGAATTTTGTTCTGCCTCCTGGGAAGAAACTTCTTGTGACGTAGATAATTGTCCAAATCACAAAAAAAATGGTCGTCCGTTAGAGCAAGGTCTGGCGAATATGGAGGAAGACGAATAGTTTCCAACTGCAGTTCCTGAAGAGTTAAAACGGTTTATTTTGCTGTATGAGGCCTCGCGTTGTCATGGAGCAATAGCGGTGAAGGTCGATTCATGAGTCGTGGCTGTTTTACTGCTAATTTTTCAACATTATTCGGTGTTCGGCTGGGTATCTGGGTAGTTTGACTAGGATCGGCGTTCACCGTCTCTCTTAATTTCTCGTTAATCACCTGTCAGGCGGTCTTTCTCATGGCTCGTTCTTCAAGTCGAAGTTTCCACCACGAAAGCGTTTAATCCAAAATCGCACGGCGCGTTCTTTAGCAGACACCTCTTCAAATGCAGCATTGATATTGCGGGCTGTTTCTGCCGTTCAATCCCGCGTCGGAACTCATATTCAAAAATTACTCAAATTTTCGCAGTATCCATCTTTCTTGTTTAAGTTGAATAACAAAAACAATTGAACATCGATAATCAAATGTTTCACATTTTTTAAAAGAAGAACATCACAGAAACCACGTGAAAAAAGTTCCATTCGAAAACCTCAAACCATGAAGACTCTATGGCAATTCAAAAACCTACTAGAATAAAACGGCAATTTCATACTTTAACCCCTAATATTATAGAGCACAAGTTGCACAGCGTGTGTCTGCACAACACAGGTGCACTCACTTCCTTCACCCTCATAGTCCGATGGGACGGTAATCCGTTACGGCCGGAGAGAGATCAGGCGCAAAACCGACATCTACAATCAATACAATAATACTAATTGTAATAGTTATTCATTTGTACTGACATATATATATTTTATACTGATTTGATTTTACTTGTATTTCTTCTCTGATGCGACTTGACATTTATTAGACATTTATGTTAATATTTAAACAATTATACTGTATTATTTGTTAAATTTGATGTTCTCCATTTTATTTTTATAATTTATTATTGTATTCCATCTTCGAGCTGATGAATTGCGAATGTTATGTACTCCATTATTGTGACATGCATCAGGCCATAAACTAAAAAGTAGTTTAAGTTATCGAATGTTAAATTAATGTTTGTGATGTGGCAGTACTTTTTTAAATACATACAAAAGGAGTATTGCAACTGCAACACGTGCTGTCGGTATTTACAGTCAGCAGCGGGCTTTCAAAGCGTTAAAATTTACTATTTATATGTATTTGTTGCAGTCATATGGAAGTCATGCCTGAACATCAAGATCCAAATGAAACAATGAAGAATGCATTGGGGATTGCCACCGCCGGTGACGGCAAGTTACCCTACAGGCCATTTATAGACTGCATGAAAGAAATACGGTAAGTATCAGAGGTCACTAACACTAGAACAAAAACACCAAACTAATTGTTGCTTCAATATCCATTCACTAGTTTTAGCATGAAATGTCACGTTTATGATATTACTATGTACTAAGATATCCTATTTCACCTCTTACTCTTTGACACAAAAACAACATAATCAAATCATTTTATTCCATACAGGCCTTGACAAGCACTTATGATAAACTGCTCAAACTAACCACTTGCAGTGATGTAGGTAGCGTCACATCAGATCAACATGTAGGCTACTTTTTATCCATATTTGGGAAATAGTCCTCTCCACACTAATAATTCAATACTTTCTTTTGACAGAAAAGAATGGGGCACTCAGGGAACAATGGACAAAATCATGAAGCATCTGATGTCCGACCCAGCTCCAGTGACAGTCAAGACGCTTACTGATGCAGGTCCAGTCATTCCCGGCTATGAAGTCGTGGTTGCAGCTATTTGCTTCTCATCGTTAGCCAGTAAGTATCTACTTGTATGCTTCTTTTTCCAAGCCTTTTTCCAATTATGTTGGGGTCAGCTTCCAGTCTAACCGGATGTAGCTGAGTATCAATTTACAAGAAGCGACTCAAATCAAATCAAATCATTTATTTCATGTAGGCCTTTACAAGCACTTATGAACGTCAAAATTATAAATAAGTTTGCTTCTAGATGCCCATTCCAAAAGTAGCTTCCTATGGAGAAGAACGGGCAAGAAACTCCATCTGACTGTCCACCTCAACCCAGTTACCCGGGCAACCCAATACCCCTTGGTTAGACTTTGTACTTATATGCAGTCATAAATTAGTTATGTGTAAATTGCAACTGCCTAGCTGTCAGGGTTCATGAGATACAGCCTGGTGACAGATAGTTTTCTAAGAGTTTAAGCTTTTGGTTAGGAAACCCTAAAAATCTACAAAGATTAGTACATATTTACATCACATTAATCTGAACATGTTTTGTTATTGACTTAATGCATACTTATCTAACAATTTCCTTTTTTTTTTCAGAATTAAAGGAGCAGGGCTTCATCAGCTTCGTGAAGGACCCTCGCACGCTTGAGATAACAGATGTGATGCTCAGCATAGAAAGATTTGGCACCGATCACAAACCACATGAACTAAGCGAATATGATTTGTTTAAGTAGATTTAGGAATTGACGTTTTGATTTGCTACAGCTAGGACTGCCACCTTTTTTTTGAACATGGTTTTTTTTTTCTCAAAATGCAGAAAATTCCTCTATGCATGATGTTTTTTGCTGGCACGAAAGCCATTTCGTATTCCATTATTTTTCTATAATTAGATATGTATAAAGAGGATAAATTGCCAAACAAAATAGTATAGGAGAGGATATTTATACTATTACTATATCTATTATATATTATACGTAGGGTAGGTACGGACGGGTGGCAATCCTAGCTACGGCAAGCCCGAAATGCAGCTAAATTTAGTTGTATCCTTTATGATAAATAGGATACATCTACCTCTAGTCGCACGAGTGCGGCTGCACGTAGCTTTAGCCGGCTAGACCTACGTGTAGCCACTCTTCGGCCTTTAGCCACATAAGGATAAGGGAAGGTTCATATCTGACGGAACTTCGCGTCGCGTTAAAACACACAAATATGCGATAAAGCATTCGATCATTAATCAACGATTTCCCGATGACGCTCGACGCATTTACCGTCAGGTATGAACCAAGGTTTATCTGTTTAAGTAGAAAAATAGTTTAATATATACTATATAGGTGTCTAGTTAGTAAGCCAGACGTTATCGTCAATTATTTCCTCTCGTGTATTTATATAATTAAACTCACGACTTTCCACCGGCATTTGATTATATTCCAATCAAATATATTAATTGCTGATACAATAACATGATAAATCGTTGTTAAAAATCAGTTATACAGAGGAAATTTAATATATTAGAAACTCCATAGTACCTATCACTTCTTACTTACATACCCTTACTTTGTAATTATCTGGTAACCTTAAAATGATTAGGTAAATAAATGTGATATAAATAAAACTTATTTTCATTTTCCTGCGTAATTGATACCTAGCTATAAGTCACATTAAATGTTTTTGGATTACACATATATAATAAGTCACATTAATGATCTTTTTCAATGCTCAGATCTATGAAACAAAATTAAATGAAAAAAGGACAATGCTCAAAAAAAACCCAAGCCCGGCGCAAACGAAAAGTAACTCAAATTATAGGTAATAATAAGTAATGAAATACTGCATAGGAAGCATCATCGAAATCAATGGCTAAATGTATGAAATTGCTATTTGATTTTTTAAAGGGGTAACATGAGCAGCTGGGGCTTATAATTTAATTAAAGTGCTATCTGAAACAACAAACAAGTAAAATGGCAAGTAATAAGCTTCTCCAAAAAGATAAATCAATACCGAAGTACAGGCTGCAGCTCCCACGTCATCGCGTCATGAGCGTTTTACATTACTTAGTGCATCCCGCAACATTTTTGGATCTCGTCGTGTTAGAAATAAAGAATCGATGACTTTTAAGCGTTATTATTAAAATGAAAAGTACATTCATATCCTGTTTTAGTTCTATCATCCTATTATCTTGTAAAAGTAGGTAGAATAGTGGAGAAGTTGCTATAAACATGTCATTATGTACACTCTTAAACCACAACTGTATCTGTTTGCTGTTCCTTTTACTAATACATTATGTTACCTCTAAAATCTTCAGTAGCAATATACCGCAGATGTTAAAATTCGAATAGCAATTTCACACATATAGCCACTGATTTCGATAATGCCCCCTATGTAATATTTAATTACTTATTTTTACCTATATTTTGAGTTACATTTCTTTTGCGCCGGGCCTGGGTTTTTTTCTCATACTTCATGAGCATTGTCCTTTGAAGTAATTGTAAATAATAGAAAAAAAAACAAAACTCAACAATGAGACACAAGCGGTTAAAGGGTTAAAACCATTTAATTCGAGTGTAATACTTACGAGTGCTCATCTTTGGATATCAAACCTGTGCCTAACCTAACAAACTCTCAGCGAAATAAACTTACCTACCGTATGTCAACACGTCATTACATTCTTCATCTGATTTCAATTTTTTAGAGCTCTGCCTCATTAAGACGCCATGGCGACGTCGCCACTGGCGCAGGTCTGGTTGCGTCTGGCATCCGAAGGTCGCCAAGTCGAGTTGCCATAGCGGCAGTCAGTTCGTTTACGTCGTCGCTGAAGAAATCGCACGCTGACTGGCGACCACACTGGCGCCTGAGTGAGCGAGGTGCACTTTACAGTGTACTTACATTATGGCACTAGTGGCTAGGCTACGCCAAGCTGCCAGAGTATCTATCCGGAAGCCAAACCACGTATAGAACTGTAGCTCGTGGCCAAGCTTCTAATTTGGTGACGTTGCCTTGCCAAACCGTCGCCAAGTAAGTTAGGTACCATAGATTTCAATAAGTATTAACTGCTTGGATACGTAGCCGGTGATGTTAAGGCAGAGCTCTTAATCTCATACATAGTGTCCTGGTTTACCTATCTCTTAAAACCTTCCTGTCATAATGGAGATCAGGATTTCTAAGCATGGGAAAACTTCCCACCAGATAGACAATTTCTTCCATTTAAAATCCCAAGCCAGCAAGTCTGAGACCAATCTTACCAAACGGTTTTGAGTTGCCCGGGTAATTGGGTTGAAGTGATCGGGTAGGTAGTCACTCCTTGTAAAACACTGGTACTCAGCTCCATCCGGATAGACTGGAAGCAGACTCCCAACTGCTCGGGAGATGATAATTTTTGCCATACCTTTTACATTACTGTGGAAAATTTAATAAGGTGCAATAAAACGAATAATTTTAATTAGACATTTAATTGGAAAACTCAAATCAGATCCACAAAATTTAGGTTTGCTCCCTAATTACCATAAATTACATTCTAGAGATGCAAAACAAAATGTTATGCTGTTACAAAGAGGTTCGAAATATTTGCGGTACATAATGACAGGCCAAAACCTTGAAAACTACTAATACATAATTTCTGTACAAAGTAAATAATTTTATGAAAAAAAACAACTCAACAACATCTACACGTAATATGTAAAACAACTCTTAACATCTAAAAAATCACAGACTTTTTCTTAAGGCAAGCAGAAAGATTTGTATTTATTAACATGCAATAAAATAGCTCCAAATATTGTATACTTACTTAAATTAAATAAATTATAACTAGGAGATAGGTAAATGGACATGGGTTAAACTCGTAATTGAGATCGTAAGGTACTGCGCCCCATCCTTTATTACATGGAATGGAGCTAACAGCCTCTACAGTCTAGACTTACATAACTACTGTATGTGAAATACATCAATGAACCACCCACTATTATTTTAATTATTTGACTGAAAGGTAATTGATACAACCTTCCAGCCATCACAACTGTTTAAACAGCATTTCTACACACTTAGATCAGTAAAATTGTCTCTTTTGGACATGCAGGGTATAATAATTAAAAACTGTTGGTTGCGCACAGTATAGTTCTAAATTTTAAAGAATCGCTTCGTGACCGGCCAATTAAGGCAAGTCAAGCAAAGTCTATTTATTTATTTATTTAAGGTCAGCCAACAATTGTTTACACATTACATTTTTACAGACTTGAGTAATACATATAAAAGCACGTGTAACAATTTCTTAAAGGCTAACACCACATGCAAAGAAAACGGTTATTAAATAGTGAATAAAAAAAAAACAATTAAAAAGAAGTAGTTTGGTTACCAAAATTAATAATTAAGAACAAACAAACAATTATACCTTCAAGTCTGCAGAGTCTGCTCCAGACAGCCAATTAAGGCAAGCTGGTAAATATAAATATTGTTTTTCTACCTATTATAAAATATTGCATACAAATGATAAAGGAAAAGCTGATTTAATTAAATTGAAGTTAATTAAATTAATTTAATATTTATAATCCAGTTAATTTTTCTAATGACCCCTCCTGCTGTGTGCAGCATGACGGAGTGTCAGACTCTTAATAATCACATCATGTTCCTTCTTAAGCCACGGCACTCTTTCATATAATTCCACAGACCAATCTTTTTAATCTTACGTACCTACCAGTTACTTGATATTACCTACTAATTGATAAAAGGGCCATATTATGGCATTTAAAGCTCAGAACAATTTTTAAATCCTCCAAATTTGATTGTTTACCTAATTGGTCAACCTATCTAATTTTTTTCATAAACCAAATATTATAATTTCAGATAATATAGAATAAATCTCAAACTAAATATTTCTGAAGTAAAAAGTGACACATTTTATGTTTTATCATGAATTCTTACACCTAAGTATATAGACATAGAGTAACACCAACCAGCAGTTATAACTGCCCTACTAGAAGTCTTTTGTCTCCAATTCACAAACATTTATGCTTAAGTAAATATCTTGCAATTATTGCACAAAACTACTTAAATATGTAATCATTAGGCTGCTATTACAATAATACTGAATATGTTTTACAATAAACATACAGAGGACACTTATGAAATCTATAATATTCACTTCCTACATAATCATTATGATGCATGAGAAAAGATTTTTTTGCAATGATTATAGCATTTAGTTTGAAGAAGCTTCCAGTGACTGTGGAGGTATTTCTTCAGATATGCAATGTTCAGTCTCAAAAGTGTGCATTAATTTAAGCACTACAATCTTGCTGGGCATAGCAACAATAACCATATGCATATCATTGCCTTCTACGACATCAACTTGTAGGACGGGGCAAGTGCACAGAACTGGACTCAGTGATCTCTCCATGAAGTTGTACTGTTTTATTGGCTTTTTGTTGAAAAGGTCCATTTGGCCCTTATTATACGGAGCATAGTATATGCGTAATATTCCCCAGTTGCAACCAACAAAATAGACATCGCCATATGATCTGATAAAAACAATATCTCTTAAGGGACCATCAGGAACTACATGGTTCATCGTATACATCCATTGAAAGTATATTCGCCAATCCAGATGTTCCAAAAAATTATAGTAATGCAGTTCGTGAAGTAAATTGGAGGTAGTATCAAGAGTACATTGCAATAATAGATCTTCCCTCAAAACAACATATATGTTGCGTTGGAAAGTAAGAATGTTGAGATTTCCATGGCTGTAACCAATTGACAAGATTCCATCGTATGCTTTGTCTGTTTGTACCAAAAAATCTGCTGTTAACTCTATGCAGCGCAAGTCGCAACGGAATATTTCATCATTTACATTTACAAAGAACAATTCATGCGCAACTAGAACAAACAACTTTACACTTTCAAAAGTAGTATGAACTTCTTCGGGGAAATGCTTGAATGTATTACGTTTTCGAATGATGAACAATTGTAGATCGTAGCTTAATATTACAACTACATTCTCGTTTTCAGTGTACTTGCAGTAGTCACCAATGATGGGCTTATGGCGTGATAACGCTAGAGTTTCGATATCGTAATAGACAATAGATCCTCTTTTGAGAACCCCCAGGATGCCGTCCCCTAGTAGTTCGAAGTTGCGAATCTCTTGAGCAGAGAATGTTGCAGTTGCAAACTCGTCTCGTTCTTCTGAAGCATATTGTAATTGCTTCCACAGCATCAGAGATCGGTACAAATTGTACCAATGCAGTCCTCGCTTCGACTTCTTACGGGCGATCGTATAAACATTCGGGAATTTATCTTTACAGCATTTATGCCAGATGTGCTGGTTGGTGGATACTGTGCATAGATGGTCAACGACCCCTCTCCATCTAGAGCATACTGTGCGGCAGCGAACCAGGTCCTGCGATGATAAGTACACGAAAATGTTTTCTAAGATTTCATTTGGAAAATAGTTCATGAGGCCGGCAGCTGTATCATCCTTGTTCTCTGCCATTTTGATATTACTGGTAGGTAACCGAGAGGTGATGAAGGTAGGTGATTTTATTTTTATTAATTCTTCATGGTGATGCACCGCACCACAAAATAACTTCGTTAAATCACTGATTGTTCATTAGTTACACAGCACACTATTTTAAAAACTAAAACCACCACACAGCCACACGACGACTAGAATTTTCATGGATTTCAGCAGATTTCAGGAACACAGGAACAGGGGATGAGGGGACAGTCAGTTTCCTGTCGTATTTTTTTTTTAATTTAATGACCTGGTAACTAAGACCTTTAAGACAAGTCATATTTTATTACATTGAAACTTTATCACTTCACTACACTTTTAAATTGTTTTAATAGTATTTTTAATGTATTTATAGATAGGTTTGTAAGTGTTCTTGTCTTTTAATAACTGTTCAAGTGGTGACGGGCGGGATAAAGAATCACACTTAATTTTCACTTCACATAGTTCACTAGCCAACACTAATCTGTCAAGTAAAAAGTTTTGACAGTCAAAAATAAGATGCTCCATGTACAAAGGTCAAAAAGTACTGTCTGGCTGGACAGTTTAAATTATTGTTTTAATTCTAGGTAGGTTCCTGAGCACTGAAAGCAACAAATTATCATCCCTCTTTTGAAACCCGGCAAGAATGCGGGGATGATCCGAATGGCCTTAGGCCTATTGCTTTATCGTCGGTCTTATGGCTCCTCGAACATTTAATTAAAATAGGCTCGAGTGGCTTGTCGAGTCTAGGGATCAGCTACCCAGCCATCAGTTCGGATTTAGAAAGGGCCTCGGTATAATGGACAGTGTGGCAACGTTAATCACTGATATTCGTACAGCTTTTTCTAAAAATGAATCCGCTGTAGCCGGGTTCCTAGACATTTCGTCTGCATATGTCAGTGTACTTCTCCCCATTCTCAGGCAAAAATTACAACTATTCGATATATTATATAAGATTCTCCAATTTTACTTAAGCGTCCTTCGATTGACGTTCGACTCGATTCGACTGAGATCCAATCCCGACTCGATTACGATTGAAGCGTATGTGGCATTCCGCTATTTTTTCTTTGAAATAAACGTTAAAAACGTTTATTTCAAAGACCTTTTCTGTCATTCAATAATGAATCATTTTGTCTGCAAATGATTTACGATTGCAAAATGATTGTACAGCAAACTACCGTATAGAGCAAAATCATCAAAATAGCAGACCAATCGCACACCAATCAAATGTCAATCGAATACGATTGGTCTTTTATTAGTAGCAGAATGCCCGATATGGTTAAAACTGCTATTACGATCATATTGCGATTCGATTTTGACATTATTAACTTAGGAGAATCGGGGCCCTGACCAATCGCACACCAATCAAATGTCAATCGAATACTCTTCTTTAGTAGTTTAGTAGCAGAATGCCCGATATGGTTAAAACTGATGGATGGATGGATTTCTAATCGATTTTGACATTATAAACGATTCTCCTAAGGCCGATGATCCCAGGCCCAGAGCCGATGATCGCAATAGCAGTTTTAACCATATCGGGTTACTAATATAAGACCATTGGGCTACTAATATAAGACCAATAGTATTCCAACGACATTCGATTGGTCTGCTATGTTGGTGACAAAATGATTCATTATTGAATGACAGAAAAGGATAAAAACGTTTATTAAAAAAAAAAAAAATAGCGGAATGCCACATACGCTTCAGTCGTAATTAGATCTCAGTCGAACGTGAATCGTATGTCGCTTAAGTAAAATTGGGAGAATTGGGCCCCAGATAAGTCTATATGACCGTGACGGTTTTGATGTTACCTGGGGCCCGATTCTCCGAAGTTAATAATGTCAAAATCGAATAGAAATCGAATCGCAATATAATCGCAATAGCAGTTTTAACCACATCGGGCATTCTGCTACTGATAAAAGACCAATCGTATTCGATTGACATTTGATTGGTCTGCGATTGGTCTGATATTTTGGTGATTTTGGTCTATACGGTAGTTTGCTAAACAATCATTTTGCAATCGAAAATCATTTGCAGACAAAATGATTCATTATTGAATGACAGAAAAGGATAAAAACGTTTATTTCAAAGAAAAAATAGCGGAATGCCACATACGCTTCAATCGTAATCGAGTCGGGATTGGATATCAGTCGAATCGAGTCGAACGTCAATCGTATGCGCTTAAGTAAAATTAGGAGAATCGGGCCCCTGATGATGGAAATGGGGGAAAATCGAGGGAAGTTCGCATCGGTATCAAGCAACTAGGTATCAAGTGTTAGGGCTCATTTCATTCGTATTTAGGTACTAGATTTTTTCACCGAAATATATTAGGAATAGGTAACATATCAGACCCGAATCTGAAGACACAGAGCAGTTAGGGCTCCTTAGCGGTTGACAGCAGCTTCTTTGTGCTTGGGCATATTTTATTCTTATTGGGGATTTTTCACAATATGGCTACGACTGCCACTGAAAAGGGCTTATTACACTTGACTAAATTCAGTCAAATGTAATCGCATTTATGAAGGTGGGTTTTTAAATTTAGGAAAAAGTAGGTACGGCTACTGACTCACTAAATCATTTGTCTCTTTCTAACACCTTGCCAGCATAAAAAAATGTTGTGATCAACAGTTTTATTTTCCCAAAAAAAAAAAACAATTGAATCAATTATATTTTTATCTTATTTTATCAATTGTAAGTCAACAAAATAATAACAATCGCATTAATTCTTAAAACATAAACAACATAATTGTTTATTTTGCTTTTTTTTTATTTTCTAGCAGTAACCCTGAACATTCTTGGCGCGTAATCAGCATTTAAAATGCTGTTTATATTTGTTTGTATTAAATCAATTTAAACTATTAAAATGGTGAAAAGGTGTTGCTTTTATACTTGTGAAAGTGAATCCTATGGTGGTTGCAACATATCGTTCTACAGGTAAGCTAATAATAACATTTTCGTAAATCAGCACGTATTGTGAGAGGTTTCTGTCTCTGGGACCCTAACCACCGGTACCTTGGACCCTGTGCCCGCTATCGGTGGCACTTATTTTTTATATTTTTAAATATTTTTTATTTTTATATTTAATATTTAAAAATGTAATAAATATGTGCAAGAATAAATAAAAATAAAAACGTTTTCGTAAATTTATCAAACAACTACAACAACTGGGCACCCGCCCATGAATTCTTGTAATGAGTCAAAATATGGGTGATGGATTTTAAAACTGTTGTACTATTGTTATAGCTTCCCAAAAAAATGTAGAAAGGCGATATAAATGGCTCAGCAGTCTATATGTGAAGTAAAATTACAAAAAAATCAGTCTGCACTTCGAATCTTCCTGTTTTTATTGCTGCTAATTCCCGCTAATTATTAAAAGCCTATATTAGTATTTTAAGGTCACAAACTGCGTAAGTTAAAACTTCAATACCAATCTGTGTTTAATAATCTTAGCAAACTCGGATTGGTCTCACATAGCTTAAATCACCCTAATAGAAAGGGACAGACGGCCTCCGAACTAACTGTTTCACTCGGCTCGTTTTTTGGTTAAAAGTGCGCAGTCCTGTTTACTATATTATGTCTATGATGTCAAACGAGTTAAATGAATCTCTTTTAGAAATGTCATCTATCAGACACAAGTATGAAGTCACAGTTCAAAAAGACGGCACCCAACGATTTTTGGTGCAGGACGCTTGATGAATATAAATGCTTGGCAAAATGGCTTTATAAAGATACGTAGGGTTCCACGAAGTATTTTGTTTTGTTCCACCAAGTATTTTGTTTTCCAGCAAAAAAGTTTGAGAATCACTGTATTAAATGATCTTTTCATCCCACCATCTCGGAAAGAGTAGTTTTACCCTTTGACATCTGAGCGCAAAAGCCGTTTTTATCCTCTAGAGCGGCAAAGTGATTTGAATTTAGAACATCGTGTGCAATACTCCATTTGTGACAATCTTAATAAGACTTTTCAAACAAATACATATTTATTAAACAAATAAAATACTGCTTAAAATAATTATTCAATTATTTTTGTAATTTTTATTATTGTTTTTAAATAGATTTTTAACCTCGTTTCATTTTTAAACTGAGTTTTCAAATAAATGAACTTTAATAGGTACTTCTTTTTAATTTGATACTCATACGTGCGCGCCATTTTGTTTTTTTTTTGCATTTAGTAATTTCCTCGATGAGGTGGGATGAAAAGTTACGTGTTGCACTCGAGTGCAAAGATTTTTCACCTTGTGCTCTTCTGATTCCCTCGCTTTCGCTCAGGATTCTAATTATTGAAACACTCGCTACGCTCGTGTTTCAATTTTAGAATCCTTCGCTTGCTCGGTCATCAAAATTGAGCCCGCGGTTAAAAAGCAACTTTGCACTCTTGTATAACAAATAACTATTCTGGGCAAACCAAATGTGACTTATAGCTAGGTATCAATTACGCAGGAAAATGAAAATAAGTTTTATTTATATCACATTTATTTACCTAATCATTTTAAGGTAACCAGAAAATTACAAAGTACGGGTACCTATGTAGGTAAGAAGTGAAACTATGAGCAAAGTTTCTAATATATTAAATTTCCTCTGTATAACTGATTATTAACAACGATTTATCATGTTATTGTATCAGCAATTAATATATTTGATTGGAATATAATCAAATGCCGATGGAAAGTTGTGAGTTTAATTATATAAATACACGAGAGGAAATAATTGACGATAACGTCTGGCTTACTAACTAGACACCTATATAGTATATATTAAAGTATTTTTCTACTTAAGAGCGTGTACGTCAACCGCGCGCCATTTGGCCTAAAATGGTACTTTTCAAACCACTGTTTCTCAGTAACTACTTATCCTATAACTATGTTATTTTTTAATAACGCGAGGTAATTTCACTGTCTATATAGTTAATTGAACATAAATTTCAATTTGTGTAGTTTAAATACTTAAAACCCCTATAACGTAACAGATGTTTTATAAAATTCCCGTTCAGCGTCTATTTCGAAGCTTAAATTCATGTGAAAACAGTGGCAAATCTAAACATATTTATTTTTTTACTCATAGACGAAATCCCCATGCCTATAGTTAGTTGAAAACATTTTTTGATTTAGGTCTCTATCTTTCAGAAAAAAATATTTTAACAATGTGAAAAATTGTGAATTTCAAATGCTTTTTTTACCTATCTATCTTACTTAATTTAATATAACAATTATTTACTATAGTAATATAACTCTTTCTTTAAAACATAAACTTTATATTATAATTTAATCTCTCGTTTTATTTTTATAAATTATTTAAAACTACTATAAAACGCTGCACGCGAGTCAACTCAAACCAGACCGCCGCAAGGCTTCACAGAGAGGACGTGTCGCTCCGTCACATCGCGTAGGGTGAATAACCTCTGCCGTGGATACCGAGAATAGAGTACATTTCAAGCGCGACCAACAAATCTTGATACATTACTATTTTATTTAAAGCTCAATTTTGAAGCATATTTTTTATCGATTGAGTTGAAATTTTGTTTGAATGTTCAGTTTTAATGACAATGTATGATTCTATATCAATATGGCGGTATACCCAAGATAGAGAAAAAATGTTTTAATGCATTCCTACGATATGGGTATCAAATGAAAGGGCTTGCTATGAATAACTCGAAAAAAAATGTGTCGCGAGTCTAAATCCAATATGGCGGACTCCTTAGGCTAGAAATCACTTATTGAAGATGTCTGTTACCAATCGAGCTATAATTTTTTTTTTTTCATTTTGGATGTACCCAAATTTTGACTTTTGATCTCGAATAACTTATGAAGCATATAGGATAGATAACTTAAAACTTTATTTGCAATGGTAAACCCAAGCTCTTCACCAATATTTGGCTTTCCGGCAATTGTTGTTATTTGACCACAATTTTTCGGTCTGGATGGACTGGACCATTCATATAAACAATCAATTTTTCAAATCGGTCCAGGCGTCTTTGAGAAATCGAGAACAATCACAAAACAATCTAATTGAAACCTCCTCCTTTCTTTTTTTGAAATCGGTTAAAATACAGAAACTCTTAACATTGTCATTAATCATCAGTCGACTATTTAGTACTGTTGAAAATTGTATGTAATATATAGAAAGTGCTCAAAACCAAGGTTTTCATAGGTGCCCGATTTTTTTGCAAAAGAGTGTAAGTATTAACGACTTATTTTCATGCTTTTATATTTTAGACATCCATAGACTTACACTATTTTCCCGCTATTAACTATTTACTAAATAATATATTTTTTGTTCTACCAATTTCACTCGAAAGGATCAAAATGGTTTGTGTGACTATACGTGAAGTATGATAGGCACGCACACAGCCGCGACGCTAGTCTGCGCGGTTTTTTGCGTTGAATTACCTAAAGTTGACATCGCGCGCCGAGCGTACACGCTCTTAAACAGATAAACCTTGGTTCATACCTGACGGTAAATGCGTCGAGCGTCATCGGGAAATCGTTGATTAATGATCGAATGCTTTATCGCATATTTGTGTGTTTTAACGCGACGCGAAGTTCCGTCAGATATGAACCTTCCCTTATCCTTATGTGGCTAAAGGCCGAAGAGTGGCTACACGTAGGTCTAGCCGGCTAAAGCTACGTGCAGCCGCACTCATGCGACTAGAGGTAGATGTATCCTATTTATCATAAAGTATACAACTGTAGCACCTAAGTTTTATCAAAAAACATAAATGTAATCAAAAAACCATGTTCAAAAAAAAGGTGGCAGTCCTAGCTGTAGCAAATCAAAACGTCAATTCCTAAATCTACTTAAACAAATCATATTCGCTTAGTTCATGTGGTTTGTGATCGGTGCCAAATCTTTCTATGCTGAGCATCACATCTGTTATCTCAAGCGTGCGAGGGTCCTTCACGAAGCTGATGAAGCCCTGCTCCTTTAATTCTGAAAAAAAAGGAAATTGTTAGATAAGTATGCATTAAGTCAATAACAAAACATTTTTAGAATAAATGTGATGTAAATATGTACTAATCTTTGTAGATTTTTAGGGTTTCCTAACCAAAAGCTTAAACTCTTTGAAGACTCTATCTGTATCTCATGAACCCTGACAGCTAGGCAGTTGCAATGGGGGCTACCGTTTTTTGTTTCACCAGATGGCGCAACTGTAGCGTGAGGTCTAAGACTATGGCAATCAAAGTTCGTATTATGAGCGCTAAAACTTATATCTACATTAGATGATTATATTAGATCATATGTAATACAACAGAACTATAGTGTGAACGTATTGGAGATGCCACAGTGTTGCGCAGTGCCGTTTTGCTCGAAAAATAAATGCGAACATTAGTTTCCGAAAGATTAAAGAGTGTCAAAGCAGTTACATTTATAGAACCCTGATCTATTGCCATAATTAATTTAAAGTATTGTTAAATATTCACAATATTAATTTAATTGGAAATAGTAACCCTCGCGCGTAAACAAACAGTGGCATTTGACGTTTCGAAGACCTCACGCTACACAAGCGCCTCTAGCGGCGATTTCATACGCAGTAGCCCTCATTCACACATAACTAATTTATGACTGCATACAAGTAGAAAGTCGGCTTTACATCTTACATTATTATTAAATCCTGGGTGGTGGGAATGGGAACAGCGGCGCATTGCGAAGTCAAGCACGCGCACCATGTACCAGTGCGCGGCCATCGGGTTCTCATACAGCAGCCTGAAGTACTTGTCGCACTCGGCCCGGCTCAGCGTCACCACGCCGGGCGGCCCGTATGGGCCCGGCTGGGCCGGCGCCACCTCGCCGGGCGGCCCGTACGGGCCCGGCTGGGCCGGCGCCACCTCGCCGGGCGGCCCGTACGGGCCCGGCTGGGCCGGCGCCACCTCGCCAGGGGGCCAGTACGGGCCCGGCTGTGCCGGCGCCATCTCGCCGGGCGGCCCGTACGGGCCCGGCTGGGCCGGCGCCACCTCGCCAGGGGGCCAGTACGGGCCCGGCTGTGCCGGCGCCATCTCGCCGGGCGGCCCGTACGGGTCCGGCTGGGCCGGCGCCATCTCGCCGGGCAGCGCGTACGGGCTCGGCTGGGCCGGCGCCACCACGCCGGGCGGCCTGTACGGGCTCGGCTGGGCCGGCGACACCATGCAGCGCGGCATGTACGGGCCCGGCTGGGCCGGCGCCACCGCGCCGGGTGGCCCGTACGGGCCCCGCTGACCCGGCTGGGCCGGCGCCACCGCGCCGGGCGGCCAGTACGGGCCCCGCTGGGCCGGAGACACCACGCCGCGCGGCATGTATGGGCCCGGCTGGGCCGGCGACACCATGCCGGGCGTCGTGTGAGGGCCCGCCAGCTGCGGGTGTACTATTGACCGCGGCCGGCACTCTGTCTGCCTTTGCGCCTTTGCCTCGGAGGGCCCTGAGTGTTTGGGCGACAAGGCGGGCGGTGCGGCCGGCGGACATAGAGGTCTCTGAGACGTGACCTGGGGTGAGGAGAGCTCAGTTGGCGACGAAGGCGGAGGAAGGGAGGCATCGGGCGGGTGGTCGCTGGCGGAGGAGTCGGAGGCCGGCACGCAGGCGAGCACGTGCTGCCGGTACGCGGCCACGCACTCGAGGAGGATGCCGTCGCGCAGGTACTCGTGTATCTCCCCCAGGTTGGGCGTGGCGCCGGTCTCCAGCGCCTCGAAGCTCGGCTTCAGGTAGCTCTCCGCCGACTGCAACACGCGCAAGCGTCAGCGTCCTCGCAGTGACCCACTGTGCGAGAATCTCGAGGACTGGTCCGACGATCAATATTGTACCGAACCCTTCCCCGAGGTTCGAGCGCAGTGAATACCGACACATATACCTATAAATGAGATTCGGAAGCGTATCTCGATATTCCTTATCTAAATCAATACGGAAAGTACTAGTACACTCACCCGCAGCGCGGAGTCGGGCCGCTTGTCCGCGTGTCCGGTGCGGATCAGCTCGGCGCTCAGGTTGCGGTCCACCGCAGTCGACGTTTCGATTAGCAGGGTCTCGATTATGTCCTCCTGTATACATTTTACAGTTTTATTTAACTTGCAATGTATGTATGTAACTATGTGTGGGGTGGAATTTTACAACACAATTTTAAGGCACTTGCCCTCAACCGATTGAGCTGAAATTTTGCATACATGTTTAGTTTGGATGACAATGCATGTTAAGCTATGTGACGTCATCCTAAATCCAAAGTGGCTATATATATAAGATGGCTGACTAGTTATTTTACCTATACAATATGGGTATCAAATGAAAGGGATTGACAAGTAGATCAACAAACAAAACAAAAAAATATAAATAATAATCGGTCTGCAAAGTTTAGTACAGCGATAGAATGAAATGGTACAGGGTGCTGACCTCTCTGTCGACGGCGACGATGTTGGCGACCAGCGGCCTGTCCGTCACGAGGCGCAGGAAGGCGACGGCGGCCGAGGGCGGCCAGCGCTGCCCGCCCGCGCAGGGGCGCAGCCCCGCCAGCCGCGCGCGCACCGCCTGCGCCGGCAGCCGCGCATACTCGCGCCGCAGCGGCCGCAGCGCGTTCACCGCCACCTTGTCCACCGTGCCGTAGTCCACGTGCCGCACCTGCCGACAGCGGCTGAGTCAGCACGACGTACACTAGCGCGGCACTCCGTACCGACGTACACTACCTTGACGGTGTCGCTGTCGAGGATCTTGACGATGAGCGAGCGGTGCCAGTCACCCTCGTACAGCGAGCTGCAGTATTGCCCCACGCGCACGGCGCCGCGCGCCAGCCACCGCGAGCGGCCCTCCCCGTTGTAGTACTCCCTGCGAGACAAACAAACACTCGTCTATCACACGTCTTAAACAATATATAAAAGATTTCTTTAGCGCGTTCTGCTGCTGGTAATATACTATCCGCAGCCTCTCCAGAATGGGGGATTTTGTATAATTTATTAATACACTAGTGGTCGCCCGCGACTTTTTAAGCAAACAAGGTTCAGTCAAGGTTACAAGTGGCGCCCTCTATTGCAAATAGAAAAAATATAGTGAATATCATTTAGAAGAAGGGCAGGACAAAGCTTTATATATTATAATCAGACTAACATCAACAGGGGACAGGAAATAAAGCTTTACGATTAATCGTTTTCTAAAATCACGTCGTCGGCATCGTTATCAAAAAAAAAAATTTGATAAACCCATGTTTAAAGTTGCTCAAAGTTGACACAAACTTGATCGATCAACCCATGCGGCTGCTAAGTAGTAATCCTAACTATACTGTCATGTGACAGAATACACCTATAAGTAGTATTTTGTGAATTACAGCTGGTATTATAACACAGGATTCAAATATTTGATCAATATGAGATTGTATTCGGAGGGTAGTACTAACGTCATCGCGTCCATCATGTTATCCATGGCGATGTGGTACTGGTTGCCGAGGCGGAAGAGCCAAAAGTGCGAGGGCGAGTACACCTCGCTCACGGTGACCTCCACCATGGCGCCGGGGAGCACGTCGCTCAGCGACTGCGTCGGGATGCTCTCCGTGAAGTGCAGGCAGTCCGCCGGGAACACGTCCGCGTCCTGCAACGCGCCGCCTCACTCATGTGCACTGCTTAGTTGCTTCAGTTAGCACAGAAACACTGCTCGCTCATTTCTTCCTCTTATGTAGTTTCCAAAGCTTACCAAGCTACTGCATTAATTATATGATTGAAGCAAAGTGCAAATAATATTTAGTAAGCTAAAATGATGGTGCCGGACGTCGCGAGCAGTGTCGACCGTTGCGTCTGTCCGAGCAGTTGAAGACATACAACACTGCATTTAAATAATTTACTAAGTTTGTTCACAACCGTTTCTTGTTCCGAGCCACGGCACTAGTTAGAGGTGAAAAGGGGGGGTTTTGGGGGAGGAGGACAGCGCAATGCTCACATAGTCGATGCCGGGCAGCGCATCGTCGGGGTCCGGCGGCGGCGAGGCGCGGGCGGGGCGGAGCGGGGGCGGCAGCTGCCCGAAGCCACGCTTCCGCAGGTACCAGTCGCCGTCGACCTCGGGCCGCATGATCACCACGCGAGCCACCATCGTGGACACCACCTCGATCAGGCTCATGTATCCGAACCGTGTGAAGTTCATTTCGCGGTCGAAGCGATTCCTGTCACAAACAAAAACACGGATGAGGTCTTTTTTCATCAGATTATAATGTTATTTTGTTCAATGTAAATGATTTAATTAAATATCGTCATTCTATAAAGGCGCAAGTCTTTCAATCAAATAGCAGGTCCAACTAGATGACTCCGACATATATAACTGCTTTTGAATGGTGCACAATTTATATAAGTACCTAACTTAAGAGCCCTGCCTCATTAGGACGCCAATGGCGACGACGTCGGCTAGGTATCCAAGCAGTCAGTATTGAAATGTATGGAACCTAACTCACTTGGCGACGGTTTGGTAACGTCGCCAAATTGGAGGCGTGGCCACGAGCTACAGTTCCCTACGTGGCTTCTGGCTACCGTGGCAGCTTGGCGACGTTACCACGGTTGCCACTATAAAGTACACGGTAAAGCGCACCTCCCTCACTCAGTCGCTAGTGTGGTCGCCAGTCAGCCGCCATTTTATGACGCTCCCTCGAAATATAGTACTTATTGAATTTAAACAACTGATTGTCGAGACGCCATGGCCACTCGACTTGGCGACCTGCGGATGCCAGAAGTAGCCAGACATGCGCCACTGGCGACGTCGCCATGGCGTCAAAGGCCTCTGCCTCGAATTTTGCGGGCAGCGGGGCGGCAGCGGCGGCGGCGCGGGAGCGGCCGGATCTTACGCGTATAATCAAATGGACCGGCCCTCGAATACAGCGGCGCGGGCAACGAGCGGTGCACTCCAGTCAAGCGGTGACCGCCCCCGTTGCGCGTCGGCATTGTAGGTATAGTGTTGTAATTTTTTTTTGTGACGTATCAAAATGTTTTCGGACGTGCAAGAGCTAATTATTTCGTCAATCTTTGAGAGGACACCAATATGGAACAGCAATTTATTTATTTCGCATAGTTACTTTGCCATTACAGATATGTAAATCTAATTCGACATAGTACATACTTACAAATATTTCCTTAAGTATAACTTAACTATATATCCTTACATACTACACAGTAAAACAAAGTACAGCACAGATGTGAGCCATAAAAATAGAAGAATAATTAACCAACTATGGGAAGAAATAAATCTTCTTTTGCCCACAATAAATCGAGCGTTAGGAATATAGGCGTGATCGCATCCTCTTATTAGTTTGAAGTGATTTTTAAAATAACTGTGAAAGTTACAGCAATGTCTGTAGTGGAAAGTACTGACCTGTAGAGACGTAACAGGTCGGCGCACCACAAGCCGCACGGAGCTGCTCTGATCAGCTCCATGATCTCCGACTTCAGCTCCTCTAGCTCTAGAACCCTGGTGTCGCCGCTACCTGGACAGAGGATCATTGTTTATATTTTCTCTTTCCCATTACTTATAAGGTGTGCTAGACAACGTGCTTAAATATTTATGGAATTGATTTTTTAATACTTTTACAATAATGTTTTTAACATTTTGTATAGAACTGGTTCTTCAAACAATACAGACAGAATTGTGTAGCTCGTGACTTTATTCCACGTAGGAACTGGTGGAGGGTGGGCATTTTTGGCCCAGCGCACACCGTTGGAAGCGCGTCAGAGCGCATTTGAAGACAACAATTGAATATAAACCTTAACTACCTTGACATACGGTCTGCTAAAGAATAAATTCGAATGAGCTGCTCGGGCGATCCGCTTTAATGCTCGCAACCAGTGCTGCCAACTCTACGTCTTTTTACGTAAGTCTACGTCTACCTTCAATCCAAGAATTTACGTAATTTCTTCAGAAGTACTTAATGATATACGCAATAAAACTATAGTTATTTTTTATACCAAGAAAATAGCAGCCACAGTCTATGAATGCTCCCAGGAACTCTGTGTCCTAAATAACTGTTTTTTGACGATCCATAAAAGTATTTATTGATAATATTTACAATTAAAATCATAAAGTATTTTAGTAAAAGACCTGAAACTTAAGCCAAAAAGCGTCAAAATATAATATTTTGTATGTCAAAATACTGGTCTACGGTTCAGTAGGTACAGTTCCCAAAATCCGAGTTGGCAACACTGGCTGATAGACAAATGAGAAAGGAGCTCGTCAGAGAGCAGCGCGGCTGATTTTAGGAAATGCTCTCCACCGCGTTTCTTTGTAGACTTGTTTCAAAAGTACTTTCAAGAAATTACTTGTTATCCTGTACACAACTCTAAACTTATTGTTAGACTGGAAGCCGACCCCAACATAGTTGAGAAAAAGGCTCGGAGGATGATGAACTATAAACTTACTGGATGATGTCTGGTTTCCTGAATCATCATTTTGACACGGAGATGTTGTTACTTCTCTCTCTGCAGAAGGCTCTTCTACGTTACGTAGTCTTCTGTAAAGTGCAAGGCGTTTCTGGAGGGAGTTCCTGAAATCCATACTGGTGACTTGATGATTGATAACATTCTGTTTGTTGTGGCTGGCGTCAGCAACAACATCAGGAGGTTCCACCACTGATGGTTCAGGTTCTTTGAGGACAGCTTGTGTGTCTTTGACAAATGTCTTTAAAATGGGATTTTGTTTATTCACTGCAGATTCTGGAATCATTGGATTTCTGTGGCTGTAAATAAAAAAACAAAGCATCAATCACACATTTTCCCTACATTGATACTGTATGAGTCTAATAAAGTGCATACAGTGCGACAACTTTTTATATTATTTAGTGTATTAAAACAGCATACTGCGCTTACATATGACGCGAACCTTACTAACACTAAGACATGGAAAGATATTGTCTGTACTTCTCACTCTACATCAAAGTTTGTGTTTACAAACCGATTCTTCGCATTTTTAGGTCCATATTTGTATAATAAAATAAACAGAGTAGTACCTATATACGACCTGAATTATACGAGAGCAAAACTGCGGACGTCGCAGTATTTACAAACACTGAATTACGACGAAACCGAGGAGTTGCTGACTGTGATCAAATAGACATACTTAGGTATAATTGGGTAGTACATAGTCATAATGTTAAGTTTTAATGTATTCCTAAATTAAGTATAAACAAAACATATGATTATATATAAATTGTGTGTTAGATACATAGAAGTATCTATACTAATATTATAAAGAGGAAAACTTTGGTTGTTATGGATAAACTCAAAAACTACTGGACCGATTTTATACATATGCTACAAAATTATGCAGTACTTGCTTCGTTTACTGTATATGCTATTAGCATTTAACTTTTACATCGAATACTAGCTAAAGCCAAACGCAGTAGTCACCATTACTGCATTTGAATGTAGCAAAAATAACAAAAACCTACTCTTGCGATGCTAAGCCTAAACGCAGTATTCACAAGTACTGCGTTTTGAGTGTGCGTGAATTATTTAAGCTTAGTAAAAAAATCAAAATATTTTTTTATAATATCTTTTCTTAGTCATTTATACATTTGACAGAAGCTAAATTTACCTACATTTTAACAAGCCAGGCATCAAATGCTAATTACAAACGCAGTATTGAGCATGTGCTAGGTAATTTTGCAGTAATAAACACAATTACTGCATTTAGTCTTGGTAATATGGTAATCCTCACAAGCAAAGTAGGTAGTTGAAAATGCAGTGCTGAGCGATTTATCAAAATAAGGCAATAAAGTAAAGAAAAAAATATATCAATAGAAAGCTTGACGTTTTTACTATTTTTAAACGGGTATAATTTAGGCGGTCACCAAAAATATTTTTAAGACTCTAAGCTGAGGCACCAAATAAAATAAACAACTCCAAAAAAAATAAATTGACTTTATTAAAAGGGCACTAAAGTATATGATATTATGATCCAAAAAAAATAAATTAACATCAGAAAAATCGCAAATCTCGCACAAATATTATTTTTGGTTCCCAAAATGGATTAATGGTCACCAAATTCTATCCAACTAAAAGATTAATATTACTACCAAAAATCAAAGATAGTGACGAAAACGAATCGCTGCAAAACCGACTCCACGTAGTCTAGTCTGCCCTACCCCTAGAGTGCAATTCAAAACCGCGTAGGCGCAGAGGGGCGAGGCGGCCTGCGAGCTGAGGCGCAGGTAGTTTTAACGCTCGCCGCCGCGGCTGAGGCTGGCCGGCAGGGCTGGCCAGCAAGCCGAAGCTGCGGTGGTGAGCGTGAAAACCATCTGCGACGATAAGTTTGCATGGGACCGCCGGAGCCCTGCAGCGCCGGAGCCGTGACAGAAGCCATGCTTGCTGCATGTTGCGTACTTACATTTTAAACGTACTGAGTTACACACAAATTCATATAACAATAAATAAGCGACGTACGTTTGGGAACCCCAGTATATTAATTGGTATTTGGGAAATATTCTAGCGATCGTTAGCTTTTTTAGTCTAACAAAAATGACCAAATTAGGAGTCATGGTATTACATAATTGGTAACATCTACGTAGTGACAATATATAATATTTGGTCTAAAGTGTATTTTAAAGGCGTCCATATATTTTTTTAGTAGTCAATAATTAATGTCCGACCGAACTTTCGGTTTCGGTTTCGGTTTCGGCCGAGTTTCGGCCAAAAATCAAGTTTCGGCTGCAGTTTCGGTTTCGGCCAAAATCGGCCGAAACTTTTGCCGAAACCGAAACTTATCTCGCAAGGTCACGCACGTTCGCCTAACTTCGTTTTCCGCGGCAAAGCTGTGTCGTAAGCCGTCGGCTCTGTTCGGGAATCATCGTGTGCCGTTCGGATAGCTCCGTAGTAATGCAATAAAACTTAGTCAGTGCGTGTGCGTCCGACGGAAACATGTAAGTTTTTGTTTTGTTTCTGTACTTGAATGATTTATATAGTTAATTAAATATTGAGTCAATAACTGTTTTGTTAAGTAAGTAAATAAAAAATGTGAAGTGTTTAATTTCATAAAAATTACGTTTTATAGGTAATCTTATTCGAGATTTGTTTTTCCAATTGTTATTGTTACGGTTTTATTTTTAATTGTTTCAGAGTAAAATGTCACAACGAGAAACAAATCCGATTTGGCAGTACTTTGATAAAAGTATCAGTGATACATCAAAAAATGTTTGCAAGTATTTATTGTATTAAATAAATGATTACAAACTGAATTAATATACTGTTTCCACTTCATGCCCTAATTAATGCAAAATAATGGTAAAAAACACCAAATTTCAGTATTTTAAGAAATTTTATACTTGACCATGTGAGTTTCGGTTTCGGTTTCGGTTTCGGCCGAAACTGAAGCCACGGCCGAACATTCGGTTTCGGTTTCGGTTTCGGCTGGAAAACTAGTTTCGGTCGGACACTATCAATAATACGAAAAAATGGTTTTATTTAATAATATTTTTGGAAACGTTATTTGGTGACCATTTATCCATTTTGGTAACCGTTTAGAATTTTTTTGGTAGTAAAATAGGTACTTTTTTGGGTGGTGTTTAAACACAAGCCTTTTTAAACTTAAAAGTTATTTAACGGATATTTCTCAATTAGATATGAAGAAATAAGTTTACCGGGTTTATCTCCCAACTGCCATTTTGCAAGTACTGCGTTTGCTTATTGCAAACGCAGGGCATTATTGTTAAAATTGCAGGGCAGTATTGTTTACATGCAAAGTAAATTAAAAAGAAGGAAAATTTTCTAGGATAGACTTACAATTTAGCAGTAGAAGGTAAGGCTTTCTGTCTCCGTATTAACTGATCGATGTGTTTTAATGAGCCTGGTACAATCAGAGTGAGTACTGGGTTAGACGATGGCCCCGTCATCTGTGAAAACCAAATTATTTTATTGGCAAAATACCATGACTTTATGCCAATGGCTTAAAAATTGTTTACAACATTATACTTTTGTAAAAATGATAAGAACGTTAACCATCATTTTCAAATGAACACAAATGGTATAAATGATGATGATGATGTCCTCCTAGCCGATTATCGGCTACGGTGGCTGTTCTCATGTAAGGAGATTAGCCAACTGCACAGGACATATTATAGTGCACGAGCATTTGCGCAGACACAGGTGCACTCACTATTCCTTAACTCTCATAGCCCGATGGGACGGCAATCCGACACGACCGGAGAGAGATCAGGCGCAGGACCGACATTTACGTGCTCTCCGATGCACGGGTGTATCAATCACCAGCTTCTAGGCTCCGGGCTGCTTTGTGAAAGTCTTCTAAATCCCACAAAGCGATTTCGGCCCGACTCGGGAATCGAACCCGAGACCTCGTGCTCAGACCAACGAGGCAGCAATATAAATATTATGTATATGAAGGACGCACTACAAGTATGTTGAAGGAATTGCTCACCTCGAAACAATCATCGAAGTGCTCTTTCAGGAAAGCCACGGGGTCTGTGTGGCCATACTTGGCGAGCGGCATGGGCGAGCCCACCATGTTCCGGTAGTCGCGCATCAAGGTGCGGACGTCCATCTGAGTCCGGCTCGACACCACCAGCGACCGCAACAACGACTTCAACTCTTTCAATTCGTCATCCATCGTATTCAAACTTACAAATTAGAGTCAACAGTTGAAGTCTCGCTGTTAATGTACCAAAATAATCTACGATCGTGTTTTTTTAGGCCCTTCCTAAACAGATTTTTCCGGATATAGGATACGTTATGGGAAACACAAAGTACAGTAATTACTTGGGAAATAGCTCAAATAGCCGGTAGAAATAAATAAATACACAGACTAGACTACCGCCATAATACAAAAAGTACTCTGTGCCACAGACTACTCAGTTTTTTTTTTTTTGGGAATTTAATGACCGATTGCCAAGGGTCAGGAAATATAGAGGTCAGTGGTCAGGAACCTATCAGATGATGAGGTGTATGAAAAGAAACTATCATCTAAACTGATACAACTCATAGAGTTCACAAAACAAAATTAAAATAGTCAAAAAATAAAATACAAAAACAAAACAACAACCAAATAATATCAAAAAAAATATACAAGAATATCTCGGCTATTCTAACTCACCACTAGTCACAGTCGCGTGGAGAGTTACTACAAGAATGGAAATAAAAAGACAACATATTATTAAACATACAAAAAAGAAAACAACGGAAACAAAAACTTAGTTTTACAACGCACACAGTGAGAATATCAGTCAGTCACAACTGAAAGAAAACAAAACAAGTTGACGTTGACAAGCCACGATACTTGTCAACGTCAAAATAAAAGTGACATTAAATCGTAATAAAATAAATATTTTAATAATACCGACACACGACAAAGAACAATTAACAAATAACTATAAATATAGCAGTTACTTCCGAGCCTTCCGCAATACCTTCGTTTTCTTGGCCTCCTCAGACTTGGAAGAAGTGCTCGGAGCATTCGGAGACGAACTGGGATTGGCCTTGATATCCTTACCAACGCTAGTCGGGTACAAGCAATTAGGTCATGAAGCTCACCGATACAGAATATCTTATGTCGCGACTTATCAGCAGCCTGGATGATTATTTTTTCCTCCGCAGAGCAGCAGCTGTTGATCCCAAAGTGTTTGCGGGCGGCTAGGAAGACTTGATGTCAAGTCTTGGTCAAAAATTCGAAAATGGTGATGCCAGTACCTTTCAACGACGTTTTGCTGACCCAAACTGCACGCCGATATTCCATGTCCCTAAGCGCACCAGCACGGGTCTTGATTTTCCCGATGAAGCACCCAACCGAAACATCTCAAGCTGTCCATCATCAATCTTCAACTGCTTAACGATGATATCAAGAATGGTGCCACTGAGATTCTCATTCTTGCTTTCTGGAACACCGTGAAACAGCAGCAGCTGCCATCTCATGAAGGTTTCATGGCTATCCACTGCCTGAGAGAGGAGCCCAACTTAAGTTTCCAAATGAGTCAACGTTTTGATTACAAATCCTTTGAACTCCAAAAATTCTTCTGACAGTGAGGCCAGATTTGAGTGGGCAGGAGCAGTGCCGGCTGTAGCCTTCTGCAGCTTATTTTCATAGTCACACATGCGGGAACTGAACAATTTCTCCAACTCATTGATACTTGTTGTAGTTTGTGCACAAGTTTGCTGTCCATTGTGGATTGTGATATTTTTGTTCTTGAGTAATTTTAAGGATAATTAAGGAAAAGTGAGTGATGGTAAGCTATGAGCCAAATGAATGCATTAAATACATAAAATTAAACTGTTTTTTTATTTAAAACAAATACAAATAGGGAGCTAACCAAATACACAACTGACTGTTAGGTATTTTTTTTTTTTTTTTTGGGAGGGGGGAATCCTCATGGACTTTTCCGCCTGGGGAGAGGCAGAGGGTATGCCGGACTCCTACCGGCTAAAACCCCCTTGTGTCCTCCTTGCACGTGTGCGCGAGGCCGCGGGAATCCAGATTCTTCCACAGCCCCACACTAGTGCTGGCCCTCGCACGGGGTAGAGAGGTGTTCGCCTACCCCGTGCATCGCCTCAGGGGCACGCGCCGACACACGCGCGTTGACTGTTAGGTCTACCCCAACCAGGTCTACTTATCGGGGCGGCGCGTACGGGCCAGGCAATGCCGGTGTCAACACGCCGGGCGGCACGTACGGGCGCGCCGGCTGCGGGTGTACTATTGACTGCGGCCGGCACTCTGTCTGCCTTTGCGCCTTTGCCTCGGAGGGCCCTGAGTGTTTGGGCGACAAGGCGAGCGGTGCGGCCGGCGGACTTAGAGGTCTCTGAGACGTGACCTGGTGTGAGGAGAGCTCAGTTGGCGACGAAGGCGGAGGAAGGGAGGCATCGGGCGGGTGGTCGCTGGCGGAGGAGTCGGAGGCCGGCACGCAGGCGAGCACGTGGCGAGCACGAGGCGTTGGGCGTGGCCCGATTGCACGCCAACATACACCAATACCCCGTGTACACATTGGTGATGGCGTGTATTGTCCACGCATGGGCCATTGTGTACTGGGGGCTTAAAACAATGGTACCTACTCAGCTGCATCCAGATAGACTATAAGCAGACTGAACTGCTCGGATAATTTAATAAGGTGCAATAAAACAAATAATTTTAATTAGACATTTAATTCATTTAAATCGAAGACTAGACTGTTACAAATCAGATTCACAAAATGTAGGTTTGCTCCCTAATTACCATAAAATATACTAGTAGATGCAAAACAATATGTTATGCTGTTACAACAAGAGGTTCGAAAAACCTTAAACTACAAATACATCATTTCTGTACAAAGTAAATAATTTTATGAAAAAATCAACTTAACAACATAATATGTAAAACAACTCTTAAAATAGCTCCAAATATTGTATACTTACTTAAATTATAACGACTAACGAGGTTATGTGTTAAACTCGTAATTGAGATCGTAAGGTACTGCGCCCCATCCTTTATTACATGGAATGGAGCTAACAGCCTCTACAGTCTAGACTTACATAACTACTGTATGTGAAATACATCAATGAACCACGAATATTTTAATGATTTGACTGAAAGGTGATTGATACAACCTTCCAGCCATCACAACTTTTTAAACAGCATTTCTACACACTTAAATAAGTAAAATTGTCTCTTTACAATAATAAAAAACTGTTGGTTGCGCACAGTATAGTTCAAAATTTTAAAGAATCACTTTGTGACCGGCCAATGAAGGCAAGTTAAGCAAAGTCTGCTCCAGACAGCCAATTAAGGCAAGCTGGTAAAGATATTGTTTTTCTACCTATTATAAAATATTGCATAAAAATTATGAAGAAAAAGCTGATTTAATAAAATTAAATTTCAATAACATCCAAGAAAAGCGTGACGGAGTGTCAGACTCTTAATAATCACATCATGTTCCTTCTTAAGCCGCGGCACTCTTTCATATAATTCCACAGCCCAATCTTTTTAATCTTACGTACCTACCAGTTACTTGATATTACCTACTAATTGATAAAAGGGCCATATTATGGCATTTAAAGCTCAGAACAATTTTTAAATCCTCCAAATTTGATTGTTTACCTAATTGGTCAACCTATCTAATTTTTTTCATGAACCAAATATTACAATTTCAGAAAATATAGAATAAATCTCAAACTAAATATTTCTGAAGTAAAAAGTGACACATTTTATGTTTTATCATGAATTCTTACACCTAAGTATATAGACATAGAGTAACACCAACCAGCAGTTATAACTGCCCTACTAGAAGTCTTTTGTCTCCAATTCACAAACATTTATGCTTAAGTAAATATCTTGCAATTATTGCACAAAACTACTTAAATATGTAATCATTAGGCTGCTATTACAATAATACTGAATATGTTTTACAATAAACATACAGAGGACACTTATGAAATCTATAATATTCACTTCCTACATAATCATTATGATGCATGAGAAAAGATTTTTTTGTAAATTTGTGTTTATGAATATGAAATGTATAGTTGAGCTAGACTGCTCATGCAAATAATCTGCAATGCAATGATTATAGCATTTAGTTTGAAGAAGCTTCCAGTGACTGTGGAGGTATTTCTTCAGATATGCAATGTTCAGTCTCAAAAGTGTGCATAAATTTAAGCACTACAATCTTGCTGGGCATAGCAACAATAACCATATGCATATCATTGCCTTCTACGACATCAACTTGTAGGACGGGGCAAGTGCACAGAACTGGACACAGTGATCTCTCCATGAAGTTGTACTGTTTTATTGGCTTTTTGTTGAAAAGATCCATTTGGCCCTTATTATACGGAGCATAGTATATGCGTAATATTCCCCAGTTGCAACCAACAAAATAGACATCGCCATGTGATCTGATAAAAACAATATCTCTTAAGGGACCATCAGGAACTACATGGTTCATCGTATACATCCATTGAAAGTATATTCGCCAATCCATATGTTCCAAAAAATTATAGTAATGCAGTTCGTGAAGTACATTGGAGGTAGTATCAAGAGTACATTGCAATAATAGATCTTCCCTCAAAACAACATATATGTTGCGTTGGAAAGTAAGAATGTTGAGGTGTCCATGGCTGTAACCAATTGACAATATTCCATCATATGCTTTGTTGTCTGTTTGTACCAAAAAATCTGCTGTTAACTCTCTGCAGCGCAAGTCGCAACGGAATATTTCATCATTAACATTTACGAAGAACAATTCATGCGCAACTAGAACAAACAACTTTACACTTTCAAAAGTAGTATGAACTTCTTCGGGGAAATGCTTGAATGTATTACGTTTTCGAATAATGAACAATTGTAGATCGTAGCTTAATATTACAACTACATTCTCGTTTTCAGTGTACTTACAGTAGTCACCAATGATGGGCTTATGGCGTGATAACGCTAGAGTTTCGATATCGTAATAGACAATAGATCCTTTTTTGAGAACCCCCAGGATGCCGTCCCCTAGTAGTTCGAAGTTGCGAATCTCTTGAGCAGAGAATGTTGCAGTTGCAAACTCGTCTCGTTCTTCTGAAGCATATTGTAATTGCTTCCACAGCGTCAGAGATCGGTACAAATTGTACCAATGCAGTCCTCGCTTCGACTTCTTACGGGCGATCGTATAAACATTCGGAAAGTCATCTTTACAGCATTTATGCCAGATGTGCTGGTTGGTGCATAGATGGTCAACGACCCCTCTCCATCTAGAGCATACTGTGCGGCAGCGAACCAGGTCCTGCGATGATAAGTACACGAAAATGCTTTCTAAGATTTCATTTGGTAAATAGTTCATGAGGCCGGCGGCTGTCTCATCCTTGTTCTCTGCCATTTTGGTATTACTGGTAGGTAACCGAAAGGTGATGAAGGTTGGTGATTCTGATGTTCATTAAATCTTCTTGGTGATGCACCGCACCACAAAATAACTTCGTTAAATCACTGATTGTTCATTAGTTACACAGTATGACTATTTATTTATTTATTTATTATTTTAAAAACTAAAACCACCACACTACGATGAGAATTGTCAGGGAAAAATGGAACATTACTTTTTTATTCTTTGGTCAGGAACATAGAGGAAAGCAATATATCGGGTAGTCAGGAACCCTATGCAGGAACCTGACTTCGACTGCCGTACGGCATACCGTACCCACAGACCGTACCTGGCGTACGTAGTGCCGACCAAGTGCCGTCCGTCACTGGCAGTGTTGCCAGTGGCAGTTAGGCAAATATAACATGAGACGGCAAAATTATGGTTACCGGCACGGATATTGAGCTCTCGGCGGAAGAAAGGGGATCGCTTTGCGCACTGTACACATAAGGCAATAAACTAATAAATCGCTTCTGCGCATGTGAAGGTCATGGCTCGATATCCGTGCCGATAACTATAGAAAAATTGGATTGGTATAAAGCCTGAAGAGGTACTCATACTTGAGAGGTTGGTTCTTTAACCACTAGGACACCACAACATTACCTTGTTTAGTGGAAAACTGTACAATGCCATATTATGGCATTTTATTACACAAAAAATAAACTGAGTTTCCTATCTGTGCCATTTCTTAACTTCGAAATACGACGATGTTTAAAAGATTAAAAAACATGCAAACAATTGTGTGTGTTTAGGTAATATACCAACCAATTTAGTAATCAGTAAAGTCTTTCGATTCTGCAACTTACTTTTTTATCGTTTTTCATCATCATAGTTAGGTACATGAAAAACGTTATACAATAAATATTTTGTGCCTACCTCAAAGTAACATAATTATTGTGTCATGTAACGTGGAGGTAACATGAGTCAAAAGTAACGTAAAATGTTACAAAAGTAATATTCTGGCAACACTGGCAGTGGGGCCGGGGGGGCATCACTCGTAGCTTTAGTTCCATTTAGTAAATTTTGGCGCTGCGATTGCGTTGCGTAGCCATAATGTGCAGTGCGCAGCGCGACTGCTTCTCTACTTAATCTTAATCTCCCGACTGCTTATTAATAAAGTAATATATTATTATGTTAACAAAATACACACATCAAAAAAAGTTTGCGACCAATAGCATAAGCTCCTATAATTCTTTGAATTTAACTTTATCAAGAATAGTCTATGTTGTATGCTTTCTTTTAATAGGAATACAATGTTTGAAATTAAAATATAAAACCATTTTTTAATATTTATTTTTAAAAATTGAGCCCTTAATCATAATGTAATTGTGATAGAAATTTCATAGAAAGAAAAAGACTGTTTAATTAAACTTAAACAACAATTTATTATTAAAAGGTGTAACTTCAATATAAAATACCTAACTCCTCCCCTGGCTCGAACACATGCGAGGATCCTCCTGGGCATACTGAGCATCAAGTTATCCAGCATTTCCTGAGGTAACCTATCCCATTCTTCAATAGCGGCTTCTTTGAGCTGTGGAACTGTCTGGAGACGTGGCTCACGGTTCCATACTGCTCGTTTAAGAGCATCCCACGCGTTCTCTATTGGGTTTAAGTAACACGCTGGATGGCAATGCATATCCTTTGGCCGAAGTATAATATAGGCCAGCCCTTTGGTCACGAGTGGGCTCCACTAATCGCTTAATGATTTCTCGAAAGAGTCTGTGGGCACTTTTTTTCCACAAGGTTTTTTATAACGACGTCAAAAGTTATCAAATGACCCCTCCCACTGTGGGTTAGCAACGGTGAGGGAGTGTCAGACTCTTACTGACTAAAAACCGTAGCGTTCCGTCATAGGCCTTTTATGTACCAGAGCCGCGGTATCTCTTTCGAACAACCCGCAGCCCCGGCAGGCCTTGGCTCTGCTGGGTAAGTAAAGAATCTAAAAAGAAGAAAAAATCATAACATAGTGATCGCAACCTTTTTTTGATGTGTGCATGTATTTATGCCATTATTTGGGTAGCTGCATTTGAATTGATCCTTATCTAAAAAAAGATATTGAAATACTACAGAACCTAAATAGTATTTTTTTCTATTCCTATTGATTCTTTTAAGTACAAAGCCTAATATTTCTGTTACAGTTTATCGTCCCACTGCTGTTTTTATCACAACGCTTGTTCAATGCGGGTTGGTGATTTCAGACTATAGTCCAGGTTTCCTTAAGATGAGAGTTCCTTCACCTTTTTATCAGCAATTGGTCTCCAAGATATACTTAGAAATTACATAAAACTTAGAAAAGTTGCATTGGACCGTAGGCGTGGGTCTGTGGGCGGTGAGTTCGGGTGGCTCATCGCTAAAGAACTAACCTCTCTAGTATATGGGGCATGTGGGTGTGTCAGGCGAGCATGAGTGTGAGTGAGGCAAGTATGAGTGTGTGTCAGGCAAGTTATAATGCTACTTTTCTAAGGCTGTATGTGACTGTGTTTCAGGGGGCAAACTGTAGGTCCGGCTGTCTTACCAAAGGGTATCGGGTTGCCCGGGTAACTGGGTTGAGGTCAGAAAGGCAGTCGCTTCTTGTAAAGCACTGATATTCAGCTGCACCCGGTTAGACTGGAAGGCCAACATACTTGGGAAAAGGCTCGAGACATGATGATGAAATAATAAGAGTTTAGTTGAGTGTATATTGATTAATTTTATTGGTGCATCCACAATCAGCTTCCAATTAATTTAGAAAAACATGCATACTTAAATAAAAAGTTAAAACCCTGCTCCCCCCTTTTTCCCCCCGCCCCTTTTTCAAATAGTTTTTTCCTTTCTTTTTTTTTATAATTTTATTTTATTTTTAAATAAACTAACTACATAACTAACTAAATAACTTCATGCATTCTGACAAAACTTATTTCAAAATAAACTTAACACTAAACTTAAACATAGCCTGTAAATTGAGTGCCTTTTCAAAGTAAAATTCTGCTACAAGAAACTTAAAAAAGAAAACGATTGTACCTGTATAATGATTTTTTAAAAACTAAGACTTATTCTAACCGTGCACAAAAATCCATTAAAGCAGCTTCATTAAATCTATCTTTATCAACAAAATAAAAAGTTTCAGCAATAGATTTAAAGAAGCTTTAATGTTTTTGGACGTTTTTGCAACTGACGGTTCTTATATAAATTAAACTAAACTTAAACATAGCCTGTAAATTGAGTGCCTTTTCAAAGTAAAATTCTGCTACAAGAAACTTAAAAAAGAAAACGATTGTACCTGGTATAGTGATTTTTAAAAACTAAGACTTATTCTAACCGTGCACAAAAATCCATTAAAGCAGCTTCATTAAATCTATCTTTATCAACAAAATAAAAAGTTTCAGCAATAGATTTAAAGAAGCTTTAATGTTTTTGGACGTTTCTGCAACTGACTTAATACTAGATACTTAAGACATAATAGACTTAATACTACCTATAAACCTACAACGATTTACTAACTTCGACGATACGATACGATTTTTTAATGTGATTGTTTGATTTAGAGAATTACTTAACTACTTAATCATGAAGGTTCTATTTGTTTTTGATTTTTTTTAAACATGTTTATTATTTAGACATGTCATATGTGAAAGGGTTTAGGTATACCTAAACTGTTTATATTCAAGACTAGCTTTTTCAGTAGTGAAAAAGTACTTTTTGTCAATAATTTTGCTTAACTGCTATCAGTGCTATAATGTATCATGATTAACAGTATTGAGATGTTGAAGGAGAATAAGCTGTGTACATATATAAATATTAAAACTTCGAGGATATGATGTGATGTAACGCGTGATACCTGATAGAGTTTTAAATGAATTACACTGGTGTACATGGTACATTAATACATGACATTGCGCCGACCCCAAGTAAAATTTGGGAACAGGGCAGTAGAAAGAAGAAGAAGAAGAAGACACTGGTCTGCAAATTGCTATAATTTTTGTCCCAAAAGTGATATAAGTATATAATTTCTTGTAGAATATTTGATACCGCATGGTCGACGCCGCATGTTTTCATGTTGTAACTTTGCGCCAGGGTCCGGGCTCCTGGACAGGTTTATGCGCTTCCAGTATTTTGTAGACTTCACTGGAGCCACCAGCAGAAAAATTAGGAAAGCAGACCACCACCATGTGGGATAAATAGCTTGAAAGAGAGAGAGTGGCGTGTCTATACCTACCAGAATTAGTGTGTAAGTAAGTGGTGATTATAATCAATGGTAGGTACTGTATAATGCTTTAGTTAGAAATTACCAAACAATTTTGCTGACCTTAAAAAAAATGTCAAACATCGTAAATATCGCGTTTTTAGAACTTTCGGAGGAGTACATCTTCAAATCCTGACGTGCTAGTGCAACTTTATGTTATGGACTTCGATTACGTATCAAATATTCTACAAGAATTAATTCTATATTTCACTTTTGGGACAAAAATGCTGTAGACCAGTGTTATTATTTACCAGAATAAATTAAACTATACTTAAATATAGTTGTAACAGAGAGATATAATGGAACTCCATGTTCAAGCCTGCTTGTTGAGGACACGGGTGACCTCGGCGAGGGGAGTGCTGTAGCTGCCAGGCTTCACGAGGTTCACCAGCTGCTCCGCTATCTCCTGACCCACTCGCACTTGGGCTTCCTTCGTTGAAGCACCTGCGATAAAAAAACATAGCTATAGTTTCTAAGGAACCTCTGCACGAACCCGCATAAAAAGTAGCACATAGCCTGACTGTCTGACAGTGAAAGAATTTTTCAAATCGGACCAGTACTTCCTGAGATTAGCGCGGTCAAACAAACAAACTCATCGGCTTTATAGTATTACTAGCTTTCCGCCCGCGGACCGATTTAACTGCTTCCCTTAGCCGGATGGTGACAAAAACTACCGTCCTTCTCCTGGCTCTAAACTACTTTCAGCTAAATCGGTACAGCCGTTCTTGAGTTATAAGTGGAGTAACTAACACGACTTTATTTTATATATATAGATATACATAGATAGATAATAGTATAGAGGTAGACTTTAGAAGTAAGGACGGAGGACAGAGTGACAATAGTTTTGTGGCGTAACAAATCGCTTATTCAATGCAAGTCGTGATTGTAATGCAAAATAAGTTAAATACATTGAGGTATGTAGGTACACCTTATAACCATCATACAGTTAAGTACCTATATAATGTACAATTTTAAAAGTACATGAAGGGCAATGCTTGTGTGTTCTGGATAATAATGTCGAGACACCTTTTTTCACACACGGTCGGTTGGCCTCATGGTATCTAAGTTATTAGTTAACAACTGAAAAACTATATATAGCTACATATATACATATTATACCCAGACCACGGCCATCAAGCATGCTCAATTACACAAATGTCGAGCGAACCGGGAATCGAAGCTGGGACCTCAGGTTCGGCAGTCTACTATCGACATGGTGACATGATGACATAAGCTAAGAAGAATAAGCTTACCTAAATGAGGAGTAGCAATAACAGCTTTGTGCTGGATGATCTCCAAGGTCAAAGGATCTGTAGGCGGCTCCTGCTCGAACACGTCAAGAGCTGCTCCGCCAACCTGGTCAATACGACATTCATTAACATCATACTACGTTGATAATGCACCTTACAAATGTATTATGCACGTCTAAAATATATACTTTCGTTTGTGTTTCAAGAATGTTGCATCATACTAGAGTTGCCGTAAAAGAAAATGTGGTGGCCTAGTGTACCCACTAGGCCACCACATTTTCTTTTGAGGTTGGTGCTTTACCAAGCACCAACCTCATGTATGAGTTCGTGGGTTCGATTCCAGGTCAGGCAAGTACAAATGCACTTTCTAATTATCTTAGGCACCAATGGCTGATAAAAAGAGGAAGGAAAACATCTAGAGGAAACCTGGACTAAAAAGGACTGGAGAAAGCGTGGTGATTAACGCTCAATCCTTCTCCGTGTGAGAGGCCTGTGCCCAGCAGTGGGACGATAAAAAGGCTGTAACTGGGTGAGGTACAAAGATAAGCTGAAAGACAAACTCACCTGCCCAGAGTTCAGTCCATCGAGGAGGTCACGTTCCTGGATAAGACCGCCGCGTCCTACGTTCACAATCTTGATGCCTTTCTTACATTGGCCCAGGACTTTGGCGTTGATGAAATCTGTTAACAATATGTAGGTTAGTACCTGGACTGTGGGATTGTGCCAAACAGTAACAGAAAACAGGTGGGGTCGGGTCATTAAAATGTGACACTCCAATCAGTACCAATCTCCTACTATTACAAAAAATTAAATCTTGGATCCTCATGTGTCCGAATGTGTTGAAAAAAATAGGTACTTGTATCTCAAGAAAAACATATCAACATATTTGAGTAATCGACTGACCTGTACACCACTTTAACTAAGCTGTGAAGCTCATGAATATTAACAAACCACACAATGTGTTAGGTAAAACCGATTGTTTTAAAATTACTTGTAACTAACCAATAATTAACTCGGTCGTAAACTATCTCGATAATTTTCTTCATAACCTATATTTGTAAATTCGTGAAATAAATCAACACAAGAAGCTTTCTATGCAATCGTTGAATCAGTAGAAAATCGCTTATAATCGCCAATAAATTATGTTTCATAAAATAAAAATATATGAACTGGCTAGCACATTTTATACAGAAAGTAGTTGTTTACGTGCAAATGCAGTGTAATGCTATTTAAATGCCCTTAATTAAAATCAATTCAAGTACATCCATTATTACCTACACTGAATTAAACCTAGTCACAAAAATATTTGATTACGCTAATACCTAGTTGCTTATAAATGCGTACTTACTTTTAGTAGAGGCAATGAGAGGAGTGTGCAGTGTAATGTAATCAGCCAGAGGCCAGATCTGTTCGAGCTCCATCTTGGTGGCGTGGAAGCTGGCGCACTGCTCCGCCGTCACGAACGGGTCGTAGCCGATGATCTGTGTAACACGTGTCTTTCATAAGCTTCCAGTTAAAAACTCAATTGGCATCAGCAGACAACGAAATAAATAATTCCATTAAAATTCGCCCATTGTTGCAAGCGAGCGCTAATTAGAGCTAAAGCAAGTTATGCACAACTATAGTCTAAATAAAGGCAGATTTTTTTATTAGCAGGGTATAAGTTAAAATTTGCATCAGACGCTATTTCATCAGAAAAGTCGCAGGAATATTTCCATTAGGCAAAGTAATATTGCCCCCTTATCTTATCGGTCATTCGCGAGTTCTGTGTAAGTATATTTAAGTTTACATTCATTTGTGTCATCATCACTTATTGTTAGATCGATACATAGATGGTCAAGTTCATCCTCAATACACACATGGGTAAACTCTGCTAGTTTATTCAATTCCAAATGCAATTAATATTTCCACACAATCCAAATTCCATTTCCGTTTATGGAAACATAAGAAAATCATTAAAAAATGCTGTTGACGACGATGCTCGTTTCTTAAGTCGTGGTTTGCCGTCAAAGTGACATTATTCACAATAAAAATGCCGCTTTGACGGCTAAGCACGCCATAGAAATGTGTCGAGGTTATTCGCTGATATCGCACAGACCTAGAATAAAGAATGTTTACCTTCATTCCGAAGGAGTGCATGCGGACGGCGACTTCTCTGCCGACCCTGCCGAGACCGAGGATGGCGAGAGTCTTGCCGTTGAGTTCCGTGCCGGTGTAGAGGGCGCGGTCCCACCTGCCGGCGCGCAGGGCTGCGGCGGCAGGGACTACATGCCTCGACAGGTTGAGGATCAGGCTGCAGGTCAGCTCGCAGGCGCTGAGGGCATTTGCTCCGGGGGCACTGTAACAAACGTAAACGAAATATCATGACAAATGTTCCACTTTTATTTCTCCTGCCTTGCTTCTAAAATGTTTCTTCCATTCATAGCTTTTTTTTTGTTTTCTCCATGCAATCATATTCATACTCAACAGAGAGAAACGGCGAAATAAAGAAGTCCAACATTTTTTCCAAAATGTGTTTTTAAATATTGAGTGCAATAACGGATAATAAGAAAAAAAAAATATCCGACGAATTGTGAACCTCCTCCTTTTTGGGAAGTCGGCTAAAAACCTAAATGGACACGACATAAGACAAAAATAGAGCTACCCGCTTACAAAAAAAAATGAAAGTTCTAGAACAAGAAAGAATATTAAAACTCTTCATGATTAGCTTTGTTACGTACTTGATGACCCCCACGCCTCTCTCCTGCGCGGCCGTGACGTCGATGTTGTCCACCCCGGCACCAGCCCTGCCCACCACCTTCAGCTTCGCGCCAGCTTCCAGCACTTCCTTGGTCACTTGAGACGCTGATCTTACCACTAACGCGTCATATTTCTGTTAAAACATCGAAAAGCTTCATTACTTTGCCTAGATTAAGTACTTTGATAGGAAGATTTTTTTTTTGGAAGTGAGGGTAGCGTGAAATGTGGTAAGTACAATTGTGACCTAATAGTTAAAGTCGTTAAATTAGCCATGAAGAGGACAATATAATTAATGGTTAATTTGTAGCTTAATGAGTATGCTCATGGACGAACTATTAAAACTATAATTATGAGGGGCAGGCCAACGTTCAGGAAAAAAATGTTTTTCGTAATACAGGAATATCACGATGTTGATAAATTCATAGAATTAAATGCAATCCCAAAACAAAAGAGTACAATCAGACGATATTAAACTCGACAGCAAACAAAAAATACTCTGAAGATAAAAAGTGCAACAACCACGTGCAATAAAAATGAACAATAAGCAACGTGTAAAGTTATTGCTGCGTGTGTAGCACTTACCGGTATCTCTTGGAGCAGTTCTTGTTTGCTGATCTTCGGCTTGTTGATCACACTGATGCCATGCGAGTTGAGTATGTCCGTGCAGTTGGACCCGACGCCATCGACGACCAGCACTGAATTAATTTGTAGAACCATTTTGTTGCTGAGAAAAAAGAATATTAAGATTAATAAAATATGTAAAATCAACGTAGAATCAGGGAATATATTTGAATTGAAGCACGAGGCCACTGCACCTACATTGGTGTAAGAGGGTGTCTAACCGGTTTCTATCTTTCGATTCAAGGTGATTAGGCACTATACAAGCTTGCAAATGGATTACCAAGCTAAACTAAAACGAAAAGTGCAAAAAACTTGAAAAATTGAGCTGCAATTTTTTTTTATCGGAGTACCTACTTAATAAAAAATTGTAACGGCCTCGTAAAATAATTCACTTGCGATGAATGCCCTATCGTATTCATAATTAATGATTTGAGTTAATTCTATTAGTAGATTTGCTAACGTTAAAACTTTAAAAAACTTCTTGGTACTCACGAGTGGCGGTTGATGGCTGAGGGTGCTCGATGTTTCGCGTCTGGAGTCTGGACAAGTACTGAGGAATGAGCGAATATGTTCCGAGCGCATGGAGCTGCGTGGCGCTCGGTCGCCACTTATCTTCGTTAACGGCCAATGAACGAACGACAATGTCCCGCCATTATATAGTCTGTGTTTGCACTCGGATCTGCTACTACGACACGGAGTCACACCAAGCAAATCTCGGTGTGCACTCCAAGATGCTACAGCACCAATTTTAGGCCCGTGTGGACATGATAAAATCTCATGTTTACAGATTTCATTACTTACAGAAATCTAAAATAGGAACTTGATAAGATTAGTCAGTAAGTATGGGTCGACTTTTAAGAAAAGGTATGATTACCGTATCAACATCATTAGGTTTTATTATGGTTTTATGTTTGAACAATCGGTAATGTTGTTTGTCTGGGGCCCGATTCTGCTAAGTTGTGTGACAATTGGATAACAATGTAATCGCAATAGCAGTTTTAACGTTGTCGGGCATTCTGGGCCCCGATTCTCCTAAGTTAATAATGTAAAAATCGAATAGAAATCGAATCGCAATAATGATCGCAATAGCAGTTTTAACCAAATCGGACATTCTGCTACTAATAAAAGACCAATCGTATTCCAACGACATTTGATTGGTTTTCGATTGGTCTGCTATTTTGGTGATTTTGGTTTATTCGGTAGTTTACAATCATATTGCAATCGTAAATCATTTGCAAACAAAATAATTCATTATAAAATGACAGAAAAGGATAAAAACGTTTATTTCAAAGAAAAAATTGCGGAATGCCACATACGCTTCAATCGTAATCGAGTCGTGATTGGATCGTAATCGAATGTGAATTTTATATCGCTTAAGTAAAATTAGGAGAATCGCACCCCTGTTGGATATTAGTCGTATGTGTCACTTAAGTAAAATTAGCAGAATCGAGCCCCTGTTAGACTGTAGTAGTGCGTCGTGATGTCAGAAGAGGTCGGTGTTGCGTCTCGCGCGCCTTTGTTTGCGTAAACATGTTTATCACATTCAAGTTCGCTTTCGATTGCTCATTTAGTATTTCATAATACGATAACGTAGCTCGCTGATCCTTTAGGTATTGGTATGAACGATTTGCTCCTTTTTTTTAGGGTTCCGTGCCCAAAGCGTAAAACGTGACCTTACTGTTTTCGCTCCTCCGCCCATCCGTCCGTCACCAGGCTGTATCTCATGAACCGTGATAGCAAGAGAGTTGAAATTTTCACAGATGATGTAGGTATTTCTGTTGCCGCTATAACAAAAAATAGTGAAAACTAGAATAAAATACCTAAATATTTTGCGCGTTGTGTCAGCTGCCGCAGCCAGGATACCGTGGCTGCCTAGTCCGCTTGGGCCCCGATTCTCCTAATTTTACTTAAGCGTCATACGATTCACATTCGACTCGATTCGACTGAGATCCGATCCCAACTCGATTACGATTGAAGCGTATGTGGCATTCCGCTATTTTTTCTTTGAAATAAACGTTTTTATCCTTTTCTGTCATTCAATAATGAATAATTTTGTCTGCAAATGATTTACGATTGCAAAATGATTGTACAGCAAACTACCGTATGGACCAAAATCACCAAAATAGCAGACCAATCGCACACCAATCAAATGTCAATCGAATACGATTGGTCTTTTATTAGTAGCAGAATGCCCGATGTGGTTAAAACTGCTATTGCGATTATATTGCGATTCGATTTCTATTCGATTTTGTCATTATTAACTTAGGAGAATCAGGCCCCTGCTCCCAAACAACGTCATTCCTTTTACTGCACGGGGGGCCTTACTCTGTAGATATAATATTGCCATTCTTATTCTTACTCTGTAGATATTAGATACCTGTAGGTATGTTACCCACTGACCTTTATATTTACCACACATGTTACCTCTTTGCATTCAGCTGACATATAACTCTTTGCGGTCAGTATTTTACTAGGAGTTTATTAAAACGTAGTGATTATATACTCTCTGGATTTTATAACCAAACCAAGTGGGTCATGTCACAGTCACAAAGATGGGAAATATTATTGTTTTATTATAATATACTATTTTTTTAGTACTTTTACCATTCAAGCTACTTATTCCTTTTCTGTTGCATACTACTAGTGCATAAGCTACGTTACCAATGCATGCTTTATCGAAGAAACTTTATTACGATGTCATGAAGAGCGGCCAGGAGGATACCATTCTGGAATCAGTGGGGATGGAGGGAGAGACTGCAAACGAAGCATCACCAAGACCAACTACAGATGTGGGTTGCTCCACCAGAACCCACAGGAAGACGTACGCCGTACAAACTCAATGGAGTCGCAGTGACAAGAACTTTCGCAACGAGTACACGAACACAGAGAATGATACAGAAGGCTCAATAGCTAGCAGATACATTGCTGTACAAAAAACTGCTTGTTGCGCGAACTTAGCTATAAACAGAGCTCGCAGCGTTCAAACATCATCTGTAGGCTGTCAGAACTCATTGGCCGAGACTCCACAAAAATCATTGTCAGACAGAAAGACACAAGTTAGTCAGAAGGTTGTGGAAGTAAGGGGTTTTCAACTCGAAAAAAGAGGTTTTGCGCAGCATACACTGTCAACTGTAAAACGTCCCATTGAAATACCGGCACGTGCTGCTGCTGCACGGGCGGGACCTGCACCTGGACCTGCACCTTCACGCACACCTGTACTTACACCTGCGCGGACACCTGCTCGCGCCTCTTCCCGAATAACTGCCCGCTCGCCTGCACGAACACCTGCTCCTGCACCGTCACTGCCAATATCACAACCAGCCACCATCAGGGCATACGATACAAAATCGACAAGGACGGAAAGGACGCAACTTCTAGAAGTCACAACAATGACTGAATATGATACAGTGGAAAGGGGCCATGAGACCTGTAACTGCGAAGAGTACCTGCCCATTCCTTGCAAGAGAGGACTGACTGCATGTCGCAACTTCACTCTAGGGACGGCGGAATTCCGCCGCAGTCAGAACGAACAGAACAGTACGAAACTCATTGGAGGGTGTCGTGTGCCCGTCACCAAGAACCAAAAATGCAGATTGTGACGAATTCAGTTATACATAAGTATATGACCAGCTTTTTATTTATTTTTTGCCTTATACCTAACTTTTATTTTAGCAAAAATGTGTTACAACGCATTCAATTTTATAGCACTTTAGAAAACTATAGTTTTCGTTACAGCATTTTTGTAAAATTTATTTATTAAAAAAAAATCTATTAATAATTAGCTTTTTTTACCCTCACCCTTTCCCTCACTTTCAAAAACCAAGCATTCCTATAATGACATTTAATCCTTAATTATAATTATTATTGATTCGGAGAGTCCTTGTGTACGCAAATTAAAAAAACGAGTGTTAAAAGTAATTTTTCACTACTTTTCTCAAAGTGCAACTGAAGTGTACTACTTACTCAGGAAGTAGGTAGGTACTTACCAAGTTTTATACAAAAATACCAATAAAAATAGTAATTTTTAGAATCGACCGGCAATAAACAACTGTTCTGGTGTTGCGGGGAAGCAGCAACGCAAGCGATTATAATCGTTCACCATCAGGCTTATCTGCATATTTTGTTTCCAAGCCATTTGGCAATACCTACATCACTTACGCTATAGTCATGGAGAACATAATCACTCGCGGAGGTGTCACGCCTAAGAAATTGACGCGCCAAAATGCGGATGAGCGGGGGATGAGGCACGTTACTGTTTCCGCCATTACACGCCTTGTTTGGACCCAAAAATCTTTGACGGATGTCTCAAAGAACGCGAACGCCTACTTAGTTCACTTGTAACTGATCGTTTTGTTAATGCCCACCGTACGAATTTAAACTAGAAGAAGGCGCCTGACCTACATGCATTACGGCATCTCTGCTCATATTTCCTTACTCTGTGACAATTATTAGCTAGTCAACAAAACTAGCTCTGGTTTCTATAACTTTTTACTAAAAAACTTGTAAGTATTTAAAACTGGTTAAAAAACGTTTTGGGTTGTTGCAGCACTCATCGTTCGTTATCTTCGTTCCGTGGAGATATTTACGGCATGCCAGGGTGCAGGCCACTTATGACGTCCTGTCAACACCAGCCACTGTGGAACCAAACATGGATAATGTATTGTGCACTAATGGCTGCTCCTAATATTCTATCCATCCATTGAATTGGTTACTAGAGATAGATAGACATTTACCTCCGTGTTTAATATACAAGTAATTTGTTCTTCTTACACAGATACTTCGACGCCTAATCAATGTTCTTGTACATGTACTATGTTATTATGTTATTATCTTTGTAGGTACAGTTTTTTTTACAGTTTTTACAGTGTTTTTAAAGATAAGTAGATTAAGTTTGTACCTCTATATAGATAAGTAGATTAAGTTTGTATATACATATAGTGTGTACATATTTGATGGAACAAAATAAAAGAAAGTTATTATCTAGTAGAAGAATCAGTAGGTACTTAGATAGCTAGAATATACGACGAAGACTAGTTTAAGTAGCAGTGTTATTAAATTGTATTCACAAATGCTTGAACAAAATTTATTTATACATTTTGTGAAATATCTAAGTTCACAGAATTATATCATATGTTGTGTGTAAAAGAAAGTGTGTGTGTGTAAGTGAAGTATATAGGCAAGTACTGAAGATGTTAAAATATTTGTATGTTTTATCTATTTGTTGACTATTTTTAAGGGTCTATGTTTTAGGGATGTAGGTCAATGTCAGTTGGTACCTATCTTCTGACCACAACGAACACCAAAAAACGTAGTGAAAGTGTAATGTGGTAATTAATTATATCAGAGAAAAAATAGGGACAATAAGTATAAAATAAAAATAAAATTATTTAGAGTTTATTAAAAAAAAGAAACAGCTTACAACTAATAAAAATACACCGTCTTCATTTAGACACGAGAAAATAATACATACATAAATATGAAATAATTAACATACTTAATACTTTTGTACGCTTACTATTATTATATTATTCTAGCAATTTACTAATGACTTTGATAAAATAATATCCTACTGGTTTAAGTTAACTCTAAGTCCTACTTAATGATCACTGCGAATATTTAAAATTAATTAAGAATTTGCAATTTATCATCTAAGTACATATATAAAAAAAAAACTGAAAACTTCAAGGCAAAAATATCAAAGTGAAAACAAAATGATTTGGTCAGGTAACAAGCAGGTAATAAAATCAAGTTTACAAATACAGTACGTAGGTACCAATTTTCATAAAAAAAATGGGTACCTAAGTGTCAAAGAACTCAAGATATTGACATTTTAGCACAACAACAATAACCAAGCAACAGTTCTTTTTTAAAAGCTTTTATAAGTATTTATTTTTCAGTAATATAAAGGTACAATTGAGTAAGATGGAATAACCTTAATTATTGGAGTTGTACTTACTAAGGCACAAAATTAGAGCTCTGAAATATATTAAAAGTCCTGTAATTTGCAGGGTCTTACAGTATATTTTGCCTATGTATACCATTAAGCCTATGTATAAAAGTTTGGATGAATAAACATTAGACTTTGACAATAATTGAAAAGCAAAAAGAAGTACTGTAAAAAACTAGCAACATAAAATGAAATCTGAAACCATTTAATAATGATTCTTATGATAAATACTTGAATCTAAACTAAAATCTAAACAACTAACATAAAACTAAACATAATTATGGTACACTAAGTAATTTCAAAACTGATGAAAAATACAAATAATAATTACTATAACATTAAATTTGGCGTTCATCTTAGCTACTCATGCGAGCGACGTTTTACCGTCAGTTGCACAAAGCTCCATTAAAGTTAAAACTTGAATAATTCTATTGCTGACTCTTTTTATCTTGTTGACAAAGAAAGAGTCAGCAATAGATTTAAAGAAGCCTTAACCTAATGGACCTTTGTGCAACTGACGGTTAGATTCTCATACCACCATACCTTTACAAAAGTTCACACTATCGGTGATAAAATATCCATACAGAAATAAAAAAATAAAATTACTGGTAATAAGACGACGGAGGTGGACCGGGCGTTGGTACCGAGGCTGGTGAAGGCAGAGTTGGTAAGGGCGTTGGCGGTGGTGACGAGTAGACCTTGGATCGGTCAGCAGGGAGAGCTGGGAGTGATGATGATAGCCCGAAGCCTCCAAGGCCGGTGATGGAGGAGCCTCCACTGAGCATCTGGCCGTGCACCCCCCTCATGCCGGCGAACATGGGAGCTGAGCCTGAAGAACAAAGTTATTATATTAGTATGTGTGTATGTGTCAGTTAGAGGCGCAGCGCATGACATCATCATTATTTGTGGAGTTGATACATTTTTCATTGCACATTGTATGTAAAACAAGTGTTCGCTAAAGCTGGCTTACCTATATTATTAAATAAAATAATGTTTTCTCGTATACTTTATGATGTTACAAGAATAAATGACAAGGGAACTTTGTTTTTGTGTCGCTGAAAATGACAGATAGAAGTTTGAAAATCATTAGGCCCATACAAGTAATGTAAAACCCTGAATATCTTGAAATTACGTATAACTAGCCGTTTTCCCGCGGTTTCCCCTGCGTCCCGTGAGAGCTACTACCCGCACCGGGATAAAATATAGCCTATGTTACTCGCAGATAATATAGCTTTCGAATGGTGAAAGAATATTTAAAATCGGTTCAGTAGTTTTTGAGTTTATCCATTACAACCAAACAAACAAAAAAACAATCCTCTTTATAATATTAGTATAAATTATGAATTTAAGACAAATTACAAGCAGCAGAGCTGAGTTCGTGACGATCGTATTGTGAGAAAAAATCTACCCACATAGGAATTGACATTTGTTAAACAAGTGAAATTTAAGAGAATCGAAACTCTATACTGATACAATGTTCGTTTTGCTATTAAAAAAGTTGTAGGCGTAGCCACATATCTGTAGTATGCAAAACAACGGATAGACAGAATATTGGAAACTTCTGTTAAAGGTTAGAATCCCTCTTCAATTTTACGTACTTTCTGAATACATGAATCTATAGTGGTGCCAATATAGAATATAGAAGCTTGGATCTAAAACCGGCGCATGGGAGTGGTCAAAAGGCTATCAAAATATTATTGCATATTAACGAATCAAAAGCTTATGTAATTAATTCAGCAGTTAGGTACGAAGACACGTAGATGGGTTTGCAACAATAAAAAGAGATCAATTTCGTAAAATAAATGGTAAAACAACGACCAATTAACAAAAACATATGTTCCGTAGACAACTATACAGGTTCGGTAAACCACGATCTCTGTGGAAAAAAATAACCAGTGCAGTACTGACAACGCGATGATAATAAATGTGGAGCCGGCGTAAAACCTCACATACACGCGTGTTCTCATAAAATATGTGGATGTTAGGCTATAATTGCGCTCCACTGGTTCCCACCGCGGCGCCGCCTGTGCCTCGTCTGTTAGCGGCCACGTGCACCACCTAATCGACGTAATTTAAACAAACTAGCAACACCAACCAATTGCCCGCCTTTAGGAATAAAATTTTACTTCGACATAAAATTTTCTAAGAACTCCATCCAGTCTCACCAGCTATACATATGTATATGCAAGCAATAGTATCCCAATATCTCTCGATACAAAACTATTCTCAGAATTTTGTGGAAACCACAATATAAATTCTGAAATGAAATTGTTTGATTACGACATTCATCATTTCTACTTTGTTGAGTGAGACAGCAGAAGATTATCAATATTTTTTCAATAGTTTACTTTTGATAATACATATATTGCGGGCACTGTTTCGACTTCCGAGAATGCTAAAACTGTTTCTTATTTAACTGTTTATGAAAGACTTTTATAATGAAAAATAGAAGTGTTGTACTGTACGGACGATCATAAGCTCACATTCCGTTAGTTGTCATCGCTTTGTAAAGGCCATAGATTACGCCAGGGAGAGGGCCTCGGCGATGGGATAAATTGCTCTCAAGTTGGCAGGCGACGAGAGATGCGCGCCGGGGCGGCCGCGCCCGCGCCGGCCCGACACCGAATTACATTACTTTAACAGTTTAACTATAGATTTATTGGGATTTAAGTGGCACACGCAGGTACATGCAGCGCCAACTATCCCTGGAGCAGATATAAAAGAATTCGCATAAGTCGCACAGCTATTGCACATAAAATTCAATTTACAAATGTAATATGTTCGCTAGCGAATTATGTGAATCCCGAATGCCGCAAATTTATGATAGTAATCAAAATATTTTTTATGTCATTGAAGCAATAAAACTGGATAATTCGTTTTATATTAGTGTATGCATGTTTCCCTAATTAGATTCATTTACGACGTCAGATGTGTGTGAATGTAAGAATATCTGAAACGATAAGCGATCCATTCAAGTTCGTGAGTTTGGCAGGCATTAAGGATTCACGAAGACGCAATATTCCAGAAAACACGAAGAACAAAGGAATCCGAGTTTTGTGCACTTCAGCGTAACTACAAACTTGCGTTACTGAAGAAAAGCTCCCGCACAAGTTAATGTTTGTGAAGCCTAATGACGACTTACACTCGGATTGCTTTGAACACAAGATAGATACAATTCGCGGTGACAAAAAGTTGAAGTTCTCATAATACCTGATAGTTATCATCGTAGGACGAAAATCTTTCAAGTCACAAACGTTGAAAGGTAATCTGGTATTGCGCCATCGATCCTCCCTAAATAAGAGAAATTATATCTTTAATATTAACCTTTGAAACTATCATCGAACAACTTTGGCAGTCGTTATGGGTAGTCAGAAGCCCGTAAGTCTGACAACCAGTCTTATCAAGGGGTATTTGGTTGCCCGGGTAACTGGGTTGAGGAGGTCGGATAGGCAGTCGCTTATTGTAAAAAACTGGTATTCTAGCTGCATTCGGCTAGACTGGAAGCCGACCCCAACATAGTTGGGAAAAGGCTAAGCAGATGATGAATTTTAACCCTTTAGACATAACGGCGGAGTTTACACGTGAGACGAAGAAAATTACAAGAAATTAAAAATACTGTAACGACTGGTATATTTTTTCATTGCCGTTATAAAACTGTTTGAATTTGTAAAATTGTAGATACATACTTTTGTGATACCTATTTTATTAGCTAAGGAAATTATTGCCGTAGGGAAATTATACCGGTAGTGATTACAGTAATAAAAAAATGCTGAAAAAGTCAATCGTAAAAATTTTTGGTACTACGTACTGACAAAGTTTTTTTATATTGCTGTTTTTTGTCGGTCTGTTGTAAAAAGTAACCTCTTTTTTTGAAGGTCAAGGTTGCCATATGAAAGGGTTGATTTTTTTAGCAAGTATTAGGCGCAACTGCAATCAGAAACGTTCAGTTTTTTAGTTTTTTTTTTGTCTTGCGTGTTTATGGTAGAAGCTAAATCTGTTGGTAGTGAGGGACCACCCATTAACTATGTTACGAATATTCGTGTCAAAATATTGGCGTTATTAAATTAAAAGTTAGTAATAATGGTATAATGATTATAAATAATAAAAAAATCAAAAAGTATTTTGATAAGTACATTGTGGTAGATGGTAAAGCTACTAGAACTCGTTTTCGAACTAGTTTGTGTTGTCTGTTTATTTAAGACAAGTTTATGTAAATAGACCGAAATGTCTTACTCTAACTTGAATAAAATGAAAATGAGCATATATGTGACATTACAGGAAACTGAATGAATATTAATGATAAAAAAAAACTACACAAAGTACGAAGCAACGACAACATTTTTCTTTTTCTCATTACATTGTTACTGGATGCACCCTCGTTACCCGTCGGGAATCGATTTCAAATCGGACCGCACACGTCGAGTCAAATGCATCGATCTGTGTCAATTACTCGAGTTATTTATATCGAATACAAAATAGAACAATACTGAAGATGTGTTATTTAGAGAAACAACTGTTTTAACTGACACCGGAAAATGCTGTTCGGTATTTGAAGAATTCAAAATTAACTATGTACGATATGCGGCTGGTGGACGTTTCTTGTGACCAAGAGGCTGGCTATAACATCGGACAAAGGATTGGCATGGCGATCCAACGAGGTGATGCTGCCAGCCTCTTGGGCACGCTTCCAGTCGACAGCGATGGTGATGAATTTTTTTACGCTTTTTTTCTACTATCATAGATGTAAATTAATGAACGGTAGTATGGGTATGGAAAAAAATGACTACTGAAAAATAACTTTGTTCTGTGTGATATGTACTGTGTGAAAATGAACAGTGCTCAAAAAGCTACTCTTTGCAACATGAAGCTTCGTAAAATTAACCTAGATACTATCAATCGATTGGCCTACTTCTGAAATGAATATAAACGTGATACTCTGACAGCAGTGTTTTGTTAAAAAAAAAATAAAAACAAAAGCTGCCTGCCTGTATCAATAATCCCAGATATTACAGGTACATATGTAACTAAAAAAAAAGAAAGAAATTGTTTAACAATCAGTTTAGAGGACTGAATATTTGTGTGTATGCAAGAACATATAATCGTAATTACATTCGTTTGTTTCAGGAGCGACAGAGCATGAAAACTTATGAAAATAATGATAACGTTTTCATACGAACGGGTTTTTTCCGTTGGGATTATTGTCGTCCGGAATGTCGCATGTAAAAAGCCGGATGGAAAATCAGCCGATGTGAAAGCGTCTTGTAGGATAAGTAGGTATTTAAGTGTAGATATGGTATTTAAGTATCAACTAATAAAACTTCTTTCAAAACAATAGACATACCTAAATAGAATATCTGAACCTACATAACAAAAATTGCATTATATTTCAAGTATCTAGCTCTAAAAGACGTTGTATATGTTACGGGTAAAGCTAGAAGCTGGAGTAAACCTAGGTTTACCCGGGTTGACTTAGTATTACCCAAGCTTCTTGGGTAAAGTCCGAATAATAAGTCAAGTAAATTTTAATTCGGGGTTTACCCATGCTCACCTAGGTCTACCCAACTCTGACTGGGTAATGTAAAAAATTTGTGTAATTAATTATTGAAATGAAAATCCAAGGTCATTTTTAACATTTATAATTTACAAAAACATACACAGGCTACCGTAATCGCTTTAAGAGCATAAACTTAATAGCTTTAATAGAAAAAAACTAATAACGGTCGTTGTTGTTCAAATTGAAATTATTTATTTGAGCAAGATAAACTGCTGTGACATTTAGAATTGCACAATTTTCCTGCAGCTTTGCATGAACACTTCTTTGTGGCACATTCTGTTTTGCAATTAAACCTTTTTAGAATAACGCCACGGGCTCGAAAATAACGCAACACCTAACATTACCCAGTCAGAGTTGGGTAGACCTAGGTGAACATGGGTAAACCCTGAATGTAAAATTTATTTTACTTATTATTCGGACTTTACCCAAGAAGCCTGGGTAATACTAAGTCAATCCGGGTAAACCTAGGTTTACTCCGCCTTCTAGCTTTACCCGTAACATATACAATAAACGTTTAATCAAGAACAGGAAATCGAGTCCATTAGTGCGATCCAAAGTGACTAATACAAAGTTGGTTACTTCGCAGAAACAAAAGTAATCGCGTACAAATAAACGGCGGCTTCGCTCGCAATCGTAAATTAAAATACACCTCATCTTTCGAGAAATTTGAGTCTTACTCATTGCCGTCAACTTGCTAGCGACAGCCCACCTTAAACCGTACAACGAATGTACTGAAATAAAATTTTCAAACACACGTCAGTTACGTTAAATCAAAAAATGCTCATAAACCGAGCACCCATAGGCGAGCATAAACACAGAATCAAGGTTGTCGTTCTTAAAATCATTCTCGATTTTTTTATTAAAGCCAGCGTTAGAGTTCCGCCGACGGCGATATTTTTGAAATACCTATTGCATTTATAAAGATCAAACGGTTTGAACAAACGGGCGTTCGTGTAAACACATCAGACGCGTAGCTGCGCGTACGCAGCGCCATTATCACACGTAAACTAAAATACATCACCACGCTCTCTCAGGAACTTTTATATTTTATGATCTTTTTGTGCTCAGGCGCGTAACTTTCAGTAACGTATGTAGGTTCTATGTGCTTGTGTTGTCTGGATTCAGGGACTGGATTTATTTTGTAACTAACCAGCTACCCGCTCCGGCTTCACACGGGATAACAGTATTTCCCCTCTTTTTAATGTATGTTATTATACATATAAACCTTCCTCTTTAATTACTCTACCTATGAAAAAAAACGCATGTAAATCGCTTGCGTAGTTTTAAAGATTTAAGCATACAAAGGGACACGGGGACAAAAAAAGCTACTTTGTTTTATGCTATGTAATGATGACAAAATATGTGCACTGATGTATTTAACTAGCTTTGACCAGCGGTTTCAGCATGGTGAAAGGGAAATTACTCCACCCTCCCATATATAAAAAAGTAATCTATACCCTTCATCAATAATAATAATTGGGCCAATTAACACGGAAAGAGACCTGAAGTTTTCAAATCAGTCCGGTGGTTCTTGAGATTTGCGCTTTTAAACAAACTCTTCAGATTAATATTGCTAATATAGTTACCTCTGTTACCAAATAAAGCCTATGTTCCTTATCAGTCATTATGGGATAAGTATGGGAGAAATAAAGTTTTACTAAGTATTTATCTCCCGATAAAAAAATACTTACATATTTTTCAAAACCATCTTCTTATCGAGTGAGCTGCAGGTGTAATCAACCTAGCAAGCCCTGGTATCAGAAATCCAACTGAAGATTTATCACAATAAGGGTGGACGATACTTAACTAGTATAGTAAAATACTGATTAGCCTAGATTAAGCTTTCACAATTATATGTAACATTCCAAAGGCAATATTACAGCTTACAGCTGAAATGGTGTTTATTCTTGACTTCCATAAGTTCAACTTAAGCTAAGTAACCCAATTCATAGGTAGGTACGTAGGTATCGTAAGATTGTACCCTTATCTTAATTATTGGGCTATCGCTGCACTCAGCATTCACAATTTTTCACAAGGATGTGATAGATCATATTACAACAGTCAATTATTTCAAGTAGGTACTACTTAGTATTGGTACCAAAATTAAGAGGTCAAGACGTTCTTATCAGTAACTAGCTTCGGCCGATGGTTTCACCCGCGTCCCGTGGGAACTACCTACAGCCTTCTTCGACAAAGTACTTTATGCTGGCCATAATTCCTTAATTACGTTTAATAATTACAAGGAGCATATTAGTTACACTTAGGGAATCAATATCTATTTTATAAAAGAAAAACCTATAACAAGCATTTTCCTAATTGTATGAAAGTATCATAAGAAATGCACATTAAATAGTGCTTATTTCAAGTAAAAAATACTACACAGTCAAATTATATTAACAGCTGTGGAAAACAATTTTTAACACGCTTATATTAGCTTTACTTGTAACTATGTATGTATGTAAGAAAATCTTGGAATGTTAATTCTGTGTAGGTACTAGTGAGCCATTTGGCCATGGGAAGATAGCATAATATGATTGGGTGATCCGTGATATAGGGATAAACGATTATCCCTTCTACCTACATTGAGAATAATCTGCAAAAACCAACTTCGAAAGTAAACACAAAACAATGATACAAATCGTTTATGTAAAACGAAGAACCGACCTTTAAGAGATGCATCAGAGCGTCTGCCTTGCAACTGCACATGTTATACCACATTTTATGGGTCGTAAGGGAGTTCCAAGCTTCTAAGAAACCGGCCTGCGCACATGGGCGGCTATAAACTGGGCGATTATCCGGCCCTGCGCAGGAGTCTGTATTTATTGGCCGTCTATGTACGCTGCGCCTTAATCGGACGCCATGCTGGCAGTTTGGCGATGTGCTCCGATTTGTTTGTGTTAATTTCGCACTGTATTTTCGGATGGTTTAGTCGGAATTTTGTAGTGTGTAAAAGAGTAAGGGTAAGATAGAATTAATCGCCTTTCGTACAGAGGCGCTATAATTGGACGTCCTATGGCTGAGATGATGATAATGATGAAATCTATTTACTTATTTATTTTTAAATCAGACTATTTCTGATAATAGATTTAAACAAAGGCGCAAACTATAACATTAGGTTTTGATTCATGAAACACTATTTTTTATGCATCGATATTATGTACAACGTACAATTTATCTCTATGTCTATCTATGTAAACCCTAATCTTACAAAACTTAGTTTGCTGTTTTTAAAATTGACTTAAATAGTTGTTTCCATAACTTATCCAATTATCGACAAATTAAAAATAATCTTAATTACGTGACTGACTAATGAAATTATGTACTTGAAACTTAACCTTTGAATTATTTTAAGACGAACTGAGCGCGCTTGAGAACATTCTCAAGTAGGTGCCAATCGTTTGAGGTTTTAAGTGGTAGTTATCGCTCACAGCTTCTAAGAATTAACATATTTTGTATATTTGTTACTCTATCGTACAAAACCATGGATGGCAGGACATTGATCAATGTCGTTTGCCAACAGAGAAATAGGGGAAGCTTGTGAAACTAGAAAGCACATCTTAAGAGGTTTCCTTTTGTAAATTTGACGTGAAAAAGTGCTAAAAACTAGCCTAGTTTCAATAAACGTTTTTGACTTTGACAGGTATAAAGCTAAAAGCTGTGCGAAGAAAGAGAACTAATCAAAAGTGCAATTTTGAATAAGTGTAATTTACTTGAAAAGTACCGGGCAAGAGCGTATTGGGCCATGCTCTGTGCAGAATTCCGTTTGTTTCAGTAAACTTCAGTTACTAGTTAAACAAGTTACATTTTTACCCACAATGTAACTTTATTGAACTCAATTTATTTTTCACAATGTAACAGAATCCAAAAACTAATCATTTTTTCAAGAATTTTACCCACACATTATGAGCAAGAACAAATCCTTATCTACTACCGTTACAAAATACTTTATTTGTATAATGAACGACCGACCCATGCTAACGAGAGAGCAGCCAAACTGAAAAAAACTATATTCAAGGTAAGGTTGATCACGAAGACATTTTCATTAAAATTGCTCGAATTTTGCTGTAACGAAACCATAGCGCGATCTAGGATTTGCTTAATTTGATCAACGCCATCTAGTTAGAAATTTTGAACTAGTTTGAGAAATTGGTTTAGGGCTATTACCTCTCTATCTACAGAGATAGAATTTGGACGTCAAATTCCTATCGCTGATAAACAAAACAATACATAGATCGAATATTGGGAGCGGCCTTTGTTGAACAAACTAGACGGGTTGTGTGTTGGGTTTTCGTTAGTAGGTAATTTTGAACTGTGTGGACCGATTTTTTTTACTTTATTTTCATTTCAAATGAGATTACGTTCAGAGTGATTATATATAAATTAAGTTTAATAAAAAAAAACCAGGAAAGTTTTACTTTTGAGATCTGTTTCATATTTTTTAAACTTGCGATTCAAAAGATAGACGGGCGACAATTATCTTTTTAGCCTTGGAGCAATTATTTCCGAAAATATTTGCATTATCAAAAAATGATTTTAGTAAACCTCATTTTTTTTTAAATACTTATCCTACAATATACCACACGTCAGGGTTGTAATGAAATAAAATCACTCCCCGCTTTCTGTATAAGGGGCGGCTTTCGCCGAAGAGATTGATATACCTACCTATATACACACATTACTGCCATAATTGAGCTTTCCAGAAATAATGGTAAAACACACTGAGATAAACCATGGACTGACAGATAGACATGGTGAAACTATAAGGATTCTTATTTGAATTCGAACCCTAAAAAAACATAAAAAGTATGAATATAATGTGCCTACCTACTAGTAGTTGTTAAGTCGAAACATGCCAGAAGATTGTTTTAAAAGTCGCCAACTTGGTTTGTAACACACCTTTTTTTGCAAAGTGGTTGAAAAATGGCAGCTACGATTAATAATGCCATTCGCAGAAAATTGTTTAAATAAATTAAAAGAAATTTCGGAAGTTAGCTAACACAACTTAACTGAGTTGGTAAAAATACGTAAAGTTACTTCCCTAAAGTTATATGTGCTGTGAACTTCAACATAAAAAGTTTCTGAGTAAGAAACCTTGTTTTACATTTCAGGAATTTTCCACAGTTCAGCAATTTAATTTTTGTTTATAAGGTTATAAGCTGTCGTTATAAAAAAAAAGTATTGCAACTACGCCAATAAGGACCGTGGAAATTGTCTTAGCTTTTTGAATTAAGAATGAAAACATATCTCTAATTCTAAATTCGAAACAAATTGGCTCAAGAAACTAACCAGCCAGTCAGAGATTCCAAATCTACACCCAGGGCCAGGATCTATGCTAGGTTAATATATCTCTCGAACGCAGCTTTTGAGATCTCCTGCATTATCATAGTATCCTAGTACCTCGGCCAGACGAAGTAATCAATACATTGCACGTTTTGGTACAGCGCCCCCATTAGTTTACTGCAGTATTGATTAGACTCAGTTATACAGAACCGAGATACTAGGAGTCTAGACTGATAAGAGCTAGATTTTATAAGCTAGAATTTATAATGTGTGCGTGTACTGTGTACGTCATCGTCGTCATGTAATGTTAGGTTTGAATGTGTGGGTGAGGGATGTGACGATGTACTTTCACTTTTCTAGTCCAGTGCATTGTTAGGACTAGCTCTTGACTCCTTTTGGTTATGAAGTCCGGGTGAAATTAGAACTGGCGCCAGATAAAATGTGTCGTATAGGTATAGTGTATGGTATGACAATCTTACGAAAACATGTCTTGGGATAGAAAAAAAATACTGAGCCCATTTAAACTACATTTGGTATTTTAACCTAAATTATAACAGAGAAAGAGGGTATCGATTTGAATGTTTTTTTTCTTAGGATTATATTAAGTGCTGGGGAAGTCATAACATAATTTTTAATTCGTCCCTTAAAATAAAATCTTCAGGAAACGAATGTAATTATTTTACCTAAGTACCTGATAGTATATATTATAGTACCGTATAAATCGTAATTTATAGTACTTCACTGATTAGATATTATTTAATATTTTTTTATAACACCAATCGGCTATTCATTAATTAATTTGCATTTTTGTATCAAGATTTCAGACAAAAATGATTCTCAAGCAAGAACGGAAGAATCAATCAGAACTGACCGTCAATACCAGGAAATAAGCACAAGAAAAGTCTTAATATAAATGCTTACATTTCTTTTCAGCTGGATAATATTCACTCATATCCTAATTCTTAATTGAAAGACTGCCCATTGTTATCGTCATCTGTCTATCCTTTTCCTAAAATGCCTAATATTTTATTTTTATTTATTTATTAAGATTTGCCAACTAAGATACATATCTAAACCATCTTAAAAATATGAGAAAAAACAGTTAGTGTATGCTCTTAAATTAAAGTTAGGCTTAACATTATTTTTAACACTGTTCAAGCAAAAAATATAATTAAGGAAATACAAACAATTAAGAAAGAAATAAAAACGTTATAAAACTATGTTTATAATAAAATAAAGTAAAAATATGTTTTGCATAATCATTTTCATTTGCTAGCATTTTCAAAATTGTGTAGGGGTCGGCTGTCTCACCAAATGCAGCTGAGTACCAGTGTTTTACATGTCCACTCGCATACTTGACCTCCTCACCCAGTTACAAGGGGAAATCGATGTGGGGAATCGATTGAGGGTGAAAATACTATCTATTGAAACATAAGTACCTACTTAAAACTCTGAAAATTCCTTTAAATCCTGAAAAAGCTCTATTCTTTTGTTTCATGAATTGAGTTATTTTGTGTTAAAATATAGCGGAACAGGGCTGGAGCTAAGAGGAATTATCAGAAGTAATGTATGTATGCATACGAAGAATACAACATGCCATCATCATCTGCCTAGCCTTTTCCCAACCAGGGGGTTGGCTTTCAGTCTAACTGAATACAGCTGAGTACTAGTGTTTTACAGGTGGCGACTGCCTATCTGACTTCAACGCGTTACCCGGGCAACCCAATACCCTTGGGTAAGACTGGTTATCAGATTTACTGGCTTCTGACTACCAGTAATGACTGCCAAAGATGTTCAAATGATAGTCTGAAGCTACGTTTGTCTTATCCTACGAAACGCAAGTCATTGATGTCCAAGATATACTTTACATGCATGACTAACTTTGTATGTACTATGTAGAAAGTACATACAAAGTTAGAAAACTTGCATAAGTGCCTGATCTGGAATCGAACCCACACTCATATATGAACTGTTGGTTCTTTACCCACTAGGTCTGAGGCCACCACGACTTAACGAGTAGGTACTTATGTATGTACAAAGAATATATGTATGTAAACAACATAAACATTACATAATCATATCAAGACAAAGACTTTTTTTACTTCTAATAGGCTTCTAACTTATCTCAGATTCGATTCCTTGGTTGGACAGTTAAAAGCTATGTGGGTTCTTAAGAAGCATCACAAAACAGCCTGGAGTCTGGAAGTTGGTGATGAAACACTCATGCTTAGGAAAACATATAAGTAAATATCAATCCTAGTCTTGCGCCTAATCTGTGTCTGAACCGATTTAAACAATTATTTCACTGATAAGCAGCTATTTTACACTATCCTCGAGTAGTTACATGTTGTTCGGCTGTTCTTATTTAAGGACATCAGCTCGCTGCACACGACATATATATATCGCTGTACACCAGCATTTGCTCAGACATCATTGGCAAAGGTTAAGGATAAAAGCCAGTAAGTCTGACAACCAGTCTACCGAAGGCATAATACCCGGTTAACTGGGTTGGGAAGGTCAGATAGGCAGTCGCTCCTTGTAAAACACTGGTACTCAGCTGCAGCCGGTTAGACTGGAAGCCGACCCCAACAAAGTCGATAAGGCTCGTGGAGATCATCAGAAGGGTCCAGTTACTATTCCCCCACACTTATAGCCCGATGGGCTGGAAATCAACTATAATACAGTCCAGTTAATATTAGCCATTGAAACTGCTATCTCTACAAATATTCACGGAACAACTGCACGAGAGCTTACGTATATAACGTAAGCTCTCGTAGGTCCTGGCACCAGGCAAGTGCTGCTAAGGCTGCCCTTGCTTGACTGCTTTTGGTCACTCCACTCCAGCGGTCTTTCTAATCCTTTTGATTTAAAATTGAGACTAGTCGAGCAGTAACATATCATAGCAAGTAACGTAATTAACCACAGGTTCTGGATATTATATTAGACAGCATGAGTAGCCTGTGTATGGCCAGCGAGCAGTTAGTGTAAATGGTCACGTCATCACGTTACGTCGAAGAACGATGAACTACTAGAAATAATATTACAGTATAGCAGTTATTTCCAAACTATACAAAGTACTTTATCTTGAACTTAGCAGAGTCAGAACAATTTAGTCGAATACCAAATTATAATTTTAATCGCATTAGGTATTTATTGCTTGAGTTTAGTTTAGGCAATGCTAAGAGAATAAGGAGTTTTTAAAGTCAAAAGTTATGATAGCACAAGCAGGTAGTCGATAAAGATGTTAGTAAGAACTTTTAAACATCAACAAAATATAGGTTTCATACAAGTAACTACTGTGGTGTGCACCCTAATACAATGAGGGTCTACCGATCGACTGTTAGGGGTAATAACGACTTCAATACAACAATTAAATTCTTTGCCTGGAGATGGGCAGCACGATCAGCGAGTCTGAAAAATATCCCACACTGAGCTCACTGAGTCGTTACGGAGAGTCAGAAGCCAGTAAGTCTGACATCTAATCTTACCTAGGGACATTGCCCGGGGAACTGGGTTGAGAGGCAATCGGGAGGTATTAATACCACCAACACGTATGCCCAGTGCGGTTAGTATTGGCGAATAACTGCAGCTGGAGACATCAGTCCAACAGTGGGAAGGAGACTCTCCAGAAGCCGGTCATATCGTTATTGGTACTCAGGAACTAGATTCTGCCAAACCCTTACTAAGGGTTAAATTAACTGGATTAAGAAATTCTGATATACTTAAAACCCAAACTCAAAACTACTACTATACTCATGGCTGTAAAACAGCACTTTTTGACGGCCACTGAAAGGCAGTCCCAAAACGGCCACCCTCCGCCATATCCTATGTCTTTTTGCTGGGAAGTTACACTAAAAGGTACTTAGTAAAATTGAGAAAGAAGCGGATATTTTTTCACTAGGTTCATGAGACTCGAAGTAAGTTTTTAATTAATGCATTTGAGAACTTCGCTTTCTGGTTTGACCCATCAAGATGATGTCAGTAGCTTCGCTCAAGTACTCCACAAGAATGCCTGGCTAAGTATGTGACGAGAGACGACGCGTGTGGTACTTATAGCGATCTTACTGGCCGAATAGAATGTGTGTTTAACCTCCTTCGTTGGGCTATGAGCGAATTTTGTTTTTTTTTTTACTTTTTGGATACGTTCTGAATTTAAAAATTAATTAGGCGCATTGGCATGTTAGAACTCATTGACATGTACATATCGATGTTAGAAATATTTTATACCATCTCTTAAAAGTTTTCCAATGAATTTACATACTAAAAGAAATGATTAAATAAACTTTTAGGATTTCTAAACTACTAAATTAATACATTTAACCCTCGTTAGAAAACTTAAATGAGAAAAAAATGAAGATTTGACTTAACTACAATTTCTTCGGTATAGTTTATTAGTTAGCACTAAACAAATTACGTGTATTGAAATAAGTAGGTATCATGATGTGACAGACTAAACATTAGGGGCCTTACTACAAAAACTTTAAACCCTGTTTTACGCTTGTCTAATAAAATTTTGGCTGCACAAAGTTTTTGTGGTAAGACGGTAGCCGTCTTACCACAAAAACTTTTAAACGTCAGTTTATGCCTTGTCTAAAAAAATGTCAAATTATGACGTTGACATATGGTTCATTTTGCTGCCAAAATTTTATTAGACAACTGTAAAACAGGGTTTAAAGTTTTTTTAGTATGGCCCTAGATATTTCATTAAAAAAATATATGTGAATCTATGCGTAAAAACCCAAGAAACTTTCAAGTAACAAACCGCGACGTAATTTCAGGAAACCTAACATAGACCTTCATGGAATGAACATCCATGATAGGTTCACCTATTAGATAGGTATTTTTTAGGTATTTCGGGACCGCCATAAGGGCGGTCAACTCAAAAATTGAAGAGAAAAAAAAGTGGAAATTTCACATCGTAACCTACATAGTCAATTGGCGCCTAGATTAATCTAACTTAACCTACGTCGTATAAAAGTACAAAAATATATCTCTGAAGATTCGATGTTGCGTCGCTGGGGTCATGATTTCAGGGTAACGAAACCATAGCGTGATCTATTTCGATCCAAACGCCATCTAGAGAGATGAAATGCAACGGAGTGCAGAATACTGCATTATTATGACCAGCATAACAAGGCACACGTTGAAACTAGGAACTGAAGACTTACGTACTGAATTTCAGCCGTGAAAACGTTTTAGTAAGACAACTAGCGCCGCTTCAAAAGCTCAGGTAATTTAGACGCGATAGGATAAACATTTTATTTATTTTAGTGTCTTAATCTATATTTTATTAAAGTTTTTATGCTTGGAATATTATTTTAGAAATACAAAGTAATTTTAAGTGTCATTAGCTTAAAGCCCCTGGTTGTTGTCTATGAACTTGGTAAAAGTCCAGCCGCCTCTTTCAATGTAACATTGTATTTTTAAATGTTATCGTTCCTTTTATGAGTTCAGTATGAAGTCAAACGTGGAAAATAAGAGATAAAAACCTAAACTGCTAATTGATCTAAAGTATGTGTGATAATCATCCCCTTAGATTAATTGACGCTAAGTTATTAAGAATGATCGCTCTAAAGTATAAGAATATATAAACCGTCAACGTATTTATTTTGTTTATCTAATAATAATATTTTTTTCTCGTTTAGAATTAAATCTTTCCCAATATTATAAAGCTGAAAAGCTTGGTTGTTGGAATATGCTAATCTCGGGGACTGTAGGTCCTATATTAAAAAAATATTTCAGTGTTAGGTTAGGTTGACGGAAGTAGGGCATGCAATACCGGTTAACCGGTTTCGTTTTTACCGGTAAATCGCCCATTTTTGAGAGTTTTAAATTACCGGTAAAAATAATATGAAACCGGTAATTTACCGGTTTTTACGTTTTTCTGATAAAATATAGCAATTGTTCATTTAACGTCAAATCTTTGTTATGTAGCTTGAATATAATGTAATGTTGCATACATTACGTATTGTAAGTGTTAAAGTTGCTGTTTTTTAGGAAAGTAAACTTGTGTGTCCTTAACTATCTCTAGGTTAGATACAAATCTTCTTTCTCATCTTAATTTATAAAATCTAAACAAATTGTATTCATTCGGTTATTCTGTTTTTCCTCATAGCTGTCGGCTCATACTAGGTACAAATGTAGCTAATGCTTATTTTACCTATTCTATGACCTTACTGATCAAGCAAGGGCTTTTACTTCACCACCATGCGGACAGCTCTGAGGACACGGTGGAGCACACAGTCCAGGTGTGCACTGCCTGGGAAGGGTACCGCCGTGTTGTCATCGAGGCAGTAGGCAGCGGCGACCTTTCGCGTCCTTCCCTGGTTCAAGCCATGGTCCGGAGCTAGAGGGAATGGGAAGCCGTCGCCTCCTTCTGCGAAGCAGTCATGCTCGAGAAGGAGACGACAGAGCGACTGCGAGTAGCACCTCTCATCCCAGCCGCTGTAGTGGACCAGGAAGACAACACGGGCGCTAAGGGTCGAGAGACGACTCCCGGCCACCGTAGGTGTTGGTCTGTGGGCGGTGAGTTCGGGTGGCTCATCGTTCCTAGGTCTGCATAGACAACAGACCCGTGTCAGCGGCGCGCGTTGTTCCACGGGCTTCTCAGGGAGATGTCAGCAAACCCAGTGGGGCCCAGCAGGCCTCCCGGGATTGTTTGAAAGAGTTACCGCGACCCTGGTCCATAAAACGCCTACTAAAAAACATGGGTTTTAGACAGAAAGAGTCTGTCATTTGATGATTTACCATAAACCACTTCGCTCTATCCTCCTGAATAGACATCTTCCTCTTCGAGTTCGCAGATTTTCATGTCATTCATTACGACACTCAACCACCACGGTTTCGGCCAGCCTTTGCGCCTTTGACCGGGTATATTGAGATTGAGTATCATATTCACCCTGCCGATGTCCTCAGGTGTCACTCCTTTTTACATGTCCGTACCATCGCAGCCGTTTCTCTTGCATTTTGTCGGCGACATCGCGTACGGATGGTACTTACATGTTTTTGTTACGGCCCACGTCACAAAAAAACGTTTACCACCTTATACTTTGCATATTTATTTAGTTTTTGCTTTAAGACTACCACCCAATCTTATTGTTTTAATATCACATTTTAAAAAATTACAAAAATTACCGTTTTACCGGTTTACCGGTAAAAATATTTTTATTACCGAATTTTTACCGGTAATTTTTGTTTTACCGGAATTGCATGCCCTAGACGGAAGTCAATTCTGAAAATTTCTGCAAAATTATCTTCACACGTAAATATTTATACGTATAATCATGGTAAATTAACAAGTTATTTGAAAAGTATTTTAATAAGTATGAGGACTAACAATTTTAGTAACTATCAATAAAAACTAGAACAAATAAAAGGAAACTCTCAACTTGATCATTTAAAACGTTTTCTAATTAGATAAAATTACAATTCAGTCTGTTCGATAATAAAGATGAAGTTAGACTAGAGTGAGACGACTGCGCGCGCGCAGAAAATGATCTATGAAAACATAGGCTTTTTATTGAAAGTTTTCCCAAATGGAAAAATATGTTTCTAGATCAATGCAATTAGTTGAATGTTGAAAAATTGAAGAATCGGCTTTAAATGTTGAAGAATCGTCTTTTCTAATCGGTTCTAAATTAAATTAGGCACAAAATATTTTGTAATTGCTGGATTTAGAACATTTTCATAGCATTAATATTTGTTTAGAAAAGTGTGTGTTTTTGTTTACGATTGGTCATTGTTCGTCATCGTGTGACCACAAACTCATTGATGACTTTGTTTCTCTTCTAAACGCGTTAAAAATATGCTGTCCATCCGTGCTTTCCTATTAGGAATAATGATGTGACAGACTAAACATTAAATATTTAATTTAAAAAAAAACTCCCTGTAAATCTATGCGTAAAAACCCAAGAAACTTTCAAGTAACAAACCGCGACATAACTTGAGGAAATCTAACACAAACCTTCATGGACTGAACATCCATGATAGGTTCACCTATTGGATAGGTATTTTTTAGGTATTTCGGGACCGCCATAAGGGCGGTCAACTCAAAAATTGAAGAGAAAAAAAAGTGGAAATTTCACATCGTAACCTACATAGTCAATTGGCGCCTAGATTAATCTAACTTAACCTACGTCGTATAAAAGTACAAAAATATATCTCTGAAGGTTCGATGTTGCGTCGCTGGGGTCATGATTTCAGGGTAACGAAACCATAGCGTGATCTATTTCGATCCAAACGCCATCTAGAGAGATGAAATGCAACGGAGTGCAGAATACTGCATTATTAAGACCAGCATAACAAGGCACACGTTGAAACTAGGAACTGAAGACTTACGTACTGAATTTCAGCGGTGAAAACGTTTTAGTAAGACAACTAGCGCCGCTTCAAAAGCTCAGGTAGTTTAGACGCGATAAGGTAAACATTTTATTTATTTTAGTGTCTTAATCTACATTTTATTAAAGTTTTTATGTTTGGAATATTATTTTAGAAAGATAAAGTAATTTTTAGTGACATTAGCTTAAAGTTTGAAGTCCCTGATTGTTGTCTATGAACTTGGTAAAAGTCTAGTCGCCTCTTTCAAAGTAATATTGTATTTTTAAATGTTATCCTTCCTTGTAAGAGTTCTGGATGAAGTCAAACGTGAAAAATGAGAATAGGAAACCAAAACATGCCAATTGATCTAAAGTACTTAAGTATGATAATTATTCCCGTAGATTAATTGACGCTAACTTATTAAGAATTATCGCTCTCTAAAGTATAAGAATATAAAACCGTCAACGTATTTCTTTTGTTTATCTTGTAATAATCATTTTTTCTCGTTTAGAATTTAATCTTTGCCAATATTATAAAGCTGAAGAGCTTGTTTGTTGAAATGAGCTAATCTCGAAACTGTAGGTCCTTTTTGAAAAAATATTTTATATATTTGTTAGATAGTCTGTTTACCTAAAAAGGCTATGGACTACTTTTCGACCGGGTGCGCGGAGTAGTTCCCACAGGATGCGAGTAAAACCGCTGATGGAAAACAAATACTGAACATTTTCTGTAGAATTATCTTCACACGTAAATATTGATACGTATAATCATGTTAAATGACCAAGTTTTTGTACCTATAAGTATGTAAATAAGTACGAGTACTAACAATTTCAGTAACTATAAATAAAATCTAGACCAAATAAGGTAAATATATCAACTTGATCACTTAAGAGGTTATTCTAATTAAGTAGATAAAATTATAATTCAGTCTTTTCAACACTAAAGATGAAGTTAGCCTATACAAAATGGGAACAAGATTTATACTTCGAAAAATCCTAAAAATTATTGATCCGAGCATCCCATTTATCCTAGTAGGTATAATTCTAGTAATGTTGACTGAAAACTTTAGATATTAAAAAATTATTACTTAGTAATAGAATACAATTTGACAATATAATTCAGAAAACACAGATACTGTGATTCTGAAAGATTGTATCGCTTTTCCATAGACGGAAGACTGCGCGCGCGCAGAAAATGATCTATGAAAACATAGACTTTAGATTGAAAGATTTTCTGAATGTGAAAAATATGTTTAGATCATTGCAATTAGGGAAATCTTGAAAAATTGAAGAATCGGCTTTTTGAAGATTTTAACAATTAAATTGGTTCTAAATTAAATTGGGCACAAAATATTTTGTAATTGCTGGATTCAGAACATTTTCATAGCATAAATAAAATATTTGTTTATAAAAGTGTGTGTTTTTGTTTACGATTGGTCATTGTTCGTCATCGTGTGACCACAAACTCATTGATGACTTTGTTTCTCTTCTAAACGCGTTAAAAATATGCTGTCCATCCGTGCTTTCCTATTAGGAATAATGATGTGACAGACTAAACATTAAATATTTAATTTAAAAAAATCCCTGTAAATCTATGCGTAAAAACCCAAGAAACTTTCAAGTAACAAACCGCGACATAACTTGAGGAAACCTAACACAAACCTTCATGGACTGAACATCCATGATAGGTTCACCTATTGGATAGGTATCTTTTAGGTATTTCGGGACCGCCATAACGGCGGTCAACTCAAAAATTGAAGAGAAAAAAAAGTGGAAATTTCACATCGTAACCTACATAGTCAATTGGCGCCTAGATTAATCTAACTTAACCTACGTCGTATAAAAGTACAAAAATATATCTCTGAAGGTTCGATGTTGCGTCGCTGGGGTCATGTTTTCAGGGTAACGAAACCATAGCGTGATCTATTTCGATCCAAACGCCATCTAGAGAGATGAAATGCAACGGAGTGCAGAATACTGCATTATTATGACCAGCATAACAAGGCACACGTCGAAACTAGGAACTGAAGACTTACGTACTGAATTTCAGCCGTGAAAACGTTTTAGTAAGACAACTAGCGCCGCGTGAAAAGCGCAGGTAATTTAGACGCGATAGGATACACATTTTATTTATTTTAGTAGCTTAATCTACATTTAATTAAAGTTTTTATGTTTGGAATATTATTTTAGAAAGACAAAGTAATTTTTTGTGACATTAGCTTAAAGTTTAAAGCCCCTGGTTATTGTCTATGAACTTGGTAAAAGTCCAGCCGCCTCTTTCAATGTAATATTGTATTTTTAAATGTTATCCTTCCGTGTATGAGTTCAGTATGAAGTCAAACGTGAAAAATAAGAATAGTAAACCAAAACATGCTAATTGACCTAAAGTTTGTGTGATAATCATCCCCTTAGATTAATTAACGCTATCTTATTGTAAGTTACTAAGAATTATCACTCTACGGCAAAACAATACATAAACCGTAGACGTATTTTTTTGTGTACCTTCTAATACATCAATTTTAATTGTTTAGAAATAAATCTTTACCAATGTTATAAAGCTGAAGAGCTTGCTTGTTGAAATGTGCTAATCTAAAGAACTGTAGGTCTTTTTTAAAAAAATATTTCAGTGTATAATAGACTACTTTTCGACCAAGTGCGCGAAATAGTTCTCAAGGGATGAGGGTGAAACCGTTGGCCAGTTTTGAATATTTTACTCAGGATTATCATCACACGTAAATATTTATACGCATAATCATGTAAAATTACAAAGGTTTTGTAAAAGTATGTAAATAAGCACGAGGACTAACAATTTCAGTACCTAACTGTAAATAAAATCTTGACCAAATAAAAGAAAAGTCTTTCGTTCCTAATAATTTCAGAGCCAAATATAAAAATAAATTATAAAGGAAAACCTGTAATAGTCCATAAGAATCGAACTAGACCCTATGTTCAATCAGATACTATGTTATAGTTGTTTTAAGTTTATATTGTACTAGACTAAGATTAGGATAAGGCAGAGATTATATACAAATTATAATAAGAAAAAAAATGTATTTTAGTTAATTTTTTTTTATTTTTTTTTGGATGGGCATGTAGTGTATGTGTGAATACCTATTACCTTATATTTGTATGTGTGCGTGTCTATCCATCTTATTAAATCATGTAACATTTCATAGGGGGTCAGTAATAAATTAAGTCAGTAATTTAAGTTAATCGTAAGGAGCTGTGTTTCTCTAAACGCCCAACCTTATAACTTGATCACTTGGAAGGTTATTCAAGTTAGATATAATAATAATTCAGTCTATTCGACAACAAAGATGAAGCCAGTCTACACAAAATAGAAACAAGAACGTAACGAGAACTTTATTCTTGGAAAAATCCTGAAAATTGTTGATGCAAGGATCGTATATATCCTAGTAATAGTAGTAGTAGTGAAACTTTTGATATTTAATTGAAATAGTGTATAAGAGAATGCAATTTGAAAATATAATTCAGAAAACATAGATATAGTGATTCTGAAAGATTGCACCGCTTTTCCACGGAAGACTGCGCGCGCGCATAAAAGGATCTATGAAAACATAGGCTTTTTATTGAAAGTTTTTCTCAATTGGAAAAATTATGTTTAGATCATTACAATTAGGTAAATGTTGAAATATTTAAGAACCGGCTTTAAATTTTAAAGAATTGCTTTTTTGATGATTTTGACAATTAAATCGGTTCTAAATTAAATTGGGCACAAAAAAAAAATTGTAATTGCTGGATTCAGAACATTTTCATAGCACAAATAAAATATTTGTTTAAAAAAGTGTGTGTTTTTGTTTACAAAATATGGTCATGTTCGTCATCATGTGACCACAAACTCATTGATGACTCTGTTTCTCTTCTAAACGCGTAAAAACTATGCGGTCCATCCTTGCTTTCCTATTAGGAATGCCAGGAGGTGATCCTTACGGTATCAACTTGAGTACGTAAAATTTAATCAGTAGCTCAAATGTAAAACACGTGGTGTTAAAGCACATAAAGGTAACTTAGGTATGGTAAGCCACTTCTGCGTCTACCACAGAAGTGTTTCCCCAGTCGAACTGGTTATGCACAATTATTGATCAAATAGATATTAAAAAATTGAACATCTATCGGTCAGTAGGTTGTCTTATCTACTAGCCCAGGTAACCCATATGGACAGAAATCAAATGATTTCCCATCTTTCAATAGGCAGCAGCGGTCCACTGAAGGACCATTGCAGATACTGCTGGGACAAACGTCTCCAGAAGAAAGACTCAACGCTAGGGTCTAGGCTGTTTCCTCCAGTTGAGATGCATGAAAGGAGAATAACATAATAATGTGTGACTCACCATGTTCATTGGCTACAGCATACTGGTAGTTGGGGATGAGGTCCGGCAGGTCGTGGTGCGGCGGCGGCGACACGGGCGGCGGCCGGTAGCCCCCCTCCACGGCGCCGTACGGCAGCGGCCACTCGCGCTCGTTGATGGCGCCGTACGCGCAGTACTCGCCGCCGTACGCCAGCTGCTGGCCCGAGCTCGCGTGCGAGTACGCGCACGCGCCGTACTCCAGCGACCCGCTGCCGCCCGCGCCGGCGCCGCTGCCCCCGGCCAGCTCGTAGCCCGGCGGCTGCGACGGAGGCAGCGCCGCCACGCCGCCCCCGCACAGGTAGCTCCCGCTCCCGAACTGCGGCTTCAACGCCTGGCACTTCCGACGGAACCCGCGCGGTCGCCGCCTGAACGAACCCTCCTCGAACATGAACTCCGACGACGGATCGATCGTCCAATAGTGGCCCTTCCCCGGCCTACCGAGCCCCTTGGGCAACTTCACGAAACATTCGTTTAAACTTAGATTGTGGCGAACGGAATTCTTCCAGCCCTGGTAGGAGCTGCGGAAGAATGGAAACTGTTGCTGGAGGAACGCATAGATTTCGCTGAGCGTCAGCCTCTTGTTGGGCGAGTGCCGGATGGCCATCACTATGAGAGCGATGTAGGAGAAGGGTGGTTTCTCCTGGCGTCGCGTGGCAGGCGCGCGGCGCGCCGCCTCCTCGGTGGTTTGGTCCTCGGTCTTCATGCGTGCAGCGCGTGTGCGTCGGCGCGCGGGCGAGCTCACAGTGCGCGCGCGCCGCCTCCGGAGCCGCGCCGCGCCGCCCAGCCCCGCCCCACCGCGCGTCACCACTCCCACGTCCGCCTCTGCTCTCCAGCGTCTCGTCGAACCGAAGCTTACCGACGCGCGCAAACTCTCACACCTAACTGAAGCTTTAGCCCTAGTAACTATTAAGAAATCTGGGCCTTAACGTTTTAACTGGGTTGAGCAACGAAATCATTTTAGGAAAACTTTTCTAAATACGAAGCCAAGTAAAGTTGAACTTGAATACTTTTCGTAGTGGCTTATTTGTGTATGTATAACATTTCAGCAGTATTGCTGAGAGCACCTGGGCGCTATGGCTTGAGCCCTGGTGCTGGCGCGGTGGCTGGTGAGGCAGGGTGTGTGGGCACGTATGTGCGTGCGGTCATTGCTCTGGCGGATCCCCGTCTGTATCATCCACAAACTCATACAAACACCCAAACAGCGGAAAACCCGCTTAGACAATAATATTTACCCGTCGCAAGGACGCCTGTCGAACGCCCGCTCTTGACCTAGCACAATTAAACCAAACATTTTACTAGAACTATAAAACAGTTATACGACGTACACCAAATATTTACCATAAAGCGTAAACCAAAAGTTTTGCATTAAACTTGCCGGATTTATTTACTCGCACACGTGTAAACTAAAGAGAGCAATCGAAAACAAACTTTATTGGAAGACCATACGACTCAGTTTACAAACCAGGAAAGTAAACAATCAATGGCGTTTGGCAGTTCCTCGGGCCATTGAAGAGGATCAAGAGGAAGACATTATAGCAGCTTGATTACATAAACTTTAACATTATTGCCGAGATGTAAGTCACACATATAATGGACTGTCATGAATGAGTTATGTTTTGATGCGACACTAAACCGAAACTAATTTATGAAAGGAAGTACATAATAGATTGTCAAAATAAACCCGGGGAAGTCCCTAAGCATTGGCAAGATAACATAAAAGAGATCAACCGATAAAGTTCACTAATGACGTAAGAATGAGGCTTGGATCCTCATAAAATCGTCCAGTTTCACAGCTTTTGATTTTTAACGTACGCCCATTAAACATACGTTAAAGTGACGTCACATGTATGTCGCGTACAATAAATAAATCATTATTATCGAATGGTGCTATAAATACGCGCAGAGGCAGGATGGCCGCGGTTGCTGATCTTTACCATAAACAATACTGCCACTGTAGTAAACAACCACCATTGTATTTTTTGTTTACTACGATGAAACACGAAAACATAGTGCAGCTGCCATGAAATTTCATGCAATTCCATCTAATTTCCATATCTACAGACGAAAAACTTAAAACGTTATAGTTTCTGTACGTACATATAAAACCACATACTCGATTTGTACTTAACATTTTAGTAGATATCGTTAAACAGCTGCTTCCAATTTCAAGAATAATTCACGAGGTATATGGGAAACATGACAAATGTGTTGAACTCAACGTTCCAAAATCCGAAGCTACTCCTCTCTTTCCCACGCAGCGTTTTCAGGGAATACGAAGTAAAAAGGAAGATGAGCATCTGTGTGGCCCCGCCCACAAGATGGCGCGGGCGTTCGGACAGGCGCGCGCGCCGCTCCCGGAGCATTGCCTGATCTTGAACCCTCCATTCATCACCTTTTACGATCTAGAAATGTTTGCTTTGAGGTTTTTACGGTTTCGCCTTAATTTTTGGTGTGCAATTAGATATTTTATTGGTGAAGTTTAATTGATTTTCCGACCATTATTACGGATGAAAAATTCGTGAAATCGCATTGAGAGCGACGTGTAACGATTTATTCGAGTTGTTACATTGTTGGTGTAGTAAAAGTCGGCGTTTATTTGATTACTATGTAACGTTAGGCTGACGCGGAGATAACACATCCTCTCTGTAGTGACCGTGGCCTATGAGAATTTGTGCTTATGTTTTGTCAGCGGTTTGGGCAACGCTTTTGATAGTCTCTAACGTTTTTTGCGTGTCGCCTTTTTATCATGTAGGTATGGTAAATAGGTAGGTACATAGGTAATATTTTCTGTTCACTAATTTAACTCGGATTAAGTATATTAAAATTGATTTTTATGAAAATAATAATTATTTAAGTTCAACCTATCTAAGTTGAACCTATCTAAAAACGAATATTCTGGCTTAATCTCAAATTAAATTCTACTTCATTATTTATGACTATTTTTATTTTTTTAGCTATAATAACTACGTATAGCCTACGCGACAGTGCGCGTAGCAGGCGTAGCGTGCCGCGGCGAGCGTCGTAGACCTTACGTAGCAAGTTATAAGTACATTTTAAAAATCTATAAGTACTATTATAAAGCTGAAGAGTTTGTTTGTTTGTTTGTTTGAACGCGCTAATCTCAGGAACTACTGGTCCGATTTGAAAATTTCTTTCAGTGTTAGATAGCCCATTTATCGAGGAAGGCTATAGGCTACTTTTTATCCGGGTTCGTGCAGAGGTTCCCACGGGATGCGGGTGACACCGCTGGCAGAAGCTAGTTATTTATATTTGAGACCTCTTGATCATTTACTATAATATATACTTTAACACACTGCGGCTTATTTATAGGAATCGAAGGAAGGAGGGGAATGGGTCGTCCAAGGCATATAGCTTCATCAAGCAAATTAAAGAGAAGGTGAATGTTGTGACGTATAAGGAAGTTCAGGAGTTGGCCCTAGATAGGCGTAAATGGATGGAGCTGCACCGACAAGAGCTGGGCTCTTGATGATGATGGTTCATCTATACCTACACTGGATCTCAGTCTTCTACATATCAGCTACTATAGTGACAGATTGCCAAATTCACTGTCTGTATTTATTATTTACAAGTACAACTTGCTAGATCTTAATTCCCCTTATCTAAGCTGACAATAACAGGCGCGGTTATAATGGCCGGATAATAAACTTTGTAGCGACAAGACCACCGACATAATAATATAATGTGCGGCCTCCTTTGTCACCTGATGCGCACTGTTCGCCGAAACTTAGCTGTGACAATGACGATCTTGAACTGTTGTGTCAACAGTGTGTGTCAGTCTGGAATGTCCTTATTTTTCATTTTTGTAGGTATAGTACCTATCTGATTTTAGAGTTAGTCATATAATTATTTTCTTGTTGTACATTGATTGAGCCATTACCTAAATTTATTTTTAATTCAAAGTCATTTTTTTAGCTTTTTTAGCTTGAGACACGTTGGTAGGTAAATTGTGATTTCTAGATATTAAACTATCGTATTATGTTGAGATGAACCATCTTCACGCGTTAACTAGTATAATAATCTTATGTTAATACATCATACAGCTAGGTACATAATGACTGCTAAATAATTATGGAAAAATAAATTACTGGCCCAAGAGCCAAATATCCACTTTTATAGTTACTTGGAGAAAAATCTCATAGTTCCTACGCGTAGTTTTGAGTTCGCAACAAACCAACTTGTTGCGTGCTTCATTCATGCGTCGCACACAACTACAACCTTACACCTATCATACATACATGTCTTTCATACGCATATAATATGTATGCAACACACGCAAACAAAATTAAAATTTCAAAAATATTTAAAAAATATATCACCGAACTATCCATCGCGGTACTGATTTACTTTAATTGTAAATTAAACATGTATAGCGATGGATATAGCCGTTGATTTTGACTGACGACTAGGAGAGCATGTATGGATAGAAGCTTCGAGATACTCGATCTCGGTTGGGTTATATCGACCTCCTATAGTCGCTGATGTCCTAGTACCAGGGTCTAGAAAAAGCGCGTTATTGACGTCTGGGTGCCGTGCGCATGCCTGTAGCTTGCAGCCGACAAAGACTAAATTATCTGCTATTTCAATTCTGCATCTCTTTCAGTGTTATTGGAGTGCATTGCTCTCTAAAAGGGCGTTTTCTGTCTTTTGTACTGACAGCTCTATCGATTTTGTAGCCCGGGGCCCGGGCCGGAATATTATGATGATGATGTATGTTAATTAAATGTATGAATTCAATACATTGTCATCGGCAGGTGCCATAGTTCCCATAGTCCCATACCTAATCCATTAACATTGCATCACAATAGCCTAAGTAGTTTTCCTCCATAGTTAGCAATAGTTTAGCACAGAACCGGGGATTGTCCTTAGATACATTTCTATTGAGTATACAGGGACAATCGTCGGTTTTGTGTCACCATTTCATTGAAGTTGTCCCAAAAGAGCTTCAGCGTGTTGGCTTCGGCCCCACGTTCACCTCCCAAAAATCCGGGACTATAGTCCTGTGGTCTGGCAGTCAGTTAATAAAATATTTCAATACCTACTTGCGTGTTACGTCATCAAACAATTATCTCAGCTCGTCATTATTAAAGTAAGAGACTTAATAAAAGCTTTTGTGGTACCTACATTTTCATTCAATTATTTAAAACGGGTACTAATTAGGCTACTAATTCGCTATACAAGTAGCAAAAAACTCGCAAATAGGCCCTCTATATTCAAATGCGACTAAATCAATCCTCCGAGCCTTTTTCCCACCTATGTTGGGGTCGGCTTCCATTCTAACCGGATGTAGCTGAGTACCAGTGCTTTACAAGGAGCGACTTACCTATCTGACCCCCTCAACCCAGTTACCCGGGCAACCCAATACCCCCTTGGTTAGTCTGGTGTCAGACTTACTGGCTTCTGACTACCCGTAAAGACTGCCAAAGATGTTCTATATTCAAATGCGACTAATTAACGGCATTAGGTTTTTCAATAGGCTCTAAAGATAAGCACCTAAGTTTCACTTCCCCCGTCATAATCAAGAATCAATTGTGACTTTTGTAACAAAATTGTCTTTATAATATTAGTACAGATTAGACGCTTGTTTAGAAATACTCCTTTATAAACAAAGGATTTGAATATCCTTTGTTTCAGGCGAGCTATTACATAACAGGGCTTCGAAATCTAGAACAAAAAGTATGCGCATATTCAGGTCAATATTATATACTTGTGTGCAATGTTTTTTGATGTGGGTGTAACATATCGAGACAGGTGAAATAAATCAATATTAAATTAATTTATAGGGCAAAATGTTGCCAGGTGCATCATAGAGAATGCATAATTTATGGCTTTTGCTTTGCCCTATGGTTTCAAACGAGAAGTGAGATTTTTCCTATAAAACAAACTTTTCTAACATTTTTCTAATGATTAATCATGCGAATTTGCCTAACCATTTTATTACCTAATTATGAAATGGACCATTAAACCTAGAATGACTTCATTAATTGCATTATGAATTTACAAATTAAGTAGTTTTGGCGGGAAACTTTTTCAGGCTCAGTATTTTCAAAATACGTTTTAAAAATGTTAGTAAGTTAAGTAACTGCTTTTTTTAAAAATCTTAAAGCTTTCAAAACTATTCATAAAATTGCAATTTATTACCATAAAAAATAATAGTAAGTATAGCAACAATTTTGCCCGGGGCCCAGTCTGAGCTGAATCGAGGCTCAGCTGACGCATGCGTACCGAGCGCACTGCACTTGCATTTTGCTGCGATCCCGTAATCGCGTCTTTTTCCCAAGTGTTAAAGAAAACCGGCAAAATACAGTTCTTCAAGTGGGCTAACATGCGGCGCCTTATCGTGGCGTCCGCTAAAACCCTCTGGAGATGGTTTCTCCAACTGCTGAGTGACTTGAAGATGTTCGCAAGGATTATCTTCATCATGCTCGAGATCCTGGTGCTGGCTGTGCTGGGGATCATCAGCGTGACCCTGCACATCATTGCGATCTACGTCGAGGAGCTGAACCGTCTCCTGCCTGCGTACTTCCGCAGTATCCTACGTCACGTGTCCTACTACTGAATGGGCGGCTCCCCGAGGGTCTTCGCTTCGAGGAGTTTTCAACATTGTGTTTGTTAACGGTTTTTTTCAAGTAGTGCGGTAGTGTTGTGATTGGTTGTTTGTGTTCCAAATGTCGCATGTAAAACCTGTGTTTTTTTGAGACTTTAAAAAAATCCTTTGTTCAACGATTTGAAATTGAAATTACCAGTAAAATATCAATAGTGTTTTTCACCCCTTTTGGAACTGTTTTATCGGCATCTTTTGTGTCTGACTGAGTATCGTGTAAAATTATTTTTAAGTCTGAATAGTGTATGTATGGACTGTTATTTTAGTAGTATAATTATATATGTCAATAATGTGTCAAATGTTATTGCTCAATTTTGGAACTGTTTCTATGTTTGAGACTGATTTTTTAACAACACTTTTAGGAATATCAAAATATCCATTTCGTCCATAGTATGATATCCAGGGTTTAAAAATCTTTAAACTAAAACATTCGATTAACTCAACAAAAAATACTTTTTGAAAAAAAAATTGTAACTTAACTTTAGCATTGTTAATTTGTTTCAAAATCAGCTTAAAATATTAATGTAAATGGGTAAACTAAAAAAAATATTTCTACCTTTACTTAGTTATAATTATAATATATCTCTCTACCGAATTATATCTTAGATTATTTTGTATTTTCACAATCTATCTGTACCGCCTCTCTATAACTTAAAACGAATTTACCATTTACACTAAATTGTAATTACAATGTGACATTTTTCATTCATTTCTTTATTAAATGATTTGGTTATAATAACTCGTTTTATTACCGACTTTAAAAAAACCCTCTTAACTACTAAAGGCTTTTCAATAAAGTCCAGCAATCCCGGTACCTAAAGGTACTTTGAAGAATTAAAACCTTCTATTAATTGTTGTGCGTTTATTGCACTGCAATTGTAACTTTTCTGATCTTTTTACTAGGTTGAACCACGTTGAACGCGCTTATCTCGGAAATTCTGATCATCATCTCCCGAGCCTTTTGCCAATTATGTTGGGGTCGGCTTCCAGTCTAACCGGATGCAGCTGAGTACCAGTGTTTTACAAGGAGCGACTGCCTATCTGACCTCCTTAACCCAGTTACCCGGGCAACCCGATACCCCTTGGTTAGATTGGCGTCAGACTTACTGGCTTCTGGCTACCCGTGACGACTGCCAAGGATGTTCAATGACAAGCCGGGACCTACAGTTTAACGTGCCATCCGAAACACAGTCATTGGTGTCCAAGATATACTCAGAAAGTCTCAAATCTTGGAAATACTGATACGACTTAAAAATTATTTAATGTACCTAAGATTAAAAGAATACTAACTATAGGTATATTTATAGCGAAAGGCTTATAATATAACCTAGTAACCATCATCAATCATCATCCTCCGTGCCTTTTTCCTAACTATGTTGGGGTCGGCTTCCAGGCTTATAACCTAGTAACACATTATCCAATAAAGGTATCCTTGCTACCTATCCACGTTTACAACTATGCTACCTCTAGTAGGTATAAATCTACCTAAGTACCACTATATAGGTACATATTCGACGTCTAAATAAAATTCGTAACTCTTTTGTTTTACTACAAAAGCTGATATAAACAAAATCTGTACGTAAGTTGCCATCTATAAAAGGTTGGCAAAATCTAACGTGAGCAATGACCTTTGAGCTTTCAGATTCCATGTTTGCAGATTTGCAAAAATAGTCTAGATGTCGCTAAAGCTAGACTGAAAAGTTCAATAGATGTCTCTGTCGTTGAGTCTAGCCTGAAAAAAGTGCCTAGTTTAAGTTTTGTAACTTAACTTTCTTGCTGAGTAAATTATGATAGAACTTAATTGCGTAGCATTAATTTTAGAACTGTTTATTTAATAAAAACTGTCATCGGCACTTGGTCGTAGTATAAACGCGCTCACTTGCGAAATAGTAAACGTGATTCATTATCCGCCAAAAAATATTTATTTATTTATTCACCATCCTTATCACTAACATTACAAACTTATACCTACCTGTATGTGTATTCTAATGCGTTAGTGAGGCACTTAACTAATTAAAACATTATTACAAACATAAAATACATATAAAATAAAAAATATATCCTCATATACAGGAATGAATTTTAAGCAGTGCAAAAAAATTGGTGGTCCTCCATCATTAACAGAACATATATCTGTATCATCAATATCTTTGTTTTCATTTTTTTATAAACCCTTAAATCAGGAGGAGGGAAAAACAATGGAGGTGTTATATTCTAATCACGTGATATAATAGCATACGACTCTATTTCAGCCAAGTTATAACTATATATCGAGTGCAATAACTTACTGAAATCGGAATCAGCACTCAGGTGCCGGTGCCAAAAAGTTACTAGGAGACCATAGCCAGCATGAGATGTTACTCACTACTGTCCAATTTCAGTTGACCCCTAAAAGTTTGCTGAGAGCTGTTAACTTTTTATATTTTCGCGCTTTTTGGTTGTGGTTAAAAAAATAATAGAAATATGTATATTAAAGTAGAGACCCGCCCCAGCTTCACACGGAACAACGCTGATTCTAAATACACTACATAGGTACTTTATACATATAAACCTTCCTCTTCAATAACTCTATCTATTAAATAAATCCGCATCAAAATGCGTTGCGTAATTTTAAAGATTTAAGTATACATAGGGATATAGGGACGGAGACAGCTACTTTCTTTTATATTACTTATGTAGTGATAATAGAAAAGTTCACCGTCTGTTACGTGTCTGGTAGCACGAAATACAGGATTAACCATCCTCCTTCAATTCGTTCTGTAATTACCAATTTTTAATTACCCATCTAGCAGTCCTGCCGTGGGTCAATTTTATCGTGGGAAAGAAAGTGTGTCTGAGACAAGATTTGCATATTTAAGATAAGCATTAAATACTATTAGTAGGTATGGGTGATTTACATTTCCAGCATTAAGTACTAAATTAGTAGGTATGGGTGATCCTTCAATTCGTTCTGATTACTTATAAATTGCTTACCCATACTTGAAAGCAGTATTACCGTGAGGTACCAATTGTTTATCTTGGGAGAAAGTGAGATGAGCCACAAAGACTGGAAGCATGTAAAGACGGATTTGCTTATACTTTCACATTTCCAGCATTAAGACTACAGTACGGTATGGGTGATTTTTGTGTTTACAAATCGGCTACTATTTCCGTTACTTCTGTATATTAATATAATGACAGAGGTTGATCCTCGCTTATACGATACGACTATTTAATAACATATGACTTAATTGTGTAGTTAAGACCAGATGACTCATGAGTTCCTGCCCCGCTTCACAGACCTGCATAGGTACTTTATACATATAAACTTCAATAACTCTATCTATTAAATAAATCCGCATCAAAATGCGTTAATTTTAAAGATTTAAGTATACATAGATATAGGGACGGAGACAGCTAGATACTTATGTAGTGATAATAAAGTAGCACGAAATACAGGATTAACCATCCTCCTTCAATTCGTTCTGTAATTACCAATTTTTAATTACCCATCTAGCAGTCCTGCCGTGGGTCAATTTTATCGTGGGAGAAAGTGAGATGAGCCAAAAGATAAGCATGTAAAAGACAAGATTTGCTTATATTTACATTTCCAGCATTAAGTACTATTAGTAGGTATGGGTGACATTAATTTTAAAAATTGCTTTACTGTGACCCTATAGCTCCGAAACTACTGCACCAATTTGAAAAAAATATTCTACTGTCGGAAAGCTGCTCTTTCCGAATAACAAAGGCTACATTTTATACCGTTACAGGCCGTAGTTCACACGGAATGCGGGTGAAACCGCGAGAAAACGTAATGTGCAGTCCATCAGTACAATGAGCACAAAATATTTCTTCGCCACAAAATGAAAAAAAAATCCTGCGTTGACCTGCTCATACGATGACTTTTAAAAAATTGATAATTGTGTATAAAACCAGAGATCAGAGATTAAAAGAGATCAGCGAGTTCAACCAAACAAAAAAAAAACTACAGTTTAGAAAGAGAAGTGAAAATGATTTTCAGTAAAAAAAAACTAATTTTTAACTTCTAAAACATCCATAATATTCGGATTCATAAAAGTCATCATATTTTAAAAGAGAGGGGGAGGGGGTATTTTTTTGAATTTTGAGTTATATAGAGCTATTCAGTCTAGTTATCAGGTACCAACCAAATTGCCAGGTTGGCACCCAGTAACTGACTGCCGTAAAATGCGTTGGTCTTCAGTTTTTAACCCCTAACTTGTGTATGTACTACAATATTTCCAAATAGATATATTTATGCAAGCGAGAGAGATAAACGTTGCATCTTTGTTCGACAATCGAATACTTCCCCAAATTTGTGCGACCCTGGTAGATAGGAACGTGGATTGTATATACATTTATACAATTTGTATATATTTGATTGGATATAGGTATCAATCGGGGTATGTTGCGTGCGTTATGTAGCTATAGCGTAAACATCAGAATACGCGTTATTGAATGTACCTCACAGAACGATGTATCGGCGATTTGTAAAAATATAAATACCTGTTGCTTTTAATCAGTATATTTTGTAGATTATTTTTGTTATTTAATTTATCAAAATTGCAGCATCGCGCGCAGGTACGAAATAACTCGCCAAAAATCTATCTGTTGACATGTATTTCGAAACCTTTAAACTCCTAATAAGTTTACTTTTAACTCTTTAATTAATTGATCTACTGTAATTAAACTATAAACCTACTGTACTATTTATATACATTCAGTAGTAGTCTATATTAAGCTCTAGAGCAGGTAGTTAGATATAAAACTCTAGAGTTCAAACGACGTCCCTTAAAAGTTAAATTAACTGAAAGTTAACTAAACAAATTAGTATTTACTGGTATACAGACAATGGATTCGTAGCCATTGTTTTGTACGAGTGAGGAAAATTATTATTTCAGGAAGTATTGAAGCCGCTGCAAAAAGCTCTGCCGGTTTCATAAAAGCTGCGAGTGCAGGTAATTATATAAAAATGCCTGAAATTCAGGTGTCTGCCTAAAATACTAGAATTGATAAAGCTAAAAAAAAAATGTGAGAAAAGGAATAGTAACTTCATTTACTGGGTTCAAAACTTTTTCAGTATCCTGAATGAGTTAGGTTATACAGATAATGCCCCAAAGTATACATAAAAGGTAGCCGTGGTATGTAAAAGTAGGATATTCATTGGTAAATTCTAACAAGTAATTTTACTGCTACGCAGCTATCATTTTTTTTGACAAAACAAATGCTAAAACATTCAAAACAGGTGCAGAGCTTTCGTTCCACAAGATAACATGTCGATATGTCACTTGTAATCTAGTGTATCTAAGTTTATTTACCCCTATCAAATTTTCATTTCCGAAGTAAAATCAACAAACGTGGTTTGTGTTTCGTACCTTATGACGAAACTTTTTAAAACTTTCCCGCCATTTCACTCTAGGACTTTATCAGTTAGGGTCGGGGCCAAGTAATAAAAATTCCAGATTACGCATGCGTAGACCTAGGATACCTGAAGTTCGTCTATGACCTCTTCAGCACTTATAATGTCCTAGTAAGTTATTGTTGCTAAAATCAATAAAATGCAATTCAGGGCGTGGCCCAACCAATCAAAATTTTGTAAAAAGCTTATCGATGTCGAATTTGGCAACACTTGATTTTTTTATGTTGGCAATAATTTAAAAATCTCGTGTAATAGGCGGTAATGGTTGAATTTTATTTCTTAAAGCTTATTTTTTTTTTGTAGATAGGAAAACAACATTTGATTTTACAAATGATTAATTACATGTAGTTCAAGGCGTTTTAAGAATTTGGTTTTTCCCTCTAGCAACATTATGCAGACCACGCATGCGTACCGGGCTCCCCATTGGCCAATGTATCTAGGCACGTGGTAAAGTCTAGAAAGTACATTAAGTCACCCTTATGTTCCTATACAAGCGCCAGCCCCAAAGAGTTCTAGATATGCTAGACAAAATGGCGACTCTATTTTACCAAACATATAAAATGAATGCTCGTGTGATTTCCTATATCAAGACTAATTATGTAATTCTTAGTTAGAAATCTTAGGGTACAATTTGCATCTCAGGCAGTTGAATAGCTGTATTTTTAATGCATTTCTTAGCTCAGCCTTGTCAGTGTTACGGACCCTACTTAAATTTCCGAAAACTTCGTTTTTGTAGAACTTACTATATGATCAGGATGCTAGCTATAATTCACACTTTTGTATACAAACGCAAGCTGAAATATACTTCGCAATGACAGCTTTATCTTAGGCCAGATTTTGCAAAAGCTGCGCAGAGCACATAACCATACTAACACCCCAAAGAAATTGCCATTCCCTTGTCCCATGGGCTTCCATCTCCATACATAGACGAAGTTTTGGTTTTTAACACCATCACTGCTGTAGACTCCTTGGTGGAAAAATCGATCGTAACCTCCCTACATCGAGTAGTCTATAAGCTCTATAGAGTCGGCAATGCTTGCCAATACTGGGAATTTGCCAGTGTGAAAAATAGTTGGTCTTGTTTGCCTTTTTTCTTTTTTGTTTAATAATTCAAATTGCTTTTGCCATAATTTAAAAGTGCATTTTTTTTGTAGGTATTGGTTATCGTAATCATGGTTTTTGATTCGCTTTAATACGTAACTATAATTTCAAGCTACTGACTAAACTGTCAGAAGTCATATAACATACTTACCTACTTATTCTATTTATTTTTGTTTTTCTTCTTTCAGAAGTTTCATACTAACGGACCTTGTTAGTATTCTTTTAAGTTACGCGGGATGAAATGTTATAAAACTGAAACTTAAAACCTGTTTTTTATTTCTAATCATTTGGATAGGTACCTGCGTATAACCTACCTCAGATAGTCTACTCTTCCAAAGACTGCTTACAGTTTACTTTCTTTTCCACAAGTGTTTGCCTTTTGGAATTGACAACTATGGTTAATTTTATTTACACCTGTCCTGACATTTATAAACACAGGTCTAAATGAAATAAATTACTTTTTTTTAATAAAAATTTTGACTGAATGCGGCTGAAAAGAGCAGAGTTTTACATGGACTGACTGCCTCAGAGGCAGTCAGTCCATCTGACAAAATACCTCTACATTGCACTAAGAAAATATACATTTAAAAAAGATAATAAAAGCTGCCACTTAGTTTATAATATTTTGTGATTGAACGATACAGACACTATTTTTTCCGCGGAAAAATATTTTCTTGTCGGAAAAAATAATTTTCTTTCTATGTATATGTCTGATACTTTTTACTGCATTATACATGGCTAGAAAGAACGTTACAAGTGCGATGACGGTACATAGAGGAGTATGGAAACATGTTGTGCTGACCGTTACAAAAAAAATGGGATAAGGGTAGGAGCATGATGACTACTTGTAAGGCCAGTTCCCTTTGTTTGTATGCGTTTTACTTAGGTACACGTACTGACTTTTAAAAGATTAATAATATTACCAGAGTTACCTACGCTTCAAAAATTCGTTATGAGTAGTTACTAGTTTTCAACATCCTAGACATTTTTTTCAGTAAAGAAATAGCAAAAAATATATTACACAGTTTAGTTTGGAAAGTTTCTAGTTTTTCCCGCGCGCTTTTCCCGAGAGAAGTTCCACGCTCCACTAAGCGTGTAATTTAATTTTTAAAACATTTTACAAAGTAATTTGAAAATATTTGATTCTTATATGTTTATATATTTTCAGTTTAATCTCACAGGCTTGAAAATAAGGTACAGCCTCGATATCACACAATAGCTCGCGTGAGACTCCTACAACTGCGCAGTTTTCAATACGAATTTTAAACAATTAAAACTCAAGATACTTAAAACCAGTCCTAACAAAAAAAACATCAAATTACAGTAGGGTAAAAGGACCATTTTTCAGAATAATAAAATCTACTAAATAATACAAAAACTGAAACTTTATCAGGCATGTAGACTCCCTGAAAATTAAAACATACTGGCAGTAAATAGTAGGGATGCATTTCCCACCCCAACACGCATGCGTTACTGACGCCGTAACCTAGGTTACCTGCATAAAATACTAAATACTGAAAGCACACTACTTTTCGTTTATGCTACCCTAGTACTTTCCGTCTTTGGAATGCAGAGGAATGCACTGAAGATGCACTTAGGAGACAGATACGTGCTGCAACGAGTGTTGAAAAAGTCCTTTGTTTATGATGCTATTTTTTCAATTATTCTGTGATCTAATTAAACTAAGAACCTTGCTATTATATAATACCATCTAATTACATACCTACATATACCTACTTTATTATATTAGTGAAAACTTAAATTCGGGGACGCATCCCATTAAGTCAAGCGTTAAGCTTCGATAGTATTGAAAGTTCACGCAGCTTGTTTCATGCATATGTATGTAGGTACGTAATTCAAAGATCATAGGCATTTAGTTCTTTACATAATTGATCTTGTACTTGAAGTTTCTTTAGCACTAATTAAAACAACTAATCAAGTGCAAGTCTGATTCAAGAACTGAGAATTCCGCAGACGTTGCATAAAAATATGTGAACCGTTCTACTGCCAAAGACTTATTTATTTATAGTAACTAATCTAGAAAGAAATCTCTAATTAATTAGCAGGCACTTTCAAATTGACTTAAAAATTCAGGTAATCGACCTGACTTCTTTATTATTTATCTTTAACTTATTTATTTATTTGTATTGGCCAACTCTTAAGCTAAGCGATTAAAGTAAATTGAGTCACTTAACCACATTCGGTATTTGAGTTGAATTTTCTCTCAACTGTTTACAACATTGGGGCTAAAAGATAAAAAAATAAGCTTTTTTTCAAAAATTACAGTTCAATATATTTTTTAAAACTAGATGGCGCTGCTCCATTAAACAAAATTGCAGTTTCTGACTTGCGTATAAAACACTAGCTACCAGGGCAGCATAAATGACGAAGAGGTGGGTGAAAGCACGTTTATACACAGGTAGTCTAGATATTCAAGGTTTCAGGAAGGAGTTGGGGGTGCATTGCGATTGCAATGTGTTGAAATGGGAGGGGCGGGCGCAACGTGCGAGAGGGATGAAATATTGAAACATCTACCGTTTTATGATATCATAATACTATCCCTCTGAAACACGAGATATTGGTAGTACATGTATGTGTATAGTGGAAACTGATATTGAAACAAACTTGGTAAACTTTTCAAAACTTTCATACTACCAGCGCATAGGTGGAAACTTAGCAAGCAATAAGTACGTTTTATAATGAAGTTGTTAAAGTTTACAAACTAACTTTAACTAAGGTATTTTCTTTCATACATAGGTAACTATATTATACATTATACATACGCCTATTAAAATCAAGTTTGCGTATCCGACTGAAATTGTATACGTTGAAAAATATTTACAATGTCAGAGAAGAAGTAAGTGCGCTACCGGCATATTGAAAGGGAGTAGGTACGCTCTATTATTGAAGGTCACATTTGAGCAGTTTGAAAACAAAGGTGCATTCCTTCATATTACACATACAGGGCACAGACCTCCTCTCACACGGAGAAGGATTGAGCATTAACCATCACGCTTGCTCAATGCGGGTTGGTGATTTAGATTTTTTCAGACTTTATAGTCCAGGTTTCTTCGAAATGTTTTCTTTCACCTTTAATCGTCAGTCCGTCTATTCCACAGAATTGAAATTTTTCTAGATAAAAATAATAAAATAAAATAATAATATTGACAAAAGTAACCTAACATAGCTCACATTGTCGTTGAGCCACAAACTAAGCGCAGTTTGTATCTTGTGGTAATTAATGAATTCTAATACTAATTATTTCTTAAAAATCCTCCAAAAAATACTCAATCAAAAAACAACAACAAAATTCGAGAAAATCAAAAACCTGACTAAATACAACATTCCGACAATACATGAAAGCGTTGCGTGCGCATGAAGCTCGGTTGTAAATTACACGTTTATGACGCCAGGCCATGTGGCCATCGTCCGTCATGAGAAGGAAGCTTGGCCAGACAAATTTGCGCGACCAGGGCAACAAGAAACAGAGGCTGTTACGTTTCCATCATGTTTTATTGGGGTTTGAGGAAGCAGTTCACCGGTTTGGTTGGTTTTCGTAAGTGGTCGGGTTAGATACCTATGTAGCTGCCTAAAGGTATCTAGGTAGGTACTTATTGTTGCATAAAGACTTTGAAATATAACTAAAAATACGATTATCAGGGCAGGGAAACAAAAGACCAGATGAGGCAATGATAAAAAATCATAAATAAATAATCCTATTTGAAATATCATTTAAGTATATAAAACTATATTTCGCATGCGGCATCGATCAATCTACATCTCTATGCCATCACAATCGGATCTGAAGTTTTAGTGGTCACTAACATACTCAAGAAAAATGGAGGGCTAAAAATAAATAAAGATTGACTATATTAATCCGAACTTATGTATGAAAAGTGAGACAGGCATAAAGTGATTCCATAATTCCACAGGCCATTTCAGGAAATGCCAAATCCAAAAAGTTTATTTAGCCATGCCTGAAGATACTGTTGTATTTCTTAAAAAAGCTATTTTCGACTGCCTACCTGTTCCCGTACCGGACATTCTTAGCAATTTTCTCGTCTGTCTTCTTTAAAACTGAAAATCAATCAAAATCGCCACCAAGTATATTGAAAGAGATTTATTTCTAAATACCTAATGAGCTTTTTTCAGTAATCTTAGAAATAAATAAAACCACTACCATGCCGTGTCAGGTGAAACCTCTGAAAATTGCATTTTGCAAGAATGCGAGGTCTTTTTTTTATACAGCTGTTAACATTATACTTACTTATCATATAAATAAAGGAAACGAGTTAAGTGTCCGATTCGATTTCTGCCTGCAAATGATTTTCATAGATGTGGCTCTAGCACCTACATCATTACTTTGTTATTAAATATACTGTACTTACAAGAACATAGGCTCCACCGGACTTCATTCGTGGTACCTATAAGTCACAAACCACTCAAATTCCTGTATATTGGGAAGTACCTACCTAGGCACATTAAAAGAGTGTTACAAAACACAGAAAGTATATACTCTTAAAAATAGCTGTTATATTATACAAAATGATTACCGATACATCTTCATCAGAGAGCAAACATTTTGATTTCCTAAGCTCTGACTAGCATTCCCAGTTGATAGTGAAGAAAACTTAAGTACAAATAAAAAGTGCTTTCAACGTATAGTCTACGCATCTAGACTGGTTTATTTTTCTTTTCTGCAAGCTAGAGCAACTAACTAAAACCGATTTATTAAACACCTACACTTTTGATTACTTGTTTTGACTGCGTTTATCGAAACAGAATTTCTAAGCGTCTGCCAAAAACACAAAGTATGAGAAATTCTTGCATTCTATTCTAGATCGTTGCATACCATGGCCATGGTAAAACTGTTGCTTTTTATTACCCGATTGCCAAGAAGAGTTATTTAGTTTTATGTGTCTATTCAATACCCGAATATTAAAAGGAGATTTTTTTTAAGCATTTGGGGTATCAAATATTGAATTATATGAAATTCAGTGTAAAGAAATCTTTAGTAATAAGAAACATCCTCAATATCCAAGTTAAGTACCTAAACGCCTGAAACACAATAACAATCATTCAGATTTCACATTAGTTTTCCGCTTACCAAACTACACATCACATTCCCTGTAATCACAGCTTATTCACCTAACCACACCAATTCAAAAAGTCCGCGCTACCAACATCTAATGTCTAATGTTCCCGAGTAATATTAGACGTACTTCTATCAGTACAACTACATTTGCTGAGCTGCAGCCATTAACAGCCGACGAATGTAAACAAGGCCCGACGCTGACGGCGACTTGAAAGGCGTTAGGGGGAATTTGAATCCCTAGTAACTTTTTGTTCACGCCGCTCGAAGACAATGTACCTACTTACGATGAATTACGAGTATTCATAATTTTAATGTTCGCTATTGTTATGAGAAACCCTGATAAGCTGTGGTAGGTGTTTGGCTGATTAAGCGTCATTTTAGTGACGTTTGATAAAGGCGGTTGAGACGGTAGATTGGCACGTGATGATCCGAGAATGTTCTTTGAAAATATTCTAGCAGACAGAGTTCAATTACTTATCTAAATTTAAATTAAATTAATTTCCAAACTATTTCAGGTTCAAAAAGACAACAAACAAACAGCCGGTCAGACTTAAACGATTCTTATATCAGTAAAAAAGGACACCCATTTTTACACACACATTTTGGGAGTCATCCCTTACATAGCATAGGTAAAGTTAACCCTTGGACAGCGGATGTAAACAAATGTAAATCTCTGACTGCCACATGTGTGTTGGGTTAAAAAACATACTAATTGGTATCTGATCTGACACGTACGTAAAAAATCTACGACTTACAACATGTCTGGTGGAAGATAAGGAAACATCGGGTGCGAAAATATAAAAACCATGTTTTGGTAAGCAAAAAATGTTGGCTAAGATAATGCTGATCTTTTGCACCCTATAAATAGTTTTTAAGCAGTCCCTGTTACGCATGTTTCACTACCGTATTAGAGATAAATGTTGGAAAAATGTATTATCTAACTTAGATTACAAAATTAATAAATTACCTACTTCGTAACTGTGCTGTGTACCTAAGTCAGCACTTTGATTTGAAAGCACGAGAAAATAAGTGCACTTCATTTCTTAAAACATAGGTATTTCAAATTAAATTTGAAATAAAAGTTACGATTTTGATACTTAATTGTTCTACGTAAAAGACCTTAATACCAACTTAGATAGCTTGTGTGACACTGAACAATGAAACTAATATCCAAAATAAACTAGAAAAGACGCAACATTAAAAAGGTCAGTTCAAAAACAAAAGGGTTGCCAGGATGCAGCCATCAGTTGGCTTTGTTTTCACGACTTGCCATACGCGGCTCTAAGAAAATATACAAGGGACCAAATTGTAACCACGTCGCGGCCACACGCCGACTCCATGTTTTGACGAAGCGTCATCGGAGCCATACCTTTGTCTAAACCGAACGATAGTCTGTATATCTGTATATCATAACACGCTATGCTGCTAACTTTGTATTGTATATATTTCCGCAATTTGTATTACGAGGTTTGCAATTTTCGGTTTTGAAATGCTGGAAGATGTAGCTGCCTATCTATTTCAGTTACAGAAGAGATTTAGTTAGAAAGGGTTTGAGTAGGTACTGAAAAAGTTTTGCGATTGTTATCGAGGATCAAGTAGTCAGTTAAAAATATAGGTATGAGAAGTTTCATTATACTTCTGAAAAAGTTTTGATATTAAAATGGAGTCAGTTAAAAATATGGTTATTAGTAGTTACAGCTTTCGAATTGTTCACTTGAACTTAGCGACTAGCCCCAGCAATGCACTCCTTTACCATCTTTATACACCTAAACATTCCTCATGATTCTTTCGATCAATCTGAAAAAGTATGTAAGTAAGTAAATTATATTCAATAGTTATTGAGTTTTTCGGGAACAGCAAAAGGGTGAGGTGAAGTGTTTTGTTTTAATAACCTAAAGTTTTTGAAAGACTTTGTACCTCCGTCTGCATTTTGTTCGGCTAGATATGCGTCGCGTTTTTTATTTCTTAGAGGAATACTTACGAACCTATACACTATGGGAATTTCTTTTAGGTATTTTCCTTCTACTAAAAAGTGTGCTCGAGTGCGACAGTCTTGCATTTACAAGTCAATATAATTTACAAATAGGTCAGGAACCGTATCATTATTTACATAACAGTTTGCATAAAGACCAATAATAATTCGATATCAATATCAAGACGACATTGGGAATACTGCACTAGATAGATAATGATTTTCACGTGACACTTTTAAATATTCAACTTGAGCCTAATCATTTAAAAAATAATTCACTAAAATTCCCAAACAATTCCTACTGGTATGATGAGGTCACTCAAAAAATAATTTAGGGTTAATTTACACGATCTACGGAAACTAGGTACATTCAATTGGCATGTCAGCTCTCTCCAGGTTCTGAAAATAAACTGTCATTGTGCGTAACTGAAGTTCTCACTGCGCATTCTCCATTGCACCCGGCAAATGGAAGTAGGAACTCCGAAACTAGTTGTATCCCCTACAAACGAGTAGGAAAGCCTAATTAACACATGTTCTAGTACTCGATGCACTGTTGACATACATTATCTCCTGCGTGATATGCTCGCCTAGTACTTCGGATGAAATCATTGCACTTTCGTGTACAATGTTGCATATTGCTGGTTGGTTGGTTATTGCTTTGATGAACCTAACTTTTTGTTATATTTTTTATCAGTAGTCTACCTACTTATTTTGTAATTTTAGTACTTAAATAATTTTTAATTGGCCCAATTCAAAATAATTAAAAAAAAAACACGCACACACTTAGCTTATCAAAAGCAGCAATGTTTTTCATTGCCGTCTTTGTACCTAGTAGTTCATCGAGATTTAATATATTATGTAAAACGTACGTTAGTCTTCAAGGTATCATTTATAGACCAATGCAGCCTGAAAATAAAGGTAATTTGATTAGATTTTTGATAGTGTCCAGAAATGAAAAAATATTCCTTATTTAATTGATTTATTTATCATGCAATCTTAAACCGTAATTAAGTAACTGAATCTAATTAAAAGTTAACAAGCTAATAATAATATGAAACGATGAATACAATATACAATGCTTGGTGCCTATTTCATACACATATTCATCACATAGGCTAGTAAAAAAACTAAATCAAAGTCACATCGAAAGTACATTTTCAGGAACGACTTGCGCTTGGTAAGAGAAAGGATTTTGACTGGACGCCGAGCCCACCGCTAGCTCAGTAGCATAATACAAAGTGTCGCCATCTTGCACTCGCTGCAAGTTAGCCAAGTCCAGGAAATCCATCTGGGCATCTTGGCCCTCGCCTTGCACAAAATTTGCCATAACGAGAGAATTCTCGGCAACATGCGAACGCATATGGAAATTCAAGTGACTGCTTTGTTTGAACCTCCGACCACACACGGTACACTCGAATGGCTGTATGTTTGTGTGAGTCCGCATATGCTGACGAAGGTGCACCGACTGGGAGAAGCACTTGCTGCAAATGACGCATTTGAACGGTTTCACTTTAGTGTGTGTGCGCAGGTGCTGGTCCAGCCCTGCCTTCTGAGTGAACGCCTTGGGGCAGTAGGTGCACACAAACGGACGGACCCCGGTGTGCATCCTCATGTGCTGCTGCAGCCCGCCCTGCTGAGTGAACCGCTTGGCACAGATGGAGCACTGGTGCGGCTTCATCTTCGCGTGCACGATACGGTTGTGCTCATCGTATTCATTGCTATTCAGAAATATTTGATTACAAATGCGACAAGAGAAGGTGAACCTATTGGGAGGCTGGTATTGTGGGGCGATAGTGTCGGTGGGGTAGAAGTCCCGGTCTAGCCGTTTCTCGCACACTTGACAGCGCAGCGCGGCCTTGCGTCTTTTCGTATGCTCTTCTCGATAGTGCACTGAGTAATCACAGCAATTGAAGAAAATCTGACGACACTGCAGGTCCGGCCGCAGGGTTGAAGGGAAAGTGCAAGTAAAGGGCCCCCTGGTTGAAACAAATTAAAAAAATAAGACCCCAGGTTTGTTCAGCACGCCGTCTAGGTGTATAAAAAAAGTTTGCTAAACAATAAAGCTCAATGTTACCTACTAGTAAATAAATTAATGTTTATAATTTAACTTAGTGCAAATAACACCATATTGTATGGTAAGTTTACGAGTATCAGTTTTCGCTGGTTTCCTTATGAAAAAAGTTTTTAGTTGTAAGTTCTATTTCTGAAGTAGGTATAAAAACAAGACCTAAGTACCTCAAATCAATCGGCAGTTTTGGTTTCATCTGTGTCCTCTTGACGACACCATCGAGCCTGGACCGCTTTATCGTCTCAGCATCCAATTCGTTCCTCTCAATCTTGATGATCAAGTATGAGGTATCTTCGGTGAAGCATCGAGTCATGAAGCCGTCGCTATCAGTGGTCACGCCATCCATGTTTTTATCTAGAGGAATGAACTTGAAACCGCAGAGTCCGTTTATGTCCTGAGCGAGATTAAAGTAGATTAGTAAAATTTCCAATTATTATTTTACGGTGGGCTTCTACGTAAAATCAAGTTTCATAGATCTAAAGACTTATTTCAATTTATCGCAAGAGACAGATCGTGAGATTTTGAGATTACAGTTCACGTGTGTCATACATAGGAAAATTAAAACACTAATCTTACTTGATCACTAAAAGGGGTTGGTTTCTGCTGAAATTCTCCGTCACTTCCTGACCCTTCCTCGTCGTGTTGGGTCTTTTTATGATTTTGCAAAGCCCTCCTATTGTAAAAAGTTTTCATGCACAGCTTGCAAGTGTAGTCGGCCGCAGATTCCCCCCAAATTAGCGGATACTGTACCTGGTGGTATGATTACTTTAGTTCGCTTTGTAGATTTTATAAACTTTCAAAAAACAGCTGGTAGGTAGTTTGGAAGTTGGTGATTGCAACATCATCATTAATCGAAGAGTAAGTAAATGTCGGCCATGCGCCTGATCTGTCGCCAGTCGTGTCAGATTGCCATACTCGGGCTATGAAAATAAGAGAATAGAGAGTGCACCTGTGTCTGCGCACTGTAATATCTTATACGCAGCTGGCTGATCTCCTTAAATTAGAGCAGCCGCCGTGGGCAAGGACGCCATTATTTAATAATAATATTTTTTTACTTTTATTAGAGTTAGGTTGAACGAAAACTTCTTGATGAAATCTAACTTTTAAGTCTGAAAGCCAATCCGCTTTGAACAAGCGCTGTGATTAACGTTCGTTCCTTCTCTGTATGAGAACTTCTCATTGAGAAGCGACTTGTGAAAGGCTGATGAGGAGAAGCTGTTAATTAGATTAACTAATAGCTAAGATAATCATAATGATACTTAATGTATTTCTATTACTCACAGAAGAGCCAGGCACGATTAACAATGGTTCCGATGGTGATACATTGTCTCCCACTTTTTCCATCATTTATATTTTTGTTATAGTTGCCTGATTGTTGTATATTACAGACTTTGGTCAGTATGGTCAGGCGGAGTTCTTTTATTCAACCGGCAACCTAAAAACGTAGTATAAGTGTAAGTAGCTAAAAAGGTATAGGTAATGAGTTGGTTCGTAATATAGTGGGCAAAATACATTCTCACCTATTTTCTTAGAAAATTCTAACTTACCGTTGAATATTTTTTTAATAATCATCCCAAAATTACATGAGTTAGGGCAAAACTTACAATTAAATTAATTAAATCATAAATAAATATTTTTTTATTTGAATGACAGATTCATTTCAATTTCAAAATCACCGCTTTTCTTTTGATTTGTGAACAGATTAAATAATTTGTGCACAGGTACCTAACATTCTTGCTGACCAACTGTAATGTTTTACGTTTTATTTTAACAAAAGTGTTCCTGTGTATCAAAAAGCCACCCCTAGAAGAAGTTTCAGAAAAAAATTATTTCTCATAATCTGCTAGCCGAGTTGAATCAGTGGTTTGATTCCTATGCTGTGCACTGCACACGGTGCAATACGGCCACGTTAGTCATCAAAAAATATATTAAATTCCACCGCCTAACCACCTAAAGACAAAAATAAAATGTGTCAAATCCTGCATAAAAAATTTAAGCGCTAAAGTAGTTGTTGTTATTTTCCTTTTCCTTTCCTCGCTTTTCTCACTAGTGATAACTAAACGTGTTATCGTAGGAAAACTGTCATGCTTTATTTACCCACTTTGTGTAGCTGCAACGCGCCTATTTTCAGTAGTTGTCAGCAGTCAACGCACTTTTCTGTCATCAGCTGTGGTCATCATCAAATTTTTGGGCAAAAATTTGATTCAATGATATTATTTACATTCCCAGCTAACGAATAAAAATCATGGCTGGATCAGCGCTAAGGCGCCTCATGGCTGAATATAAACGTGAGTACGCATAAAAAGGTATTCTCAATATTTCCTTATAAAGTAAACTTTCACAATCATCTAAATAATTACATTGATAATTAGATGGAGATTGGTAAATTATAGTCGGTTATAATTACTATTGAGCATTCTTTTCTTTACTATAACTTTATTCTCTTGAGTGGGCAGATAAAATATTGGTTTAATTAAAACTAGTTCATTGCTCCTTGCAACAGAAGGTTGTTAATAATTGATGCAATAATGGTTATTTTTATCGGTATCTGAACATATGTGCATACAGGCGGTGTGACTGCAAATTATTGGCAATTCATTCTGTACACAGTACTTACCTACTATAATGTGACGATTTTTGAAGTCTCATTAGCAATCAAATTAATTAATAACAATTTTGGCCTTGATTACTTTTAATAATCATACCTGTCACACCATAGCTCATTAAATCAGTTGCATCTACTTAAAGGTTATAACACAATCTGGACTAAAGAATATCTATTCATGGTATTATTTACATCTGCCGTAAAATTTATTCTTATAAGGTATCACAAATTGAGTATCAAACCTCATCAAAATGATACATAGATAATTAAACAAAACATACCAGTATTCTGGCCATAAACAAGATACCATCATGTTTTATAAGTAAAAATATTCAAACTCAGCCAAACTAAATAAATTCTTGCATAACTTGACATTGTTTGACCCTAATAAAGGTCATTATACATTTGGTAATACAGATTGGTTTCAAGTACATACACTGTTTACCTAACTATCAACTTTAATGGGTATAACCACTACAACATCAAGTAAATACCATATTATAATCTTTTCCGCAATCCATCCTAAGGTTGTCTGGAAGAGATCGCTCTTAGCGAAGACCGCCCATTATGTCACCTACTTTAACTAGTTTAAGATCAAAAATGTAAAATTGGTGTACTTAATTAAGAATATCTATCTATCTAAATATTAAAGGCCTTTGCTCGGGGATAGGTAGCAGCATCTCTGAAGCTAAGAAATATCCCTAACTGCGCTCACCAACATGCATACCCAGCGCTGTGTGTATGAACCTACCCCTAGCTTGGAGGCCCGTGTAGTTTGTGATGAAGTAGATTCTCTCTCAACTAGAAGTAGACTTAACTCAAAAAGGTTTATTCAAATTAAAGTTGGGCCTTTTTATGGTGACACGACTATGCACGTATCACACATCAAGTCATAAAATAACAGCTATATGGAACTATGTTAAAAACGTATGTTCTCATTTCAGAGCTGACCCTAAATCCTCCAGAGGGCATAATAGCCGGTCCTATCAATGAAGAAAACTTCTTCGAGTGGGAGGCACTAATAACGTAAGTTTCAATCTATACACATAAAGCTGAATTAATTCTCTTTTTTTTTTGTCTGTTTAACTATGTAACAAAATACTTGGTATATTACTCTGTTACCATTCAAAACAGCAGTCATATTCCAATATTTTTTTATTTATTTAATATTTAATCAAAATACCTCTGACGTTGTAACTCAATCAATCGCATATCACATATTATTTGATAAACATTGTGAATGAGGTCAATCACCTTGCTAAATTATTGGCAAAGTGTTGTTTGTTTCTACTATAATTTAAAAAGAGTAACCATAGAGTTTCTTGCCCGTTCTTCTCCATAGGAAGCTACATTTGGAATGGGCAACTAGAATCAAACTTAGTTATATTTTTGACGTTCATAAGTGCTTGTAAAGGCCTAAATGAAATAAATGATTTGACTTTAACTTTGAATGGCTCCTCTATTAGTATAGGGGTTTGGTTGAGAAATAATACAAGAAAATCTTAAATATAATTTAACTTATATCTTTTGCAGTGGTCCCGAAGGAACATGCTTTGAGGGTGGAATATTTCCAGCGAAACTAGTCTTCCCCCCGGACTATCCTCTCAGCCCTCCTAAAATGCAGTTTATTTGCGAAATGTTTCATCCAAACAGTAAGTTTGTATATTTGATATTTGTAATTTTATAAAGAACATCGGTAGGTACATCTATACTAATATTATAAAGAGGAAAACTTTGTTTGGTTGTATTGGATAAACTCAAAAACGACTGGACCGATTTTAAATATTCTTTCACCATTAGAAAGCTATATTATGTGCGAGTAACATAGGCTATATTTTATCCCGGTGCGGGCAGTATTATATAAAATGCTTGAATGTACTTCACTGCTTAAAATTGAGAATTTCATTTCACAGTCAACGCTTAAACACTACCTGAAACTGCACTTGAGTATAAATTAACTATAATACTAACATATACTTAACTCTTTTAAAAAACTTAGAAGAAAACATAAAATCAGTACAAAATGACTATAAACAAATATTTTATTAGCCTTTTTAAATTATACTGTCTCATACAGTTACCGGCACGGATGTCGAGCCCTGACCTTCACCTGCGCACAAGCGATTTACTGCCTTATTGCCTTATGCGTACGGGTGCGCAAAGCGATCCCCACTCTTCCGCCGAGAGCCCGACATCCGTGCCGGTAACTGTATGTACATTGAATATGTTTTTTTTTCTAATTAAAATTTTTATTTGTATTTGCAGTCTACGCTGATGGCCGCGTATGTATATCAATTCTCCACGCGCCTGGTGATGACCCCATGGGCTATGAGAGCAGTGCCGAGCGCTGGTCCCCGGTACAAAGTGTAGAGAAAATATTACTCTCCGTTGTCAGCATGCTCGCTGGTAAGAATCAAGAATTTGTGTTATTAATTTAGAAATAGATATATAGGGTAACTGGGTTGAGCAGGTCAGATAGGCAGTCGCTCATGGCAAAACACTGGTTAGACTGGAAGCCGACCCCAGCATAGTTAGGAAAAGGCTCGGGAGATGATGATGAAATGTATTGATAGATATATCCTATTTTTTACTTCTACAAACATATAGGTTTTCATTATGTGATGTGAGTGTGTTTATTTGTTACTTATTAACTTGCAAACAGCTGAATGGATTTGGATGAAACTTGGCTATATGTTTGCTTTTATGCCAGAACAGGCATCTTTAAACGGGCTGCGGAAAGTAGTTTGTTCAACAAGTGGGTGAAACCAATGGCCTAAGCTAGTTCGCTTTGCTTATAATTAATTATATTGAAAACAATTATATTTGTATCTGAATCAAAATGTACATCTGGCTTTCCTCCTAATATGAGATATTTTCAATGAATTGTGCATTGTTCATTGCAGTGTAGCTAAATACGGAAACAGATCTATGTTTAGCAGAAACCTGAAGTTAATAAGTTAATATAATGATCTGAATGATTTTATTTATTTTAATGAGTCTTATTTTAATCAAAAACTTTGTCATTTCAGAACCTAATGACGAAAGCGGTGCTAACGTGGATGCAGCCAAAATGTGGAGAGAGGATCGTGAACAGTTTAACAAAATTGCCGAGCGACTTGTTAGGAAAACCCTGGGTTTGCCTCCGCCGTAATATCATAGCAATAGGGTCGAATTTGACCACTTTTCTGGGAGATGGTGATTTTAACTTATTGATTCTATAAGCGATGTTTAGAAATCTTATAGATAGCTTATATATACCTTTTAGCGAACCTATGGCGTTAATGTGAAATTATGCAATTCAGCCGTGATTTTACCGATAGGTATACTGGATTCGTTTTGTGGAAAATATTGAGTGTAATACGCCAAAGTATCTTAAACGGCACAGCAATAACTTTATGACTGATATTAAAGCACTGAATTACTTAATTGTATTGAATAGTGAACTTACATAATACTAATTATTGTTAACTGTTTTATCCATTCCTATTATACCTGTTATTTTCCATAAAATATCCAATGTCAATTTTATTATCCATATTATGATCGAGGGTCTTATTACATGCAGTTGTCCATTGCAATCCTTAAATCATTTGGCGTAATATTTGGTAGCTTCCAAAGCACTATAGTTGTTTTATGATAATAGATGGGGGAAAGGAGATACACGCGGCTTCCAAAATATGACAGAAAGATAAACATGGGAATATGCCATAGACAACGTTTGCTATAAGTATCTTCCTTTTTAAGTTATCCGGAGGAACAATGGACTACTGTATAAAATTATAAGCTAGTGGTACATTCATAACCATAGCGGCTCATAATATTACCTCTTCGTAGTTTCAATGATTCTTCTTCTTCTTTAGTCGGTCCCTCACTCGTTGAGGATCGTGACCCCATCTCCTACGCCGACTATTAGCTGTCGCCAGCGTTCTCTGTCCTGTGCCAGCCTGTATGCCTCCTGGAATGGTTTCTGCAGGGTCTTACTGAGCAAATCCAATAAAGTTTCAATGATTATATCGAATTTAAATCTTTTAGCAATTTTATTAGAGGAGTAGGGGAGATTCCCTAAACATGTTTTACAAATTGTATTTATTGTTTTAACAGAATCGACTTCCTATAAGACAAGGCATAAATGAATATGACTCTATTGTAAACTTTTAATAAAATAAATATTTATAATTTATTTAATACGTTTTATTGATATTTTGAAACCCAATCGAAGATCGTTGAACATTCCAAACCTGGTCCCTGGAAATGTCATAACACCTCCATGGTATAGAATTCATTTGTTTATTCCTTCTGCCAGGGCTTCTTCCTCTGGTCAATAACCAGAGTTCTCAATGAAGAAGGAACAATTATTCTTCTTCACTGACAGTGATCAATGATGCATGATGATTTTTATTTATTTTCTTACAAGCTAACTGATGACACATCCAAGAAGCTTAGTAAAAGAAATAAGAATTAATAAATTTACCACTGCAAGTGGCTATTCAGTGGCAACAAAGTTGTGACTTCTTCGTAACAAAATCAACAATTTTATCATTAGTTTAATATACATTGCTGGTTTTGACATATCCTATCTATATGGAGTCGGTAAGCGGTATTGAAACTATCCTAAGTTACCAGGACAACATGAATGAACAAGAGGTGTTTCTGCCAAACGCCAGGATTATTTGCATTGAAAGCGACATCTGATTTAAATGAGATGCACGTTTATCTTGGAGTTGGGTATCACAATGTGAATCCAAGTATCAAAAGATGGCGCTAGATATTTTTAATGTTTTTTTTTTCTTGTTGGTAGAAAACAGGCACTGTCAGATAGAGTAGGTATTACCAAAAGTAGCAATTAGGCCCAGGTTTCAACAACGACTTAATTATGGACTAGCGAACACGGCAGAATAATGCAGTTGCTTATTGCACGTAAATCAGCAAGGAAAGAAACCCGGTACAGTACATTCAATTACAAAATACTTAGGTATAATCAATCATCTAATTTAGAAAATACCTGAATACTAGAATCTCAAATACTAAGGCTGTGATTAGTTTTGTAGTTATCATGTCATTTATTTTCTGTAGTTCTTATAAAAGATTTTAGACATCAAGTATTTTAAAATTTGATTCAATTTGGCTAATGACTGTGCCTACTTTCTATGCAACTGCAGATTCCGTTGATTTGTCTTCAGAGAAACTGAAATAAAAACAATGAAGGTACCTACCTAGCTAGAAACTTGTATGTAGGTACTTACGTAGAACTTAATAAGTAAACGCCTGAAGCTTGAGAAACAACCTGTCGATGTCGTAGGAAGATAGATTGACACCGTGACATATCGGTGTTAAAAGCTTTATTCACATAGCAAGCAGGTATAGGTACTTACTTTGTCTAGAATCCGACCCCAACCCAGTTAGGATAAGGTGAGGCAAAGGATGACCTTTTCTAACCAAAACAAAGGGTAAACTTTGGGGTTCCGCACCTCAAAACTTCAAACCTGGATGTCTAATCTTATTTTGGATAGGACCTTCGTCCTGCGTGTCTGCGTAGTGATATTAGTTTTGAAGTTAGTAGCTCTTAAGAGATGGCCAAAACGTATAATGATTCAAGCAAGGCAATAGACAGGCACGTTTCAGTATCTGACTATATACAATACGAACTAGATCTACTATTCATGGCACCTACTAAAGTTGTAGTTGATTAGGGAAATTCTTAAGGTGCATTCTTAAAGTGCAGGCATACTTACCAGCTTTGCTACTCTATGAATTTCATCGCTAACTTATAGACAGAGTACCTACGGAACCTCGAATCGAGTTCGAAATGCTCTTAGCCAATTTATATCAAAGGGATTACTCCCACACATCGACAGCTCATTGACATAGACATTGTCTCCTATGGTCATTAGAAAACCACCATTTCATTTCAATAGACAGCTACTTACATTGTACCTAGGTACTACTTACCAAGACCTAGGTACATTTTATATAGGTAGGTACATAATTGTTAGGGAGAATTCTTGGGCTGTAGAAATGACTGAGGCTATTTCCGAAATATAGGTACTGGTTTATTCCAACGGATGATTTGTAACAAATTATATAATTAAACGGCGCGCGACGCGTACAATTTTCACAGCTGATCGGTAAGGTGTGTGAGCGGCCCGCGATCCTCGTACGTGGCTGCCCCCCGCGCCGCGCTGTCCCCCCTCCGATGCCATCGCCGGTGGCGCCTCCATCGACGTCGTTCCTATGTTCTAGAGGTTTCCGAACATAATTATATAAAATCATAAAATGTGAATATATCTTTTAAATCAGTACTTCAGTTCATTGAAATAAAGTAAAAAACTGCCAATTAGCAGTAATTGGATACCTACTTATGGAATATTTTCAAGTGGTCTGGCGCTCGAAAAGAGTATTATACTCCTGTTCAGAATATTATTCTATCAGAGAACGAACTATAAGTAGAGGGCCTGACATACTAATTGGAATCATTCCGTTTGTAAGACTGCCTGAGTGCCTTAAGTGCCTTTCACTCATATTTTTTTACTTAAGAATCTTTTGTTGATGTTTGTAGGCGTAGCTATTTTTAAAATATTGTTGTTATTGTTAATGTCTCAAGTCCCAATTACGTATACCTAGGTACCCCTTATCAAAATTCAAAAGCGCTTTTCTTCTTTTGGATTGCTTCACTCTCAATGTTATCTCTAAAATAATATTTTGGAAGCCATAACATATAAAATAGGTCATCAAGGCCCCGACCCTTGCTTAGCCAGCCCTCGTAGCTGAGCATTACCTACAGTTAAAACGCCCCTAAAATTATGATTCAGAGTATCCCTTTGCTGTTAGTCAGCGACGCCTTGAGCCGAGGCTCGTACTCCACAGTTAGTTTGTAAACTTTTTGACCCTGGCTGGAGGCCTTAAATTCTAGGCATCCACTGGGATTTGTCCGGTTGAGCCGTCAAAAGCTTCCTATGCTGAACTGCGAGACGCCATTCAAAAAAAAAAGGTCATCAAAATAAGTATAAACCAACATTAAGGCGGCCAACCGTCCCGCATTCTGCGGGACCGTCCCGCAATGCTTGACGAAATCCCGTTTTGAAATTATTTGTAAAATAGTCCCGCAAAACGTTGTATGCGTCCCGCATGTCCCGCATCCCTATTTTTCTACCACGCTTCTACACAACACCCACCAGGGCCCCGATTCTCCTAAGTTAATAATGTCAAAATCGAATAGAAAACGAATCGCAATATGATCGTAATAGCAGTTTTAACCATATCGGGCATTCTGCTACTAATAAAAGACCAATCGTATTCGATTGACATTTGATTGGTGTGCGATTGGTCTGCTATTTTGATGATTTTGGTCTATACGGTAGTTTGCTGTACAATCATTTTGCAATCGTAAATCATTTGCAAACAAAATGATTCATTATTGAATGACAGAAAAGGATAAAAACGTTTATTTCAAAGAAAAAATAGCGGAATGCCACATACGCTTCAATCGTAATCGAGTCGGGATTGGGTCTCAGTCGAATCGAGTCGAACGTCGAATGGCGCTTAAGTAAAATTAGGAGAATCGGGCCCCTGCGCGCACACTCAACAGTGCAGGAACACAGATTACCTATAATATAATCTCGTTCTCTTTATTTCTACTGAACTCGTGAGGCCTAATGATTTTAAAAATAAGACACTAGTGCACGCTGTGACACGATATTGATAGGTTAAATTATAGCTTCTTGCTTACGGTTTTTATTTTATCAGTTCCGTCCGATCATTTTTCAATGCCCCTTTCACGAAAGGTTAAGTCCCGCATTCAGTTTTCGGAAAGTTGGCCGCCTTAACCAACATTTCACAAAGAAATCGATTTTTTTTGGTTAGTGAATATATTTTTTTGCACGTGATTATACCTACCTACCAAAATGGTTTTGAGATACCTATGCCGATTCTAAGTATTCGTTTAGGTTCCTACTTATTCACAATCTCCTCAACGGAGAGGTACTTGCAAGTGCCTAGGTACCTATTTTATTTATGAACCTACAGGGTATCTAGTTTAAGTCTGCGTAGTTTGAACTCCCAGTGCGCAAGTCGCAATATATTCGATTACTTGCAGTCTCAGATACCAGGAGCGCAGACTTACTTAGGAGCTTGGTAGAAGTGGCCTAACACGAGACCTAGACACACGTCGCCAGCGTCCTTAACATTTTCGATAAAGTCCAGATAACGAAGTGAACTTTATAATGTGTAAGTTTAAAGTTCTATATTTTTTAAATACATTTGGTAGTTATTAGGTGTAACAAATATAATATTTAATAACCAATTAAGTGTAGAGTATTGCTAAAAACGGGAAAGAAACCATTTTATAAGATTTGGCTCCATTGTATTCGGGAATCGCGCCAAATCCAAGTGCGCTGATTGGCCGAAAGTTAACACCGCGTAACTTTACTAACTAAGCAGTCAGAGTTTATTTGTGTAAAAAAATATCTTCTGAGGATAAAAAGATAAATTATGGAGGTCGAGTAACGGCGCAATTTATTTTATAAAGTTAATATAATAGTTTTGTACAAAACTGTACTGTTTTTCTTAATGTCAAAGTTTAGATTACCGCATAGAATGAAACGTATACGGCATGGATTGACAAGCTGTTGCCCAATAACAAACAGCTTCCAATAAGTTTTGTCCAATCAGATGAAAGAGATTTGTCCACATGTGACAAATGAAATGATGAGATCTCAACAAAGTTTCTTGTGTGATATGATTTTTTTTTATAGTCTGGTGGCGTTTACGTATCTGCAGTGCTTTGCGTTTCATAGTTTCATCTTCTAATTCTTACGTTTATTCGTTTCAAAATTGCAATAACACTATCTAAAACTATTGTTTGATTAATAAAATATAATATAAATTATTTGTGACAAACAAGAGCACAGTGTTTATTTGTAAAAATGTTACTTTACGATCGCATATACTTTTTAACGCTGCGTAAATGATCGAAATAACATGAAATTGTTGCTTTAGCTGTAATAAATGATAAGAAAATGGCATCTTCTAACGCGGAGTTACAAGAAAGGAGCAAACTGTACTATAAGTTTACGAAGGTACTGACCCTGAAGGTTGCACAAATAGTGGTTCAGAGCAGGCAAGGGAAAAAAATAACCCACGAATGTAATGCCAAGTTTCCGGACAACGGAGTGGAGTCTTCGCCGCAATGGGTAAGCTTTGTTTTGGTACAAAACGTCGTAAAAACGCACGTCCTTAGTTATTCTCGTATGACCTGCGTGCATATGCATGGCACATGGTAATGTAATTGCAATAACATGTTAAAAATATGTGTGTGCTCATACTAGTTGAGTTTTATTGTTTGTCTGTCAATTGTGTTTATTGCTTTGGTGTTACTGCTATGCTACTTGTAGTCAAGTGGGGACAATATTCTCAAACATGTTTGATTATCACTGAACAAAATCAAATAATGTAAATATAAGTTTTGTTATAAAAAGTTACCACATCTATACTAATATAATGAAGAGATTTTTTGTTTGTTTGTACCGGCTCTGCAACTACTGAACGAATTTGATAAAAAAATCACTGTTGAAACTACGGTACACTAGTCTTACATATTAAAAGTATTTTATTATCACTGACCACAATCAAAGAATGTTATAAGTTTTGTAATAAAAACTTAGCACATACTGATATACAGTTTTTTGACCCCAGTATTATAAAACAAGAAGATAATCCTTCACTTGATATCAATGATAGCCTATTTTTATTTATTTACTTAGTTGGTATATACAATATACTTACATATTGTTTGCTTAGATTGTGAAGATGATTTATCTAGCTAGAAGTATATGTTGCTACTTTGTTTTGTTCAATAGATAGGAATAACGTAGGGCATATCAATTCATTATGTTTTCTAATAAGTTGCGGTAGGCTTGTTATTTAAGTTGCTGAGTGCTATTTTACATTTGAATTTGTGCTTTGCCTGCTATTTAGCGACTTTTATTTACAATTTTGTTTTTAGTGTTATAATAGCTTAATCTGACTTTTTCTATTTTTGTCTTATTTTATTTGCAAAATGATGTATGGCGTGTAAATAAGTTGCTAACCTTTGCTATTTATAAAATGCAAGTTTTTTTTACATATTTTTCTACTATTTTTTTGCGAAAATTTTTGTCTATATATGAATCGCCTTATGTGTACCAGGACCTTTTAGAGTAACATAGCACTTAACATATATCACCAAGATTTACAAGCCATTCAACAGTTCTTATTATTTTTGTAACTGTAAAAGTCATAAATAAAATCAAATTGGACTGAGATGTGTAAGCCTTAGGAAAATCGCAGTATATTTTTTGTATATGCATGTGTACTGATAAAGAAATCACAAAACTTAAATAAGGTACAGCAAATGTATAGAATTCCCAATTAAGATGCTTGTAGAGACACCAGCAGGTCAACCTACCCAAATCTGTCAAATATTGCCAATCAAACATTAACCTTCCACTATTGTGATAAGGTTAAAAATCTATTAAAGAAATTTGATAGATTGAGGTAGGCTGATGTGCTGTTGTCTGTACATAAATAATGAACAAGTAAGAGCTCGCAAAAGCATTAGCGAATTTCATTTAACTGGCTCTTGCATGTCATAAAAATGTTTAAATATTTTAAACTGCAGAAACTCGTTGTCAACGTTAAATTATTTACTCCCAATAGTGCATAGCCCAGAAGTGTCAACTTGTCAACCCGTTTTAAAATGTTATTTCCATTTTAAAATCAGCACTTTATGAGTATTTTCATAAAGTAGGGCACAGCTTCAGGGAATTTATCTGTCTTTCAAAGGTCACTGAAAATGGGTGCCGCTGAAAATAGTTACACAAATATGGAACATTTTGAAGCTCACAATTAAATATGAACGTTCCTAATATTTGCTGGAAAACAGTGAATGTATGCAGAATTTAGTAACTCTAAAAGTCTGAATACAGTAGGCAAATAGTTGCAGGAGAGTATTCGGTCTGCGAAAGGTTGTTAATAGTTGGAACAGTTGAAAACTTTGTTCGCTTGTTAAGCTTTAACAGCTTAACCGCTTTGAAATCTGAGCTTAACTATTAAATGCGGGTTTAGCGAATTTATAGCTTGTGTTTTGTCATAAATGGTAGTGTAATGGGGAGGGGGGGGGGACTGTCATTGGGGTAGACTTATGTTCAGCAGTGAAGGCAATATGCGAATAAAATCAAGCATTTGTGGGAATCATACGCAGTTTACCATGATGGCATGTGTCTCTGTTTCGTCTGATCTTTGAAATGGCTACTAACTGTCAACTGATTGAATCTCGTTTGATGGAACATTTAACAGTATAAAGCTGGATAAAAAGAATTAGGCTTTATTTGCGTATAATTATAATGCTGGGCGCCAAAATGAAGAAGCCGCATTGCGTGTTATTCTTTTTAATATTTTTTTATTTATAAAAATCTTATTTTGCCACTTAGCAATTTTTTATACTGCCTTGCATACTAAGCGAAGTAGTCTTTATTTTATGCCATGTGGATTTATTACTCATTGTGTGCGAGCATTGATTAGTATTTGCTTATTGCATCATAAATTATACATCATTGACTAGCTCCAAAGTTTACGCTGTGCTATATTTGTTTATGATTTACTAGCTTCCGCTCGCGGCTTCGCCCGTGTAGAATTCGGTTATATCGCGTTCCCCAGACAATTCTTCAAAAATCCGTGATGAAAACTATCCCATGCTCTTTCTCAGCTCTATCTCTGTAACAAATTTTATTAATCAGTGGTTTAACACTACAAGCAACGTGAAAGCGTAACAGACGGATAGACAGAGTTACTTTCGCATTTATAATATTAGTAGGTATTTTGAAGGGGCAATTCTTAGGATACAACTAAACCTAAAACCATGTACCTAATATTCAAATCATTGGACCATTTCTATAATGAAATACATAGATATCCATACGCCCCTCCATTTTTCGGCTTAGAAGCTATTCCAAAGCATTTGAGGGATTAAACTTATAGACCCGTCAACTTCATCAGCCGACATCAATCAGACATTAGACCTTTTGGGTCCAAAAGGGCCACAGTTGCCCTCCAACATAACATTCAATCTACTTCTTCCAGTTCAATCTATCAATCCCCGACGAGCCAGGCGTGACGGAAGACACGAAGCGAGTCCTCAACGGCGAAGTGGTGGACGCACTTACCAAAGTCCTTTGCATCGAGATCTCTTTACACACCGTCGATGGAGACGATATGGTGCTGGAACTATGGACGGTCAAGCTGTCTCCTGGCAGCGAGGTCTGCTCACCTTCCACCGTGTATTACCGCATGAGTGTCATGCTGAAGTCTACCCTGACTATATCGAGGATAACCCCGGCGTATAAGCTCTCGAGGTCACAGCATAATGAGTCCTATAAGATTTCCCATAAGATCTATGGCGGGGAACCTGATTATGATATTTTAGGTGAGTTTTTAATTGATATTTTAAAAAGGAGATTTTCAATTCGGATGTTTGTATTTTTATCTATGTTTGATGGCCCATGTCCCGGTGGTTTGCCAACCGATTTACACAATTCTTTTATTGTTGGAAATTACATGTACCTTCACAAATAGTCCCATTGTTATCAGGTCTAGAATCTGATGATCGGAAGATGTCCTAAGAAATCGAGGGTAAATTGTAGGCAAGCTTTAGGTAGAAAAACTCTCAGGTGTATAAAATTATAAAACGTGACGAGGAAACACTGAAAAGTTTACAATAAAAAGTTTTACAAAAAGAACCTGACTTCTAGACCTGCGCACCTAAAATTTTTTTTTCTTTCTAGTGCTTTTAAAAACAATAAAAAGTTTCTTTATTGTACTAATTGTTTTCACTTCATGTTGAAAACTGTTACTTGAATTTTTGAGGCTTGCTTCTTTGTCGTAACAGGAAAACTTTGAGCTTTTGTTTCAGAACTCTTTCTTGAAATGAATCCGTATAAAATAACGTCATGAAAATTCAAATATCTAGATTTTAGGTCTTTAATGTACTAATTATTACTTACTAATCTATTATGTTCATTATTACTAGGCAATAAACAGCAGTTTAATATGCTAATAGAAATACCTAAGAATCTATGATATCCTGTACGTTTATGGAAATAATTAACATGCCACGTTTTGCTGACAAAGATACTGTTAATTAGCATATGCGTCTGTTACATATAGTCGAGACTGGCTTACGTAATATGTTATTCATAACATGTAGGCCTAACAAACTTCTATAGGCCGAATAAACTTAAAGGTGGGTTTAGATAGAGACTATTTTCATCCGTCTTAAGGATGGCACTTATAAAAGGTCGCGTACAATGGTTTCCCGTTGTAAGTATCTACAATAAGGATAATCGGGACTGGTGTATGTAGGTAGGTCTATGAGAATATTAAATTATTTATTTAATTTAATATGGGTCCAGGACATGGAAGCCCTTATCAGTATACGCGAACGTAGCAAAATAGCTTTGGTTTCCGCAAAACCTGAAATTTTCAGTAACTACGTAGCTTTGGTCAAAAACTTAGGCATTGTAGACTTCAAAAATGATACAAAATCCAGTCAAAAACTTAGGCATTAAAAACAATTACATGACATTAGGGTGCCTTTTAAATGCGCTTTCTATTCTTTTTTAAGACTTAAATGTCAAGGAATCAATTAAACTAAATTGGATCTCCACAACAAAGTCTTCGATTTAATTCGAAAGTTTCGTAACAAAACAGTATCGATTATTGGGGCTTTAAATATTACTGAGAAAAGGCTGGAAGGAAGGAACTTTACTGCAGTCGTACATATTTTATTAGCTTTCGTTTAAAGTTAGCTTTAACACATTGGACAGTTACTTAGGAGTTACTCCTTTGTCTATCAAGTTACTACTCGATAGCTTTAACTTTTGTTCCAATACGGCACAAAAGTTTCTCGAGTGACAGACTCGAGTGTTCAATATTAACGGTCATATAGAAATTGTAACCATCGAAAACAAATAATAAATCAATTTGAAAAAAATGGTCATAAGTCCTTATGCTTAATTTGGTATGTTAAGTTGGATGTAAATAATAGCAGTTCTCCTTGGGATAAAATATAGCCTATGCCCTTAATACCTACATATATTTCTTAGGACATCTGGGACCTTTCTCACAGATGTTTAGCAGTTTAGCCTTTTCCCAAATATGTTCGGGTCGGCTTCCAGTATACCCCAAATTTTTCAATTTTAATAAGAATCATTCCTCTCTTATGTGCGTGGCGATAATAAATTAAAAACTTTATTACCAATTTCAGGCGAAAAACGCAAGACGGTGAAAGTGAGCGAGCTACACACGCCGATAGGAACGTTAATGATAGAGGTGGTGTACCGGACGAAGATGACGTTCATGCCGGAGACTAGACAGAAGATTGAGTACGAAGCCTCACCAGCCACTACCGGGATCATGGTGAAGAGTGACCATTTTTACACTGAGAGTCCCAAGTAAGTTGAGTGTTTACTTGAATGTACCATCAACCAGGGCATGTAAGACCCACTGAACTGTCAAAGCACATATTTCAACCTTAGTGTATTTGATTGTTTTTAGTTGATAGTACATCAAGATTGAAGAACAAGATGAGAACGAATGATGAATTGAAAATTTATAAGCCTAATTTGAATGATATTTTTTGAGTTTGAGTGATTAGTGTAGGTCTAGAAATAATTCAAGATATATTCCAAACGCGTCCCGTGGGGACTACTGAACGCAACCGGATAAAAACTATCAGCCTTCCTAGGTGCATAGCTGTTAACACTGAAGTAATTTTTCGAATCGTACCAATAGTTCCAACAAAGTCTTCAACTTTATAATATATTGACATAGATATGATTGCATCGCTTTTTAATTTTCTTTATACCTAGTAACCTTAAATAATTTCCTTTCAGAAAAAACCGCAACGAGAAGAAAGAGTTAGACCTCTCGAAGCCGTTGACTGCTGGCGCGTTTGTCGACCAGAAGAAGATCCAGGAGTTACACAAGACCCTCAGTGAGCAACTGCCTCCGGAGCCGCCCATGGCCTGGCTGCTTGCTGAGAAGGAGAAGATGGAAAATGTAAGATCATCACATCAGCTTTTACTGTTCTTTCACTACTATTCCTCTGTAGGTACTGTTTTCATACAGAAAAGGAGTGAGAATTAATCACTACAAGCGATTTTAGACTTAATCAAGGTTTTTTCAAGATGTTTTTCTTCACCTTTTATTAGGGTTCCGTACCCAAAGGGTAAAACGGGACCCTATTATTTTCGCTCCTCTGTCCGTCCGTCCGTCAGTCACCAGGCTGTATCTCATGAACCCTTATAGTTAGAAAGCTGAAATATACAGTTGATATATTTCTGTTGCCGCTATAACAACAAATACTGAAAACTAGAATAAAATAAATATTTTGGAGGCTCCCATACAACAAACGTGATTTTAAATAATGGTACGGAAGCCTTAGTGCGCGAGTCCGACTCGCACTTGGCCGGTGTTTTAGCTATTCTTGTCAAAGATACCTACTGTCGGACAGAAACCCTTAGGTATGCAAGAACGCAATACGCGACTGTTGACTTCCGGCTCTGACGGCTCACTGACATTATAGATATTGGTTGACGGTATGTAAGTAATTGTAAAATATGTCATTTTTTTCTTTTAAAGTAAACCTCTAAAGTAAGCCTCGAGGTCAGTCTTTTATTTGTGTTCACATATCTTTAGTTTGAAAGTCCATATAACCGGCTGTGTATCATTGTCTATACTAATATTATAAAGAGGAAAACTTTGTTTGTTTGGTTGTAATGAATAGGCTCAAAAACTACTGGACCGTTTTAAAAATTCTTTCAATATTCGAAAGCTACATTATCCACGAGTAACATAGGCTATATTTTATCCCGGTACGGGCAGTAGTTACCACGGGACGCGGGTGAAACCGCGGGAAAACGGCTAGTATCATATAAAAGTCTGTTTAACGTTGACACAATTGACCAAAGTGATATACATTCCTCATTTTGATTGATTTCTAACATGTGTTATTACTATTACTTCAAACATTTAACTCAAAATTCCCACATAATTTCAGAAAATGAAAGCGCTAACGATATCAGACCACGAGAACGCGAACAAACCCAGCTGCAGTACTAGTGTGCCGACTTCCTCCGCTCATGCCGTCAGCCGCGCCATCGAAGTGCCCAAGCCTAAGAACGGAGACAGATACTCTGGGCTTATGGTAATTATCTATTAAATTATATTGATTTCTGATACTTATTATATTTATTTCATTAAGGGCTGATTTTTCAATAATCAGTTAACTTCTATCTGAGGAATAAATATGGCGGTTTGACATATTTTCCATACAAAAGCTGTCAAAACGTTAAAAATATTCCTCAGATAGGAGTTATCTGGCGATTGAAAAATCAGCCCTTAATCTTACAAGCTAACAGATGACACATCCAAAACGCTTATAAGACTAAACATCGGCAGGTATTACACAACCTCGTCATTATGTAGGTAATAGTAGAATTATTAGGTTTTACAATTTACATTACATTATTACACACATTACATTGTTAGGAATGGTCATGGTAATACTAATTAACATAAACAATAATAATAAAAAAAATAATTAAAGCAATACGCAACTATCAATTATAATAATTAATTATGAAATAAATTTATGGAAACTTGACGGCTAGCAGTTATTTAGAATTGTTTTAAATTCTTTATACAAATGTCCTAATCTATCGGCAAATAAGTCAAATTCATGGTGCTGTGCAATAATATGTCCCCAATAATGCGGAGTGCGCGGTTGGTGGGCGCTTGCCGAGCGCGCTCGGTGCGTGCGCGGGGGGGCTCCAGCAGTCGCGGGCGGCGCCGCGGCGCTACCTGTCCCTGCGAGTTTGCTGACACGTTCCCAGGGACCAAGATACGGACACGCGAGAGTATTTGTGGACTATCGATCTTGTTGTGAATCAGAACTCTGCCTCACTAGGACGCCATGGCGACGTCGCCAGCGGCACAGGTCTGGCTACTTCTGGCATCCAAATGTCGCCAAGTCGAGTGGCCATGGCGTCTCGACAGTCAATTGTTTACGTCGGCGCTGAAGAAATTGCACGCTGACTGGCGACCACATTGGCGACTGTGTGAGGGAGGTGCGCTTTACCGTGTACATTATAGTGGCAACTGTGGCCACGTCGCCAAGCTGCCACGATAGCCAGAAGCCACATAGGGAACTGTAGCTCGTGGCCACGCCTCCAATTTGGCGACGTTGCCAAACCGTCGCCAAGGGAGTTAGGTTCCGTACATTTCAATACTAACTGCTTGGATACGTAGCCGGCGACGTCGCCAATGGCGTCCTAATGAAGCAGGGCTCTTATGGACAGATATTGCATGACCTGAGACATTGCCATTGCATCATTAATTGTTATTATACACATAAACCTTCTTGAAAAACCGCATCAAAATCTGTTGCGTAGTTTCGAAGACACACGGAAGAACAAGAGGTTTTTAGCACAGACTGCCTTGTTGGTTTACTACGGCCATTCTCTATATTGTATCTATCTTTTGATTTGATAACTAGAGGATTTTAGACGTTAAGCCTCATACAAGTAACATTAAATGTGTATCTCTGGTAAGGGAAACAACAGATACATAAAATTAGGGAACGGCTATTAGTTGATTTGATAACTTCTCTCAAACGTTAGGTATGACCGAACTCACTCATCCATATATCTACAAAGTAATTTCCAAGTAAAACATTACGCATTGATAAGACGCATAGTTGGAATTTCTGGCGCGCCCATTCATACTTGTAAGTAAATAGCTGTGACGATGTTATAATTACAACTACCAATTTTTTTGTATGTTGTTATGTAATTCTCAAATAAATACACATTTCTAACTAGTTATTACAGCCTTTAATCTACAAACCATTTCACATTTGTCGTCCATTTTAAACACTTGGGATGATTGGTGTGGTATAAACTACAAAAAGACTTACCCTTTCTTATCATTACGTGATTTATACCGGGATAAAATACAGCCTACTAGCTTCCGCCCGCGGCTTTGCCCGCGTAGAGTTCGGTTATATCGCGTTTCGAAGAGATGTCCGGGATAAAAACTATCCTTTGTTCTGTCTCAAGGTCAACTCTATCTCTGTACCAAATTTTATTAAAATCAGTTCAGTGGTTTAGACGTGAAAGCGTAACAGACAGACAGACACGAGTTACTTTCGCATTTATAATGTTGTAATGTAATGTAGGGATGTTACTCGGAAAGTGTGTAGCTTTCCAACTGTGAAAGAATTTTTCAAATCGGTTCAGTAGTTTCGGAGTATTCACGGTACGAACAAACAAAATAATATTTTCTCTCTATTATATTGATAGTATATATTACTTTACTTCTTCGTAAATATAAATCATAAATACTTACAAGATGCCACACATGACATGCCTCACTTTTAACATAAAAATTCACAAATTCCAGGAGTTTCCCTTCGCCGATGGCAGCCCAATAGCAGAGCTAGCGAATTTCTACCAAGAATGCTTGCAAGCCCGATCCATAAGCGACGAATGGACGGACATTGTGATCGAAGCTTCTGGAACCGACTCCGAATCTTTGTCCAAACAACTGAAGATGTTCGAAGACGCTGTCCCCGAGTTCGATAACATGGTAGCATCCATGTTCAGTAACTCGGAAGGATCAGACCGCTCTTAAATGGCCCGTAAGACTGTTGAATGATATTAGAGTAAGGAGCAGTGCGAATGGTATATATGTATATGAATATACAGATTTTTTAATGTGTTGCGTATTGCTAAATATACAGCTAAGTCTTTTACGGGGTGTCTCAAAAATCAGAACTGGTATAATTTGTTACCAGGTGTTTTGGACACTCTGTATGTTTAAGAAATGTATAGGAGAGAAATATAGTTTTTCATTGCCATTTTATACGGTTTTCCATCACAATAATTAAATATTTTAAATCAAGCGACTTTATTTAATTCGCACTGCATTGATTGATATCGCGTGGTGTTTGAGGGTTTGTAGATAGATTTATATTATCATGTTATTACCATTTTATTGTAAGCGCCATCTTCTTGTCTGACCTGAAACTGAAGTGTAGAGTAGTATTGTTTGTCTATGGTCCGGCGATATTCAACCTTCGCTGATTTAGTCTATGATAAAATATCAACCAGTGATATCAATTTTATAGGCCTTAAATGACTTTGAAAATGGTTTTTTAACAGTTATTTTGAATTAAAAATAAAAAAAATTCCCGCAGTATAACGGGATTTTGTTGATAAATCAAACCACTCATAAACCAGTTGTATTGTAATAGGTTTAATTGTCCCTCCTCAGTCGACAAAAAACACTTATCACGAATGTTCTACAGTAATTGCTAAAGTTCAACACAACACTTTGACCGCTCGTATTCGGATCCGAGATGGATCGGAGATGGATGCCGACCGTGCTAGCCGGGGGTGCGCTCAACTGCCCGAAACTGTTCCGATGGAAGCAGTCCGTGCTAGTGGTCTCTTATAGTCGTCGCGGGGGAAAGTTAAAAACCACATAAAGACAAGCTAATAAATACGAAATATATATTAAAAAAAACGTTTATCACATGGTTTCTTTGTAGTAAAGGTTATAGCACACATGAACAGCACGGCACGGGTCAGCTCCAACCCAGTGCTTGTCATTTCAATTTGGCTCTTTAATCATATCTCATACTAACTTCTATTCTTCTGCCAGCGGTTTCACCCGTATCCTGTGGGAATCTCTTCACAAAATGGGCTATGCAACACTGAAATAATTTTTCAAATCAGACCAGTAATCCATGACGTTTGATTGACTAGGTAGAGCTACTTTTAATAATGTAAAACTGTATGTATGCATAAAATTTTACTCGTGGGATGAGTTGGTAAAAGTTGACCGATTGGAAATTAGCCACTTTACGAATTTCGTCCTTTCAGGAATTAGGCATTTTACTACTTAGTCCTTTTGAGAATTAGCCATTTCGCGAATTAGTCCTGTTGAGAATTAGTTCATTCGCGAATTGATGTTTTTGCGACTGTGTGCCATTTTGCTAATTAGGTATTATACGACTAAATGGTCCCTGAAATTAACGTGTTCAAACAAACTTCAGCTCATTACCTAACAACAGCTATGCCGTGCCTTGCCGTTCAAGTGTGCCATTACCTTTAATTTATTGTACAGTTTCAACGGCCAACACTATATAGTGCAAATTAGTGTAACTCACTTCACAATGCTCATACTTCGACTGATGCTTCTAGGCTAGTTTTGTATCATAGATATATATTTATACATACAAAAAACGCAAATTCTAACGAATATATTGCTTAGTGCAAGCTTCTAAATATAATCTTTTAATATACAGTACGTTTGTATCTTTTCGCGTCTGAAGTTAGCGTTTGATCGGCGAAGTGACTTTTCGGAATAAATTGTCTACTGCGTCAGCTTTAATCTGAATTCACTGGTAACAGAAACGTCCGTTTTTTTTTAAACTAGGCAAACTATAAAATTTATGTATGTAGGACCCCTGTCCACCTGACGTGGTTGGTTAACGCTGGCTCGCTCACGGCGCATGCCCGAGACAGCGTGTATCTACTTAGGTATAGATACAAACACTACAGTCACAATATGATCCATTATTGAAGCACAGAAAAGGATAAAAACGCTTATTTAAACCAAAAAATAACAGAACGCCACATACGCTTCAATCGTAATTGAGTCGTTATTGAATCTAAGTCGAATAGCAATCGTATGTCGCTTAAATAAAATTAGCATAATTGAGCTCCTGTTCGCTTTGAAACTTCTTTGTGAAAATTCATAATAAGCAGTTGTTTTATGAAAACTGACTGTTTCTGTTGTCGGTACAACTCGGACTTAGACGCATCAAGATATAATAACGTAGTGTAATAAACTGCGGATTGCTATAACCGATCCATCCATCGTCTCGCAATTGAGAGATTGAATTTTGACATTGGTTTCATACAAATTATATCAAACTAACTTCGGCTCGCGGATTCGCCCGCATAGAATTCGGTTATATCGCGTTTCCAAGAGAATTCCTCAAAAGTCCGGGATAAAAACTATCCTATGTTCTTTCTCAAGGTCAACTCTATATCTGTACCAAACTTTATTAAAATCAATTCAATGGTTTACACGTGAAAGCGTAACAGACAGACAGACAGAGTTACTTTCGCATTTATAATATTAGTAGGGATTTCAATCTCTAATTGAAAAACTGAAATATAGATGGTTATTGCAATCCACAGTTTAAAGACAAAAGTATCAAACGCGTACGATATAATGTAACGTATGTTCAAACCGCTTTAAAGTTTTAAATAATCGTTGATTAGATAAATCTTTTTACTGGTGTTTGAATCGATTTAGTAAAAATCGTATGACATTTTATCGATGTTCGTGGATATAATATAGAATGTTAGGACTTGGATAACGTAAGACTCATTACAAGACTTGGTTGGAAAAGCGACTGACATGAATTTACTTTATGATAGTCGTGAGGGTTGTGCTGAGCGCGATTTTATCGATAAACTTTATCGATATGTTAAACACAACACTACTGAATTATAAACTTGAGTTCATGTTTTATCTACACGAATTAGAGAAGAGACAGATATTATCGATATATCGAATTGAGAACCTTCTTTTTGGGGAAGTCGGTAACAAATAGATGTTGTACCTACATACGACAATTTAATTCAGAAGTATTGTGATTTACTTCTCGATAAAGTTTTTTGTAATATTTCGCATTCGGATCTAAGAAGGCTTCACTCGATATTTGCACTAATTACGTTTACACATACAATCACTCGTTCAAAGCGTTTGTGTAAAGTTTATGCGCGTTCATGTTACATCAAAAAAATATTATTCGATTTATATACATATGTGAAAAATTCTAATATTGTTTATCGCTTTCGAAAGTAAATATGTAAAAATATAATTATTTCGCTCTTAAGGCTCATCGGTATGTACGATATATATCATTAATCAGTGTAAATATGAAAAATAAGGTTATAATTTATTTTGTAGAGGTCACTGTAGACTAATTATCAATATTATCGATTGTTGCTTATTGAAACTTTTGTAGGGTTTTGTGTCGAGTAGTTTGTAAGAAAGAGTAACTTAAACATGTAGATTTACGTACTCTGTATGCGGTTATAGTGTATTCGATTTATTCTTATAAACTTCTGCCAATACACAAAGTGGAAAAAGGTGGTTCGAAAACTGATTCCTCAAACAATTAGAAGTTTTTACAACTGATATAAAGTCAAAAGTGCTGTCGATACAAACCCGAGAAGTGTCGGTCCGATGTAGAACAATTATTCACATAGATGTTAAAATTGATAAATCTTAACTTTTTTGGACCGCACATTTTCAGATTTGGATCGAACGCAGTGTGAAACCATTTAAAGTATATCTCTGCCTTAAATATCAATTAATATATGCTAGCAATACTTCAGTAACTTTCTGCCTGTTTATTCCACTTTAATAATTCTACTTTATCAGACTTCCATAATGACAGAATAGTTCTAGGTTTCTCTAAGCGCCCATTCAATATAGCACGATAATATTTAGTTATAAATAAAATAATCATAGAACTTTAAATATACATAACTCTATGGCATCAACAGAGGCCTTTTGCAACTGTAAAAATTATAGTGCGGTGTAGTTTCCATTAAATAAAATAGTTCACAATTTAAGTACAGTGCCTTCGAACCAACGACTGAGATTGAACGTCTCAAAAAACGTGATAAGTGCCAACTCTCGTTTTTGATACATTTTTAAACTGTAAGGGATTGTTTCACTCCTTCGAATATATAAAATTCTGCAGGAAATTATAATATTTGCCATAAAAACAAGGGGTGAAACAGACTGTACAAATAGTCTCGCTTACCATACATATGGCTATGTATACTCTATTTGAGTCGGCGTTTAACTAAAGCTAACAATCTTGATAGTTTTTACACAAATATAATTTAAACATATAATAATACAATAAAATAAGCATTAAATTAACTGTTTTTATTTTAAAAACAATCATAAATACAATGATTTTCAGCCGTTTTTTATTTTTTAAAGTTATATCAAGATTGTACCTTTAGATAAGTGCCTACTCCAGAGTATATTTAATGTATAGTGTTACATTGCATTTTATTACATTGGCAAAACAAATGTATATAGTTTCGATTTTAGTTGTAACCAATCGTTTCGCTAGTCAATCGTTTTGGTTAAATTAATGTAGTTTTTTTCATCACATATTTTTTGTATGTAATTCATAAGTTTTATTAAGGCTACGCTTTCTTGTGATGTTCATAGATAAATATAGAGTATCTGGTGAGTGACCAATACTCAGACCACATAAATCAAAATAACTGGAATCGACTGATACTTTTGTGCTCGTGAATAGCCTAATCCCAGACGATTCCAATTACTTATTAAAATTGTATGTTGGTACAGGTAAATTCGTGATACAACCCATGATTACAAACAACTTTCCCAAATAAAAATGTTTTATTGTCATCCTTAATTTTATCACAATAAATAATGTAACAACTGTATCAAACGTTGAACTTCGTGCTTCTTTGTTTTGATATTGTGATTAAACTAATGAGAATAAGAATAAGTTTCTTTGAGATCGTCGTTTGTAATTATGAGTAGAATCACGTGTTCAAGTATTGGTCACGAAATACAAATCACCCTATATTAGTGCATACCACAGTCTTTTGTATAGGATTTAAACCACACAGCAAAAAAAGTAAGTCCTGTCAATATAGCTGGCGGGAAAACAATAATTTTGCTTAAAAGCGTAGCCTTCAATATAAACTAAAACTGCGACGTTGAAGTCCAAATTCTACCAAAGCGGAGTGTAGAAGCTTTTAACCTCTTGTATGTCGCTAATTATAAAACAATAGAAAATCAACTGTATCTCGTGTATATCTGCGCTCTGACATACAACTGGTACAACCAATACATATTTGAATAACGAAATTCTATTGACATACCGTCAGTTGCACAAAGCTCCATTAAAGTTAAATCTTCTTTAAATCTATTGCTGACTCTTTCTTTCTCAACAAGATAAAAAGTGTCAGCAATAGATTTAATGAAGCTTTGTGCAACTGACTGTTAGACTATTGGTTGCCCAAAAACTGGCTTTGGTCCGCTTTGGTGGAGTCTGGTGTGAATTAATACAATTTCAGCAGTAAAAAAATCAACCTAAGTTATTTCCTTTATAATTTTAGACTTTTTAGAAAAAATCAAATCCTGAAATTGCATTTTCAGTTTACGTTTTCAGTAACAAACAGAAATTACAAATCATACAACATAGTGTTGTTATTTATTAACTTTTTAAATTAAGTTATTGCTCACTATAGTTTAATATTCCTTTTAACTTTTTCATTGAAGTAATGGGTTAGCCGCAGTAGGCTAAAGTTTTCATATATTCTAGTAATAGTTTTAATGCGTTTTCAGTTTATAATAGTGTAGTTTTGTGGGAGTTAGTCAACACTGAGTCTAAGTAATCGCCATATAAATAGGTATATTCATTAAGACACACTTATCATTAATACTAAATTCATATCTAAGACCAGAAGAAATGTATCGTCTTACTACAAAAACTTAAACGTCTGTTTTACACTTGTCTAAAAAAATTATGGCTGCAAAATGAACCATATTTTATGTCAACGTCATAATTTGTCATTTTTTTAGACAAATCTTAAACTGACGTTTAAAAGTTTTTGTGGTAAGACGGGTAGTGTTTAAAACTTTAAAACTATTTGCAAGAAATAAACCTCTAAGATAAAACATTACATTTACTTCTGGCCTGGTATGTTAATACATATGTATATCAAATAATAAATAGTCCGTCACGTACTTATTTAAGCAAAACATACTATAAGTATAATAGTATAGACTTCAGATATATAAAATCCTTACCTAACCATTGTATGTATGTTATCTACTAATACCCATTTTCACCGACCACATAAACGCCAGTTTTTTTTTATGATCCCTCCCGCTGTGTGTTAGCAGCGCTGAGGGAGTGTCAGACTCTTACTGACTAAAAACCGTCGTGTCCCGTCATAGGCCTTTTATGTACCAGGGCCGCGGTATCTCTTTCGAACAACCCGCAGCCCCGGCCTTGTAGGGGACCTAACTAAAGGTATTTAAATGAAGTGGACTGTAAATACTTGTTTGCGTGTACACAGTTCTTTTAAGAAAACTGACGCTTACGTTATGGTGAACTTGGGTTCAATTTGTGATAACTTTGCGATTGCATTTAATACTACAGACCATATTTATAACAAACTAAAATATAGAATCCTATCTTTTTGTGACACCAACTTTCTAGGTAAATTGATAAAACCATGTGAATGGAATTTGGGATGGCTAATTTGCTGTTTTTACTTTATATCAAATTTATTAAAAGGCCTCTTACCATAACTAGCATAGACTGGTATAAACCATAGATGTAAAATAAATGGAAGATGCATCACATCTTTTAGACTTTAATATCCAGAGTGAATGAGATGTCTCTAAGAAGTCCTAAATAGAGAATTACTTGTCTTAAATGTACCATTGTCCATACTTAAAACATAACATGTTACAGTTAATCACTATTATGGACGCGCCAATATTAAATTGTTATTATATTATACCTAACTTTGCTTTTATAAATTCCCCAATTTATATGCCACTCTTTTTCGATCAATTACCGATTCTAGTACATCTTCCTTTTAGTTTATATCTATGGAATCACTCATTATGGCCGACAATACATTGACAAACATCGAAATAGCAATAGTTTTATAATTACATGACTTTAAGTTTTAATTTATCCTGGTATAAGATAGTGGGTTCTTATGTAGATTTTCCTAAACTTATAAAGTAGATGTAACGTAATGGCATTATAAATAATGGATATATTTTTCATACGGATGCATCACTATTTATATAAAGTCTGTTTCACAATGCTCGGATTAACAATATATCCCAAATTAATGATAAAATTCGCTTTCATAATCAAAACAACCGAACATTGTGAAAAAGATATAACATTGTATTCTTTGTGTGAAATAACAATTATTTAAAGACATTGTATAAAATCATTTTACAGGAACATTATCATCCCATTTCCAATAATACCTAAGGGAATTAATTTAGATGCATAATACATAAACATAATTTTGGGTGTATATTTTTTCATATTACTTACGTATTGTAAATCGGTATTCAAGGATAGGTCTTGTCATAAGGCCCTTGACCCTAAATAAAATTACATACCTTAAAAAAATTATATCACTGTCAACTTAATACGATTAAGGTTTATTTTGAATTCTAGTTGTCGACTGCAATTGTCGACCGCACATGACGCGACTGCATGAAGTTGGCCGCAGTTGCACTACTGGTTTGTATGTACATAAAACTGTTTTGGGTCGAAGCGGCAACAGCATAATTATGAAGTCGATGTCAGATCTCTGATGTTGACTGATGCTGACTTCATGCAGTCACGGCATATGCAGTCGGCAGTTGCAGTCGACTCTAACAGCCTTACTACAAAAACTTAAACATCTGTTGAACACCTAAACACACAAACAGACCTTTTTTCAACGTCATAATCTTATTTTTTTTTTGTCAAGTGTTCAACAGACGTTTAAAAGTTTTTGTGGTACGACGGTAAGAATTCAAAATAGTATACGTATTTTTGTTGAAGGTTCGATATCTTCCACCAGAAAAGCTGAAATTTTTTTCTACATTAACCATGTGTCGCTACCAGCTACGCGAGTCAGGTAGAAATTGCTGTTATAGTAAGTTCAACTCAGTCGTGCGCGCGGCCCTATGTGTGGGTAACCCTTGTACATATACAGTGACTTTGTGTGCGTGACAAGAGGTACAGTCGGGTACAAATACAGTTATTTAGGGGTTGTATACGGCTGTTTAAAGTACAGTTATTACGTAATTTAGTTTATTTATTTATAATGATTCTGTATCGCTACTTGAAAAATCAAATGATGATTTTTCGGATTCGCTACTTTCACCAATGTTAATTATAAATTCTGACTCCATGTCAAAATGTCTATAGTATTCTTCTTTTTTCTTTTGTACATGTCGACAAGTATTACCCAACATCCCTTCATCAATTTGACTTAAACGTTCATTTATGAGTTTCATTATTTCCGTCTTATTTTGGTCGACATTATGCGAAGCAATATAATTTTTTTAAATTCCCCACACATTTTGTTTCCATTATTATACTAAATTATAGGTCTTTTTACATTCTTAGTCCACACATTTATTTATTGTCCGCGTACCCCGAGCTAGAAAATATGTAAGGAGTATTTAATTCATCTTAGATATTTCACTTCATTTATTTCTTAGATACTGTCAATGTCAATTTGAAAAGCCGTATGAGAAAATAATGATAAACTGTAAAATGTAATAATAAAAAGCTTTGAATGTTGTTTCATTTTTTTGAAACGCTACAATACTCCTTAAAACATTTTCTCCCCGAAGAACTAGACATTTTCGTAAACGACTGTACCCATAACAAAAAGTGATAAGAACACGTCATGCTCGGACGACGTCACTGTCACACGAATGAAAGTTGTATATTTACAAGCCGACGCACACATAGGGCCGCGCGCAAATCTGAGTTGAACTATCTATAATTGCTGCAGATTGCCATAGAAAAAGTATTCAAAACGTACCTTTAAACATGATGTTTAAAATGTATTTAGCGGCATTTATGGCGATATCTATCCTTGTATCGTTCTACAATACTGGCCTTAGAGTAGGTAGGTATTTAATGTAAAAATCTTAAACTCTATGTACCACCTGTAGCGGTTTGTATACCTATTAGATAAGTTGTGTCATTCTCATTATAATTAAATCAGTGTTGCAAACACCATTTCTGTGTTTTGTTGCATAAAACAAGCTTCATTTAATTACGTTTGTAACTAAATGTTCACACATTGTCATTAACGGCTTCTGAAATAAAATACAGATGTTTTACAAAGAAAAACGTTTTATTTCGTTCGTTGTCAAACGAATTTTACAAGCATTACATAATTATTGCTTAATCTCCAACAAGTAAAAGAAATATTAACAAACAAATGACAAAAATGCTCTAATATTATTGCATTTTACTCATCACATAAGTTTGGTATTAAATTATGTTATAGAAGATTGCCTTCTCGTCAAGTATAGAATATTTCGTAGTCCTACAATAAAGTCAATTAGCACGAACGCGATAATTAATATAGAGAAACGGCACTAGAAAAGATGGATGTTGTCCGAAAAATGTTATATCTGGAATATTATTATAATATTCTACGACGTCAGACAGAAGTATAGTATAGAACGTGCCGACCTCAAATGAATTAGTAGTAGAAAAATACGCTTTTATAAATGCACGCTAATTGTGATCAAAGTTCACTACAAGATTATTCTAAGTAGTTCCAAAACATCTATGATACGATGTTCCATCATGAAGTTACAATTTGTATCTTCCGGCTCGTACAGCTACATACAGCTGCCACCTGAAGCTACGATCCTTGGAAGATAGTTAAATTAGCTACCTTAAATCCCATTATACATTAACATTATAGGTCAACCTATAAAAACGTGATGATAAAATAATGTAAATTAGTACTCCTCTTGAAAAACTGACGCATCATAAAGACTGGTCTATTATTCATTACACGGTCTATTCGCTAGCCTGTGACCCAGTTGAAGAGCCGTGGACGAGAGCTTTCGGAACGTTCGGGGGATGTATGCTTCTTATCTTCACGTTCTGTCCAGTTATATTCTGTAAGCAGAAGAAAGTGACAAAACTGTTGAAGGAGTCGTAGAGGTAGTCTTTCCCATCTTTTACACAACACTATTTGGGGATATTTGATAAATGATGGCACTTGATATTTTAGCAAAATTGCTCTAAAATCGGTAAGCATCCATGCAATAGGCATAAGAACTCGTAGTTTATTACCTTTCATTACGACGTTCATCGCCAATTTTACTTTATTATTAACCCTATCAACAAACGTCTACGAACCTGATCATCCAAAGGCGGATTAAAAGTCCTTAACAGCGAAGTATTAGTTTTCTTCGCGAACACGCTACGCCGATGATGAGCGAACACTGCGTCGTGTATCAAGGCGTGCGTTACGCGGTGTCGGTCCGTAGAACGCGATACGCAACGCACGGCGCGTAACGCGTCGAGCGCTATGTTCAGCCGAATGCGCCCGAGGAAGGAATAGAGAGAACATTCTTCTTCGCGTTCCTGGTGGAAAAAGGAGATTGGAGTCATTGGAAGACGCTTTGTAGTGTATATCTCCTATCAGCGATATATTCTACTAGCTTTCGCTCGCGGCTTCGACCGCGTTGAGTTCGGTTATATCGCGTTTCCAAGAGAACTGTTCAAAAGTTCGGGATAAAAATTACCCTACGTTCTTTCTCAAGGTTAACTCTATCTCTGTACCAAATTTTATTAAAACCAGTTCAGTGGTTTAGACGTGAAGAAAGACAGACAGAGTTACTTTCGCATTTATAATATTAGTAGGGATTTACGATGCATAGCTGTGAGTATTAAAAATACTGCGGACTATTGATTTCTGACACTTACGCGAATATTGCCCGTGACCATGGATGCTGTAAAGGATCCGAAACGTCGGGATTAAATAATATTAATATAACCGCGATAAAATCCGTAAAAGTAGTTTTATTTAAATACTGCGGCCGTTAAAAATGTTCCCGTTGGGTTAGATTTACTGTAAATTATTTACCTTTTTCTTATCTCGCGCGAAGACATCTTCTTGCTGTCGTTTTATTTCTTTGGCCCAACCTCTGAAATAATTATTGTCAATACCTATATCAGTTTTTCAGCCTCCTCAACTTTCAATCCCTTCAGATTCAGAATATTTGTAAAAAACTTACCTGCCAACAGCTAAAAAGTCGTCGAGAAGTATGTCATCCTTGGCAAATATTTCGACACTCTGGAGTTTGGTCTCCCGCCAAACTTCGGCTAGTTTCAACGTAAGATAGTGGGAAACGAGGACTAAAATCACCTGGAAGAATAGTACCTATATTATATCTCTCTTAATCATGGTGAAAATACCTGTACCTACCTGACTGTACCTATATGACGTGGCCTTATGATTATGGTATCTTTGGATCCTTACTATTATTTCCAGGCAGTCAAACCAGTTAGTCTGACAATAAGTCTAACAAAACGGTAACAAACATGTTCCCAAGTAACTGGGTTGCGGAGGTTAGACAGGCAGTCGTTCCTTGTAAAACACTTGTACTCAGCTGCATTGGTTAGCCTGGATGCCTACCAAACTATAGCAAAGTACAAATACAAACAGTTAACACACATTCCCTTTGGAAAGTTATCAATTTAACAACAATAAATAGCCTAATTAATAAGTTATAATGTCGTACAAAAAATAGCAAACCTCGTCCTCCATGGCCAATTTGATGTTCTCATATAGATTGTACGCCTCATCGGCCAGAGCAACTCTGTGTTCCAAATCTTCCGACAGCATGTGTAATATTGCAAAAGCCTGTTATCATTATAAAAAACATATACAACATGTAACGTAATTAACGCACACCCTCAGACACCCCAATTAGAATATTATGTTATAATCATAATACATACACTGAATTTTTAATTTAACATGTATATGCATTGTTATTTACTAAAGTAGTTATACCAATTCTTGGAGAACTTTTTGGTCATACTACTACGCACGCAAATATCGCGCCGCGCGCCGTTCGACTCGACACAACATAACAAAACTACGGAAAAAGCCGACAATACACGAAGTCTTATTACTTTGAGTTACGGTCTATTTGAATTTGTTTTGACTGTACAGGGTTAATATGACAATAATTTCCGTAGTTTTAATTATTTTTTGGGAAAAAAAAATACCTATATTAAAAATGATATAAATCGATTCAGTAAACGATTCTGAACAAACTAGTTTCAGGATGTGCGTTAATTAAGTTACATGTTGTATATGTATTTATATTTGAATATAAGATAACAATCTAATGAAGAGAGATTGTGAAAGCTGATTTTTGGAATTGTACTTGTATCAGAATCAAAAACTGCTAATGGGTTATACGGGTACGAAATATACGGAACTGTTTTCTTTCAAAATATGATATAATTCCCACTTTTCTACGTCACCATGTGGCCTCCACAATTACCCTAAAATAATATTGCAAATCAAAAAGCAAAACTCTTCAAAAGCAAACAACCAAAAACTTGTGCTCATAGATAGTCATATCAGTTGGGTTGCCCGGGTAACTAGGTTGAGGAGCACAGATAAGCATAGTCGCTCCACGTAAAACACTGGTACTCGGCTGCCTCCGCTTAGACTGGAAGCCGACCTCTATAAGTAGGAAAAAGCTAGACAGTTGAGATGATCAGGAAACTTACCTTCGGCATACAAGAGCCAGCCATATCGGCGGCTGCAGGACACTCGGGTGTGGAGTGAGAGCGCATCAGTTCGTCGATCTTACCGACGGCGTTTCGAGCCTCCAGCGAGACGATGGGACATTCCAAGTCTTTAACAACATGTTAATACAAACATACGTGTATTTGTAACCTCCTCCCATTTGGGACTTCGGTTTAAAATGGTCAAAATTACTTGGCATAAAACTAGATTTTTCATTTACACGATGTTATGTAAAGTTGTGTCAATCGGCTTATTTCATCATCAGCCTATATATTGTTCCACTATAGGACACAGGCCTCTCATAAAACGTAGGAGTGAGCGACTTTAATCATTACAAATAGTAATGATTAAGGTGGATTGGCGATTTCAGACTTACAGCTCAGGTGCATCTACACGGTGCAATTGGCTTGCGCATATCGAGGCAAATGCGCAAGCTACATGCACCCTTTATTCAGACGGACTGAACCAAAATTCATCATAGGTAAGGAAATATTAAATTCAAAGACCTTGTATGACTCCATACTCGTTCAATTTCACTCCTGAGGACCGACAGCTCTCGCGGAACACTGCGGCTAAAAGGCTCGCTATTGTAGCACCACGCTTCACCACAGTAGGATTCTAGAATGAAAACCGAGTGAAAAAACTTCTAGAAAAGACTGAAAATAAATAGTTTTTCGTTCAGTCTGACGGGTACTTTTAAGTTATTGTAACCACGAATATTATGCAGCAAACGAGAAGACGGGTCACCTAGTGTTGGGCGATTTTCGCCTTCAACGCTTTGGCATTTCAAGTTGGCACCTAAGGATAACCCTGATGTGTCTACTAACAAGAATCAAATTAAAACACCAGTAAGTACTTTAAATCACCTTATAGCTAGGAACAATCATAGATTCTGCTGGACGCAGCGATATCATGGCCAGTTAGGGTGCGTCTACACGGTGCATGTGGCTGGAGCAAGTTAACATGCGCAAGTGACAAGACCGCGCGGTACATGCGCGAGTAGCCACGCACGTTTTTAAAATACATGTAACCTGCGCATGCGCGAGCTACCTGCACCGTGTATATGCAGCCTTAAAGCCAGTAAGTACCTACGTCATCCATCAACTATTAAGAGGCACTTACCGCGTTGGAAGCACCAAGATGCGCTCGCCATGACACAAGCTGACCGACCGCGTCGCCGGCGCGGGTGATGTCGCAGACCAGTGCTAGTGCGATACACTGGACTGGGGGCCGGGTCATCTGAAACGAATATTATGTAGGTACACTAGTAACTAGAATCTAGTTACTACTAACTTATAGAAATAGGAAGAGAAATAATATAAAGAGGATATGGTTGTTTGAGAATCGTAGAGAAAAATGCGAATTGGCAGATGTAATGTATCAATTACTAGAAAAAGAAGATAAATTATTCAGACAGTTTTCCTAAATGTTACAAAATCAAAATCAAAATCAAACTCAAAATCAAAATAAAGCATGAAAAATTTAATTGTAGTGTGGAGTTTTCTTTCCTCAATTTTTGTCTCTATTAAAAATCGCAATGAGGACAGTCTGTCCGTTAGAAATAAGTGATACGTGTATTTGTTCTTCCGTTCAAAATGTTTTCGGGCTTCCTCCCGAGATTGAGCTATTTGGACACAACCGTTGAAATCCAGAGAATCTCAAAGCATTAGAGGCACAGGATAATCGGGGATAATTGTATACATATTAGGTATAACCTACCACTCTATTGCCGTGCTTTTTTCCTAATCATGGTTGAACAGGTAAAAAACATGGAGCTAATAGCTAAGCTAAATTGCGAGATGAATTGTATGACAGGTTTGGAAACACTGATATTTTTGGCACGTAAAAATTTATCTAAAATACTTATATAATCTTCATTATTTAGAAAAAGGTCACTAAAGTAAAAAAAAAACAGATATCGTGTCAAGATATGTTTTTTTTTTACTTTACAAGACAGCCTTTCAGACATTGAGAACCACAGCCGTAGCCAGCAAAAGAAACGGTCGCCACAACGTTTAGCTCAATTGAATAGTCTCAGTAGGAAGTCACGATCCCCCTAGCCAATAGCCAATGTACCACTCTTTCACGATATTAATAGCACTGTCCGTTTGTACTGAACTAGTGGTTTGAGAGCCCGTAGCCGGATTTGCTTCAGTAACATTTCATATTGAAAGAAAAGTAGATATATTTTGTTTAAGCAGGCTTTTGAAATGCTCTAGGTATTCCTTCCATATTATGTAGAATAATCTTATATATAAAAATGAATTGAAGAAGAGCTCGTGGCTAAGTCAAAGCCGCGCGGACCGATCGATCATAAGGTTAAGCAACGCTTGGCGCGGTCGGTCCGTGGATGGGTGACCATCTTGTCATAATGAGTTCTTCCGTGTTTCGGATGGCACGATAAACTGTAGGTCCCGGCTGCCATTTAAACATATTTGGTAGTCGTTACGGGTAGTCAGAAGCCAGAAAGTCTGACAACCAGTCTTACCAAGGGGTATTGGGTTGCCCAGGTAACTGGGTTGAGGAGGTCAGATAGGCAGTCGCTCCTTGTAAAACCCTGGTACTCAGCTGCATCCGGTTAGACTGGAAGCCGACCCCAACGTAGTTGGGAAAAGGCTAGGCAGATGATGATAAAAATGAATTGCTGTTCGTTAGTCCGACTAAAACTCGACATTGACTGGACCGATTTAGCTTATTTTGGTTTTAAAATGTTTGTAAAGGTGCAGGGAAGGTTTAAACGATACGAAGTACGAAGATCAGCTAGTTGAATATAAAAAAGTTATTATGTAATTAAAGCGGGCGTTTTATGGTCTAATTCGTTACATATTAGTGTATCAACAGAAATGAATAACTTGCAAAGTTTCGTATTTACTAATGCTAATAATCGTAGAGGAGTTCCCTCATGAGAAGACACTCCAGGCTGCAACGTCAGGTTAGTTCTATATTAATGTACCTACTCGTACTCCTGAATTGCTGAGCAAATAATTGGTGGTGGTTGATACATAAAGTCGGTTAAATATGGTTTCGTTTCTATATCTTTCAAAGCCATCATCATCATCATTTAACGTAATCAGTCGTTTATATCTACTATAATAATATCATGTAATCATAATCGTAGCCTTTTCGGCTACCCAGAAGCATCTGAGCCACTATAAGAATAACGATGCACGAAAACCAGCTTAAAACTAACCTAACTCAAACGGTCTCGAGCTCTCAGCCTAACCTAGCCACAAGTAGCCCTCGTCCAGACTCGCAAGTGATTGCATCCCGTAATTACAAGATATTGAGAACTGATATTAGTTACTGCATAAATCAACCACGCTGAGAAAGTGCTGAACCTTCTATTGAGGTACTGACGGTGGTTAATTTATTTAATTACAATTTATTCACGTGAGAAAGGAGAGGTTCATGTTACAATGAAATTAAAGATTGATAGAAGCATAATTTTGAAATTGAATTGAATCCACTCTTGTTTTAACATTTTACGTATCGGATCGGACCCAAATACGACATAGATAACTGCCCCACGAATATATAAAAAAGCCAATTAATACGGCTGATCCGATTATTATAAAACATGGCTAAGATAAAATAGGCAATCCATTCATCCGCTAAGGAGCTACGATACACAGACACGTTGAACTTATAACAACAAGTTTTTGGGTAGGGGAGGTAGAAACCATAATAAAAGTCTACAGATATACATAGTTTAAATAATTAAATAATATTTTTTCTTACCGTAATCATGTCCAGTAGTTTGTAAATACCATCGTTAGCAACAAACTGCGCTCGATACTCTGGCCTCCAGACGATTGCCTCCCAAATGAAGTTCAAAAGCGATATTAACCATCTACAATTTTATGAAGAATATTAATTTTACAATGATCTTTAGAAAACATAATATTAGATATTTTTATCTAATGATTTCTCATTTGCTTTGAATATGCGAGTCTTAGATAATACAATAGCTGAACAATAATAAATAAATGAACAATCTAAACTTATTAGAAATCTCACAATATCACTCTTCTAAAGACAATAATATCTTATTGGTATCGCATCCAAATCGGTTCATCTGTTTGAGAGCTTCCTTGCCCGTGACAAACCCACATACAAATATAAAAAAACAGTCATACACACCGTTCAAACTTGTATTATGGTTTTCTAAAACAGGCATCCAGTAGGTGGTGTTCTTTGAAACCTTCTATCGATTTCTGTCGATGATCTACCAGACAAAATGCTTCTTTCAAACTTACCTGTCACTAACAATAAAGTGCTTATCCAGCGAATACAGCACGACTTCCAACATCTTCTTAGCTAAGGCATTCGCAGATTTAGGCCACTTGATATTCGGGTACACGCAGCAAGAGACCTTCTTGTTAGCTATCACCCCGCTGGTCAGCAACCGTAAGGCAAGCGCTATGACAGCCTGACTTCTCTCTACTGGGGGGAGTTTCTGTTCCATGAGGGTGTAACAGAGGTCTGCAGGAAGAAATTAATATAAGGAAGGCAGATAGGAGTGCGGTTAAAGATTGTGAGACAGAAAAGAAAATAAAAGTTGAATTGAAGTAAGTATAATTCATGTAAAAAAGTCATAAGTTCCTACACGTTGTCTGGAAGATGTGTCCAATCCAATCTGATTCAGATAAGTACCAGTGTTTTACAAGGAGCGACTGCTTATCTTGACCTTTACTTAGTTTTTGCCTTTGCTTAGTTACCCGGGCAAACTGAAACCCCTGCCCGGTCAAACCAGTCTTACTAGTAGTCAAAATTTTTGACTTACGACTTCAAACGACATTCGACCCACTGAAATATTCTACCAAACACGGGGGAACTCGTCATGACAAGATGGTCACCTATCTACGCCAAGCACCAACCGCGTCGATCATCGCATAACCATTATGATCCATGAACCCGTTAGGCTGTATCTGAACCACGAACCACTTACGTATCAATATAATAATGCCATGCGTATTGAAGAGGTCCTGCATGACGACCCGCCTCTCAGGGTCGCGGCTGTGCAGCGTGGCTACCTGCAGTAGACGCACGCACCAGTACAACACGGGGAGCTCGTACGGCTTCTCTGAATACCATTCGATGTACCACATTAACCTGGAAAGTATTTTCCTTAGCAAAGTGATGAAGTTCATAATCTTCCGAGCCTTTTCCCAACTATGTTGGGGTCGGCTTCCAGTCTAACCACATGCAGCTGAGTATCAGTGTTTTACAAAAATCGACTGACTATCTGATATCCTCAACCCAGTTCCCGGGCAACCCAATACCCCTTGGTTAGACTGGTGTCAGACTTACTGGATTCCCGTAAAGTGAGGAAGTTAGCAAATTGTTTTACAAATGTTGTGAAAATCAAGTGAAAATAAGACTGAGCCTTCTTTAGCAATGCAATGGACTTCTCGCTATGTGGGAGAAGTGGAGATGGAAAAATCTCAGACTTTATATAACTGAGATCATAGCATGCCAGCTATTGATAAGGTCAAAGTTGTGTTCTACCCTTAAATAAATACTTCATCTCTGACCCACTGACAAAACTCCTCTATCGGACCGTTATCGTAATTCCATATAAATATCACAAAGAAAAATCCTTGACCAAATTCTTTGATTACCTTCTAATCAATCCATACTGCTTCACCAACTTTCGATCACACAACGGTATTGTGCAAACCAGGGCTTGGAGAGCAGTTTTGCGCAACTCTGCGAACAGTGGCGGTGACCACCGCGACCTGAGGCTGCAGAGTCCAGGGTCTAGCAAGTACATGATGCCTAGCAACCAGTGCTGGGATACTACCATCTGAAATAAGGCGGCCAACTTTCCGAAAACTGAATGCGGGACTTAACCTTTCGTGAAAGGGGGGGGGCATTGAAAAATGATCGGACGGAACTGATAAAATAAAAACCGTAAGCAAAAAGCTATAATTTAACCTATCAATATCGTGTCACAGCGTGCACTAATGTCTTATTTTCAAAATCATTAGGCCTCACGAGTTCAGTAGAAATAAAGAGAACGAGATTATATTATAGGTAATCTGTGTTCCTGCACTGTTGAGCGTGCGCGCAGGTGGGTGTTGTGTAGAAGTGTGGTAGAAAAATAGGGATGCGGGACATGCGGGACGCATACAACGTTTTGCGGGACTATTTTACTATTAATTTCAAAGCGGGATTTCGTCAAGCATTGCGGGACGGTCCCGCAGAATGCGGGACGGTTGGCCGCCTTAATCTGAAAGGTCATGGAAAAATATGGCTTTCTTCAGGGAAGGTTCAGACTCCAACAGAGCGGAGTGGGGATTCCTAAGAAACCAATGGAATTCGAAACATCTTATCTTCACATATTCAGTAGTATTCCTCAGTGGATAAATTCTATCAATTGTTTAAAACTTTTAAGCTCAGCTCATCTTTAATGCGTACCTGTGAACCTATTTTGTGATTTTGGAAACAATATTTCAGTTCCTCAATATTCAAAAGCAGCTATTTTGAAAGACTCGCAAATAAAGGCAATGGAGAAGATTTTCTCATGTTTACAATAAATTACATTTAATACATACTTCAGGGATTTAGGTAAAGATGAAAATATGAGGTGCACTTACGAATTTATTATAAGGGAACGCTTTAAGGAGATCTACGACGAAGTAAATGAGTACTTTCTTGAACTGAACATCTTGTTGGAAGGTGTTGAAGTTGATAGTGGCCGTCCAGTCGTCTCTCGGAGGTAGCTCCGTCAGGACTGATAGTGACATCACGTCTGTGGACACACACCATAATGATAATATATCTGTACAGATAAATGAAATTGGAGTGCCTGTTTGTAACTCTAAAAAAAGGAAAAAAATCTGTCTGAATGTTTGACCTAGCTATAGTAAGTTCAACTCAGTTGTGCGCGCGGCCTTATGTGTGGGTAACCCTTGTACATATACAGTAACTTTGTGTGCGTGACAAGAGGTACAGTCGGGTACAATACAGTTATTTAGGGGTTGTATACGGGGGTTTAAAGAAAAACAGTTATTACGTAATTTAATGTTTATTTATTTATAATGATTATGAATCGCTATTTGAAAAATCAAATGATGAATTTTCGGATTCGCTACTCTCCAAGGAGAATTATAAATTCTGACTCCAATGTCAAAATGTCTATAGTATTCTTCTTTTTTCTTTTCTACATGTCGACAAGTATTACGCCACATCCCTTCATCAATTTGACTTAAACGTTCATTTATGAGTTTCATTATTTTGTTATTTTGGTCGACATTATGCGAAGCAATATAACTTTTTGAAATTCCCCACACATTTTGTTTACATTATTATACTAGATTATACCTCTTTTTACATTCTTAGTCCACACTTTTATTTATTGTCCACGTACCCCGAGCTAGAAAATATGTACTTAAGGAGTATTCAATTCTTAGATACTGTCAATGTCAATTTGAAAAGACGTATGAAAAAATAATGAAAAACTATATTTAATAATAAAAAGCTTTGAATGTCGTTTTATTTTTTGAAACGCTTTATCTGACTCCTTAATAATTTCTCCGCGAATAACTAGTATTTTCGTAAACGACTGTACCCATAACAAAAAGCGATAAGAACACGTCATGCTCGGACGACGTCACTGTCACACGAATGAAAGTTGTATATTTACAAGCCGACGCACACATAGGGCCGCGCGCAAATCTGAGTTGAACTATCTATAATCGCTGAAATGGTTGAACCCATTTTGACAGAACTTTACACCGATTTTGACCCACCCAACCTACCGTCATTACCTAATGTAGATCTCACGCTTTATTACATGTTTAAATCCACAAACTTATTAAGCAAGAGCCTATTGACGGACCTTGTCCACAGCTCTTTCCAAAATATTTTAAGAAAGTTCTGGCTGGATTTACGAAAAAAAGATTATATTATTCTTAACTGATTCATCTAATACTTGTGACGCAATTCTGGATGAACCGAATTCGTCAGATTCGTCAGTGTCGACGGGACACGGTTGAACGCGGCCCATTCTTCAGGCCACGCCATTACATCCGACGGAAGTGAAAGTGTTCAAATTATGGCGACTACCCGCAAATGGAGCGGTTCCGAATTCAATATCCCCATTGATATAATAACGTTATTGTTTATGTTTTGTTTTTGGAACTGTCCGAATAAATTGTCGGTGGCAATTTATGAGGCAGCCGGTCGGACACATAAGGCGACAATCAGGAATACGACGATAATGCAATATTATTTAGGTACTTATTTTCTCCAATTACCGAGATCAATAGTAGTATTAGCATCTCATTAGTTTTAATGAAGACCATAATTGTGGACTTTGACAAACCGATCTTATTTGAGGTTCGTTGAGGTTCGTCCATCCCTATAGCGCAGTGGTTAAAGCAATAGACTCTAAAGTATGAGTGGACGTTCGATTCCAAGTCAGGGAAGTAACAATAGAACTTTTCTGTGTTATACGTTCTATTGGCTAAGAAAAAGTAAAAGAACACATCCTGAAGAAACTTCGATACTAATTACCTAACGCTCATTCCTCGTTGTATGAGATGAGGCATACAGACAGACCATTTAAAGGGCTGAAAGGATAATTATATTTTCAGTGTGTATACTAAAATACAGTAGCTGACCTGGCATCAAAATAGAAGAGAACAGACGCAGTTTATCTCCGAAGCACTTGGTCAGCACAGCCGCTATGACTGTCAGCGTAGTTCGCTCGTGGCGATGTTCCCGCGTGCGACATTCGTAACGGTATGCCCATATGAAACACCTGAAGGGACATGGAAAAGGCTACCTATAATATACAAATGTTTCATATTAACTATCTCTGAAGTTTGAGAAAAGAAATTGTCTTTTATATCGTCCTTTTGCAACATACTTATACGTGACTAACAATGTTTAATTAGCAAACAAGTCGAAGGCTAGTACTCCCAAAAAAAAACTGACTAAAATAGACAAGCATGTTAGTTAGCTAATAACCTTATACAAATTAAAAGTACCTACGTAAACGTTTGTTTGCTTGAACTCGCAAATCACAAGAACTACTGAACCAATTAAAAACATTATTTAGTTATAGATAGCCCATGATAGTCTACATATAGGCTACTTTTAATGCGAAGTGGTTCCAAAAGACGCGAATGACACCGCTGCTAGTGTAGCTATAACTACAATGTTAAACAAGTTATAGTACCTTTGAGCATAACAGTCAGGATAAGGCAACACCTTTCTAAAGCTAGGATTTTCATCCAGATATTGTTTGGTAGTTTTCACGAGGACTAGTAGAAGTGACAGCGTCGTCGTCATGTTGACACTGCTGTCTCCTACAAGCATGTAATATTACAACTATAAGGTCTCGGCTTTAATTAACTTAATTTAAGCTAATTGATTCGGAATGGGATTGCAACAAGCGGTCTTAGTAGTATTTTGGTTTAGAAATGGTAACTTAAGGAGTATCGAGACGACTAGCGATCGTATCCAATATTCTGTCTATAGCTTGTTTTGATTACTAAAGATAGGGATTTGTTATTGCTCGTATGGTGCTAATATCAAAACTCTATCTCTTGTAAGCGTACCAATACCTAGGAAGATAGAATTTTGGGATCCGTCTCTATTAAGCGTGCCAACAGAGATAGATTTTTGGAACGGCCGTAAGTAACTACACGGATCTTTAAATCAAGGTTAAGCTGCCTCCTGAAACCGATTAGGGTTGGTCTACTCATTGATAACAATGTTGAACGTAATTTGTAAATCTTTGTTAAAAGTAGGTATAACACGGAGTTAAAGCAAATAAGCTTGTGGCAGTTAAATCGGCAGTTGCCTCATCTAACTTGGATCATGGATGAACAGGATGATGTTAAGACAATGTGAACTTACCTAATTTAAGGTTAGGGTCCTGACAATCCCAAGGATTAATATCGTAATTTGGCAGATCCTTTTCAGGAAAGTAGGGATTGAACCGATAGAAAATGTTTTCTATTATATTTTCTTTCATCATTTCTATGCCTGAAAAGGTGAAGATCAGATAAACCAAATCACATGGGTTTTGAGAGAAATTACAATAAGTACGAGTCTCAATTTCCATCTAGGTTTTCAAAAGGATTTCCGTTTGACCGATTACATAATTACTTGTAAACGACAGTCGGGACTATTTTTATGAATTTTTTTCAGCATGAAACTTTTATATCGTAGGTATGAATGAAAGGTAGTTTTTATATGAATGAAACTGTCCTTATTAGTATATTTAAGTAGCTATTTAATACCACGGCATTGTCACTACAAAGTCAACCCGTTTCAAGTTGTAACCCAGAAATCTATACCATAAAGTATATAATAGAAAGTTTTAATAATAGGAGGCCGATCAAAAACAGGACTGTTGGACGTTTATCATCGTCGGAGCTGCTATTGTAACCAGCTATAATTGGCTTTAATATATTATCTGGACGTGAAGAAAATGGCTCAGTTTGTGACATTGAAATGACGGTACAGGCAATTGATGTAGCCAAGGACTGATTTGACAAAGTAAATGTTAAGATCTCGTTTCTAAGACTACTGTTGAAAAAGTGCTGATTTACAGCCTAATTTAATAAATAACTTTTTGTGTTAATGATGTTCTATTTCGAAATCATGGATGGAGATTTTTTCAGAAGACATAAAGAAGATACAATATAAATGATGACGCTATAGATATTAAGTTAATGCAACGGGTAAATAAGGTAGTAGGAAGTTATTAAAAATATTCAATTTATATTTAATTGTTATGAAGTAACACAAAAACAATAAAATGATGCTGCAACCCTTTTTACTCGCCAACAAGCCAAGTCTTAGTCAAGAACGAGCATCTGTTATTTTTAACTTTTGCCCCAAGTAGCCATTTATTGATATTAATACTTACAATTCTCAACAGTATCACAGGCCAGCAACAAAGCAATCTCCAAGAAGGTCGGGAATCTATGTGAAGAAGCCACAGCGAGCATTCTGACCGTGGTCTCCCGTAGCACCGGGGCCCCCGCAAGCAAAGAATACCGCAGAGCTACCGTCCCGGGCCCCCGGAGATCGTCCGGGGCGGATAGGTGCCATATAATGGCTTTGGAGACCACGTCGAAGAGCTTGTCGTCTTCAATCTTTATTAGGAGGTAGCCTGTAATGAAATTGGAGAGTTACTATGTATTGGAGTTATGGGTCTTAAAAGATAATGGACTTGTTTAAAAACTATATATGTAGTTGTGTAGATAAACCATTGGCACGCTTGGTAAGCGCATATCAAAATTCTGCTTATTACACACGAAAGTTATTTTTATCAGACCAGCCTATATTTTCGTGCTAAAGAATATTTACCTCCTCCAATACCCACATAAAGAAGTCATTTCCTTTCGAATATAATGTGAAAAAAAAACAGTCCCATCCGCTTAATAAGACAACGGCGAGTACAAACAGATGATAATAAAGCAGGTTTTAATCAATAACTAACCCATTAAAGGCGAAGATCACTAGGTACTAGGTTAACAGTAAATAACGAAGTAATTAAAATAAACAACAACAAGACAATAGCTGTAACTGGATCCCAAACTTTCAAGCTAAGCTGAAGATACGAAGCGACGGTTTGAGTCAGGGCTGCCACAATCATGAAAAAGCAAGGTTCTTTTGAAACTATGCCAAAGTCTAGAACTTGGCTATTGATACACCCATGTATCTTGTGCTTGATCCCTCTCCGCGAGAGCACCTGTCTCTGAACAAATGCTTGTTTATATTGTCGTCACCAGCTGGATTATATCTTTCTATAGAGAACAAATGATAGAGACAATCAGTTCATCTGGACGCCATTATAATAAAAGAAAAAAAACAAAACAAAATCATTTATTGACACAAGAAATGTTAATAAAAAAATAACAATAAAATCACAATAAAAAAAGGTTGTGCAAAATAGGCTCCATATGGATCCAAAGACTAATTGTTAATTATAAGTAAACACGCAGGTAACTGCTGTTTTGATTATTGCAATGCGTTGGTTTCAGGCGGTAACGTTTCAAGTTATTCAAAAGGTTTTAACGTATATGCAAGCAATGAGTGCCAGTTTTTAGTTTCGACCAGGCATCAAAATTCAGCTGATCCTACAATAAGTCATTCAACGTTACCGATCCTAGGTATAGTTTCGACAGTATGCTCCAGAAATGTTCAATTTAAAGCACGTACTGCCCCTGGTCTTCGCCGGCCCTAAGTCAATACTTCGTGGCTACAGTATCGCATTTCAGATAAGTGTAGCCGCGATCCTACTGTACATTATAATCACCTTTAGCTGAGAGAAAGGGACCTAACACCCTGAAATTGTTCGCGGTTTTATATTACGTGCCTCTGCCTAATAAAATATGAAAATTCCATTTTATTGTGGGCTGGTTGAATGACTGACAGGTTAAAGGAGATCAACAATAAATGTTGATATTTAATTGTTCTTCGGCTGGCTTTTCAATTGAACCAATTTTACAATAAGGATGAAGATCTATCATCGCAATTGTCAAGTTAGTAGTAGTTTGATTGCACAGATCATTTGTAACAAAATTGCGCAGTTAATCTGGTACACTGGTTAACTTTGTACTTGCTAAGTTGCACCGGTTGTAGTGTATGTTCCTTGTTTTGTTGGCATCTACCTACTATGAATGGAGGAAGGAACACAATACTCAATATTTGAAGTCGGCAGAGAGAACGTTAACTGATAATAACATAAGTGACACTATACTGAACAGTGAAAATAACTTTGTCTGTGTGTTGAAAATTATCCTAGACATTTTGTTACGAACATTATTTATATCTATTTGATACTTTATCATTAGGTATCATCAGCTTATTAAGTACCTTACCTTCTTTAGCCTACTGCCTTATAAGATACCAACAACGCATAAATATCATGCACATATTGGGACATAAATCATACGGCCTTGCATATTAATAAAAAATCATTAAACTGACATCAGCTAGTGTCAGCAGTTTTCACTTTGAATGATAATAAACATTTGAGAGAAAGAAAAAAGAAAGAAAACAAAACAAAAACGGCTCATGAGTCTAGCAAAGCATAATTGAGGAAATTAGAACGTCTATTCATTGATTGATTCATCGAACTCCCAAAAAAAAAACTAGACAAAGAATATCTTCATGTGGCTAGGAAAACATCTGATTTAGAGTGTGTCGGAACAATTGATAATGGCATCTAGATCAATTGTCGGTCATGGCAACTGTTCTCAAATGAGATCAGCTGACGTATTATAGTTATAAAGTAATATGTTTTTACACTCATTGTGCGATCAGGACAGAGTTCAGGACTAATACTTCGTGTTCTTCGATGCATGGATATCACTTCCAGGACTCCAGGCTGCTAATAAAATAATAAAATGTCATACAAGATACTGGCGTGCGTAGTTTGGGGGCAATCTTGAATCTTCCTAAACTTAGCATTTGGAAAATATGATTTTGTTTGGTAGCTTCACAGAAATATCTCTCACTCCATTGGCTAATTTTCACGTATCGTGACATATTAACATTTTTTACGCAAAACCATAATGTTTATTCGACCTACAAACAGACGATTCTTCACCTACCAACGTCGACACATTTGTATGTGAATCACGCGCCTGCTCCATAAGTCACAACTCCTCGAAAGGAGTAAAGTTCCCTGGAGTGACGGTGACATTGTCCTCTTTACCGGCTGCCGCGAAGTGGCGTGGCGATATCGACTTGACCCCAATGCTGTTAATATTACGAACACGACAGTCTACGTAATAGTAGTTCGGTTTCAATTCATTATCGCGATATTGTGTACTGAGTTTCTTTTGGTGATAAAATGTGACAATTTTTTTACAATATTTTATTTCTTAGGTATTCTACATTCAGTCTTTTATAAATTGAGAAACAATAATATTGAATATCATGAAAAGGTTTGTGTCACCTGAAGACATATTTTTCCCCTGAAAAATGTTATATCTAGTCACTCCCGAAAAGCATGATGTATTTAAGCAGTGGACATGGACTGCTGAAGATTTATCGAAGTGACCTTACCTTTCGGCTGAAACAACGACTGAAAAGTAGGCTATTTAACAGCTGGTAAGAATTCAGAGTGAAAAACATACAAGTAAAGTTAATTAGTGAATAGTGTGTATATAGCTTACCTATGTAGCCCAAAAAATCCATGATCATTTCAAAATACTTCCAAACGTCAGCCGAAGCTGTAAGGATAATGGGTTTCTTCAAATTCTCGAGCAGCATGGTGCGTTCCTCTTTTAGGGTGGGATTATGGTATCCTTCTTCCATCAGGTAGTCTATTATGATGCAGAAACTCTTCAGTGTGTCAACTCGCTGCAGGCAGAGTTAAGGGCTGTATGGTTAATTTTCAATGATGTATGAAATAATCTAATTAATAAAATTGCTATTACATTATGTTGGCAATATAATTGCGAAAAATGATAAAACAAATCTGGGTACAGACAAAAACCAGGCAATGTCACACTTATTTCATACTAGCTGTACCATGCGGTTTCACCCGTGTCCCGGGCAAAAAGACTTCCCCTACCAGGATAAAACTTAGCCCTTGTTAAGGGCACGTAGCGTACCTTCCTAACAGTGATAAAATTATTCAAATCGGTTCAGTAGTTGCGGAGTCTCTCGATTCAAACAAACAACCAAATCTTTCCTTTCTCATCATCATCCTCATCCTTTTTACATAAAGAAGAGTATAAAGTAAAGATTATAGAAAAGGATACATATCCCTCACTGCTGGTCTTGGCGAAGTCTCTAAGATGTGACTTCAAGCGCTCCATCTGAACAACTACAGTCGGACTCTGCACCATGTAGGCCAGTTTCTCCGCCATCTCCCATTTGAAGGTCGAGGGGCATTCTTCACGCAATTTCGGATCTAGAAAGAGAAAGAAATGAACAGCCATTAAGTCAAAAATGTTCACTTCAGTTTTGGTGTTTCAGTGTTTTCTAGTCCCATCAAAGATTTAGAAATTATCTGTGAATTTGTTGTTGATTATGATAATGATAAAATACTGTTATCCCTCGTCAGGGAAATAGGACTTTCAGAAGACTTTTCAGTACTAATTAATACAGCCTTAGCGATATCAATATTAACACAAAATGTTGTTGAAATTAAAAAATCTCCACAACTAATGTAACGCTTTCATTGATTAAAAGAAATTGTGTTCATAAAAAAGAAAACTAGAGATGAACCATTATTTTTATTACGTTAGTCACGATATCGTAAACTATAAACATGCTATAGTAATTCCGTCTAGTTTTAACTATCGGCATAATTGTTTAAATGTCGTGTCCTCGACAGGAGAAGAAATCTGAATAATTATACAGCCTCAGTAGATAAGATAGTATTGTTAGTAGACAGACAAAGATACTTAAATTAAACATAATAATCACTCCATGGTTTTTCCAAGCCAATATTCGAAAATAGACTTCTATTTTTGAGAATCGTGGAGACATCAAAAACATGTACCACAAAGTGGTCTATCAAAAACCAGAAGACGTTAGAAAAAACAGTTTTAAAATAGTAAATTAGATTCCAAATAAATTACATAGTTAAAACGAGAGCATAATTTATGTAGCTGTTCAGAGTCTAATGGTATGCGCGACTGCAGTGAATGACAGTTGAATATACTCGTGATTAGTCGCGATGCATACTTTATTGCTCTGAATGGCTGCCGTTTTAACTAATTAACATTACTTTGTAATGCACAATCTGTCTAATAACCGTGCAAATACCGAAGTACCTAAAGAAGTCTTCAAGCAAAAGGTTTAATATGGAATTAAAGTAGTAAATAAAAATGTTACTCAAGAGACATTTTCTGCCTAGCCTTTTTCCTAACTATGTTGGGGTCTGCTTCCAGTCCTACAGAATACAGCTTAGTACCAATGTTGTACAAGAATCGACTGCCTATTTGACCTCCTCAACCCAGTTACCCGGGTTTCCCAGACATAATAGCTTCTAAATACCCGTAACGACTGCCAAAGATGTTCAAATGACAGCCGAGACCTACAGTTTATCGTCTCTCCGAAACACGGCCATTGGTGTCCAAGATATACATACAAAACGTCACTCAAGAGACAATAGTACATATTCCAGGTCAAGCCGAGAAATTATTATGATAGCTGATTATAAGGGTAACTAGGTGAGGGAAAGCGTACTTCAATAAATAAAAGGACGATTGGCCTATATGTTTTGTTGCACTTTCATAAATACTGTGCCGTTCGCTATTTGGAGACATCGCCACTAAAATAGTTTGACTTATGCGGGTGTCGCGTATATGGCAGTGTAAACTATCTCCCAGTAACAACTATGTATATTCAAGGAAAGGACACTGATAAGTTATGCTTTAGTTTTATTTATTTTTATGAAAGAACATTTTATTAAGTTTCAGACATTTGCATGTTAGTCTTAATTTGTGTTTGTCCTATAAGATTTCTAAACTAAACTGTAGACTGAAAAGAGTCCCGACCCAAGAAAAAAAATCGTGGGATTGCAACGTTTGGTTAGATCGGTATATTTTTTAAGTACGTACGAATTTGAAATAATCTAGAATTTTGAATTCAGGATTGTAGCACTTATCAGTTTTATTTTACAGCCTGAACATAGTAATAAAATCCTCTTCGATTTCTCACAGGTAAATAATACTTAAATGGATATTTACCAAGACGAATAGGGTCTAAATTCTTAACTATATTCCTCTTCAGCAATGCCTTTTCTGTGTACTCCTTTCCTTCTGGGCCATGCAGACACTGGAAGGTATCTGATGACCCTGACATGGAATCCGAGATGCTCAGATACTGCTTCCTCGTCACTTGTTTATACTCCTTGTCAATCCTATCTTTCTTGTAAAACTTCGTGTGAGAAGACTCCATAGATGGCTCCCTCTGTCGCAATTCCTTCCAAGTCTTCTTACTTCTAAACACAGATGGTTTATCACTCTTAGGGGGTGATTTATCAGGGCTGTCGGATTTTTTGGCCCTCACAGATTCTTTACTCTGTTCTTCTTCACATGTTGTGAGTGTGAAGGACTCTCTTTCAGTTGGCGCGGGATCCGGATTTAATTCTCCGTTGGGTGATGCCATGTTTTATTCTAATTCAACAAGGGAATAAATTAGACAAGATGAGAAATTAGACTTTTCAAATGAAACTTTGATAAATGACATTGTCACTTTTTGATATTTACCTATATTTTTTTCTCATAAATTGAAAAGAGGTTTGATGTAAGTACAAAAAGTCTCTGTTGTTATTGAAATTGGTAAAAATTACAGTATTTAGTGTCATCTTATTGTTTTGAGTGTCCAACAGCTGGCGAGGCGAATCGGTCAGCCGGCGCGGGCGCAGCTTCGGCTGAATATATCCGAGAGTGGTGGGACCAACGGACGGGCACGCCGCGCTCACTCCGGCGCGTCAGTCGCATCACCACGCCCGCGGAGTGAGGTCGTGTGTCGCACACACGCGCGCAGTTCGTGTACAACGTACTTCATTAGTTTTCCCCTCGAGAAAACCAAGTGAAATAAAACAATTATATCGCGTCAGTGGACAGTTGTGTGTGGATTTGTCGCTAGTGGAACGTAAACAGCTGTATCTTCCCACCGGTGAGTGTTGCCTGCATAAGATTTTCCTCAAATCGCGGCCAAACGTTTGTTTTGTTGACATTGTTACGTAGCTATGATAATGGAAATGCTGCGAGCGGCAAATGCCACAGACTGCTTTATTAGATATAAGTTAATCATATTACTTGCTGCGACTGTACGAAGTCATAGAACAACAATAATTCCTTGTTTATCTGTTTGTTTACTCTTTACATCTAATTAAGAAAAACGCATATTAACTTGTAGCATATAGGTAAGCTCATACAGTTTAGTACGTTCACTTATTTGAACTAGAATTTAGACAACAAATAACATGATAGTCCTAATTAACAACATTATAGCAATTGCGGCTCTAATGACAGAACCAAAGAGGGGGAAGGGGGGACGGAATTAGTATTACTAAGTACTCATTCCACATGACCAAATAAATGAGACACTCGTCATGTAATTTCCTTAATTTGTCATAAATATTGACACGGTAACAAGTGCGCAGAACTGTAAAACTGTGTAAATATGTGTCATTATTTACCTACATAAGTCTTACACAGTGCTGTGTAATGGAAAACGATGTGTTGTGTATGCAACATACACACTACACACCTGCTCTTAGGCTATCATAGCTAATTGCTGTGTTACGTAAAATTCAAGGTATTTTATCATAAGGTATCATTACACTGGCATTCCCCTGAGGCATAGGCTGATAGGAAGTGACGTGTGATCTGTATACATATATATCACATTATTATCATACATCTCCTGTGTCGAAAGTTTCATGTAACTGTAAGGAAGTAAACTTATAAGAGACAATATCTCTGCACGGTTTGGAGATCCAATCTGGGACTTTCGAAGGTAGCAATTACTACAGCGACCAGAACAAAAGCCTAATTGTACTTGTTAATAAACTTCCTGACTAATTTTTAATTGCGAATGTTACTTAGTGTGTTTGTTACATTTACTGTCTTGTTTACTATAATAGAATTTTGACACTAGCCTCATAAAAATAAGTAACGTCAAAGTCCTATCTCTAGTTAGCAAAATAACAGATAGATCGAATATTGAGAATGACCATTAGACAGATGAAGCTTCAACCGACTTAGATCAAGTTTGCCATGAAGATAGTTTGGATACTGATGACGATTATCTTGTCCTATTTAGGAACTTAAGTATCTAGCTGCTAAACACAGAAATCAGCTGGTAAAGTAATAACCACAGTTCAAACTTGACTAAATAAATTAATAAAATAACCGGTACTTTAGCCCATCGCCTTACTAAGTTGCAAATTGTTGGTCTCCATTCATTATATCGAGGTTATGCATTCGAAAATTCTAATTAATTAAAAAGTTATGTAAATATAACAAATTAAGGCCGCATGCGCTGCTGTTTATGTTAAATTTTAATAAATATAAACACTTTTATAAGTTAAAATAATTGAGGAAATGTGGAGTTAAAAAAGTTGTAAATTAAGCCAAACTGCCTTGGGCCAACGAGGTGATCATTTTGAGACTGCTTTGTGGAAGAAGAACCAATGAAAATGATAGCTTGGACAGAAATCCCGATAAGTAAAGAACTCAAAACAGAATCAACTATTACTTAATACAAATAATGCTTAATTTACCATGTCATAATAAGCCATTTAAACCAACACTCGTTAGTTAACGATCATTGAGTTAACCAGTATTTTATTGGAGCAATCACCAAGAAATAGTTGCATAACTTTATTATTTAAACTACGGCTACATAGTGCCTGAGAAACAACAACTTTGACTAAAGTAATCAGGACATGACATTACTTAAGTTCTGTTGAACTTTCTCGTTTATTACTCAATTAGAACTGGAGAAATCTGAGAATTCAATTAATGATAAATGTGAGATCAATCTGTTTCACAAACTCTATTTTATTTCCTTAAATAGCCTGAAGCCTAAGTACTGCGTTGTCCGAGTAACTAACTGGGTTGAGGAGGTCAGATAGGCAGTCGCTCCCTGTAAAACACTGGTACTCAGCTGCATCCAGTTAGACTGGAAGCCGACCCCAACATAGTTGGAAAAGGCTAGTCAGATGATGACGATATAAATACCACATCTTTGAAGTCCCATAAATAATTTCGTCTGACTACCATTTAGCCACATTTAGCTATCATAAATAAATAGTTCAGTTATGAAGCGAGCATATAAATAGTTTGGCTTACAGAAGCCATACTGAAGGGGTTACTAGCCGAATAATCTTAGGATCAACATTTAGATGGATGCTTCTAAAATACATACTCTTGACTTCAAGTACTTGGGCTAAAGAGTAAACACTATATGTAGCATTACATGCATGTACCTAATTGGATAAGTACTACTGGGTAAGTTCGCTAAGGCTTGCTATTCTCGTGAAAAAGAACTGAAAAAAAATCACTTAACATAAAAGTCTGGGGACATGGCTAATCTGTACTAATATTATCAGAAGAAGAAGAGTTTGTTTCTCTGCTTGAACGTGCTAATCTCAGTAACTATTGTAGGTACCTACCGATTTGTAAAATTCTTTCTGTGTTAGATAGCCTTTTGATCGAGAAAGTCTTTAGGCTACTTTTTTATCCTGGTGTGTAGAGTAGTTCTCTCAGGACGCGGGTGATACCGTTGGCCGAAGCTGGTCCTATCACAAATTGCCTCTAGATATTGCCCATATAGGTAGCTGGATATTGACATCTAAGAGTGATCTCAATTGCCACAAATAAATACTGCAAGAAATCCTAAATGGCAGATACTAATGACTCCAGTGTTCTGATTGTTCAATGAAATGACTTACGAATGACTTTAGCATCATTGACTTATTTCCCATAGCTGTCTACTTATCCTACCGTCGATAGTTTACTGAACTAGCTACGTGAAAATCAACCTTATGATCAGAAGGGTAAATGCTAAAATCCTGTACCTCTGTGGTCGATATGACCTTGTGGATATAACTTGTTATCATCATTAACTGGCTTCATCGTCATCTGACCGTTAGAAATATCAATTGTTGAAATGATTTTGAAATCTGATGTTATATATTCAGGACCAGACAGAACTTGGGTCCCCCTCAAATTACAAAATTGCGATTATTTGTGAAGGCCCAGCAGTAAACGTATTCCGGCTGACACGACGATACTACTTATAATTTGAAAATATTATCTTATAATGTACAAATAAAATTCTCGTTCCTCTAAAAAGTGTATTTCCAAATCATGAGATATCTTAAAGAATAGTTTATAGACGAAATAAGATAATTCATTTATTGATATTGCATTTCTATAACGATGAATTACTACAGCTATTGTTCTGAAAGTTAGTCAGTAGTTGTATCATCAATGACGAATGAACGTCATTCATTATATAAAGTAGTTGTGGAGGAAAAACTGAAACTAGAATACCTGTTATTCAATAACGTTGACACGAATTCATTGTGGAATTGTGAATTGCTGAAAAATTGTGATCATACCGATAGACGAAAAGACAAATGCAAAATTTCATGAAATGTTTCATATCTATGACGAGATAGACGCAGATTGTTCTGTGGCAGAAGTTTCGTCCGAAAGAATAAAATAAGAATTATTTCGTGCACCGAAATTAACATATTTGACTAAACAAGTCTTTTAAATGGACCTTTTCGACTCTTTCAAATCGGACTTGTAGTTCTTAATATTTACTTTCAACGAATTCTAGCGTTAGTAAATATTTTCTTAGAGGATTTATATGGAAGCAAAAGGCACTTAATTTAACTAACTTATGTGGGTAGTAAGAAATTAAACCTTCTCAGCACTCAAACCAATTGTCAAATTTTAAAAATCTCAAAAATCTCAAATTTTTACGATATATTATAATTAGCTGACCCCATATATATGATATATAACAGGAAGAGAGAGAGAGAGAGAGAGAGAGTGATTTTAGTATAATCAGGCAACAATAAAACCACGATCAGGGAAAAGGGAAAACTGATAATTTTAATATTTCCTGATTTATGACAGGGATACATTAGTCTAAACATTTATTTTAAAATCAGTTCCTACAGCTACTTTTGTCCACTAATTTGCACAATTTATTACGCAGCATTTGTAATCCGATGGACTGGGTTTAATTGAATGATGAATTAAAGTAGATAACTATATCTATATCCTTTAGTATTTAGTTTGATTCATTAGCTACTGGCTTCTGAATGTTCGCTCGGCGCCATACCTCCTAATAATTTATAGAACGCCGTAGATTTATCGATGTAGACTCACCTAGTTTCAGACCATTTCAAATACTAAATAATTCTAATATATTTAGTGGGATTATCTAAACATATCCTCCTTTTACTCTTGTTTGAAATACAGCTGGATTTAACGAAGATAACTATATCTAGATAGCCTAGTTTACGTTTCCAAATTTCCTGTAGTAACGAAATAAATCAATTCTATTAATTTACTGATAGTTCATTGACTGACAAAGAATGTTACTTATGAGATGACGGCAAATAGTAGAGTATGGAAGAAGAAAACATGCTGCGCCGAGCAGGAGGATCAAAATGATGATGACTGCCAAAGAAAATGGCTGCATTTACCATACCTTATCCATACCATTTTTTTAAAGAGTTGTGTTTGTTTTTTAATCTTATTTTAATAGGTAGTCACTTCATCAACACGTCTTCCTGACCTTTCTGAATTCCTAGCAGTAATTTCGTCTTCAACTGGCCCCCCCTTCCATAACCTGCCCAACGAAAATAAATAAAACTCACCAAAAGTACACAAAAACTACAATTACCTACCTTTTAATACAAGTTAAATATTAACCAGATAACAGAGCGTGGCCTTACAAAAGTTCCTTCACGGTCGCTTTGAAGGGACTTACGATTAAAAAATGTCTTATTTGTTGCATAGCTATTCAAAATATTAGGGAAATAGCTTTGTAATGTGCAGTAATTATAAATTCAATAAACAATTATATCGGTTGAATTACTTATCTATACTATATCTATACTAATATTATAAAGAGGAAAACTTTGTTTGTTTGTAAGTAATGGATAAACTCAAAAACTACTGGACCGATTTTAAATATTCTTTCACCATTAGAAAGCTATATTATCTGCGAGTAACATAGGCTGTGTTTTATCCCGGTGCGGCAGTAGCTCCCACGGGACGCGGGTGAAACCGCGGGAAAACGGCTAGTTTGTTACTATAGACACTTACGTATTTTCTGTGTCTACGCAGCTAAGTATGTTATAAAATATCATATTGATCAGGTGTTTGGTTACAATTCCTTGTCTTTGTAGTGTATGGAATAAGGTTTTATTATGAAGTTCAATTTCCAAATTCTATGAAGACAAATAAATAGATTTTTACTTAAGCCCTTAAGACACCTCGTATGCCATTAAAACAAAATAGCAACTGCCTGTAATTACTCATTTATCCAACTATCTCAAAAGCCTAATTTTCCGAAGTTATTTCTTTCGATTATATAGTTTTCAGTCGTTCGGATTCGTTCGATAATAAATCCTTACAAAAAATATGAGCTTAATAAAAACTACTCGAACAATTTTTTACACTTCAGATACAGATTAAACTACTACGTAATATCATATGAATCCGATTACTCAAATAATAAAAAAAAACACCGAGTTTTCGTCATAAAATCATGATGACAACTGAATGCATTGTTTTGCGTACACATGATATCATGGCAATATGCATTTGCATGTATACTTTCAGCCACAACTGGTGACAATGAAAATGTATTATATTCCACCGCCGCGTGATATAACGCAGTAAATAACAAAAGGACTATTTATTACAGCGATAGACTACATACTGTGTAGACGTATTTACTGAAAAGATATTGAAAAATACGGGAAAATATAACTCACTTTTTCGCGCCATAAATATTATATTTTTATTTATCTGTGTTCGTGTCAATAGATTCCAAATTCAAATCCGAACATTTGAATTTAAAATAAAAATGTGAAACCAGAGACAATTTCGCAAAAAGTGCGTGTCAATGTAGACTGACCTTCTTTCTATATGTTTCATAGTGATATTACGAAGAGAGCAAGATAAGTACGGTGTCTGAATGATTGACATGTTGTTTCAAGATTATATATCTGATAAACGTTAAGAATACCCCGATCTGTCATGATAACACCTTCTCTTAGATAGTATACGTTAGCAATGGACTAAGGACGGATTGTGTGTACTTAGTGTTAATTTTCAGCAAATATTTGATGTTTGAAGTTTTTTTACGCGAGTGGCCATGGCGAATTTGTTAAAAAGGTATGTGTTTTACTTTTTTTGGATACATTAATCATGTGTGACCTTCTGTAGAGACGTTTTCGCTAAATCAAGTTGTAATAATTGTATCATCGGTCTACACTTTTTTCACAAAGTTGTGGCTAGATAAGTGGATAGATCCGCTTTGAATGAGGAGTTCTGGCTTTGACCTGTTTATAAAATTATTATTATTGATGTAATATTACCTACACCGATTTTTTGAATGATGTTAAGTCGGGCTAAGGTTCAAGAAGTAAATGGACCAACCTTCCACACCCAAGACCACATACATAGATCAACTGAAAAAAATCCTACCTCGCTTAGTCGTTCCTTAAAGTCTCATAAACCAATAAATCATTAAAAAACGCAGCAATTAAACTTAAACATTTTCAAGTATAACGTTAAATAAATTTGACCAATCACGATGCAGTATTTTATTGATTTTCAAAACTTGTTTAAACTGCATGAGATACAAATTAGCATCGCCTGCCATTTACATTAAAAATGGAGTTAAACTAGTTGTTGAATATTATGTTTTAATGTTCGTTTTATATGCACTCGTGGGTTTCCTAGTGACCTATACACTGATACACGTGATAATATTCAAATATTTTCAAACCATAGACAATTTTTCTCATACATAGAGGTTTTACTCAAACTTTTTAAAATGGAAATGGTCTATGCGCGGCATTATGCAATTTTGGAGTTTACAATAATAAGCTGCAACCTACAAAATAAATATATAGAGCTAAGGACGATCTCAAATATTATTGTCAACCTTGATGATAAGAGAGCGCAAGTTTTTTCGTACAAATTAGTACTTTTCCACACATCCTTCTTGCAATACTTACCTTTTGTAATCTTTTACGAGTACTAGTAGGTATCTTCAGCAAATGTTCGTGAAATAATAAATTTAAGAAAAAACAGACGAACATTATTATGTCCTCCCATTGATACCCCACTGAAAATAAACCCGAAAGCTCCAATAAAAACGTTAAAAATAACCGTAAATGTCCACGGCAATGCTATTTAAACCCGTCGATCACACGCATCTGCCTCGCGTGGGCAACCAGACGTATAAATATCATGCCATACTAAATAAATAACACTTACTAATTAATTGCAAAACTTACTTACCTTCGTGGAGGTTATAGTATGGCCCAATGATTAGGGCTGTCAAAATTTAATCAGCCTATTTTGATGTATTTATGTAACTTTGTATCGGTAACTATCTGCGATTCAAAAAGGAAACTTCTTCTAGCATCTGGATAAAAAGAAGCTTACAAAGGTCGTTTTTAGGGTTCCGTAGCCAAAATGGCAAAAACGGAACCCTTATAGTTTCGTCATGTCCGTCTGTCCGTCTGTCCGTCTGTCCGTCTGTCACAGCCGATTTACTCGGAAACTATAAGTACTACAGTGATGAAATTTGATGGGAATATGTGTTGTATGAACCGCTACAAAAATATGACACTAAATAGTAAAAAAAAGAATTGGGGGTGGGGCCCCCCATACATGTAACTGAGGGATGAAATTTTTTTTTTCGATGTACATACCCGTGTGGGGTATCAATGGAAAGGTCTTTTAAAATGATATAAAGTTTTCTAAAAAACATTTTTCTTAAAGTGAACGGTTTTTGAGATATCAGCTCTCAAAGTCGTAAAAAGTATGTCCCCCCCCTCTATTTTTATAACTACGGGGTATAAAATTCTAAAAAAAATAGAGGTGATGCATGCTAATTAACTCTTTCAACGATTTTTGGTTTGATCAAAGTATCTCTTATAGTTTTTGAGATAGGTTGATTTAACTGTAATTTACGGAACCCTTCGTGCACGAGTCCGACTCGCACTTGGCCGGTTTTTCAGATTTTAGGATCAACAACATTTCATTGTAACCGGTTCGTTCCGGATAGTTTTCGCGTAGAGTGACACGAGGGTGCAAAAAGTTGGTAGGCAGGTGCAAAAACTGCTTACCTGATTTTCGCATACTTAGCCTAAGCAAAATATCTGTGTGAAATCACAGGAAAATCACTATATTATATACCCAATATTTATAAGTATAGAGTTTATGTTGTGAAAAAAATAATCTTCAAAGATTTTTTAGCAACCCTAGCTGAGTAGGTAAGCTTCATGCATATCTTAGAATAACTAATTAAGTTTTTATGCTGTATGTAATAATTTTATTTATATGATAAGTTTCTCCAAAGTGAAACGTTGAAAGTAAACGCTAAGGTCCAGGTTACGTAATTATTTCTAAATGTTCTAAAATATTCATAAAACATGTTAATTGCTTTCAATGTTAGGGGTTTCGTGACGTTTTAAGACCATTTATGGAGACTACTAGACATGCCTACTTTTTAATTTAGACTTTTCGGTACATATCGGTGTAAGTATATGTTTTTCTTTACTTTTTTGTTGTGAAACGTGCTGTTCTTAGGAACTACTGGTCCGATTTAATTCCTTTAGAAGACTACATTTGTTTAGTCAGTAAGAGTCTGACACTCCCTCACCGCGGCTAACCCACAGCGGTAGGGGTCATTTGATGATTTTTGATGTCGTTAAAAAAAAGGTCTATTTTATCCGGGTGCGCGAAGTAGCATACACGGGACGCGTGTGGAACCGCTGGAGTAAGCTATTTAAGTTAGGTATACTATTCTTATTTGCCACAGTTTATTACATTTATAACATAATTAACACTTACGTACCCAATAAAAACCCACACCACATACCTACCTACTTACATGTTTCAACAACCAATTTGTACTAAAATGCCTTTTAAACGTCTTTCAATTATGTCAAATGGTTACAAAATATATTGACGACATAGTTTATGTCGCCTTTCGTCCAGCGCCGTAATATCAAGTTGCTTATTGTGAGTGTAGTGAGACCAGTGTTCTTGATACTTATTCGGACAATCGTGCCACAGACTGGGTAGATATTATATTATCATCAGCATCTCCCAAGCCTTTTTCTTAACTATGTTGGGGTCGTCTTCCAGTCTAAACGGATGCATATAAGTTCTAGTGTTTACAAGGAGCTACTGCCTATGTGGCTTCCGCAACCCAATTCCCCTTGGTACGACTGGTCGTCAGAGTGGCTGGTTCAGGAGATAATATAATATAATATACAGTCCGAATAATGTATCTTAGCTTGTCTAGACCAATGGACGGCAAGTATAAAAGGTGTCCCAACATTATTTATTTATTTAACCATTTATTTACACAGTAGAAGTATTAAAAACAGAATTGACTAAAAGTATGTACCGATAAAGCTAAAACAAACTTCGTAAGACTTAGTGCAAGCTATGCGCCTCTTGCGACGAGTATCAAGATTCGTCAGTCGCTCTATAACTTGCAAGGTGGTTGAGTGATATTTGGACCGAACTATAAACACATAAGACGGCATGTACAGGTACTGCTTAAATTTAATTATTCTCCGATGCTTAATCCTTACTTAATTGGGCGCTAACCTTGGGTACGATTTACGAGGAAATTGCTTCACTCATTACTTACCCGAAATTATTATTTGAATTTATTACGCTATTACCTACAATAAAATGTACGTGCATAATAAATAAATACGTATTTATTTATAAGCGTCAATTGCTAAACTTGTGTGAATTATATCCTGTCGTTTGGACTTTAAACATTAATAAAATAAAATACTTATTAGTATACTTAAGTAGCATTTTAAGTAGTATTTTTCTTAGCTAAATCTAGACAGCTTTTTAAACTATATACTATTTTCTGCAGAAGATTTCCATTTATCCTGATAATATGTCCAGACTTATGTAGTTCCAGACCAAAATCTTAATCACTTCAGCCGTTTTTACCTTGAATAAACACACTCGCAAAACTCAGTATATCCCCACGATATGTGTTCACAGCCAAAATAATTAACAATTTCAAAATATGATCTCGTTAAGTGCACGATGCAAGCTGATGACCATTGCACTGCCGTTGCAACATCACTCTGAAACAGTTCAGTGTATATCGAAATGTTTGTTTCAAGCCCTAAGTAATGTTAATGTTCTTTAGTTACTCTGTTTGTTTGTTTATTCGAATTTAATATGGGTATGTTTATTTGAAAATGATTAAGACAACTTGAAAAAGGTACTCAGTCATATATTTCAAACCTTTCTGTTAGCGGTTTCAGCCGCGTCCCGTGGGAACGTCCACACGAACTCGAATAAAAAGTAGCCTGTAGCCTTCCGCGGTAAATGGGCTAAATTACACTTAACTTCGCACATCGGACCAGTAGTAGTTCCCGCGATTAATGCGTTCAAGCCAACAAACAAACTCTTCAGCTTTTTTAAAGAAAAATGGCTGCCACTGTTTAGATGAAATTTGTGCACAGATAGCTTAAAGCTATGGGAAGGTTATGGGATACTTTTTTTATTTTATTCGGAAAACAAACAGTTTTACAAAAAACACTTAAACTATATTAATACCTAGCTTGTGTGCTTAAACCAAACAATAAAAACGTAACACGACATTTATTCAAAATACAAACAAAAACATATTATAATTATCGAACCACATCAAACCAGCTCTTAGCAAGTGTTCCTGCGAATACCCGTGGCTTAGCTTCTTATTCTTTCTTTCAGGGTTACGAGCAAAACCGCGTTTAACAACTAGAGTTAAAATCCGATGAGAACTGACTTACGTAATAACACATTGCTTTCACCGACAAAGTATTTTGTTACAAACCATTGCTGCTTACTTTATTACAACGAATACAGTTAACTTCGGCCGATAGTTTGTTTGGACTCATAAATCAGTATGAAGATGAATGATAAGTAAGTAGTACGCGCATTACAAAGATCAGCAGCCTTACTACAAAAACTTAAACATCTTTTGAACACTTGTCTAAAAAAGTGTGGCTGCAAAACAGACCTTATTTCAACGTCATAATCTGTCATTTTTTTGACAAGTGATCAACAGACGTTTAAAAGTTTTTGTGGTACGACAGTATCAGCCTTACTACAAAAACTTAAACATCTTTCGAACACTTGTCTAAAAAGTGTGGCTGTAAAACGGACCGTATTTCAACGTCATAATAGATATCTTTTTTTTGACAAGTGATGATCAACAGACGTTTAAAAGTTTTTGTGGTACGACAGTATATGTGTTTAGCAAGATTTTCTTTAAAAAACAATTGCCAACCATCAATTGTTGGCCGACTGTTTAATCTGCAGTGTCTTACACTCATGTCTTTGTAACGGTACTATACTTATTCTTCAAGTTTCTTACACTAACGTGGCTTACAATTTTATGACAAGCTTTATTAACTTTAGATATTATTCGCTATAATTAATTCGTATTTCTATGATTTTATATTACTTATTCATCTCAATACGATAATTGCAATTTATGGCAATAAAATAGCTTTCTATTTAATGTCTAAATGTATGGAGAGTCCGTGGTTTCACTTGTGTCCCGTGGGAACTACTGCCCACACTAAAAAAATATTAATATACCTACTCTTATATAAATCCTAAATCCTAAATATACTACCGATGTTACTCAGGGAAAACGCAGCTTCACAACACTGAAAGAATTTGTCTGGTCAGTTCAGTGATTTCGAAGTCCTGGAGCTAAAACAAACCTACAAAAAAAATCATCTTTATTGTATTAGTATCTATAGAAAAAACATGACTTATATCACCCAACACACAAAAAAAGAACGAAAAAAACAATTGACAATCAAAACTTCAAAAAATGAATAGTCCATTAGATAAGTTGATATCTAAAACAATAGTTACCTAATAGTAAATACCTATACAAATAAGCTAAAGAATTTGTAAACCAAATATTACGTAAGCCAGTGCCGGTAGTAAGACAATAGGTTTTAGTTTGAAAAGGGCACACTTGTGTAAATTTCGTTGACCCGATCTTGCTTGGCTAGGCGTACTGTAGCCTCCATATCTGTCTGTCAGTTGTGAGTATACTTTTTAAATAAGTCTTGTTCATTCACTTACCCAGTACCTCTATTATTTTATCTACTAACTATATTGTTTCCTAGTATTACAAACGCGAAAGTAACTCTGTCTCTGTGACGCGCTTACACAGCAAAATTACAGAATCAATTAAAATGAAATTCGGTACGTAGATAGTCTAGATTCTGAAACAAAACATAATATGTAGATTACTTTTTAACCTGGCGCAGAAATTAGTTTCTGGTGATGCGGGTGGAATAGACTGCAGTTTCTTTTTGATTTTGATAATTATTTATTATTTATTTGCCAAATATTTGCCTGAAAAATGATTATTCCTATTCATAAACCGATAATTGAGACTAATTCAAGGTTCATTTAGAAAAATATCTTTTATACAATCAGTAAGTTCTCCTCCACATTTAAACCATTTACAAACTTGCAACGATTTCCGATACCCCAAATGACATGACTTAGATATTACAATGCAATTTGAATAGAAACTGCTTGCATCTCTTGTTCCACTTATCGGAGCGGTGGACCATGATGGGGCAGATAGTTGCAATCTGGTGGACCGTGGTAAATGCCTCACATGTCGTTACATACAGTATTCATAGACACCGTTACTTATCTATGTGCTGGATCTACGCTCCAAAAATCTGCATGAAGATAATCTTTTAATTTGCAAAAGAGATGGAAGTTTCTAGTAAATAATGTCTTTAAAGTCAGTTACCGGTGAGGTTTCCGTACTCAGAGGGTAAAACGGAACCTTTTGCTAAGACATCGCTATCCGTCTGTCATCAGACTGTATCTCGTGAACCGTGACAGTTATATTGTCTACATTTTGGCAGATGGTGCATTTCTTCTACCTACTGCTAAAACAGCAAAATGCTGAAAAAGAATACGCGATAAATATTTTAGGCTCTCAAACACCAAATGCAAACACATGACTTTTTAGCCGTTTTACATCTCGCACTGGCTGGTTTTTCTCCAAGCTTGCCACGTTATTCACGTTTAAAAAACCATATTATTTTAGCCATTGTAAAGTGTGACTTCATTTGAGCAGCTTCAATAAAATTGTTAACTCCCCAATTGATGTCCTTCACAGGTTTTATATAAGCCAAGCGGCTTTATTTCGGCTTAATAGCCAATAGTCACCCTTAAGCCTCGCTTACCGTCGGCCGTCTGGCCGTGGATTCCTAATCGGTCAATAGTCTATAAATAGGTGAGGTTTGATGATCACTTTAAAATAAATAAAATTAGCTGCCGAATTCTTAAAGGAAACTCCATTTTAAGGACTGCTTAGATCTAAAATATTATACTACCACAATTGAAAGTAACGTTTAGGTATAATATTTGAAAGAAGTCAGCTAAATCCATCAATCAATTGAAAACCAATCTGAAACTGTCCAATGTGATTTCGCAGGTTTTCATCTCCTTCCAACGTTGTATCTAAAAGTAAACTAGATATTTGATAAGACTTCGCATTTCTATTATCAATTACTCAATCTATTATTCTGTGTCTGTCACATATTTACAAATCAATTGAAGAAATCAGGCAGCTCCATGTCAAATTCCTTAAATCAGTCTGATGTTTGCGAAATACTCGATATTAGACTCGATTACACTCCTAATCGATTCGACCATTATACGATCGGCGCAATAAAAATAGTTATTCAACCATGACAGGGGCCAGTAGTTTGTGGTTCTGACAAATTATGACAAAAGACAATCGCATGCATCAAATTAAGGACTTTATGACATTTTGGGTGACGAAAGAAAGATACCTACTTAAGTAGAACCACGGGATTTTTCCAAAGAGTTTCAATGCATCAACCTGAGAACTATTTGATATATTATATAGATTTTATGGGAGAGACTTTCTGGGCTCTGGGACTGGTTGAAAGAGTTATCGCGGCCCTGGTACGTTAAGGGCTCCCGAATGAATAAAGATGGGTTTTAGTCAGTACCTTCATATAAAACGTGGTCCTAAAAAGTTCCGGCTTTAGTACTAGGTAAAAACTATCGTCTAAGTAAGGCTCTTTTTTAAATCACGTTTTATAATAAAGTGGTAAAAGTCTGACAATCTTGCTGCATCGACAGCCGATGGTGTCATTTGGTGTTTTCCCACCCTAAAGTGAGAGAGACCTTATAAGATTAACATTTTTGAAACTACAAACATAGGTAGTGTAATATCATAATGCGGTTGACGATGATATGATAATATAAAATGCATGCCACTACTTACTTAGAAGTCTAACAGTTATAACTGAGAATAACTGACCAGCAGCTATGGGTTGCAACGGCATATGCAATATGCAAATGAAAGAAATGCTGTTGTCATGGTTAAACTGTGCCATCATTATAAGTTTTATAACTTGTAGATTATATTTTTAGCAAAATATGTTATAGTTTGGACATTTTGAATTAAATGAGGTAGGTAGGTACTGTAGACAGTATTCTTAGGTAGCTCCTGTGTGAAAATTAACACGAATCCAGAGGGAAATTCTTCCAGCAAAGAGGTAGAAAGCAGCCTAAATGTTGATCTGAACAAGCTTATACTTAAGCAAAAGTAAATTTTCATCGAATCCTGAAGAAGTAACAAGTATACAGCCACATACTTTATCCTTTATTGTATTAGTATGAAAAATAAACTCTACCTAGCAAGCCTTTAAACAGAACACTAGACAGAGTTCTCTAGTCCAATAACATAAAAACTAGGTAAAGAAGTTAACGTGCCCTATAATCCGACTGCAGAAAGCGAGGGTGACAATCAATTTAGCGAAGAGCCGACCTGTCCTACTGGCCTCCGATTACGTCAATTATGTAACGTCAAAATAATCTGCTGTCACAAAACGCTAGATTATTGTAACAAAAAAGTAAAATTTCTGCTCTATGATAGATGTTTCGTAATGATAAAATGCAAATGTCGTGTTAAATAATGATTGGCGGAATAAATCATTGTGTTAGGAACAAGTTTGGTGATTTTCCTTCACATTTAAGTATTATTTAAATGTGTGTTTTTTATTTTATTTATGGTAGCTTGTCATTTACTTGTTATGTCTTATTTTTATTAATACGTTGATAGCTTTTTCTAAAGAATTCATTTGAATATCTTTGGCACTCGTTATGAGTAGTCAGAGGCCAGTAAGTCTGACAACCAGTCTTACCAAGGGGTACTAGGTTGCCTGGGTAACTGGGCTGAGGAGGTCAGATAGACAGTCGCTCCTTGTAAAACACTGGTCAGCTGCACCCAGTTAGACTGGAAGCCGACCCCAACATAGTTGGGAAAAAGCTAGACAGATGATGATGGTTTTAGTAAATATTACAAAGAATTGTGCAAAAGGAGGACTTAAAATTGGCGGTCTTATCTACGAAGAGGTTTTTACCAAACCTCATATGACTAATTTTACATGATAATGAATTTCACGCGTTATCTTTCTTTAGCAATGTTTACTGAGTTAAAATAACTCTGTGTAATATCCGCGGTATTCTGACTGGCTGGTCACCGCGTCATACTAATTGTTTCTAAAGTCATAAAGATACAAAGTATGGCGACGAATGACGTGACTTTTATGTTTTAATTATTTGCATACGTGTAATTACATGTGTCTGTATAATTTTCATACATTATGTTACTCTAGTGTTACGTGATTTTTAATGTTAGATACTTTTTTGAATACTGAATTCATAGCTGAGGTAAATATAACTAAAGCTCTCAAAAATGGATGTTTTATCAGCTTTTGCTAAAAACAAAAGTTATTGTTTTTCGAAAAAAAGAAATCTGCTGAACCGATTGCGATGATATTTTAATGTGGATTTAGAATGTTTCTTGATGAATTATTACATGTATGAATTTCTAGGTGTACTATATAAATGTGTATTTAGTAAGCTTGAGCGCAGTTTTAAAATAAAAACGCAAAATATTTAGAGCTGGACTGTATAAAAACAGTCTATAAATATATTCAGTGCTTCTAGACAGGTCATCGTCTGGCCTAGACGAGATATTTGCTAATGCAGTAGCCAATATAAATATATTGCAGTGAATAATGTGTCTAGAGATAAAATTCAGAAATAAGTCTTATATTAAAATTCTGAAACATGATATAATATTGGTTTTATTGTAACGTCAATAGCTTTTTTGAAAGTCGTTCATTGTAGTTCGAAGCCGGAAAGTCATAATAGATTTAGGCAAGCAGTGTCGGGTTACCCGGTAGCTAAGTTGTGACTTGTTAGATAGACAGTTGCTTCATGTAAACCACTGGTATTCAGCTGCAACTGGTCTCTCTGTAAGCCGATGCCAACATATTCAATTGAAAGCTAGGCAGATGGTAAGTAATTTAGACTTAAGACCAAGGACCAAGTTAACCGACAACATAAACGTTAGATTTCTTAAAACAACTGTTTACAATGAATTTTCAAGTACACTGCACTTAGTTGAAGATTTCTTTAGTCTTGAACAAAATGCGTCTTGCATCTCTGAAGTACAACAGGCTTTACGCTAGTCAAAATGTACGAACTAAACGTCTAAATGATTGACTTCAGAGGGGAAAACTTTTGAAGAGAACTGTACATACACATTTGACTATTGAACGTACCATTTGCTCGTCGCATGCATTCGTCAAACACCTCTGTAAAAGCAAGCGTTGCCTAAGATATAAGGATGTGTGCAAATAATTACTTTCCGCTCCGTAAAGCCGTTTATAATGATAGCGGATGCTGGATAGCTTCCCGTATGGCTTGATGCTCTCGCGCATACGTTTTTATATTATGAAAGTCTATTACAATTTTTGTTCAGTGTTTTTGTAGTAGGAGACGACTTGGAGTGCTCATTTGAAATAGAAAAATATAATATTTATTTACTTTTGAAATGGTGGAAAGTTATGTGGTAGGTATTGAGAGGACGCCAGGCTTAGAAATTATTTAAGATTGACTGTTTTGTCCTCAAATAAAAATAGGTAATAGATCAATCATGATTTTTCAAGAATTCAACAACAAGAAAAGTTGTAAAGATTCATAAGAATAGAGGTCCATATGAATCCATATTTTATTATCATCATTAATTAAATCTGCTTTCAAATAAGGACCATCGATTTATATAAGCTGGAGTATCTAGTTAATCATATAGAATCAAACCCATATTGGACCAATTTCTCGATATAACTCGAATGTTTATCACAAAAATATCGTACCAGTTGGTTTCTCTCCACTTTCCATTCATAGGCCTCTGGGCGTGTCGCTAGAATTATCTCATTTAATTTATCTTTATTAAGATTTATTTATCAGATACTTAAACTCGAATGTACTACTAGTCACCAATATATTTTACACCTAAGTAGATACATATAGATTAGGGTGTCCCAAAAAAATCAAAATCATTTTTTTTTAACGCATACCCTCCTATTTTTTTCCTTTTGGTCCAAAACTATTATAAATAAAATTTTATGATGGTAGGACCACGGTAACCCGTGCCGACTTACATTTGAATGTATGTCATACTTGCTCTCTAAGACTAACGCGATCTAACTCGTCGATGTGCTTGTGATTTCTTGTTATTTAGTGATCGAATCATTGTTTTCAAACAGCCAACATGTCACTAGACTTACGCAGTTATAAAAAGGGTATATTTTCAATTAGGGGATCTAAAGCATCAAATGACGGGCTCAAAACTTCCGTCTAATGGACAAGTTCTGGCAGTTTCATTGTACAACTAGCAACCCGCTCCGGCTTCGCACGGAATAACAGTATTATACATGTAAACCTTCCTCTTTAATCACTCTATCTATTAGAGAAAAGTGCATGAAAATCGGTTGCGTAGTTTTGAAGAATTAGGTAAGCTTACAACACGGGACACGGGGACAGAAAAAGCGACTTTGTTGTATACTACCTATGTAGTGATATTCGGGAAATTAATTTAATTGTGAATGAAAACGTAAATCTTACTATTCGCGAATGCATTATCTACTGGGAAAAGGCGCGTATTCCAATCTTTGCCTAATTGTGTGACGAAACTCGTCACCTTGTATCAAGTTTGGAGGGACAAAAGACACAAAGACGTTTTTAAGCAACGCCATCACGACTTTTTCAGCAACTTAGATAGATCATCAATCAAAATAAATCATCATGTCCCGAGCCTTTTCCCAACTATGTTGGGGTCGGCTTCCAGTCTTGCCGGATTCAGCTGAGTACTAGAGTTTTACAAGGAGCGATTGCCTATCTGACTTCTCAACCCAGTTACCCAGCTACCCAATACCCCTTTGATAAGACTAGTGTCAGACTTATTGGCTTCTGACTACCCGAAACGACTGTCCAAGATGTTAAATGACAGCCAGGAGAGCAGCCGGCCTACAGTTAGCGCGAGTTACAGAAAGCACGCGCCTCAGAGGAGCGAAGAGGAAATAACTCTTGAAAAACGATTGGATGTATCGTTTTTCAGGGGTTATTTTGTCTTTGGTTAAATTTTTTTTTCAAAAGAAGATCTTTACGGTACGTTGTATGGCAAAATCACCTCTAACTTCATTTCAGTAAAAATCGAGTTCTTTGATCGATCGCCTTAAAATTAATGACAGTTTTCTACATGAATGTGTCCTACCTTCTAGTCAAATAATGCTTCGTATCAAGAAGCCAAAGTTTCAGCACTGAGAGTTAGTGAACGATGTGGCCGAAAGATCGGTGAAGTTCATGCAAGACTTTTATTGATTAATCACAGTAGATGAGGAACAAAAACAATTATTGTTAGGTACCGTCCTAGAACATCGGAAAATTCATCCTGACTCTAAAAAAATTATAAATTTAAAAAAACCCCCGACCCAAAAAAGTACGCAATAATTATGACAAAAGGTTAAAAACGCTAAACCCTATAAAAAGCAAAAAATAACTTTTAACACTACGTAAACTAAATTTTGTCGTGTCGGGGGACCGCTCTAATTCATTACTTTAGATACGTGTTTTTTTTTAAACGAATGTTGGTCCCCCGACACGTCAAAATTTAGTTTACGTAGTGTTAAAAGTTATTTTTTGCTTTTTATAGGGTTTAGCGTTTTAACCTTTGTCATAATTATTGCGTACTTTTGGGTCGGGGGTTTTTTTAAATTTATAATTTAATTTTATTTCATGCTTTTTAAAGGAGTCCTTAATTTTTCGTTCTTTCATTTAATTTATTTTATCTTAATATGGGGTCGCTATATGCGATCTCGGCCAAAGGAAGCTGTTTAACAATCCTCATGACAAACTGGCTCTGGGAGAATTGCACAGATTGAGAAACAATAAAGATTAACCTTTGGACATTTTAGATTTTCAGCAAAAATATAAATCGGTTTATCCGTTTCATTCCGGCATTCCAGGGTTTCATCCACCACATCCCATTTCCAGCATCAGGTTCTCGTCAATCAGAAACATGAAGAGAACTCGTCAAGACAAATTCAACGAGCCCAAACTCGATGGGTTTACTAAAAGGCAGTTCAGGGTTACGTCTCCTACCTTCGTGCCCTAACAGCAGACCAGCTCAGTGGTTCCAAAAGACATTAGTGTTTCAAATTTCAGATCCCACATATACTTGCAAGTAAACTGAGCGTGTAACATTCCTATCACATCTAGCAAACGAGCTGATGACCTTGAAGACCTGAACCGATTTCCACCAAACATAGCTAAGAACACTCCCGACTGACATACCTTTTAAACAAAAAAAACCGCATTACAATCGGATCATCCGTTTGGGAGCTACGATGCCACATACACACACACACACACACACACACAGACACGTCAAACTTATAACACCCCGTCGTTTTTGCGTCGGGGGTTAAAAAAAACTACTTTAAAATGAAAATTTTTACAATGATATTATTTTTCACTGTATATGAGAAGATAAAACATTATTTGGATGCATTCGAGGTTTATTTTTAGTAAAAATAATTAAGATCTTTTCTCCATAGTAAGTCAGTACTTTTCATGTGAACACTTTGGCATTAAGTCGGCACGGGTTACCACTGTCTGATCGAGATAATATTCATTATAGGAGATAATGAGGTCAAACCGAAAAAAATTAGAGGGTATGCGTATTTGAATTCGAGAAAAAAAAAATCCCCCTTATGTCTTGGGACACCCTAATATAGATATACCACCAGTTTCATTGAATAGTTAAATAAAAAATATTAAAAAAAACGCGCTGTTGTTACCGGGATAAAATATAACTAATGTTACTTGATAAGATTGTAGCTTTCCAGCAGTGAAGGAATCTTCAAATCGGTTCAGTAGCTTTGGAGCCTTAAGGGTACAAACAAACAAACCATTTTTCCCCTTTCTTGTGTTAGTAGCTATACATAGTATATTAATATTATTTATAGGTATGAAACCTATAAATCATATACATAGACATATTTTACTGCGTATTATGTCAATCATATTTTGTAACATTTCATTTTATGATACTTACATTTATTATTCAATCAAAAGCTATGTGTAAATATTACGCTTATTATCGATTTCAAATGTGCCAAGAACCTATTTCGTAGTGAACCGATTTGAAAGAATCACAATTGGAAAACAACTATACGAGTAACATAGGCCTTATTTTATCACGGTACGGGCAGTAGTTCTCACGGGATACGGTTGAAACCACACGAAGACGGCTAGTTACACCTAAAATTATTTTCTGACAAACAAACTCCAAACTGTTAGAACAATACCTATCTATCCTCAGTTTCAATTCATCCATTACTTAATAATAAAACAATTAAAACTCTGTAGGCGTTACCACGCTCGGCAAGCTCAATGGGTGTCCATTTTAAGATTCGGTCGCCCTTGACATTCCTATCCGCATAAGTTGACAACGACAGGTGATCCACAGATAATATAATCTTACTTAACTGGTCTTAGGACCAAGTTAACAGCTTAAACGTCAGTTTTCGTTAAAGAAATACGTTACGTTCAACGTTGTTTTAGGAAAATTGTTTTTGTTGTTAATGAACTAGGGCCTATAAGGTTGGGCGTTTGGAAAAACACAATATGAATGATACATGATTTATTACGGTAGAAAGACAAACATACATAGGTAATAGGTATTCATACATGTAATACAGGCCTTATAAGAGTGATGTGTAAATTAAGCCTTTGCGTTTATGAATGCGAAAGTATTTTTTTTTGTTCTGTTAAACTTACTGCGTTACTAACTGGTAATGAGATTTGTTTGAATTTTTTGGAAGCCATAGCAAAGATAAAATGCTAAAGCTATTCAATAAAATACAAAATACAATTAAAAATAAATATTTAAAAGTCTGGCTAAGATAAATTATTGTAAAAATATGTGGCACCTGCCTATATTTTAGACAGTTTACAACATAGACGAGACATTATCAACTTATAGTACTTATTGTCAAAATAACTTTGGGGTTTATTGAAGTTACTAGTAGCTAGTTCTTCAAAGTTTATTTTTAAAATTAGTCTTTGGTATAATGAATGAGTAATACCTCTATATGTATGTATAGGTACCTCATCAAGGCTATCACACACCTCTTTTCTTTAAACTAAGATATAAGACGACCCGCTTCTCAAGAGTTCATTAATGTCGATAACTGTATTTTTGCAAGTTCTCATGTGCCATCCAAATTGTTCTAAATGGGAGATCATTTAGAAGTACATAATTGCAGTACCGTATATTTACCTATTTTACAAGGTCAAGTATAAAAAATCTTCGGGTTCTAAGCTGACTGCACTCTGCACTATTCCTTGATGATGAAATTATCAAAAAAAGTTTTTATCACATATTATAACCTTAAGAGCCTGAAGAGGTACCTAAGATGAAAAATAAAAAATTACCAATAAATGTTCATTTTCATCTTATAAAGCCTATCATACTAACAAATTATAAAAAACAAAATCTTTAAACAAAACAATAAAAGATAAGTTATCAACCGTCAACCAAGCAGCAAGGTTGCTGTCTGTTTTGTAAACACAATCTCACAAACCCCTCATTGTCTAACATTTTCATTGTGTTCTACACAGGAAACCCGTGTCCATTGGCTGGCATTCGCACGCCTCTTTGAACTTAGCAAAAAACACCATCATATCATAGCCGACACCTTTCTAAATTGCGTTTTACACCTCGTTAAAACCAGTTGCGGCAATATATTAAATTAAAACAATAGTAAGTTGACAAGTATAGCAACGTGCCCTAATAGTAACACATTTGTGTTTGCTCAAGTAGTGACTCTAGTGACCCAGTTCCTAGCATTAGCGTCTCCATCAGTCAACCAGTACAGGTATGTACATTGTAGAGGAATCGAAACCCGATGTAGACCAGACTCGATACAATGATACGCCTAAACAACTTTCCACTAACGAAATTGGTGCTATTTTCTCTGTGCACTATATTTTCTGTCCCCGACTCGATAAACTTTGAAAATCGCTATAATCTACAAACAGTCTGTTCTATTTTTAATGGGGTACTAGTAAATCACCTTTCTCCGTCTACCGTCGGTACTGCGGGTCAGTGTTACACATTAAGAGAGCGACGCTAATGTAATTACCGCGACCTTTCTATTGGAGTCAATTGTCCATCGCAATGTGGCTTTATTACATCTGTGTGTTTTAGTTTTATTGTGAAATGAGCTGATCTGGTGCTGCGTGTGACACAATGTCGTCAGCGCTCATTACACCAATTTGCAGGTGATTAGGAACACAAAAGGCTCCGAGCATTCGATTGTTCGCTGTGATCATCTCTGTAGCTGCTATTAATCACGAATCTTACATAAAGGCGCTTGAATTATTCAATTTGACGTAGGCACGTGTAGCATAGCCGAGCCGTGCTCTAGTCTAACAGCACAATAATTATAGACCGTCGTCGGCCACCCAATTAACTTGGCATTAAAATACTTTCCCCTAACACAGGTATTATTGAGGTTTCATAATGAGAGAGATAATGCAGTGGTGGGGGTTACAATAACAATAGTGAAAGCATATTTGGTTTATTGCCCTCACGAAAATAGAGATTTGTTGCTTTTTACTCTTGATTGTTCGGCTTAATTTTGCGCTATCTACATAACTACTACAGTAAGAGGGAAGCAGTGGTAATCTACTAAACATCTAATCGTAATAACGGGTAATATGAATCTAACTCGTTTTAATAGCATGCAAAATGGTGAACTGAAATTACAGGCAAGTTACATAAGGTCGGAAGTGAACCCGGTGCCGCGAACACTGATCATCAGACTGCCGTTGAGGCGACCACAGACTAAATAGGAAACCGCATACGAAATCGTGATATTTCACCTCAAAGAAATATATTTAGAATCCACAGACGTAATGTATTTCCTAGTATTTGTGTCTGAAACGTAATTACGCTGTTATTCTTTCCTGTTTTCACACGTCGATCGATTTCTGTGAAATTGTAACTGTAAATGACCGGCTCTCTATATGGGTTTTGCTAGACCTGCAGGGACCAGCTTCCCGCATCCGAATAAAAAGTAACCTATGTGATATTCTGATAAATGGACCTTACATTAAATTTTGATGTAGGTACCTACGTATATTCGCCATAATACTGTAAAGTTTCCTAAAAATCTGTTTTGTTTTTGCGTAAAAGTTGGTACCTCTATTACCTTAAACCAATCGCGGTAACCCTATCTTCACTAATAAAAGACGTTAGACTGAATGCGTTAAAATCGAGAGTAACAAAATAACCGTTAGTCATAATAAAACCGAAAACTCGATTCGTAGTAGAATTATATTCGTATTACGATCAAAATTCACTTTCAGTTTCACCCAGTTACTTCACAAGACATCTGACTGGTCTTGGAATTAAAGAAACGTTTCATTTATAAAACGGGTGCTTTAAAATAGTCTAAGTTAAAATCATTTATTTCATTTAGGCCTTTACAAGCACTTATGAACGTCAAAAATATAAATAAGTCTAATTCTAGACGCCCATTTCAAAAGTAGCTTCCTATGGAGAAGAACGGGCAAGAAATTCCATGGTTACTTAATCTAGCTTAAGTGTCATCACTTAATAACTTAAATTGGTTGAGATTGTTACGGGTATCTTATACTATACATTTTATATGTAGTTGCTACCAGCAGGTGGTAGTTTTAAGTAGTTTAAACCAATGATGTGTTCAGGTCAGAAATATGATCTATCTTAATAATTGAAGCAGATGGCTGAGTTGATTATTTCCGGGGCTTCGGGATTGTCAGAAAGTCACCACGGCCCTGGTACATAAAGAGCTAAAGAAGGAACATGGTGGGTTTTAGTCAGTAAGAGTCTGACACTCACGTTGTACCCATAGCCAACTGGACATGTACCTACCTAATTGATATATGTAATATGTATATCCTAATTAACATTGTTTTTTCATATAAAAATATCCTTATATTTTAGGTTTTCCCTTATATCATCTTTTTATAAAAGTATTTTGACAATTATGTCAGTTTTGACGTAATTTAATGGTGATAAATCTGCATTATTTTAAGGAAATAGAAAATATCCATTACTTGCGTTACTCATATAGTGACGTAATATACATATATCATAAAAGGAGAGGAGGAAAATGCCCAAAACAAGATTTTACATTAATCCATAAAACTACACTTAATGTTAGTCATCGTGTCATAATACTCATAATGTTAATACGTGATATGTTAATACCACTCGGAATTACCACTAAAATGATACGTCGACACTTTAAACTACATAGAACAGTTATGATTATTAAAATAACTGTAAATGTCATGTTTTCAGACTTTATTTTATAGGATGACGTGAAATATTTACCCCACTACAAATAAATCGGCCGATAGTTTGTTTGGGCTCAGGAATCAACAACGTTCTTGCCGGTATCAGATGGACTAGAACCTTTTGTAGAATTCACGTTTTTTTTTTTAATATAAGATAAATATAAAAAGTGGGCTGAAAATCAGCACTTTTTGAAGGGCAAAACAAAAAACAGCCCCCAAAACGCCCGCCATTCACCACTTCCTATGTGTTTTTGCTGGGAAGAAGAAGCAATGGAACAAATTCCCCAGCAAAAAGTGCAGTGTGCTCTTACGTTGAGAGTGAAACCGAGGGAAACGACCAGTAGCTTTAATACAAAACGGAGGCCAGACCAATACGTGTGCCGATACAATTTCTGTTTTCTCATTGAATTCTTGCAACTGTCAAGGTCGCTTCATCACGTGGGCAGTTGTTTTTACCATTCCCAGTGGGTGGCGCCCAAATACGATTTGTTGTCCAATTTTCTATGGCCAACACAGGTTTCTTTTAAATGTCAAATCTTAGATTGGGAGTTAGTTATTTACGTGATCTAAACACTCTTATATAGAGACAAAGATTAGCTCTGCTCAAAATTATTCAGAAAGATAAGACTTCAGGCATTTACGACACAAACTTAAAAAATATAAAGACCTATTCTATTATATTTATAGCCACTCTTAGCAGTCGGGTAAAAACGGTAAGGAAATCAAGCATCATCAACATATCCCGAGCCTTTTTCTTAGTATGTTGGGATCGGCTTCCAGTCTAGCTGAGTAACAGTGTTTTACTAGAGCGCCTACCTATTTGAGAACAAGGTATCGGTAAGGAACTCAAGCAATTATTAATATACCTTGTCAAGCATAAACCCCGCTATAGCCAAAGTGTCAACCACCTCATCAAACGAGGTTGTGGTGTTCTGTCCCTGAGCGCCACAACAATAGCTGACAGACCACAATTAACGGAAAGGAAAAACCTAGTTGTACCACATTAAAAACCGGTACAAATGAATATATTGTTAACTCCCGAAGGTTCCATGTATTGAGAGCGAGTGGCCGTGTTACAGTGCCCTTAATTTGACGGTAGATTAAAAGTGTGGGTTACATTGACGGTTGTAGTGTGCGGTTTAATGCTGGCTTTACTGTGGAGGTGAAAGACTTTTTAAATGGTCAGGGTTTTAATTTGAGGCTTTGTTCTTGATATCAGATTACTCACGGGAAGTTGACGGTTTGTTGGTCAAAAGTTTATTGAGCCTGAGATTTCAGTGTTGAAAATCTTGAGTGGACTTTTTATGATACCATTCACTCGTGTCCCGAGATAACTCTATATTCCGCATAAATAGTAGCCTGTGTCCTAGACTCTCTTTCTCAAGTTCTAGACTATCTTTGAGCCTTTCAAAATGATTCTGTAGTTTTCGCATTAAAGCGCGATACAGATAGACAGTCATACAGAATTAATTCCGTATATAAGTTGTATTAGTTGTATATACGGAATATCATCCCTGAATGTGCATTTTTGTGACTTCAAGTGCGTAAATGTAGATGTATCCTTCAGTACAAACTAAACCGTTATGAAAAAATATGTATCTATAGGAAATAAGTGCCATATAAGGCTCAGGAACTTTCATCTTATTTCATGACGTCATACAATTCCCTAGGGATATGTTGTTGCGGTCACAACCACAAGCGAGGCAGATGCCGCGGTGTGTTCTTCCTTTTATCTTACTTGTTTTATATTGGCTTTGGGAGTTCTTGCCAAGGAAATGAGACAACCACAGCTGGCCATATTTTACAAAGTTATGTATACTGATGTTATATGTAAAGCTGAAGAGTTGAATACACTTATGCCTAATGAATATCTGGAAGGGGAAGTCTTAATATTTCAGTGTAAAATAACCTATTTATCGAAGAAGCCTATACGTTTAACTGGTTGCACTAGACGGGTGGTTTTCACAGAACGCGGGTCAAACTTATGGCGAAATAATCATTAACACATCATTCTAGAAACTAGCTGAATCATGCAGTCGCAATATTCAAAACCATTAAAAAAGACTACGATTCCTATGGTTATCGTATTCGTTTTTATCAACATGTACCAAAGAAAAGAAAATAACAAACGTGCGAACAGCTTCTAGACAAACATTTTACAATTGACATGTTGTTATGAATGTATTTTCAACGAACACACAACGTGCAGACAAGTGACATAACGTGACTACAAAAATGTTATTTTGACTACGAAGTAGTTTCACGATTTTTAGACGGAGTTCTTATCAGATATTTATACTACTTTGGTGTGCTTGTGAATAACTTTAGTGGTTTCTCGCATTCTCGCTTCTTCACAGTACCCGAAGAGGACAAACTACTTTAAAAAAATTATTAAACTGTCTTAGATCTTTTTCTAGATTTCTTTGCCTTTCATCCTCCATTTCACCTCACCTCACATTTTGAACGCCGTTGCTTCCAATAGGAATAGAAGAAGCCAATACCTTCCTCAATAAATGAGTAGCCTAACTCTTTTTTCAGTATTTTTATGAAAAGGGACACTATTTTCCCGATGTTAACGGGTTCAACCAAACATACACTTTAGCTTTACAATATTAATACAGTTTTACATGACAAAATTCTCTCGCATATCACCACTTACTCAGCAATTCACAAGGAAGTAGTTCGCTATAAGCTGTTGCCCTGAACTCGCTTATGAAATGACCTCAACGTGTTCTAACGGGTATAATAGAAAATTTTGATTAAAAGATTTGTGTCACATACTTCCTGTTGTTATTGGCAATGGAGATAATAATTAATTTGAAAAAGATAATAATTGAATTAATTAATAATTATAAATCTCTATTGTACCTATATGCATTTACAAAATTAAATCTTAGCGTTCTCAGGGGACTTTTAAAAAGTATGTTAAGTACACTCCATGCCAACTTTAAAAATAATTATTTTAGTTTTGTGAATATTGTTTCTACTTAATTTTCGAAAGGAATGGTCATAAATGATTGTCAAAAGACTGAAGGCACTTTAAAATATACATTTTTAATCTATTTATATTAAAATTGTTGTAAGTACATACATATCTTTTACTATAGGTGCCCTAAGAGATGATATTGAGATTTAGTCACAAATCAGGCTAAAAACTTAAAAGAATTTCACAGGCAAACGAACAGACGAACAAGGCAATATAATGACCTTCACAATTATACAACGATCAATGATTGAGTTCACCTTACATTTTTTTATTAATATCTATCCTTACTTATTACAACTGCACAATTTCCATCTATATTTCGTATTGTCACGGCTGTTTTTTTCAACAAATTAAAATGTTTTTTTTTTGTGCAACTCTAAAGCGTAGATAATGTATATTTGAATTGCTATCTTTAATTGGAAATTGAATCAAAGGTACATATCGATAAACGGAAGTGTTTTTGTGACTGATCAAAACTTGTTCACGACCATGTCTTAGTAGGTACTATCAAATCAATCCTATATAGATACCTACAGTAATATTGACAGTCAGTCAGAGAGACGATTAAATAAAGGAGATAAAAGTAGAGTCTTCGAATTTGATGATTAAAAATCCTCGTCGAATTTCTTATTAATATAGTAAATTCAAAAGTAACTATTTGTGTAATGCTTTCACAAAAAACTAAAGACCCGATTTTAATGTAATTCGGTAAACCTATAGTCAAGACGTTGAGAAAGAACACGTACGAACCGTAGGGAATAAAACAGCTTGTCTTTTGAATTAAGATCTATGTAGCAACGTCCCATCTTATTTGCAAATAGGTTATATGAACTAACATCTTCTCTTTGGAAACAATAAGTAAGTATTTAGATAGCAATATTCTCATTTTCATACAAAATACAGCCATTTACAACAACCACAACCTTTCACATTTAAGTGTTATTTGTAAAAGGAAATTCGAGACGCCTACGTCACTAGGTTTTTAATTCTGTTCAAGGGCTTCCTCACCTTCTTACTGCTTATTCACATATCGATTTACATATTTAATAACTCACATTTCCGAGTCTAGACTGTTTTATAGAATGAATATATTTAAAACTGTAATGTGGAATATCTTTACTAAAATAATAAAAAGAAAAATCTTTTCTTTTTCGTTTTTCGTTTTGTACACCAAAGACTCGGAAACTACTGAACTGATTTGATAAATTCTTTTACTGTTGGAAAGCTAAACTCTTCTTGGGTAATATAGACTATAGTTTGTCCGGATGCGGTCAGTACTTCCTATGGGACGCGGGTGAAACCGCGGGAAATCAGCTAGTCTAATACAAAATCTTCTAATCTACTAATCTTTCGGTGCGTTGGTCTAATAAATCTACAAGGTACTAGCTTCTGTCTTTAAACCGTGGGACCTACTTCCAGCACTGGGATAAAAAGTTGCAACAGCCTACCTCGATAATTCGGCTGTCTAACACTGCAAGAATTTTTCAAATCGGACCTATTACTGAAATTAGCGCATTCAAACAAACTCTTCAGGTTTTTAACATTAGTTTACTTATTACAATTCATCTTGAAGTGGTACTGTTGGCAAGCAGATATTTACTTCAAATGTGAGACATATCACTCGCTGATCTTTTGATAAGATACTAGAGAGATATATTATGATCAAACAAACGGATGGTTATTTCCACTGCCTTCAATTTCTCTGTCATTGCTTTGTACCATTAGTGCCTAGGCATGCACCTATACGTAGGTATAAGAAGGTATTTTAAGAAGGTAAAATATGAAAGCATATGAATTTGGTGTAAATAAGGAATGTTACTGTCTCTCTAATATTGTAAACGTGAAGCTACTTAGCAGGTAGGTACAGTCAACTTCAGGTCAGTGGTAGCAGTTTTATAGGAAAATCGTACTTATTACTATTAAGTTAAGGTGCATGACAGTTACCACTGATGTGCGGTCTACCGTACCTATGTATGTTTTTCACGTAAAAGCTACTGGGCAGATTTTGATGAAACTTGGCCGTAATATAGCCCATGTACAGGTTAGGTACTAGTAATTTCCTCGGGACGTGGGTGAAACCGCGGGCGGAAGCTAATTTTGAAATAAATTATTTTTTATCGATATAATTCGTTATATGCCAATAATCTTTAACAATTCAAACGTGAACTTATAACCCTTTTTTGCATTGTCATAGTTCATACTACCTGACACGCACTGCCTTCACTAAAATATTGTTACAACACTTATTTTGTCCAATTTGTATAGTGCACGCACGCTACAATATAACAGAGTGACCTTTAAATATATTCTAAATATTACTACAAAAATCGAAATTTCATTTAACAAGGTTTACCTTCGCTTCTTACGGTGAGTTGCACCATTTAACTATAACGATAACCGAACCATTTACTGTTGTCAAATCGCCAATTTGACCATTTATTGTCGAAAAGTACACGGCTGGGTATTTTCAGTCTTACAAAGAGGTATTGAGTTGCCTGGGTAACTGGGTTGAGGAGATCAGATAGGCAGTCGTTTCTTGTAAAACACTAGTACTCAGCTGCATCCAGTTAGATTGGAAACCGACCCCAACATAGTTGGGAAAAAGGCTGTTTATGATTTGGTTATTGTCATACTAAAATGGTGCAACTCATCCTAACTAAGAAAAAAAAACAATTGAAAGTTTAAAACCGTCTCATTGATTGTTCGAGAACGGATAAAAACAAAACACACTCACTTTTTGAAATACTTACGCGGTTTTTGTGAGTTGTAATTATCATAGAGACAATTGATGCGCCGGCGCAGCTGTAAACACGGCGTCCGATGACGTCATCTCACAATGTGCCATTGACAATCATTGTGTGTGTGATGAGACAGCCTTACGCGATGGTCGGTTTATTTGTGCTTCTATGGAGATTGTAATACTTAATGACTAGGGTTTTTGGAGCTGGTAGGTAATGAAGTAATTGGAAAGAGAATAAAAGATAAACTAAAGATGGAACAATTGCTAAAAAGATGATTAATGCGATACACAATAATCATTTGGATAAATCTGGATGAGTTCTCCAGTAGCTTACTTAAGGCTTAGCCTTTTATATCCTTATACTTAAAGCACAATAGTTTGTTTATTTACTTGAATGCGCTTATCTCAGGAACTATGGACTGATTATAAATTCTTTCAGTATTAAGAAGCCTATTTCTTGAGAAAGTATATATGCTACTCTTTATTCAGGTTCGCGAGATAATTCAAATAGGAATATCATTAAAATTAAAAATCAATTAATTTAAATAGGAAAAATCCGGAAATGTAATAAAGCAGTAAACTGCCAGTTTCCTTGGTTAGAAATAATTTCCTAATCATATCTAGGAAGTAGTAGGTACAAGATTATAATTATTTTATTAAATATTCCAGCCAGGTAGTCAGCGAGGGTATTGAGTAATCTGGGGGAAGATAAACTTATAAGTACCTTCCTCTATCATAAAACTTGTAAATTATCGTTTATAGAGAAACATATAAATTAAGTAAGTAACAATAAGGATAAAATTACATCACAAACGTATCGCAACAAGAACTATAAGTCGGTCGATTTGCAATATTCTTTCCCAAAATACACACAAACATACACTAATTAATTACATTATTTCAGTAAGAAGAAGTTTACGAAATACAGAACTGTAGCAATAATATTTATTTTTACATACATATCCCTTCACAGTGTGTCGAAACGCCAGCCGCCCTTGAGTCGGGGATAAAAATAAAATGTGCAATTCGGACTTTCACGTTGCATTATAGGTTCAGTTCCTTGGTTGCACAGCCTTTAAAACAACCCACTCGATTTGTAATATCCACTTAAAACGAATAAATTATGGCTTCCGATTAATTTTGTAATTATTGTTGTAAATTACACACATCTATAAAAACAAAATAAAGTAGTGTCAGTTACAACACTGTAACTCAAGAATAGCTGAACTGTTTAAGCTGAAAATTAAAGGGGAAGTAGCTTAGACCCGGGAGAAGGACGAGGGATTTTGTCACCATCCGGGTACGGAAAGCAGTTATCTCGGGACGCGGGTGAAACCGCGGGCGGAAGTTGGTAAAGAATAAATAAGGAAATGCTTACGTAATCGCGATTTCTAAAAATGTTTTATTTATGTCGTTAACACCTATAAAACTGAATGACTGGAAATATCGGTAATTTGAAAGTAAGTATTGCTAATTATGTAAGGAAACAGTAATGACAAATTCACTTATTTCATTGCGTTATTTAAATGACGGAAGACCGAACAGCGAAACATGACAATGCTCTTATTTAAACTGCGAGTCATTGCAATAAAGTATGCTCTATTTTCCAAGTTCAACGTCCTGAAAAGCATATTTTTCAAACTCAATTAAACTTTTCTTCGAAACACTCAAACACAACTATAACTTCTGCTTAAAAGTATCTCTCGCAGAAAACTTTATTAGATAGAATACATAAATCGAATTTTGACACAAGCTCCATACATATTATGCATAATCTCTAATCACAAATTATCGGATAGATCGCATATAGAAATTCACCGCAAAAACACCAAAGGCAAGGTCACATCACAACTTAACTGTCAAACAATATTCACAAAAATTGATTTAATTACATTAATCACACATCGCTTGCACATGTCAATAACGTGTTATCAGACACATCGTGAGAAATTACTGAACTTCATCTGATGTATCTAATAACATACTTTATATTATTGTAATAAAGTATTGGTAAATCGATATGAGGAATTATCGATACAGGTCGGTCAATATCGATTTTGATCGTGAATCTGCAAACGATTTTTCAATTTGATTGCTGACAGTTGAACATCTTCGGCAGTCGTTACTGGTAGTCAGAAGCCAGTTAGTTTCACCAAGGGTTTCAGTTTTACCAAGGGGTAGCTGGGTTCTAAGCACAAAAACACTGGTACTCAGCTGCACGAACTCAGACTGGAAGCCGACCATAATATAATATAGTTGGGAAAAGGCTATTCAAATGCTTGTTGATCCAATATTATTAGGTTCCAAATCCTGGATGCACATAATAATATGTGGCGTTCACTTTTCTTGTTTCTGTTTGGCTCCTAAAATCCATATCGTGATGGTAGAAAAAGTTTTGCTGAATTATCAAGCGGTCATGGTTAATACAGAGGTCATATCTTGCTCTATCACTGATCATTTCTTCTAAATCTTAGCTTGCCCCAAATAAGTTTAACTAAAAAATAAACCACCAAATAAAATTAAGCAGATAACATCTTAATCACTAATTGATCAGCTTTCAATGCATTTTTAACCAGTATCTTAGCCAATACAATGTTGTTATCGCATACTTGACTGTCAATTACACGGTACACTCGATATTCGTATGTAGGTATCGAGAATTTTCATGATTGTATCGATTTAAAATCGACCTTCGGAACGAGCGAGTTTTCGAGTTGCTTAACCGAGTATGGAAGGTTGCTCTGTAAGTATAGATTTCGATGAATGGACTAATAATATATCTGGGCTACATTGTTGGAGACATTTATAACGAGGTGATGTATCAGGGACAGGGATAAATCCTTTCTTTAAAAAATTATACAGGTGACAATAGCGTTGTCTGTCTGTCACGATCTTCGACATCTTCAGAAGCGACTGAACATAGTCTAGGGCCCGATAAAAGGAGCGAAAAGCAAGCTTCAAAACTCTTGTCTTTTAATTTTAATAATATCTATATGGAATATCTTGCCGCTTCTTCTCCATGAGACCCACTCTTTGGAACCGTTCAACTAGCTTGACGTTTAGAAAGAGCAGATGTTGGCCCATTGGTAATAAGGAATGACTTTGACTTTGAAATAAATAAAAGGCAAGAAGATCAACATAATAATTAAATACAAAAAATAAAGCGATATTCTCTATCTTTAACAAGTCCCATAGATGATTTACGATTAATTTATCTGACTCGAGCAGATTGGCTCAGCTTCAGTAGACTGTCAATAGCGTTGCACAATCTCTTATCACAACGTACTCTGTCTATCAAATGACCTATTTTCTATGAAATATCACAGTTATTTTTATTTCACTTCGTTTTACATGAATGTTTTGAAATAGCAAACTTAACATCGACCCTAATTCAGCTGTCTGGTTATTTTAGGTAGCCATTTACAAAATGTTTCAAAATATTTCAGCGGAATCATAATGATGGTTCTTACAAAATCATATTTAAATAAGTACTACATATGTACTGCGTCTGATGTCTATCTGGTCGTGTCGAATTGCCGTCCCATCGGGCTATGAGAGTGATGGAATAGTGAGTGCACCTGAGTCTGCGCAAATGCTCGTGCACTATAATATGCCCTGCGCGGCTGGCTGATCTCCTTATATGAGGACAGCTACCGTGGCTGACAAGCTAGGAGGACATCATCATCACATATGAACCACCAGCTTCCATTTGTGGGTTCACCTGAATCCCGGGTGGACTACTTTCCGCACATGGATAAAATAAGGCATACAGGTACATAGTTAGGCAATTAAATAAGGTTCCTATTGAATGGTCCCCGATTGACTTATAGGTTAGACGTTGATATCAAACGTTTTGTTTGATAATATTATACAGTCGGTTATTGTAAGGATAAATAAATATACTTGTGTTATAGGTTATTGTTACTTATAACACAACGAACACCTTGTTTTCAATAACAGATAGGAAACATGCTAAACATGTTAATTAAACAAGCTATATGTAATTCTATAAATAAAGGGCAAAGACCCCTTCCCTTAGATAAATATACATACACTTAAAGAACACTTTCATACTTCAAAATATTTGGAAGATTTTGTGTGATAGGTTTTTTAATTTTCACAAAATTTAAAAAAAATTGTGACCATTTAAAATGGTTTTTCGTTTCAAGACTTTTGACTCATCATTTCAGACTTATGACTATTTTGTCTTTATTAAATTTTTAAAATAAAACAATTTGTCCTAGCTGTATGTTTAACTCAGTACCCCTTATCAAATCTTGGTAAGTTTGAGTTAGTAGTATTTTTCAAAACATTAGTAAAAATTAATAAAAAATTATATCAATGACTGTCTGTATGTTAGTAAGCTATCTTCAAAGTTTACGATACGGCACGCTCTGTTATTAAAACAAGTCGGAAGAAGTAACTAAGCCACTACTATTGTATATAAACAAATGTACAGCACGATTGAACTATATACTAATATTTAATTTTATAAATTATTTGTTTAATCTATAGGTCGATAATATTATCGTAAGCGAGGGAGAAAACGGTCACTGAGCTTGAATGAAAAGGAGTTATTTTTATTTTCATTTTAACTGGGGAAAAAGGCATTGTTGTAGGTTTTATGGGAATAATTTTAAGAAAATTTAAGACTTTATTGAAAAGACTAACTCGGGTGTGTTTATCCTCAATATTTTAATTTGTTTAAATTCATTTTGCTTCTGTACACTAGTGTTCACAAACAAAATAAATGCAATATGGAGAATTCCGAATTAGCTTTTCCTGACCAAAAATATTCTATGAATGTATACCTCAAAATTGAGCAATAGGTATTTACCTACATCTATAATATAAAAATGAATCGCAAAATGTGTTGGTAAACGCATAACTCAACAACGCCTGGACCGATTTGGCTAATTCTTTTTTTATTGTGTTTGTCAGGAGCAGTTTCTTATGAAAAAAAAAAATAGGGTAAAGTAGAGAAGTCAGTTGACGGGAGCGAAGCCGCGGGCAAAAGCTAGTTTCCAATAAATATGTATGAAACATTTAGGTTACATTCTTGTTGAAAAGCAATGAAAATGTATGAACATTAGCACGACAGTTTACACGTAGCTAAACAATTTAAATGCTTGTAATAACTGCTGCTTATAACAAAATATTAATAAATTATTTCGAAATTACTTGCGTACTTAATGTTAAGTTTATCGTATCGTGGGAAAATGAGATTGCTGGAGATAATTATCAATCAGTATTTGTATAAGTTAGTGTATAAAGTCGAATATGGTGGACCCTTTTTGATTCTATGTATTTTTTTGTTTCTTTATACGTAATTCTTTTCGCAAAAATTACTTATGTCAATTTTCAACGGGTACCGATTAACTCTCTGTTAGCCTATCTGATAGATAGCATTAACTAGCAGATAACTAACTGACACTTTATCTGTAAACCATTAAACAGAGCCTTTCTATTTTTCCTTCTACATTTAACTTAGAACACTTCCCAACACCTTCCATAGACAATTGCGTATGCGCAGACAAGTCGTTCCTGACTACGGTTGGTACAGGATATGACGTCACTGCCCCGCTTGACATTGACACAGACTTGGATGCACATGGCCCTAGTTTTTTTTTTCTGACCGTGCATCCGAAAACATGTTTGAGTTTCAACGTAATAGATTTTTTGTGGTGTTATGAGAATGTTTAATTGATGTAATGATTTTATTAGTAGCATTATTAATGAAATCTAGTGATCTTGTACCTAAATAATATTATTTTTTAAGGGTCAGTAAACACCAAAAGCTTTAAGTTTGTCTAAGTTGTCTCTCACTGGTAATGATCAGTGTTCTACATTACATTTTATCTGGATTCGGAACCACATCCCTTCTACTTCCACACTTTTCTATTTGACATCATCTCACAAATATCTAACATACAAGTGTTTATAAATATATGACGAGCTTATTTTCTTCTACAGAAACAAAATTTTTCTCATGATACATATTTTATTCAAAAACTTAAAACGTCGTATAAGTAACATATTACTTACTTGCCAAATGAACATGATTTTTTACCAAGACTACCGATATGCATCATCATCCTCCGAGCCTTTTTCCCAACTATGTTGGGGTCGGCTTCCAGTCTAACCGGATTCAGCTGAGTACCAGTGCTTTACAAGAAGCGACTGCCTATCTGACCACCTCAACCCAGTTACCCGGGCAACCCGATACCCCTTGGTTGGACTAGTGTCAGCCTTACCGATATTGTACTGTACGTAATACCCACTTATTGAAAGCTAGCAAACAGCTATTGACAGACACATAATATACCAATATTGCACATGACATAAATATAGCACTCAAACCACCATGTCTTCAAATCATAAGCTCGCATCACCAAGCATGACAACGCCTTATGTAACGTCACAGTCTAACTAACTCTAGTGGGACATTACCGAACTGTCCAGTAATATGGACTGTCATCATATTGGTCTTCAGGAAGCTCACCGTGCCCTGGACATCTAAAGGCATCGTCATCGGTAACAAAAGGCTGACAAATTTGCGGTTTGCTGACGATATCGTTCTTTTTGCGTCTACATCAGCAGAGCTCCAAGAAATGCTCCAAGACCTGAGCAGGGCAAGCCGAGAGGTTGGACTTCAAATGAACATGAGCAAGACACATACGATGACCAACAGCACGAAAGGTAATGTTGAGGTAGATGGGCAAGCTCTACACTATGTCGACGAGTACATCTACTTGGGCCAGTTAGTTTCCTTCGATAACAGGCAAGAGAAAGAAATCGATCGCCGCATCGAGAACGCCTGGAAGAGCTACTGGTCCATGAAGCACTACATGAAAGGGGACCTACCCCTTTCACTCAAACGAAAGTTAGTCGACATGTGTATCTTGCCCGTCCTAACCTATGGTGCGCAAACCTGGTCCCTCACCGAGTGTCAGAAGTCCAGGCTCAAGGTTTGCCAAAGAGCGATGGAACGTAGCCTTTTAGGTATTAGACGAACTGATCGTGTACGAAATACCGACATACGTTCCAAAACGGGAGTCGCTGATGTGGGCCGAAAGTCGGCAATATTAAAGTGGAACTGGGCCGGACACGTCAGCCGAATGCATCCGGAAAGATGGGCCACTATCGTCGCTCAGTGGACACCCCAGGATGGACACCGCAGGCGGGGTAGGCCCCGGAAGAGATGGCGTGACGACCTTGACGACTATTGTCGAGACTGGTGGGCTCGGTCGAAAGATCGAGAAGTGTGGAAGCAAGATGGGGAGGCCTTTGCCCAGCAGTGGGACAGTATGGGCTAAAAATAAATAAATATAAATAAAATCATATTGGTACATATAAGTTAAGTATCTGTTGGTAATGTCAAAATTATAGCTTTTGGTTACGTCGTTGATATAAAGTATATATCACTAGCCGTTTTCATCCGCGTCCCAAGGGAACTACTGCCTCTACCTGGAGAGAATATAGTCTATGTTACTCGGGAAGAGTGTAGCTTCCCAACTGTTAAGTAATGTTTCAAATAGGTCAGGTTTTGGAGCTTATTCACGTCAAATAAACAATCAATCAAATCTGTCCTATTTACAATAGCTACTTTACAAATTAGTTTTGTGATTTTAATTTTTGTTTTTCTATTTGTTTCAGGTATGTATCTCCAAAACTGAAAACCAACTTTGATGGATAGGTCACCGATTTTGCTGATTCCTTCCTACACTGAAAAAATTCAGCAATTGCAACGAGCTCCTACTATTTTGAGAGGAATACCCCGATATCCAAGTATTTTCTTTACAAAACATATAATCCTTTGAGAATGTATGAAACAAGCGAAGCTACGAGGCGTTACTAGTCATAAATAAATGATATAGTGACAGTGCATCGTGCTGGACGGCCGGTTCCGGTAGCGGTCGGTTCTGCTCCGATACCCAGTACGGAACACCCAGCGTTCATGCTGATAGACATTGAGACATACAGTACGTACGTAATAGAGTGCTATCTATAAATAATCTAGATTGTTATAGGTATCTTTATTAATATTATAAACGCGAAAGTAATTCTAGCTCGTGTAAAAACTTCTAGGTAATACGATTATAATTTTTAGTATAATGATAGTCCAGGGGCCAATAGACTTAAAACGATGTCATGTTATGGACATGGTATGGTCCTGCAATAAATTCCAGTTGCTATAACCTAATGGCTAGACTCTAGCTGCTAGAGGATCTGAAGTAAAACAAAAAATACATGTCTTTCCGTAATGGCACAATTTAAAAAACCAAACGAGACGAAGAAAAGTGAGTCTTACTTTTCTAGAGCTTAGATTTTGACCAAATAAAACAAATACTTAACAATTTTCTTCATGCATTTATAAATCTGAGTCTAAACTAACAAAACAGAGGTGTGCAACTGCGCTCTTATAATGAATTGCGGTTTCACAACGTCTAATCCAATCAGTCGATGCATGCAACATAATGGACCATCTTAGCTAACTAATCAACTCATTGATTCCGATTAAAGATATTATAATTTAAACTTTTTTGTTTGCGAAATGGATTGTTAAGAGGTTGATCTTCTTCACCTTGTTATAACTTTGTGGTCTGATATTTGGTAAAGTAGACCCACCAAAAATCTTGAGAATGGGAAATCACATCTAAACCTCTGGAGGTAAATTTCTATATCTAATCTATCCGTGTTTGAGAGATTTAGATTTGGCATAGTTCCGTGCATACAATAAGTTATGTTCAGTCTCTTGGATATATAAGTTTTAGAAATCCGTGGTTAGTAATTGTAACTACCAGTAAATGTTAAAACACTTTTTCATACGAACAGGTTCCTAAAACAATTTAACCAATGTTTTCACTTAAGTAATAGAATATCATCATCATTTGCCGCCATTAAGAGTTGCCACATCAAACGCAACAGTTAAATATCTGTAATCCGGTTAACAACCCAGCGTTTCTCTCCGCACAAAAACTAGTCTATCAAGAGACTATTATCGAGATTGCAGCTTCCAGTTTCCACGTAGCCATCTCCAGGTATCATGTCACCACAAACTTCCTTAATGAGTCTACTGGTCTTACAACACTATGACGCACCTATGGTTTTAAAATCATACTTCACCAAGTTTCCAAATATAGGTACTGCCCTTTATGACTCATGAATTAAAGGCTCTTTAAATTAGTGTTTAAAGATTGGTCAATGTAAGGATTGTAGTGACCTTAGCTGGGATTTTTATAGAGTTCAACCTTTCATTCTTCTTTTATGAACTGGCCTGTTGATGCAATCGCGTGAAGCTATAAGATTTCATTGATATAATAATCTGGTCTACATAAATGGGACTCAATTTGCTCATTACTCTCATTCCTTCTTTATGTGAGGAGTAGAGGTCTGCAGGTGGACAACAACAAAAGATGATGTCAGTCAATATGGAGACATAATTTCATTCTGCAAAACAGATCAAATAATACACTCTAAATAACTAGGTATTCTGAAAAACCCAAGGTTATCTCTAAGTCCCGATTCAAACGTGTATACTCACAACTCGCCAGCTAAAATCGAAGTGCTAATCAAGTAGTCAGGCTTAAAACGTTACGAAGACACATCTATGCCAATAAGAATCTCTTTAACTCTGTAACTCTTGTCTACGACTTAAAGATCGGCACACAGAAATACTCTGGACATAGATTAAGAAAAGATGAGCGGAGATACCATAATGCTGATCAGTCAGACGCTTTCTACTAGGTCAAATATGTACGGTGGGGATAACCAAAATGATCAGTTACGGAACTAACGAGGTATTCGGGATCTTAGAGGCATAAGATTTTTGGTACCTATTATGAAAGGGCGGACACAGTAACTTACCCTGTCCCCCAAACACCCGCATTTTGGTGGTTCTATTTCTTAAGAGATTTTCCGTTAAGGCATCTCCGCCAATCATTTAGTTCTCCATGACTCCAATAGATCGAATCGCTGTGATCGTTTTAATGTGGTATTGTTCTGAAGATCTGTGTCGCGCGGGCGACCCTTAGCCGTCACGCGATTCTAATACCCACTTCTGTCAGTTTGTAGGTCGATATTTGCACTACAATTAATTTCTTTCATTAAAGATCTTGACAGGGATTAGGCTTTCGTTGAATTGTCGGACACTCAGAGGTGCCAATTTCGAGGAAGTCGGCGAGAGTATACCTTATAACAATGAATGACATTCTTGGTATTGTCCAATGGTACGTTAAAGAAATAAGAGCCAGTAAGTGAGACAGATTATATCGGGTGTGTCGTTCATAATCACATTAAATGAAATGCGTGAATATACTGGTTAATATATGTCGATTAACACAAAGATAGAAGAAAAATACGTAAAAAAAATAATGATTTTTTCAAACAAAGTAAATGGAATAAAAATGTACAAAAATTAGAACACCATATGAAAGTCAGTCATTACAAACAACTGAAATTCTCCCTTGAAAACTGACAGCTGTCAACTGATCAAAACATACGATACTTATAACTTTATCTCTGCTTTACACATGATGTTGTAAATTATAAAAACGAAAAAAGACTCCTGTGGTTAAACCACTGAATGGATTAGGTTATTTTTTTACAATTCGCCATAGAATATCATAAAGTATATGCGATATGATTTAATGTGATTGTGAACAACACACCCGATATAGTCGGCCGTCAATTGTAATTTTTTCGTGACAAAATTCAATCGAAGATTTTAGTCGGTCTGTTATCGGACAAATACTTACCTAATATGTGCGTACTACCATACATTTCCATACTGATTTATGAGTCTTAACATACTGTCGGCTTACTAAAAGTTTGTACTGTGCGGGTAACTGCAGCGGTCTTTGCTCGTTTGTCACATTACAAACTGTTGAGAAGAAAATGTCTAAAGCGGCCATTTATTTTGAAAGTGCAGAAGTCGTGGGAAATGGTCTGACAATCTCTGTAAGTGCGCTCGCCGGATAAAATGGTGACGGTTGAATGCAATTATTATCTTACCAGATTACAATGACACATTGAACCTTAAGATAATCTATGTGACTCTTTGGATATCGAGAGTTCAACTTAAATTGGTTAACGTCGTTCGGTCTTTTTAATTATGCGTGTTCAATTGTCTTTTGTACTGTTTTATAGGAAGTGGTAAGTGTCGGGAAGTTTGTTATTCATTTGTTTCTTTGATTTGATGTGTTTAACACTTTCAGTTGCATATATGACGTGGTAATCCGAAACGATCATGTATACGTAATATATCAATTCATAGATACTGCGATTTTTCTTAATAAAAGAGTCAAAATCGAGTTCTCACTTTTGCATAATGCATAATAAATATTATTCTATTATGCATGCATGTCTGTTCCATTTTTATATTATAAAGACTACTGATATTATTTCTTTAATTTAATCATTGAAACTGTCAAAGGCCAAACTCGTATAACTGGTGCTCCGATAAACAGAAATATGTATCTCTTTAATAAAATCATAGATTTAACTTTCGATTTCATATTAATTAATTCTAAGGTCCTATGTCAATTTGACAAGAAGTTAATATGCCATTGACTCGAACAATTTTGTAACTGTACGGACCTAGGTACTTCTTGTTTTTAATTAAATCCAAAAATATATTGCGTGACCAATCAAGGCTATAGATTTTCGCTCAAACTTAATTGTTATGCATTTAAAGTAATTTTATGCAATGATTTGATTAAGACGCGTTTTCCTGTAATAAAGTCGTAATTGTTACCAGTTTAAGATATCTTTTATTAAGTAGATGTAATTTACATATCATGCTCCTTTGAATTATTAAGTCAATAGAAACTTACAACCTTTAAAATGAAACCTGTATCGATGAATCTAGGGTCGCATAATTAAAGATCGCTACAATCGATCTTCAATATCGATAAGTCTTTAGTTAGTAACGCATGTCAATAACAGTCGAATTATCAGAATCAGTAATCAGTATGTCAAATACAATAAAATAATTCAAGGCTTTAATTTAACTAAAGCATTCACAACGTGACCATCGAACGATTTTCGAATCGATTTTGTAACGATCGTTCGATTGCATGCTCATCGATAAACTGAAGAAAGCGGTTTACTGTTGTCTATGACAAAATGTCTATTTACTGTTGACAAATGACGTGAATATATTACGATTATTGAATTTGGAATGTGTATAGTGATGGCGGTACGGTGTGGTATCGAGTATCGATACTCGGCTACGTACGATCGATCAGTGTCTCGAGATGACGTCTCGTCACGTCACACCGGTCACTGGCACTTAGTGAAAGTCTCCAAATCGACGCTGTGGAGGCATCAATCTGCAACACTTTCGTCGCAGTAAATCGATTGTCATTCGGAGGCCGATCCTCACGACCGATTTCCCTCAGCTAGATCGGACCAGATAGCTCAGACCTACTTGTGTTCAGCTCCCTATCTAAGTAAGAGGTCTTGTTGGGTTGGTTAAAAAAAGTCTTACATGCTTGCATGTTTTATTGTGTACCGGCATTCCATAGGAAGGAACTCACAATGTCATAATTATAGATACGTTTTAATTGTTTTGAAGCAAGGTTGTGAATAAGGTAGAGTATTACAAAGTTAGTTAATGTGGTATCATAATGGCCGGCGCGGGCGCCTGGTTGCGTAAATTTGGACGTCTCACATTTCTTGTTGGTTGTCTATTAAGAAATTAATATATTCTGGTGTGAGTTACGTTGGTGTGATGTCACAACGGCTCGGTAGTCGATAGCTATCGCTTGAATGTATGTTTGGCAGAATAGTTTGTATAGTGTAACGGAGAGTATTTTAGTTGCGTCTTAATAAGATTTTGTATCTTGGTTGTAATTTCATAAAGCTCTACATTTAAGTACCTTTATCTTACAACGATGTTTAACTACCTACACAAATACTGATTAACTATTGAAATCTTCATTGTTAAAGTATAATTGATACCACAAGCCACAAATACGATCGCAGTACAAGATTGCCAATCTTAGCTTTACAAAATCGAAAAAAGTCAATAATGCCATTCGTCTTACGAAACTGATCTCAACAAGTTTGTAAATGCATTCATTGTTTTATTACATATTGGACTTTATGCTTAAAGATATAAGGATCTAATTTGCATGGGTTGTAGCATGTGTGTAATATAAAAAAGTGTATATTTAGAAGTTTATTCGCAGCGGGATCGTATTTCCAACATTTGTTAGATCTAGTGCAGTCGTTGTTAAAGTAGTAATATTTGCACAGATGGTTATTGTGGTGTCCTCTTTAGATCGTACTATTTACAAAGTACACCATTCATATAGGTCCATACTTAACTAATAGTTCACAGATGAACTAACTCACTCGATATGTGCTCTACATATTTCTACTCAACTGTCTGTCTGTATGTTCAGCTTTGAAGCCATAACTACTGGCCCAATTTGAATTATAGGTACTTAAAAGGTGTACTGAAAGTCCAAAACCAGAGTTAGGACATAGACATGCTTTATATTCGGTTGCGGGAATTAGTTCCCTAATGATGAGGACCGAACCTTAGGGAAAAGCTACTTATTTTCCTATATTCGAAACCAAAAGTCCTTCTGTATGAGTTATGTAGTCGAACTCATACAGAAATAATAAATATGATTAATAATAATAAGAGCGAGAGTGTGTCACCATTTCATTAAAGTTGTCTCAAAAGGGCTTCAGCGTGTTGGCTTCGGCCCCACGTTCGCCTTTAAAAAATTCGGGACTCTATAGTCCCGAGCTCTGGAAGAGACATACTAATTAAGGGAGAGAACTTTCAGTTTATGTTAGCATGTACTTATAAGGCTTATTAAGTAGAACTTCAATCCTAAAAAAAAATCCGAATAAGCAAGAACAAAACCTAGGTAATATTAGTACCTAAAGATGTGTTGTAACAAAGCAATTGCATTGCATTACCAGTGACTAGTTGTCTGCCTACATTCGCCTACGGAGTCTCGCCTAACTCCTAGGCTCCTAGGCAATCCATTTCGCCGAAGTATCCAACGGTTTGTTAAGGTAAATGGTTAACACTTTAGTTAATGGATATTTAGATACTTAATTCTTCCCGTAGAAGGATGCTTTTTCACAACCGTGGTGCAGTAAGAAGGGATAATGATTTTGGCTTTGATTGCATATTATTGTGCATTATATTTATTTGATCTCTTTCCGGTCGTGTCGGATTGCCGTCCCATCGGGTTATGGGAGTGAAGGAATAGGGAGTGCACCTGTGTCTGTGCAAATGCTCGTGCACTATAATATGTATGTCCTGCGCAGCTGGCTGATCGTCCATAAATGAGAACAGCCGCCGTGCGATCATATATCGAACGATCATATTATTGGGATTAAGTAATCTGACTGCGGGCTTGGACTAAAGAGTTACCGCAGCCCTAATACACAAAGGGATCAGTAAAGCTAACACTAACTTACACTTCCCCGCGTTGGAGAAGGCATTTACAAAAAAAGTCCTGATATAAATTAGATACCTGATACGAATTGATTCTAAGTCAGGCAATAATTTTCATAGCTCCTTGTACTTAGCTTCTATATTATAAAGCTGGATAGTTTGTTATTTTGGAGTATCCAATTTCAATATCAAATTAAGTTACAAACGTCATAATACACGTTAGACTTTTATTTTTGTTGACCTAGTTTATTTATATTTTAATAAAAACAGTATCATTATACTTTTAATTAAGATGCTCGCTTTTAGTGAAAGTAAGTATATTTTTGCCCACAAAATAACACTGCATAACGAATTATATGACGTAGGTTTTCGTTCTCATAACTCTGTATTTAGCATATTTTTGTAAATTAATTATATCATAAAGATAAAAGGAAAAGTACAGATAATTTAGTTTCCTCAACTCAGTCACCCGGGTAACCCGATACCCCCTGGTAAGACTTCCCTGGTAAGAGGTTCCCAAACAGCCGAGACGGCCATCCCGGCTCTAGTTTGTCAACATCTATGGGTAGTCGGAAGCCGGAAAGTCACCCGGGACGGGCGTCCCGTCCCGGCTGTCCCCAATTACCTACTTAGTAGTATAATGTTAATTATGGTTAGGTATTTATTTTATTACCTTACAAGTATCTATTTCCGAAGGTCGACATCTTCTTTTCTGATGTAAATTGATAATGATTCGAAGAAACTTGACATGTTACCTATAAACGTGAAAGATTAGATTGTTTGAATCGAATAGGTTTCGAACTATTGAACCGATTTGAATAATTCTACCTCTAACTCTTAGGAAGCTACATTATCTGCGCTGAATATGGACTGTGTTTTACCCGGGTACGGGAAGAAATTTTCCCGGGACTCGGATGAAACTAGTATTTCATAGAGCCTTAAAAATGTTTACTCAAAATAAATCGATACTTCAATGGTATTTAGGGCACCTGATATTCCTTAAATACATATGTATAGCCCTAGGTGACATTAAAACAGCCGATAATCTTAAGAGCCGAACCTGCTAAATATATTTTGCATCGTTTCAGGGTTTAATGGACATACGATATTATGCTTATTTAAACCAAATACAGGTTTTAAATATCACAGAGTTGTGATGAAAGTCAAATAGAATGATTCGATGATATAGGTACGGGCTTAGGGCTGACGCGAATATTAAGTAGGTACTTTGTGATTCCAGTTTATTGAGTAGGTACTAGCTTTGCCTGCGGTTTCGCTCTCTTCCTGTGAGAACTACATATTGTATGGAGACAAAATAGTCAATAGACAACCTTGATACATGGGCTATCTACCACTGAAAAAAAAAAACAAATCAGGCCCTTAGTTCCTAAGATTTTCGTGTTTACGCAAACAATATAAGAACAGTATTCAAGTATTTACTTAGTAAATTATCTTGAAATCTTACTGAGGTAATGTCGTTAGTATAAATACCTGGCTATTGTTTTGAATATAAAAATGCTGTACCTAACATTGGCTTCAGTCTGACATTTAGCCTTTAAGCCCCAACTAACATAAGTCATAAGGCAGCAAAAATACAATGTTTCAAGCTTAAAATTAATTAACCAACAAATTACTTTTCATTACCAATTCACTACGGCATTTGAGTGCAATCATTATATTGCAACAACAAAATCATTTTTAAACGTAATCTGTAAAACACTACTTAGAAACATCATCATCAATGAACGTAAAACATTTAATACAGTGTTATTATAATTATAAGAAGACAAATAAAAAAGTAGCAAAAAGTTTATCGTCATACCATTAATCATTGGCATTTTTTGTCGTTGGCAACCCTAAGTTCAAATGGTTAATAGTGGGCAGTGACGTAGTGTTGCCATCGGTCGCGGCAGTTATGTAACGGCCTGCTGCGAAATATATGAGCAATAGCAACTCTTCGCTGTAGGCTAAAGTGTGGTAACTAAGGAATCGGAGAAGGTAATGAGGAATTTGTAATGTGTACTGCAGTTTCCTGAAAGTCAAGTAAGTTTTGTAATGAGAACCAAGGTTAAAGTTGACCTAGATTTTTTTTCAGAGTTTGTGCTATAGTTAAAGTCATTAGTTCAGTTAATTAGGTGTACACTGGTAGTGTTTACAAACAATCATATTTAGGCAATTCCGATAGAAAAATATCCAGACAAACCTTTCACGTCGCTTTAAAACATGCTCTTTCAAGGCCCTTTGAGACTCATCACAACACTAGAACTTAACAAAGTAATTGACCTATCAAACCTGGAAAAATGTAGTCATAAGTTGTGAATTTAGTATCTACAGCTTTCATAGAGAATGGCATTCGAATCTGTCTTCTAACTGCATCACTTAGAACTCAGACGCAACACCACAAACGGTGCCACCGTTCCAAATGAACTGGCTCCGTAACCTATCACCTTCACAGCATAATAGTTGCTTCCGTACCAAATGAAAAGCCAGGACACAAAGTGTGCATTCACTGGAAAGGCTGAATACACGTCATTGTTTCCAAATCGTAGCGTCTATCGTTCAAAATTGTGAAAATTTGCTTTTAAAAATGTGTGGAATCTTTGGTCTCTAGGGATGGGGGATAACGGAAAAAATATATTTTATCGATATCTAATTTCGATAGTCAATGTATGTAAAATTAAATAATATGTGAAAATGATTTAATCGATTTGAAATTATTATCGCAAATCTGTTTTAAGGTAGGTCCCATCACCTTCAAAATACGATAAATCTTAGATGTTTAGCAAACCGTAAAATTATATTTTATTACAAAACCTCATGGGAAGATGCAAGTAGGTAAACACAACATATTACGAAACAAACACACGTAGGAAGAAGGTCAAATCTTTACAAATCATTTCGCTACGTTTTGTTTTGTTTGCTAAACAAAAAAGTTGTTACAAGACGATAACTCAATGGTTACAATATTACATACAACAAACTTATAGATAGTGTATAGCGATTCATACCGAAGCATTAAGTTACGATTACATTAAATAGATAAATACCTTGTTACGAATATAAATTGGATAATTTACCTGAGATTGCTTTGCCTAAATGCATGCACTAGAATCCAGCTGAAGATTTAGGAACTTACCTATCGTTAAACTGACTATCGATAAACTCCCATCACTAAAAACGTTTTACTCGAAGTCATAACAATTGTCTATCAGTTTCGCTACTATAATTAGGGTCATGGTAACTTTCATACTTAACTAACTTTATGTTTTTAACTCGAATACCTTAACAGGAAAATAAAGGCTTGACTGAAAAGGTCCAACTAAAACTAGTTTTTATATCACAAAGTTTTTGCCCGTTAAAATCTGATATTGAATTTTAATGCCAACTGTATTAAAATATTTTAATCCATTGTCATTATCAAAAGTAATAACTGCAAGATTTATTTCCGGGCTGCAGTATAATTTTAGATAAATTGATATTTCATTATTGTATTGCGTTACTAATGTCAAGAGTATAAAAATAAAGGTACCTACCTACTTTTTATCTTCTCGCCAGATGAAATCGCTCCAAAATCGGAGTCTATAATTAAAATAATCGATTAAGTTTTATGATTATATGAATTATAACAAAGATAATGGTCTCCGACCTTCACAGGTTCGTAAATGTTAGAGTGTTGTTATAGATGATCATCTGAACATCTGTGCTAAGTGCTAGTATAGTGCTATTATTTATCATTAAGAGGTCGCGTGTCTGGACGTTACGAAATCGAGTACTTCAACCTGTTTCTATTGCTTACGTAGTATTCGAGTTATTCGAACGATAGCGAGTTCACCGGCAATCGAGTACGAGTATGGGACATCACGGTAGCACGTTTTTATCGATGCTTTTTTGTAAATTGCATTACATAGTGTAAGACATAATCATTTTCATATCGGTTAAGTATTTAATCGAGTTTGTTATAAAGTCGATTGAATACCCAATTGAGTGCATGCGAACGATTTAATCGAATAAAGAGTGATCACTGTGATCATTATTTAGTGTTATCGAATGGGTTCCTAACTACTCATTAATCCGTCTGAAAGTTTGAATTGTTGCCAGAATGAAATAAGAGTCCAAAAAGTTATGTTGCTTTCACTTTTATAATCTTTATCCAGCTAACATCACTTTTTAAGAAAATTACCGAATTCAAATCGATTCTCGTATTAGATCTGAATTTTGAAACTAAAATTAACACCACACACGTAGTACACTTTGGTACGAATCCTATTTTTATAGCCTTTGTACACACGCAAATATGACCTTTAAGCTAATTAATTTACAGTTTAAATTAGCGTGTATGAAGACAGCTCACTGTTGATTCTCATCATCCGCGGTACAGCGAAAGTGTATAAAATATCTGAGAAAGAAAAATTGTCAGCGAGTCCACGATCATTAGTATATATTACGCATGAATAACTTGCATAAACATTTAATTTTTGCGCTATTTTAATCATTAATTATACCTACTTTCTTTAGTGTAGAAAATCTTGTTATCTATAAAATCTGCATTTGCAAATATTAGTATTAATAAAATATTCATTTGCATTTAGTGCATACAACTTAGATAATTATAATATACTTAAACTGCTTATAAATAGTTTTAATATAACAAGCCATACGTTGTAATTAATATTCAAAAAAATGCTGCTCACCTCTCTGAATTATTTAACAACTTATAAAAGTATAGCTGTCAATAGCTGCACTGGGTAGAGGACTTTAGCAACACTGCTTATTAAAAAAAGTATGGCAAAATAATATCTCTAGATTCTCGTATATCTAGGGCTGTGGTATTGTTCGAAAGAGTTATCCCGGCCCTGATGCATAAAGGGCTAAGGAATGAACATGGTGGATTTTAGTCAGTAATAGTCTGACACTCCCACACGCTGCACCTACAGCGTTAGGGGTGATCTGATGATTTCCCATAAAAAAGGATATAGGTAAATCTATATAAATATTTTTGACATGAATAAAGAGTATTTAACTTAAGAAAGTGTACGAATAAAATTAAACAGAAGCACATCAATGTATTTTGCAGAAAGACTCGATCTCTCGATTGCACCTTTATCACACTAGCTTAAATTGCAGTAATCACTAGAAAACCTGTATTTTGATTAATTCACTTAAGTTGCCGTTGACTCACGAAGCCGCGGCGTGTTATACTTACGTCATTCTATTACTTAACTTATATTCATTTACTTACTAATGTTATGACTGAACAATACCGTTTTGGTAGCGTCTTAGTTTTGAAGCGTAATTTTGGCTTTGTTTATTTTTATCTATTGTAGCGTCTCTGATTGTTTTGACTTACTTAATGTGTAAGTAGCTCTATAGTAAGTAGTTGTTTTACTTTAGAGTTATTATTAGTATTTTTAACGACGTCAAAAATCATCAAATGACCCTCCCGCTGTAGATTAGGAGCGGTGAGGGAGTGTCAGATTCTTACTGACTAAAAACCATCGCAAACCTTTTACGTACCAGGGCCGGTGTAACTGTTTCGAACCATCCCGCAGCCACGGGGTTCACCTGAGTCCTATGGAAAGTAAATCATGTACCTAGGGTAGCTTCCAAACAGTGGAGTCATTTTTAAAAACGGTTCCTTCAGCTTTTTCGGATCCTTCAGGATACGAAGGCAAAGGAATGTCCTATTTGTAACATTCGTACAAGTACAGACTAAGGAACTAACCATAAATAGTCAGGGCTAAAAACATTTCTATTCGTGCGGAAACTCAAAAATATTTATGAACTGAAAATCGCAAACGTCCGCTTTTCAATTGAAAATCACTTAACAAACATCAATGAAATCCAATACGTTAATACGTTCTCTCAATTCGCACAAATGCTCATAATTATAGGAAACGGTGAGTAAGAATGTTACGCGTCCACAATAGGAAGTGACTCACACATCTTGAGTGCCTAACTGACTACGGACGCGTTTGACGGAACATTACTAGTTATAGTTAAACCATTTAAGTGCCGTGTAAAATAGACTCGATTAATTAATTGCCGAAGACAAGTGATTGTTAGTAGTTGATAAGAATTCATTCATAAATGTGCGTCAATTAAGATTATTTGAGTGCTCATTAAACGGTGTTTTTGTCAACAATTGATTGTTTTGTTTGGTAGCGGTAAACATCGCTTCTTAAGTGTTTTTGTGCAAAACCAGGTGCCTATGTAACTTTATAAAGTAATACTTCATAAAATATTTTGGATCCCATTGATTAATTGTGAAGGAAAAACATCGTGAGGAAAACTGGACTTATAAAGCCTGAACATGATAATTTGTCACCACGGTTCCTTCTTTGTACAAAAACCACCGCTGGAAACCAGCTGGGTATCATGTTACAAAAACTGCATCCAAATCGGTGCTTCTGTTTAAGAGCTGCGATGACACATGCAGACATCCATAACAGTCAAACTCACAACATCCCTTTTTCAACGACAGTTCTAAAAAATTCAAAGTATTTCGATCCAAATGGCTTACCGTCATCTTTCTTCTATTCCAGAACGTTCAGTGCAATAGGCCGCGACAAGGAACCGTCTTCTAGCAGCCAGGCCACCAGCAGTGATGCATCTCCTCAAGACGAAGAAGCCGAGGGTACCATGAACCGGGAGAACGTCTCCAACAAGATAGCTGCCGGCATGGACCGGTGGCAGAACACCTTGGAAGACATGATCAACCTTCGGTCTTCTAATAATACCGTCTTTAAGGACTATTATTGGGTAAGTTTTCTTATATTACATACTAGCTTCTGCCAGCGATTTCACCCGCATCCCGTGGGAACCTCACGAACCCGGATAAAAAGTACTCTATAGCCTTCTTCGATAAATGGGCTATCTAACACAGATTTTTTTTCAAATCGGACCAGTTATTCTTGAGATTAGCGCGTTCAAACAAACAAACTCTTCAGGTGTATAGCATTAGTTCCACCTGCGGTTTATTTTCGTCCTGAGGGAACAACTTCGTGCATCTGGATAAAATGTAGCCTATATGTTACACTGATACGTTAGCTTTACCACTGGGAAGCTTCATAATAATCCATTCAAAAGTTTGTGGCAAAAATGGGCAACATTTAAAAAAAACATAGGTACTAAGTTACTTTTTTACTAAGTTTCGCGAAATTAATATTGCTAAGTAAGATCTAGGGGTCCCAGGAACAGCTCTTTCTTGAGCAGTGATAATTATTGTTCATATCTTTGTCATTCAAATTATTCTTCGGGTAATCCATTCATCACTAATTTCGTCTGCCTTCTTGCAAAACGTGTTGAGTATGCCTGACTTGCAGTTAACGTATCTATAAGGTACTTTCGCTCTTATACCATTCAAATCTTCGATTTACACACTTATATAAACATATAAAAAAACTTTGATTCATTCACTGACTTATAAACAGCTTTTTGATGACACAGAAACAGGAAAAAAATATAATTATACCACGATGATGCATAGGTCTGAACTCCGGATTGTCAGTTTGCTAACTACGGTGGTTTCAATAAAATATCTATCTTTATTTTGATTAATAGAGATAGAATTTTGTCATTTGCCCCTATACAAGTAATGTAAAAATATTATTATGTAACCGAGTCTCTGTGGACTTATTGCCTTCTTTAAAAAAATGTCCATGGAATTTCTTGCCGGCTCTTCTCCACTTTTTGGAAACGTGCAACTAGTGTGATTCATAAGAGCCAGGAAAGGCCTATTTGAAACAAAAACATTTGATTTTGATTATGCATCTGGTAAGCAATTCAACAAATAAATAGGTATTAGAAACGGCCGTAAACTGTTCTTAAAGTTCGCCAATAAACTTGCGTGCATAAAAAAGTGAGTAAACAAACACAGATATCATCGACTCAAGAGGTTAAACACTTGACTTGACCTCAGAGGTCAATAATTCAAGGTCAATGTCACGTTTACCTTAGATTATATCTGGAGCATGGGAACTTTAGCAGAAAGTGAAAACTATGGCATCTTCACGCTATGTAGGTAAAGTGTGTTTTGTTCGTCATCCCGGAAAACCTGAGGAAAAATAACGTATAGCTGAACATAGTATTGACGTAAAATATTAAAGTTATATACGTCATTACCTAATTTTAATTAAGTCATATTTAAACATGGCTAACTGTGGTTTGTCGCTTTATTGATTCAAATGTAGGTGTTTAAAAGTTTGTAAAAATCCTTTGCAACCTTTGACTGTTAGACCGAGAACGAACAGTAATAAAACCTGTTTTTTATTACGTAATAAAATGTACACTATTGGCACACCACATAATTACAGATATAATAATATTAAATGACTTATATAGGTAGCATCTTGAGATCGCAAATGTTGAGAAAAGCAAACAAAAACTAAAAAACTTGAAGACAGATTCAATTATCAATTCAATTCTATGTATGCACATAAAACAAAAAAACTGCGAATGATGACTACAGAAAAATATAACAAACCAAATTGAAGACATGTCCAAATGTATGTAATACGTAATTTCTGTAATAGCGTGCTCGTAACAGCGTGCAATCATTGTCTGTCTGTACGTAACAACTGCATGCTTCACGGGTTGCTATGGCAACCGATTGCAGTTTGTCCAAATTGCTATTGAGTAGTCAAAATCACAGTGCAAACTTTTAGTCGGCCGATAGTTAGTTTGGGCTCATAAATTATAATATGTAGATGGACAAAGGCATTAGCGAGCCGGTATCAGACAGACTAAAAATCTAAAAACTGTTATAAGAATCTGAATAATCTTCAAATGTCAGCGGACTAAAAGTTTGCAGTCTTATAGTAACTGTACGACTTTTAACAAATAATCATTAATTGTATAGCTATTACGGTAAGAATATAGATCTTTTTTTTTGGACAGGAATTTTGTATATTTAGAACGTTGGTTTTCATTCATGTACTTACGTGATTTTCCACTCCTTTTAATCTTGAGCAGAAACTTCGAATGTTCGAAAAACAGATTAATTTGCAAAATCTAAATATCTAGATATAATTGACTGAAACGTAATCAATAATTAACGAAAATAAAAGACTTCAACCAGTTCCGTTAAACAGTAAACAATTTGACAGTCCGTTTGCCGCCTTTTTATCCATGACCATAGACAAAATAAATGAGTTACCAAACTCCATGATTATTACAGTTGAATGTCTTTGACCACAATTCGACTCTGACTTGATGAAAGTGAAATCACTCTAGGTAATTGGGGTAATAGAAAAAGTGAAGTTTTTTACTTGATTATCAGAAAAACTATGTGAAAGTGTAAGTACCACCATGGATAGCTGAGTATTTATTGCATTTTGATGGAGCGATTAAAATATTGTATGTAAACACAAACATAGGATTTTTATACTTTTTTTTTCGGAAAGTAAGCATAGTGTTGTTTTAGCTTATTCCTTCTTGAGTCCACTCCCTTCTTGGTTCCTTGATGCTTCACAGTCCACAGAAAAGTTTGTTTAGTTAAGGTTCAGCACTTTAAAATATAGGTTAATGACCTGTAGTATTTTGACTGCAACAGGCTCGTTTAAAATGGTTCTTATTTATACAGAACCCAGTGACATCCCTCCAATTTATATCTATAACAATAAAACATAGTTTAGTGACCATAATTCACCTAATTCGGGTTCGGTCCGTTTCCATTTTATAATGCGCGCACTTCCCGGGGCTAGCGGAAGCGTGTGCGCAGTTCCACATTCAAATCAGGCGCACCAGCCATATTGAAATCGATACCACAACACTCTAAACTAAAATGAACCTTGTGACGAGGAGTTAGGGTATGTTTTTGATCGTAGTGAAAGCACTGTAAAGAAAGTTATTGTGTGTTTAGTAATGTATGTGTAGGTATAATTTAATTCATTGATGTAAACCACTGAGGCGCGTGACTTGTTCATAAAGGAACGATTTGTTTGTGAACGATGGCTCGACGGTGTAAACTTTTCATTACGACAGCTGATAGAAATTCTGGTAGTAATGTGTGGAGGTGGTTGATGAATAAATAAGCATAATATTTTCACTTATATAGCTTCGGTGGTTAAGTAACAGTAATGTTTTAATACTTCTCACGTAGCGCAAGTTAAGCTTAGAAAGATGGTGGTTTGAACTCTCTTTAATACTGGCGGCTATAAAAAAGTCAACACGCTAAAAGAGGTTCCACTCGTTTAATAACCAATATTTCCTTAACGTACTAATATTGCAGAAAATGCTATAAAAATACTGCCTAAATCCGTATTATTTTTTCGTTACACAGGCTAGTCAAATAAATCCTTTTCAAAAGTACGACAGCTGCGGAAAACGGAACGCAACTGCAATGCATCACCTCGTTATCTTTCCGCGAAAGCAGGATTTAATTGAAGGAAATACACGTCGGTAATGTGTTGGCAAATCATCATTATTTACACACCCCGCCGCGAGAAATCATTCGTAAATATATGTGCTTTATTTATATATAGTAATATTTATTTTCGTATACTGGGCTATGCAATATCGATGACCCATTTTTGATGGGAAATCATCATCAAATGACTCCTCCCGCTGTGGGTACAGCGTGAGGAGATTACACGCCGTAAGGCTTTTACTGACTAAAACCCACCATGTTCCTTCTTAAGCCCTTTATGTACCAGGACCGCGGTAACTCTTTCGGCCGGCGGTAAATCTCGCAGCCCAAATTTTCGACCCCTGGATGAGCAATTTTACAATCTCGATTTCACAATTCGATTCGAGCAGACAAAAATCTTCATTAAACATATACAAAGAAAAGACATAATATGTATTTCCAAATCGAATTAAAAGTAGTTCGCATTGAAAGTCAGGCAGACAGAACTGACAAAACAAACAGAAAAATTAATTATGTATCTATATAAGAAATTGATTTTGAGGTAACCTACCCAAATATTTTTAACGAAAGTAAACACTCAAAAGAATTGAATAAAATAAAAAGAGTTGTTATTATGTCGTATATTAGGAAATCCTTAATTGCCAAGCAACATTTCGTTTGACAGAAGCGAAAATAGGAGTTATTTAAGACCCTTTCAGTGAATATATGTAGTTAAATGTTGCAAATGGCAATAAGTAAGTGTAAAACGTTAACGTATATTGTTTTCCAAATTTCAGCTAAATTTAAATATTGGTAAATAAATCGATCTATTTCAAGAGATCAGGAACTGACCGCTAACCTAGACATTGTAAACTGAAGTTCATATTAATTAGCGCACGCTACTAATTGTTCAAAACAACCCGATTTAGCTGATAGTCCTAATTATTCCGAACTTCCTTCCTTACTGGTTGAAAATTATTGGTTACTACAAATTTTATGTTGTAGATAACAAACAGTACAATTTATGTTGTAAGGGCTACAGCGGATAAATATTTTGCTTCCTCATCATCCTCCGAGCCATTTTCCCAACTATGTTGGGGTCGGCTTCCAGTCTAACCGGATGTAGCTGAGTACCTAGTAGTGCTTCACAAGAAGCGACTGCCTATCCGACCATACCCCTTGGTAAGATTGGTGTCAGACTTACTGGCTTCTGACTACCCGTAACAACTGCCAAGGATGTTTCACGTGCCATCCGAAAAACAATATTTTCCTTCCTATAAGATATAAAACACAATAGAACATCTATGGAAACTATTGCCTTTTCAGATTTATAAACTAGCCATTTCATGATTATGGGTTTTATTATTTGTCTTGTAATGTTAACGAGGAAAAAGTAGTATTCATCTTAAATAACAATCAATGAAGAAACTGTCGGAGAATTCAGAAAGTTACGATGTCTGCGTTTCTTTGACGAACACCTGTGGTAAAGCTACAATATAGTATATTGACATATAAGGCATAAGCTAGAATAGACACAAGTCCGAAATAATTATTCCCATATCTATTACTTTCTTTACACGTTCATAATATACAGTGTCTCGGAAGGCACAATAACTGTAGGCTGTCATTGAACATATTTGGCAGTCGTTACGGGTAGTCAGAAGCCAGTACCTAAGTCTGACAACCAGCGTTGCCCGGATAACTGAGTTGAAGAGATCAGATAGGCAGTCGCTCCTTGTGAAGCACTGGTACTCAGCTGCATGCTGTTAGACTAGAAGCCGACCTCAACATAGTTGGGAAAAGGCTAGGCAGATGACACGTTTATATACAGACCCCAGAGAAATTGATAACCGAAACTTAACAAAGTTGATAAAATTTGCAAAGTAAATACATTTATAGATAGGTACAAAAGAATCCTTAGGAAGTCAATAATTAACTTCTAGTACATGCCAAGGTATTAATTTCAATACACTTAGTTATATTCTATAGTAATAATGACTTGTAGCTATCATTATCAGTCTAACTCACGACATCTTGTACTGTGCCATTGCAATCTCAACTTTATAACTTAGGATTTAGAATTGGTAATTGTTTAATTTGTTGTGGTTTGTGTAACAGCTGGAAGGAAGAAAAACACGTGTAGGTACAGTCGCGAACGTTAATAGTTGTGCCATTTGCCACTTCGCTTCTGAGTCGTGTAATGTAATCGGTTGCAAAAAATAAATGTTTAACAAAAAAAACCTAAATAAACTTATAGATTTATCTTTGACTAGCTGCTTTCAAGAGGTTTTACCCGGTTCCGAGGGGAACTTACTCCCGTACCCTATAGGTTACAATGCAAACTGTATTTTGTCTCCTATATTGTGTTATCCATGATAGTCTAGCTTCCCAGCACTGAAAGGTTTTCAAATCGGTTCTGTACAATTTCGGAGCCTTTAGGGCACAAAAAATCTTTTTTACATTAGTATAGATAAACTTCTTAGCATACAAGCATCTGACAAGTATCTCTCAAATATAATATGTAACTACAAAAGGTACGAAAGTAGTTAACCATTATTATCCGCGACTGTCATTGATGGTGACTGTACATACAATGAATGATGACGGCAAAGTTAATTGCCAGTGTTGTCGCCGATGTATCACTTTTTACTTGGCTAGCTAACCGAAGATCTTGGTCTCAATGGAAGTCTACATTATCATCTGCGCACATGGAGAACAAAATCTAGTGGAGGTGCCATAACGGAAAATCGCCTAAGAAAGTGGCGCCCAAAATGCGGATGAGCGGGACGAGGATCGTTACTGTTTTCGTATACGCCCACGTTTGAACCCGATCAATTTTTTCGTTCACAGATGGCTCAAAGACCCGATCGCCTCGTTATTTCACTCATAACTGGTCGTTTAGGTACTTTACAAAGGACATGTTTAAAATTTGGCGTACTATATGTAGGACTAATGTACAGTACCTCGAAAAATCCAGAAAAATCGATGGAATCGAGGGATCATTGAAGACTGTTTTAAATATGTTTCCCCATTTTGTTCCCTGTTGTACAATGGTGTACAAAGAGTGAGCCGGGGCTCCATATATTTTCAAACATCTCCTTTGACCTAGAAACTGGCGCCTGACCTTCCTGTATCTAGCTATGGCATCTCCGCTCATCTTTTCTTACTCCATGTCAGCTCAGTCATCTTACTTTCATAGAATCGTCATTGGGGACACTGACAACCGTTGGATCATTTTAGATCTGTGTTTGATTTTAAATGGCTTTTTCTTGCCGTGTGTGATGAGTTTGTTTATGTCCCGTTCTTTTGTTTTTGCTCGGTTTCAAACTCTCAAATGAAACTATTACTAACCATACCTTAATAGTTACCTAAGATCACCATAGATTACCTTTATATTGTGCTAACTTAAAGTACCCAGGAGTGTTTTGCGAAGTTTACGTTGTTAATTTATTAATTTACATTAAGTTTGCATTGCCCTTTTTAAATAATGAAATTCAACACCGATAACTTCTATCAAACTCGATATCGTCTCACTTTGTTTTAGAGTTTATTAACATTTTCACTTTGCGGAAACCTAACTTTAGTTAAACGCCTATCTTATTTGTACTTTCCATCTGAAATCCATGGCAATTACCATGGTTCCTATTCCACATAACATCTTGTACTACATCTATATAATTATGGGAAAAAACAAGCACAAAACACATTGTTACGTCTTAGATCTATAGAAAAAATAACATGATGCTCTTTGCTCTAAGAAAACCACATCTAGATGACGGGTTACCATGACAACGTAATTAAGGATAATTTGATACCAACTTGTTACCACTCGCTATTGTATTTAGACAATGCTAAAATACCTACTTTGCTAATAATGAGATGAAATCTTATGGTCTAACTATAACGATAACCGAACCATTTTCAGTTGTCGAATCGCCGTTTTGATCGGGCGGCAAGTATAGGTAGGTAGGTACTGCTGGCTATGTGAGCTGCCTCCGGTTAGACTGGAAGCCGACCCCAACATAATTAGGGAAAAGGCAGATGACGACAGTTAAATGATGCAACTGTAGATACCTACTGTAAACTGACTGTCTCCATTTTATCTGTGTTAAGGAGAGATTCCACTTCACTGTATGTCTAAACGTCTTCACACTAAAACTTCTGGAACGATTTAAGTGAAATTTGGTACACAGAAAAAGGGTACGAGGCAACTTTTTATCCAGGTGTGAGGAGTTACGTTCTCGGGACGCGGGTTGAGATACCCAGCTAGTACAGCATAAAGTCATTATAAGACTACTAAATTGGTAATCTAACCTAGACGGTTCACACAATGTTTTATTATTCTCATATTACAAGTAGTATAAAAACTGTAATTGTGTCATAAGAAATACAATTACTAGTACGTAGTTGCTTGTCTCTCAGAATTGTGGTGTCACCATGACGTGCTCTGTTGTAGGACTTGAATATGTTTATCGTCTCTTAAACCTTTATCTTAAAGAACTGCCAGTTAAGAAGAAATGTTCTTGTGCAAAAATGTCTTGTACGTTTCTTAATAAGATTTTTTTATTTATTCAGTGCTTACTTACATGTTATTCTAGTACTGAATAGATTTAAATATGAACCCAGATATTCTAAAGCCTGCGACATGACGTATAAGCTAGGTGATAATTACTGGAGCTTGACAAAGGGAGAGCTTAATGTCGAGTTAGGTACGAAATATTGATTTGCGAATCATTTTTGTTTGGTCGTTGGGTACGTATAGGTTAGCTTTTAATCCCGATGCGGGAAATAGTTCCTTAGAGACGGGTAGAATCTTTTTTACTGGTGTAATAATTACGAAGTCTTAGTGTGCTATGAAGGTGTATCTCAAAAGAGTTATTAAAATAAAATATAACCAGGCTGCTGATAAATTAACTAATGTGCGTGTTTTTTTCCATTTCAGGCCCAAAACGGTTTCGACGAGCTCCGTCGCTACGTGAAGCAAGGAAGCGACTTCAGCAAAGAACTCTCATCCATATTACAAGAGAGGTATTTACACCTACCATTGTTTGTTTATACACTATTGGAATTTCATGATGTCATACTCCCAGACCGCTTTTACAATGTACTCACTACGTTGTTTCAACCTTCAGCCGCAAAATAAACAACAAATCCATCACGACAAGAAAGCCACATAATAACGTGTAAGCACCGTAACAATCTTCATAACTGTTTTATAACTTTTTTAATAACTGGTAAATGGTCGCGCATGATTCGGTCGCCGGACGGCTGCCTGAGCGCAAGTCGTGCACGCACCAGATTACCTATCTTATCGGCCTTTCTTCGAAACGTTAACTTTCCAGACATTGCTATAAAACAATACCTTATTGTTTACGAGCAAATCGCTCTAGCAATCCTGCGTTATTCGAGACAACGCAGGCGCAGGGACAATCCGAAAGTTCTCGTCATGCTGTATAATTGATATTACATTGTTCACATGCATAGCTTTCCCCGCGATACACAGATATCGAGCACGTCGTTAAATATTGTTGCATACGAAAGTAAGGGCACGGCAATGGCCACAAAATCAAAAATAGCTCGTCGCGAGGTTCCGCCAAGTGGGCCAAGACGCCCGCCATAAATAACGCGCGCTCTAAAAATTTAAATCCTCCCATTGGCCGAGAATGCATTATCACTGCTTTTACACAACCACAAAGACGAGCGTAAAAACAAATCGTTACGCCACTGCGATTATTTCCTACGAACGTTCGCTTCCGTCACAGATTGTGAAACTGCAGATACCATTAACTTTGTATGATTTGTTCTTTGTAGAATTGAAGCTGAGATATACTACTCAAAATGCCTAGCCAAGCTGGGCACGAAGCTGACCAAAGCCTGCAAGGAGAGCGTCGGCTCCTGCGCAGAGGCCTGGAAACATGTCGCGCTCGAGATGGAGAAACGGGCAGAAATACACAGGTAGCTAAGCATCAACGATTAAACAGCCGCTTATTTCACAAAAATGATAGCATTAGTAACGCTGCAAATTGATCTATTTCAGAAATTACTCAAGCGCTTTGTCTGACGAACTAGTGAAGCCAATGAAACATGTAATCGACAATCAGCTGAAGCTTCGGAAGAAGGTGAGTTACCCAATAGTGGCGAGACGGATAAAAAACCAGAGCATCTTGGTGAATCTTTAATCACTGATGTTAAAACAATTTCAGATCGAAGGCAACGTTGACAAGACCACGCGATCTCTGAGTGACTGGAGAACAGCGGAGGCAAAGTCAAAGAAACACTCTCACACCGCGGCGCGAGAAAACGAAAAGTTACAGGACGCCACGCTGGACATGAGGTCTGCCTATTGCGATACACTTGGCGATGTTAATGGCCTGTGTTTTAATTGAAATAGTAGTTTGAAAGGACATTACATCTGTCAAGTCATTAGAAGGATCCTTCGTTTTGCGATTGCGAATGGCCTGGCGAGTTTTTTGTTCTGTGTGCGTGTTTTAGGGAGTTGGGGATATGTTACTAGCTCCCATTTTCTTTGCAGCCGACTTTCGCGAAGTTCGAGTGTTGGCCACATACCTCATGCGCATTCGATCCTGAGTGCCGCGCGGGCGGAGCGACTGCCCAACGCGACGAGTGAGAAGGACGCAGCTAAGCTTCAGGTGAAGAAGAGGAAGACGGAAGATGCCGTCAAGAAAACTGAAGTGGAATACTACAATGTGTGCGTGCATGCGGAACGAGCTAGGTAAACAAGTAATAATGCTTTAGCGCTAGGAAGTCAAAAGATCAAATTGTTTTATGCTGCTACAATTTTTTGTTGGTCTTAAACGTGATTGAGATTTGGGGCATCTTACTCGAAATTTTAAGATTTGAATACGCTTATATTAGCTTCACTTGTGACTAATTGTGTAAGAAAATCATGGAATCTTAATTTGACCCACTTCCCCGACTACGATTAGGATGAAATTTTGCACACGCTCTGAGTTCTGATGACAATGAATGCCTACCTAAGAAACGTCCTAACATCCAAAAGTTTTGATTCGTGTTAAAAGCGTCTTTTTTAGTTTTTTTAACTATATTTTTTTTTGACCACAAGACCTACAACTGCAATTCCACCTTTCCAGATTGGAATGGGAGACAAGCGTGGTGAAGGGTGCTGGTATGCTGGAGTCTCTCGAGGAGGAAAGACTGGCACAGTTGAAGACCGCAGCCGATTGCTACCTGCGGCTCACGGCCGCCGTGCCAGCACAATTAGCGGAGGTGATTAGTAGTTGTAGTATGAGCTAATATGTTGTTTGTTTTGGTTCCTTGTTTGTGTTGTGCGTCTTTTGTTTTGTAGTGATGATTGGTGACATCAGTCTATTGCTATCTATTGGTTAATAACTAATACGTTAACTAAAACGTAGCTATCATTATCAACTAGTAAATGAACTAAGGACTGGACTCTTTGGGAGACTAAAGAACGGCGACTCAATATAATAATTTGAAAACTTAAATCAAAAAGTTGAAATCCCACCAAAACGTCTAGGTAACTTAAAAGAAACATTTATACTAATAACACATTGTGCCGTAGTGCCACACTTCCATAGAATTTAACCAAAAAGTCATTTAAGTATCTGTCTAAGGCACAAGTTCACCGACATAAACAGACGTTTTTCTTAAAACAACTGTTGACAAATATACAGTTCATCAACCTCCTGCTTTCTTATCTCAGATGATGATCATGATAAATGGTTGTTCAAGAAATTACCAAGCCTAATTTGAAGAAATCTATTTTATCTTTCCTCTTTTCCTGACTTTCCCAGGCCACAAACATACTCCTGAACCCGATAAAGAACGCGAACGCGACAACAGACATGCGAGCGGTTCGCGGCGTGCGCTCCGCCCAGACGGGAGCCAGTGAGCAGCTGCTGCCCGACTTCTACTGCGAGCACACCACGCTGGCCATGAATAGGGAACGACGTAAACAGGTACATATATGTGAGGATTGGAGTCTAAAATGTATTAGGATGTGAATAAATGCCAGTTTGTTGAAAGATTATGTCTGATATATGAGAAAAAATCCAGTTTATCTAGTGAGCCCGGCTGTGGTATAGTTTAAAATGGAAAAATTATTGAATGGCAGTTTTGACTATGATATTAGAGGAGGGCATTTTTTCTCAAAATACATATATTTAAACGATTTAAAACTACCTCTTCTTCTTCTTATTAGTAGAGCAAACCCCACTAAACAAATGTACGGTCTACGTACAATATTACACCTTATCTGTCTTTCATAACCCTCTGAAGCACTCCAAAGCTCGAGTTGAGTTGGAAGTCGAAGTTTTTCTTACATTAAGTATTTGTTCATCAATAACCATTTCATTTGCAGGCGCTGCTAAAGATTCTCCAACTAGTGAAACAAGACATTGAAAGAGAGCGTAAATCTAAGCAAGGTCTGGAGAAGCTATCGATGGCCATCAAGCAAACCCCCACCTTCGGTAACGATGACTCGCAACAAAATGTCGCTGATAAACTATACCATGTGAGTATGAACAACATTATTATAAAATAACCCTTTGAGAACTAAAATTATAAATGTGAAAGAACCTCGAATCTGACTGTGTATCGGGCTTTCACCACAAAATGACTGAACCGATGTTAATGAGGTACTTAAAAGCCTACTAGCCTAGAGCCTGAGAAAGCATTTGGGTACCTAATATTTGGTAGTGGAAAGTAGTTCCTCCTGTCCGGGACGGAGGTGTAACCATGGGACAACCAACAGTACTCAAGCTACTTTTTCAATGCTGAAGATTTCAACAAATATTAAATATTGGACTAAATTGAATTGGAAAAGAATGTATAAACATGGATTGATTGGAAAAAGAGAGACCTAAGTCTAAAGGAATGTAACAGGCTAAGTTAAAAGAATGGAACAGCATTTCCTTCACGGTTCTTCCTTATAGGATAGCTTTGGAACGGTGCTCCTTCGACCTGCAAAAGCGTACCTATCTGGAACAAAGACTTGACTTCTATACGTTATTTTACCCATTTCAGATGAGGAGTATGCTAACATACCTAGAAGCAGTCCGGTACAAGATCACGGCGAGCCTCAACGAGCTGGACAACCGGCCGCCCGCGCAGCACCCCCTCGCAGCACACATACAGATCATACGAGACAAGCAGGGACTGCAGCAGAGTATTCTTAAAGTGAGTAATCATTTCTGACTACATACTGATGTAGGCTTCACTTGACATTAATAAAGAATGCTTGAGTTGACCGATAACACTGTCATACCTAAAAACAACACGGTTCTCTTAAAACAATTGTTTATTATACATTTTCATGTTGAAAGTAAACAGTTGTTTAAAGAAAAATGGACGTTTATATTATGTTGTTGGGGAACTTGGGCCTCAGTAAAAGTATAGGTTTACGGGCACTTTATTTCCCTCAACGAACTGGCGATTCTTGGTGAAGATGTCGCAAAAGTATGCTTTGAGTCAGGAACCTCTGCAGGACAATCTACAAAACAGAAGGATCTACCAAAGTTTCATCAAAATGTGATTGGATTTTGAAGATAAAGACTATTTATTCTCTTACTGCAACTAATTTCCAATTTTTCCTCCCAGGTACCCCCATGGCTCCAAGCGGACTACCAAAGCGAAGTCAACAAGAACCTCACTCCGAACTACACAGCCTTAACGAAGAGCGTGAACGGAGGCGAAGAGAGGGAGCGAAGGGACTCCATCATGAGCCGAGCCTCCAGCAAGTTGAGGATAGAACACCTCTCCTTCAGAAGAAATGCTGATAACAAGAGTGCACCAGTCACTCCTGTGGTAGACCTCCCCACGCCGACGTTGCAGACGCAGACCCTGGATGCTCCTCATCCGCCTGAGAGTCCTCTGGATTGGAGCGAACGTGGAGCTGGTGATGGACTGTCTAATCAACAGGATAGTGACTTTGGTAAGACTGGGTTATTCATTACACTTTTGTTCATGACATTTGCTTCCTGACAGATAGGATAGGATGAAAACTCGAATTGGATAGGTTCTTATGTGTAGGCAATTTCATCGAAATTGAACCAGCTGTTTAACCTTAAAAGAAAAAGAAACTGAAAGTCCAAACTAAAGATAAATGCAAAAAGCCCAATAACAAATTGTGTTAGTTATTTCGCAGTTAATGCATCTTTACAATAAGTACTAACACTACACAAACAAACCAAGAAAGAGCAATAAAAATAAATACCAACAAACAATAAAATACTCAATAACGCAACAGCAAACAAAATGGTCGAACGTATGCAGTTAAGCGGTGTAGGTCAAGCACCTCGAACCACTAGCCAGTCATGCTGAACAAAATAAAATTATGATACAAACAACAAAGGCATTTACGTCCTTTGTTAGCTGTTAGTACATGCCTTTTGAGGGAATTATGCCAATCAGTTTTGGTCACGAAATATCTGTAAAAAATCATAAGAGATATTATAAATTACAACATTATCGCTCGCCATCGATTTCACCCGCTTCTCAAGAGATCTTCTTCCCATGCCGCGATAAAAATAAGCCTATATAGCTTTCCTCATGAATAAGCTACCTACAGGTGATTTTTTTAAACGGACCGGTAGTTTTTAAGATTAAGGCGTTGGAGCAAAGGACCGAAATCTTCAGCTTAGTATACAAGATTATAACTTATCTGGTCTGTCTCCGGTGGTGTAGGATTGCTGTCCCATTGAGCGCAGAGAGTGAAGGAATAGTGAGTGCACTTGTGTCTGCGCAAATGCTCGTGCACTATAATTATGTCCTGCGCAGCTGGCTGATCTCTTTACCTATATGAGAACAGCCGCCGTGGCCTTGTAGGCCATTATAGATGATTATGAATATTTTGATCTTATATTATTTGTACATTTTCAGATGAATTCTCATCGCAGAGTGATAGCTCGACGGATCTGACTGATATAATAAAGAATGAGAACGGTGACGCGGTACCACCGACGCCGTCGCTAGGCAAATGCAGAGCCCTCTATACGTACGAGGCAAGACTGAACGATGAACTTAATTTGACGCCAGGTAATTTATCTTTATTTAGTCTATAGTAGTATAGTACTTAAAATATTAGATATGAAATTAAGGCCCAAGTTGGCCGAAAACAAAATCACTGTTTACTATGAAAAAAAACGGACGTTTATGTAATCGGTGAACTTGGGCTTTAATTTAATATCTAATATTCATATTGTGAGTGAACTGCTATAGTGTAGCTTCCTAAAGGCTTCATTTTATATAGTTTTATCCCTATTGTTGCCTACCTTTTTACACATATATTAGACATTATGTAATGAAAAACATTTGCTATAAATACCTACTTAATGTTGCCGTTTGAATTTAAAAAGAATTTGTATTTTTGACCTTTTTATATTGAAATTAGTGCATGTGTAGATATTATATTTCTTTCTGTGCGCATCTTATTTACCTACTGCTCAGCGATTTTCTGTATACTTTTCTAAAACAGCATTTTCACACTGGCGGATTATCCGCGGGAAAACCGTTAACAACTGCCGGTACAAAAATAACGTTAAAACAGTACGAGCGGTGTCGTTCGGAAAATCGGCGGATGTGAAAACGCTGTTGGTAAAAAAATTTCGATGTCAAAGAAATACAACGTAGGAACTTTTGCTATTAACTTTGATATCCAAACCCTGCCCTGACGTGGTACATTGCAAGCGAGACAACATTTTATTTAATTAAAACAACAATTCAAAAGATCAATGAGACTTACCTACCTCTCATCGTACCTCCCATTCGTCATGATTATGCTAGCTCAATATTTCTCTTTCTTAATTACCAGAATATCTAATTACAAAAACTTTCAGGAGACATAATAAACATCCACGAGAAGCAAGACGACGGCTGGTGGAGTGGAGACCTGAACGGTATCTACGGTATCTTCCCTTCATCATATGTCGAGGAGATCACCACCTGTATATAGAACTGGACATATCCGGACTAGACTGGTACAAACCGGAATTATGCTGTCAACAGTAGTTCGAGCTGCTTAAATGTGTAAACTTACTCGAAGGTCCATTGACTGTTGAACAGTAATTGCTAGAGAAAAAATATTTAATAATGTTTTTTATAAACGATGAAAATTCTTGAAAAATCTGTAGTTTACGCAGTCATTTTGTAAATTAATTTTGGATTCATTTTAATGTCATGTTTAAAAGAAGTGCCAAAATAATAAAAAGATTGCGTGAAACGTTATTTGTTGCTACATAATTATTAGAAATATCATGAATAATATTCTATCTACTACTGTTTAAAATTGATTAGAAAGAAAATCGCGCAAACCGTGTAAGAATATTAGTTCAATTTGTATAAAAAATGTTGTAAATTGAATTCATTGGACTCTATAAAATATGTAGGTAGAGTTATGTAGATACTTTGTATGTTTATATGTGAGTAGAGTCCAAAGATTTATAACCTACTTACGGCATGTAGAAGGCTTTGGAAGCTAAAGAAACATCAACTGTCATAAAATTATTTTTAATTATTAAATACATTTTTTTGTGACATAATGATTGAGCAATGCGATATGATACCTAATATAAATGCATTTCAATAGATATGAAAACAATTCTAAAGCAACGACGATTTGATGGGAATAAGTAACCACTGCTAGTAACGGTTTTATCCACCCTGGCGCCCGGGCAATTTATTTTTTCGGCGACCTATGTTCAAAGCGGTCTGGCGCCCTGAGAAATCACTGCTTAGACCAACATTGATTTTATTTTTTGACCAGAAATGTCATCATAATAACAGTAGTGAGCACTGTGTATTTATGAAAATTACCTACACGAATATTGAAAATAAGTGATATTTATCTATTCATAAGACACGAAAGAATATCTAGACTAATAAGTATTATAAAATGTAAAGTGTTGGAGTTTATGAAATGTATGATAAGTTAAATTAATATATAAGTCGAGGAAGTCGCTATAACATATACACTGAACATGTAAATTATTATGATATAAGTATATAAAATTAAACCAAAGTGTTGTTATACAAATAAATTGTTTAAGAATTATATTTGTGTATTTATTTACGAAAAGTCCCATCGATATGGGCAAAAAAGGGGCATGTTATTGTCATCATCCTCTGAGCCTTTTTCCCAACTATGTTGGGGTCGGCTTCCAGTCTAACCGGATTAAGCTGAGTACCATTGCTTTACAAGGAGCGACTGTGCTGTGTGTGTGAAGGGGCATGTTATTATATAAAAATGAAACGCAAATCTCGTGAGATGACAACAAATTATTTATTAAAATAACGTTCTTACATTAAAGTTTTGGCAAGAAGGGACGCTAGTCCAAACATATTTACTTACTCCTTGTTACACTAATCTTTATTATCGTCAGACATGTTCCATGAGACCAAATAGACCATTACTTTCATTCATATTCATGTTTACAGAATAACTTTATCAAGACGTACACCTTCGTATCTCGTCAAACAGTTATAACTCAATTCATCCGCCCTTGTATGACGGCCATACCCAATATTTAATCCATCTTTTGTTTTGCTTACCAGAGATAGGAATTTAACATTACTTTCATGGGGCTAATATCAAAATTTTATCTCCAGTTTGCAACGAGTAGATAGAGTATGGGAACGTCAGTAAGACATCTTCACAAAGTTATCCTGAAACACGAAACGCACCACAATTCTTTATCTTACTAAGATACTTACAATAATATGTGCGACGACACAATTTTACATTCCTAATTTTGTTCCAAATTCTTTGCTCCACGAGACATTCTTGCCTTTAAATAAATAATATTGGGTAATATAACGCCATGTGAATAGGATTATAGTGGCATTTGAGTAAACTGAAAAGTTGTCATGGTTTGAATTTTATAATTATTGGCAAAAAACTATTGAATCCATCATCGTTATAGGTCAAGAATAACTAGTCACTTAAATATAAGAAAAATTCTTCGGCTGTACCAAGTCAATCACTAGCTTTATTGTTCGTATCCAAAGGAATCTCTTTTTAAAACCGTGAAAGTAAAACGATGATGAATTCATTTACTATTGGAACAAAGAGAAGCAGAAAATCTTGAAAGATCTACATCAAAATAAATAAACCACAATTCCGTTTGAGAGTTATTTTGTTATATCTACATTTGCTTACAATAGCGGCTTGAGCCAGATACAGTATTTTTACAAACATTTGAATACTACGACACCTATCTACTACTTATACAAATCAAAATTAATCCAGACGGTATTTGGGCTGGACCTGTTTGTATTATAAGCTACATTTATACCTCAAATATTTTTAATTTTGCAAAAAGTACAGTGTTTTTTCTGTTATAATATGTATAAAAAAACATTTGAGTTCTTCAATCGGTGGGTTTTATTTCATTTACAGTATCTTTATTAACTGTAATTTTATGTATGCTGTATTTTTTGGTATATGTCGCTGAGTAGGTACTTTTTTGTGAAACGTAAGATTCTTATTCTCAGGGATGATATTTGAATCTCGAACTCGTATTTTAATAAAAATGCCATCGAATTAATTTTTAATAATTAATTAGTAGGTACAATACCTTCATATTCTATTGAAAATTTCAATGTTTCGTGGACCTAATTCGCATTGTTGCCCAATTTTATTCGAAAATATAATTTTAGTACGTTATCTTTCCTATGTACAAAAATAGCATTACGTGTTTAATTCTATGATTAAGTCCAGCAATGAGCTTAGTGTGAGCAACAGGCTCCACTCGGACATCTCAAAACAAATTACCGATAATATTTATGAAAGCTAAACTAAACCATACTTATTTCAGCGACCTTGCCAACATGGCGACTTTATTATTTCGGCGCCCTTTTGTACAATGCCCAATCTGTTACCGGTAGAATTTGGTGTTTCGATTACTTAAAATAAATCTGACAAGATAAATTATTTTAAACAATAAATATATTGCTTCATGCTAGACAAATCTTCAAAGTAATAAAAATAAGGAGACGCCCGAGTCATACTTACACAATGTCCTAATAATTTCGTGCCCAAAACTACGCCGTGTCGTGGACCCTATCTTAGCGACCCTATTCATTGTACGCTAAACCTTTAAACTGGTATATCTAGTTGAAACGACAACCACCAAACTCTCCTATGTACCTTACCTACATAGCTTAACCTAGCGTCCTAGCCGATTAATTCAAACAAAATGCCAAGTTCTAAATATCGGGCTCTTTATTTTTGAAGAACGGATTTCAGAGGATGTTTTCGGGGGCTAGGCCCTTATCCTATACAAGTATACATATATAAATTAAGTTAAACAAAGATAATTAAAATCAATCATTTTGTGTCAAAGGCCCGTTGTCTATCATTAAATATTCCTGTTCTTAATTATTAATCTTAGGGGTAGGATTTTTTCCAGCATAGGTTATTTTCACTTAAATGTATTCCCAAGGGAGGCAGAATAAACATTATTTTATCAACTAATACATTTAATAAAACTGTGGTATTTAAACCTATGTGCATGTCTAACTCAGTCTAGTTCGTGCCTCGTTTGATCTACTTTTTATTCGTCAGTTTATATTGGGCAGTGTTCGTTACCAGTAATGTCTCAGCTTCTTATTAATACAGGCGTTGGATGAAACGTCGAGAGGCATTCATGAGTCAGAAACTACCATTAAGACTATAGCGACAGAAAGATTACAGGTATTGTTTATATGTATATGACTGCACAGTGCACAGTTAAGGTATGAGTTTTTCTACTAGAATGAACCGCCAAGGGCGGACGCACATTGAAGGCAAGAAGGTATTTCTTATGTTAATCTTAGGTATCGACGTAAAAGTGACTATTTCGAAGTATGTCTAATACATCTTTTGACCGCTACATAGTATAGTTATAAAACATTGACAACATCGGCCCACTACTACACAAAAGCTGAATGTTCACTCATCTACTACATAATAACATTTACTTATACTGCTTATTTTGTTATGAGACATTTTCATTTTATAATGATTTTGGTGTCATCACAAAATGAGTGTAGCGGTCAAAAGAGTAGTGTGGAAGTTCCTCAATTGTGTTTGAGTTTATTAGTGTAGCGCCCCTATTACAAACCTGGCGACTACATTGTCTCATCCTAGCGCCCTAGTCGCCGAGTTGAATTATTGTGTCGCCAGGCTTGGACCTCAGAGCGCTAAGTATTTGCGATATTTTACAGGGCAATATTAATATTTTTTATATGTACGTTGTATTAAGAGTAGTATGGGATGGGAAGAAAAAAAACAACAAAAATAAATCAAAGAATGTCGATTACAAAATTATATTAGAAAAAAAAACAATAACAGAAATAATAATTTGCATCGATATAAGTGGAATAAATTAGGAGTCTTACAAAATACAAATTAGGAAGTCGATAAATTATGCAATTATTAAAACTAAACAAAGATATTTAGTGTAAACAATCTCAAAATAATGTAGGTTGATAACAATGGAATAGATGTGGAAAAAATATATAATAAAGACTAGAAATTGAGCGTTCAAGTGGACTATGTTTATAGAGAAGGGGACAAAGAATAAAGTCATCTCTTAAACGCGCCACGTATTTCCTAAGCTAATAATATAAACCCTACTTTATGCCTACAATATATACATGTGTCCCTTTCGAACTGGCTGTGACTTTGAGGTCGGAAAACAATGTTTTACATAATTTAGAACAAATAACTAACCCTTTGAAGGTATTTACAAATGTATCAATTTCGCCATAGCTGCCAATTTGCTTATATTTTTTGAAATCACGACTCAAAAACGACGATACAATAAATTCTCGTTGTCCATACAGACGTCGTCAGTTAATTTCGAAAGGAAATGAACATAGTTTTCGAACCCCGTGGTCACGCACAATATTTACTTACAAATCATTACGCCTGTCCTCATTAATTACAAATCTTATACATTTCTCTTCAACACAGTCATTAATCATTACAAAGTTTACGTTTATCTCGACAATTTAATATTAAATACCTGTTTTTAACAATAATACGCGTATATACGACAAAAATAACATTCAAGATAAAAAATAAACTTACGCTTTAAGCCGTGTAACAACTAAAATAAACTTTGGCCAAATAATTAATTAAATTATCACACTGTGCGTAGAATGTACGATATCGACAACTGATCATTTGAGCAGATCTAATGATTGCGCGATCGCTTTGAGCATAACTTGTTCCTGTAATCAATTCTAGAATATTCTGCGTTTACGCTCAAACGATCAAGTTCGTTAAACACAAAAATAAATCTTTAGTTTGATCAAAAAGTATGCTTTGCATTGGCGGTGAGCCGAACAACGAATGAGCAAAACAACTAATAGTACATACAAAGATATTTATAAGAAATTCGATCTCTACTTATACACTTTTAGTTAATAATCAGTAAATCTAAGCTTAACCTACACTCTTCAGAAGAGTTTACCCGTTCATCACATCCAAATCGCATTGTGCTCTACAGTACTCACATAGAAATGTATTAAACACTCAAGAGTCGGACAGATCCATACTCCCGTGGAGACACATATTTTTGGCAAGAAAATATAAAAAGATGTCTGTGAGCCTGGCTGACGTCGTTTGGAAAAAGCATTCATAACGTACTTAGTCATTTCAAATCGCTCACATTTATGATTCTCTCTTAATAAAAGATACACTTTCCCCCAAGAATAATATTATCCAAAACTTTCTAAACAAGCGCATCTTAAGAATTTTTATCAAAGTTGAACGCATTACAAGTCAATGATGATGTAAACTTGATTTTTTTTGAATTTAAAATTAAAATGTACCTATTTTCCTTATATGACACACATTATTTTTGTCAATTAAATATCTCAGATACGCTAATAAACCCCAACTTTCCACGTTATACCACATTACGAATACTTTTCCAAGACCGTGTTTCCATAGGCTCACTTCACATACGACTGGTTATCACAGGGTGATGTGTTTACGACGGCTTCATGTCACAAAGTTACGCATTGTGATGATCAACTATATCATACTGTGATGACTGATATATCATTAAATAGAACAGGGTTCAATAAACTGTTATCATTGTACGGAGATAACTGTTTTGAAGTCCGAGTTATAGATAATGTCATTTACAAATAAATATGTCTGGTGAAACAGAAAAATAAATTCAAGTCTACAATATGAGGAATTAATCAATAAATGCATAATAAATAATTCTAGTCATATAAAAAATTCGTCTAAACTTACGAAGCCGTCGTTATGAGTAGTCAGTACTTTGATACAAAAAAAAAAATCAGAATAGACAAACATAATACAACCATATCGCAAGGAGTTCAAGACCATTCACAATTTTCAGGACAGTTTTAAGATGGCAGTGATTTTTATACGGACTATAAAAACCCGCATTATATCTCTTCAAAATAAACTCTAATAAAATCTTAGTACTAAACTTATGCAAACTTTGGAATGTTCTGTGTTCTTTCAATATAAAATCCACGGTTTTATAACGTTAAAAATCTTTCAAAAATTGACATAAAATACTTAATCCTAACTTATATTTGGCAATAAATAAACTTAGGCCTTGAACCCCGTCTCTAACACACTAAATTCAATTTTAATGATAATACAACAATAAATTCACATTAAATACAAATATACGAGTAATGGTAGACACTACTGTAATATAATATGAGTGGATTTCGCTTACAATAATACTGGGTACACAATTATAATAAACTGAATCAGCCAACCTTGTTACCTGCCTTCGTGCACCTTACATTCTGAAAACAACAAAAAAACACACAATCAATTAATGTTGATTGCAACATTTTATAACTGTGCTCTCTTCTCTTTCTCCCGCAATAGACATGCGAATTGCGAACTCGCCATTCAGCGCATTATTGGAAAATTTTAGATATTGGAGACCTAGATTACCGGCCGTTCTATCTTTAGTAAGTCAACAGATAAAAAGAATACTAGAAACAGATGGAAAGTATGCTCTACCTGTTACTCTCACTAGAGATTGTAAACCGTACCCGGCCGAGCCTGATGTCTTTTTAGGCATCCACTGGGCCCGGTCATTCGAAAACACAGAACAACTAACTGTCAACGATCAACGACAACTGTGGCATGGAAGCCCTTGTTTTTTCAGCGCTGGCAAAAATCATCAAAAGACCCATCCTGCTGTGGGTAAGCAGTGGTGAGGGAGTGTCAGATTCTTACTGACTAAAAACCGCCGTGTTCCGTCATAGACCTTTTGTGTACCAGGGCCGCGGTAACTCTTTCGAACAAGCCAACAGCAGGAGCTAGTTACCTGTCTAGTGCGCGGCGCGGATCTGGTTGAGGTCATCATCGGAGTCGGTGGGGGGCGCGTGCTCGGAGCCCGCCAGCACGGTGAGGTGCGTCGAGTCGCTCTGCAGCGTGCTACACTCGCCGCCGCCGCTGCCGCTCCAGTTGCCGCACTGGGCCTTCTTCTGAAGAGCTTGCACGTATGACTGGAGAAATGGAGGAACATTCGTTAAAAAACCTTTAAACAAAAAAAAACTAAAAACACGCTTTTGATTTTGATTATAGGCCGCCATCTTGGATTTGTAATGACGTTTTTTTGCCAGTCATGTATTGTCATCAGAACTCAGAGCATGTCCAAAATTTCATCCTAATCGAAGACCGGAAAGTGGGTGCGTAAACGGGGCAAACTCGCAATGAGAATGCGTGTTGGTGAACACATAAGTGAGACGTGAGATGTTGGGGTCGGCTTCCAGACAGGTTAGGATGCGGCTGAGTAGTTTTTTACAAGGAGCGACTGCCTATCTGACCTCCATTATTTTGCACCTATCATATGTATATTTATTATTATAAAGGTCGCCGGAAGACGCTGGATGCAGGTCGCTTCCAACAGGTATTTGTGGAGATCAAAGGGGGGAGGCCTATGTTCAGCAGTGGACGTCCTATGGCTGAGATGATGATGATGATGATATGTATTTTTTACAATTCTATATTTCAGTAAGTTTACCTGTGATATAACATCGCCATGCGCAGTCCTCACTTGGTACAGGTACCGGTACTTGCGCTGTTTCATCTCGGCGCGCTGCTCGCGAGTGATCGGCCGCGTCGCTTGCACTTTCAAGTGACGCTTCTGCGCGCTTATGCCTGGGGAACAAGATAAATATACTCTTTATTATGTACACCAATTACAATACAACAAAGTCGGTGATACAATAAGTGTTAAGTTTTAGATGAAGATTCTTTCGTAGTCTTCGTGTGTTGTTATGAAATGAAAATGCTGAAATGCTGATAGTTGTTATAAGAGTATCTGTTATCTATGTCACGTTACTTTGTGTAAATGGGGGGTCATTTCTTGCATATTGCAAGTTCGGTGGCGGCAGGCGGCACGGCGGCGCCACCACGGGCTCTGTGCAGCTGTGGGACACAAGTAATACTCACTCTGCTCATGATAGATGCCGGTAGCAGTGAGAGCACACTGCGCGGTCAGGCCGACGATGGCGGCAGCGGGCCACGCGGCTAGCGTCAGCCACGACAGGTGGCACGGCGGCGCCACCACGGGCTCTGTGCAGCTGTGGGACACAAGTAATACTCACTCTGCTCATGATAGATGCCGGTAGCAGTGAGAGCACACTGCGCGGTCAGGCCGACGATGGCGGCAGCGGGCCACGCGGCTAGCGTCAGCCACGACAGGTGGCACGGCGGCGCCACCACGGGCTCTGTGCAGCTGTGGGACACAAGTAATACTCACTCTGCTCATGATAGATGCCGGTAGCGGTGAGAGCACACTGCGCGGTCAGGCCGACGATGGCGGCAGCGGGCCACGCCGCTAGCGTCAGCCACGACAGGCGGCACGGCGGCGCCACCACGGGCTCTGTGTGAGAGGGGACATGTAATACTCACTCTGCTCATGATAGATGCCGGTGGCAGTGAGAGCACACTGCGCGGTCAGGCCGACGATGGCGGCAGCGGGCCACGCCGCTAGCGTCAGCCACGACAGGCGGCACGGCGGCGCCACCACGGGCTCTGTGTAGCTGAGGGGACATGTAATACTCACTCTGCTCATGATAGATGCCGGTGGCAGTGAGAGCACACTGCGCGGTCAGGCCGACGATGGCGGCAGCGGGCCACGCCGCCAGCGTCAGCCACGACAGGCGGCACGGCGGCGCCACCACGGGCTCTAGTGCCCATAGGTCTGGGACACAAGTAATACTCACTCTGCTCATGATAGATGCCGGTGGCAGTGAGAGCACTGCGCGGTCAGGCCGACGATGGCGGCAGCGGGCCACGCCGCTAGCGTCAGCCACGACAGGCGGCACGGCGGCGCCACCACGGGCTCTGTGTAGCTGAGGGGACATGTAATACTCACTCTGCTCATGATAGATGCCGGTGGCAGTGAGAGCACACTGCGCGGTCAGGCCGACGATGGCGGCAGCGGGCCACGCCGCCAGCGTCAGCCACGACAGGCGGCACGGCGGCGCCACCACGGGCTCTGTAGCTGAGGGGACATGTAATACTCTCTGCTCATGATAGATGCCGGTGGCAGTGTGAGCACACTGCGCGGTCAGGCCGACGATGGCGGCAGCGGGCCACGCCGCCAGCGTCAGCCACGACAGGCGGCACGGCGGCGCCACCACGGGCTCTAGTGCCCATAGGTCTGGGACACAAGTAATACTCACTCTGCTCATGATAGATGCCGGTGGCAGTGAGAGCACACTGCGCGGTCAGGCCGACGATGGCGGCAGCGGGCCACGCCGCTAGCGTCAGCCACGACAGGCGGCACGGCGGCGCCACCACGGGCTCTGTGTAGCTGAGGGGACATGTAATACTCACTCTGCTCATGATAGATGCCGGTAGCAGTGAGAGCACACTGCGCGGTCAGGCCGACGATGGCGGCAGCGGGCCACGCGGCCAGCGTCAGCCACGACAGGCGGCACGGCGGCGCCACTACGGGCTCTAGTTTCGCGCGTTCCCATAGCTGTGGAGACAGAAGTTTTTACTTAGAGTGCGTCTACAGGGTGCATGTAGCTTGCGCATGTTGGGGAACATGCACAGGTTACATGCATTTGAAAAACGTGCGGGTCCAGCGACTCGCGCATGTACCAAAGCAAAATCCCACCCGCGTGCTCTTGTCATTGTCACTTGCGCATGTTAACTTGCTTCAGCTACATGCACCGTGTAGATGAACCTTTAGAGTTCTTAGTATTGAAAGGCCATTCGAAATAAAAGGTTAAAGCCCTCCTTGGTGATTAACAATTTATAAAAAAAAAATTGTAGTTAATTTCAAACCCACGCTCGATGAAAAAACACTCACTAATTTCGCTAATTAAGTAAAATAAGATAGAACTCATTAAGAATTCCCTTTCAATCAAAAATTCATCCATTAGATAATTTCTAACTAGAGTAAGTTAACTAGGCCGTCTGTTACATAACTATTGAATAATTAAGTCCTTCCCAACTTCCTAGAAAAGGCCTGGAAAGCCTTAGAAGTCAATCAATAATAGGCATGTCTATTTTGATCCTGATGTGGGTCAACAGGATATTTATACCGACAACCAAAGGTGAGATAAAGTTATTTTCTAAAATATCTTTGTAACCTTTATCTTCACCTTTGAAGAATGTCATATTTTTTATTTTTTAACTGACCTTCCAGAAAGGAAGAGATTGTCAATTCGTCGCAATCTTTTGTTTTTGTTAATTTTGTTCACGATCCTATTCCTTTATGACCATGAGATCTCTAGAGTTATCTAGAGCTATACATTGTTTTTGGAAGTCTAAAAGCAGGTTATTTTTTTTAGCACAAGCAAAGCCACAAAGTAGGAAGGTACTAACCCACTTAAGCATCATCATTCGCTCGAAGAAGTAGTCAAGTGACGTAGCGATAACAGCGCCCCCATATACACTCGTGCCGAAGATTGTCAGAACTGAAACAGATGGAACAGGCTTTTAATATTCACGAGGTTTAATTAAAGGTAAGTTTTGAAACTATGGTCTTAAGTACGAATGATAACTTATGAGTATGAACATATCATATGTCCATTGGAAAATACTTCACGCACCCCGATAAAGTCTTCCTTAAAATATTGTTTCAAATCGGACCTGCTAGTTCCTGAGATAAGCGCTTTCAAGCAAACAAACTTTTCATCTATTTGACAGTATAGGCTGATTTCAGTTGACATTAGTATATTTGTTTAAAAGGTGTAGCCGCTAAATATAGGTGACATTAAAGCTATTTTAAACTTATAACACTGTTCTTCTGAAATTAACCTTTTCAATACCTAGCAAGGTCTAAACTAAGCTTTAGAACTTTATCAATTAGTATTAGCATATTAGGTATGTATAGTCTCTCTGGAATTAGATAATGTAACCAACTCAAGTACAAATGTATTGGATTTCAGCGCCAATTCTTTCTAACCTAATCGTTTATTTATTGCGTGAAAACTTGTGAGAATGTTTTTCGATCATGTGTATAAAACCTAGCTTTATATTTTTCTTAAATGTAGAGTAAAGTAGTATGATATTAAAGTATTGTAGTAACCTTAATGAAATAATGTTGACTAAAAATGTTTTTAGAACCACCGCTGGAAACCAGCTTTCATGTAAAAAAACATTCAAATCAGTTAACTAATTTAAGAACAACTGTATATACCAAAGACTCACAAAGAAATCAAACTTATTACACCCTTTTTAGCAAAATTTAGGAGCAGCACATTCGAAATTTTCATAATACGCTGCGAAATACCTCTGTATCCAACATTTACCGAAATTACTACTGCACAAAACAAACCAATAGTCAAAGGCATACCTTTAAACAGAATTCATCAACCGCACAGAATTCCTGTGACCATCTCATTACTATTCCGACGAACAAACACTAATTCCAAATAACACTGGTTCACAGAAACCATTCCAAACTATAAACACTGCATTTAACACTAATTTGTGCTAACATAACTTGGCTGTACTTGTAATAGAAATTAAAATGAAAATTCGTTTCCAATAACTACTAGTAACCACAATATTTAGTGTTCACGCAAACTTTGACAGAATCGTATTGAAATTTTGCAAAACTTTTAATTCGTTTTCGAACAAACAAACGGTGCAAAATCAATGGATCTGTAAAGGACCTATATAGGTACTCGAACAACTTTCAATGCAATCTCTAGTTTTTCAATTACTATTCCATAATAAAGTTTTGCAAAGAAAAACTTCAACTTATAATTAGGTACTTATTTCTAGAACTTTATAGAGCGTGATTAATTTTAATCATCATATCTGCCTAGCCTTTTTCAAACTGGAATGTTGTAGACGGCATCCAGCCTAATCGGATGCAGCTGGGTATCAGTGTTTTACAAAAAGCGACAGTTACCCGAGCAACCCAATAGCAATCGGGAAGACTAGCTGTCAGACTTACTGATTTCTACCCGTAACAACTGCTAAAGATGTTCAAATGACAGCCGGGACCTACAGTTTACCGAGCTGTCCGAAACACGGTCTCTGGTATCCAAGATATACTTAGAAAGTACATACAAACTTAGAAAAGTTGATACTGTCCTGACCTGGAAACGAACCCAAACTCATACTTGAGAGGTTGGTTCTTTACCCACTAGGCCCGCACGACAACATGATTGATTTTAATATCAACAATAATACCCACTACATTACGAGGCATCATGGCCAATAAATAAATGAAAATCACTCAAACCGCAGATATTAATTAATTGAGAGCGAGCGGAGCGATAATTACACAGGCTTGCTATGAAGTATTTTTAATAATAAGTTCTGGGAAAATTGGTGTTAATACATACTTTGCGGATATTAACAGCATTTTACAGTATCGAATGTAATTTTTTAGCCGACTTCAAAAAAGGGTTATGTTTTCACTCATAACTCATGATTATTTATATATGTACTGTTATTTACCGCTTACTATCATTAGATGTTAAAAAAAAAACAGCGCCTATGACCCGCCATAGACTTCGAAAAACAAAAGTATAAGTATAAGTTTAAGCGCGGTTGTTACACGCTTTTTATTAGCTTCACCTGTATGTTTGTTTGTAACCGACTTCTTTGGGCGCGATTTTGACCCACTTTAAACGGCCAGATTTCGTTCAAACTTTGTAGATTTATTGAGGACCGATGACAATACACTAATTTGATAAAATTATTCAATTTTTAACCGACTTCCCAAAAAGGAGGAGGTTACACATACACATCGATTACTCCGAGGTTTATAGACCGATTTACGTAATTCTTTTTTTGTTCGACTCGGAATAACTGGCAGCTGGTCCCATAGTCATCAGGTCAGGATCTGATGATGGAAACCCTGAGAAATCGAGGGCAACCTTCAAAAGTTGTAGGCATACATAGGGTAAAAACTTGACACTCAGGTGTACGCCTAAAAGCACTATTCAACTGTGAAGATTTGGAGCTGACCTGATGATGGAGACCAGAGAGGTCGAGGAACTCGACAACTGAATATGTAAACTACCTCGTGTTTGGGCTTAGATTATTCGTATTGACAAGACCTATGCAACAGTGAAGGTTTGGAGCTGACCTGATGATGGAGACCAGAGAAAGTCGAGGGAACTCGACAACTGAATATGTAAACTACCTCGTGTTTGGGCTTAGATTATTCGTATTGACAAGACCTATGCAACAGTGAAGGTTTGGATCTGACCTGATGATGAAGACCAGAGAAAGTCGAGGGAACTCGACAACTGAACATGTAAAATACCTCGTTTGGACTTATATTCTTTGTATTGATGAGAACTTCCCACTTGTATGGATAGTGACAACTATTCGTATCACTGAAAAGCTTTAAATAAATAACCTTTTTACAAAAAAAATAAACCGACTTCCCAAAACACTAAAAAGCAAAAAAAAAAACTAATTTTAGGTGCACCGGCCTAGAAGTCGGTGGCAAAATTAACTTAGTAACATCCATTAGACACCGACTTCTAGGCTTTTCAATTTGCAAAATATGATTTTTGTTAATTTATATAATTTTCATCTATAGTCGATAAGGTAAGAAAATTAATTAAAATTTTCTAGAATTTTTCTCTACAGTCGATAAGGCAGGACTCGATGTTAATTTTTATTTCCAATAATTATCTTTAGCCGTTTTCTCTAATATTGACAAATTTTTGTATACTAAAGAGAATTTTAATTCTACAAAACAAATAATAGTTTTGAAACAAACTAAAAAGTAGAAAATAAATAATAGTTTAAAAAAAACTAAAAAACACGCTTTTTATAGAAAAACGAACTAAAAATTAGAAAATAAATTTTAATGGATTTAAATTAAGAAAACAGTGTTAAAAAAAGCGTGGGGTGCTTTTTAAGATATTATCGAAATGAAAATCACTGTACTCATATCTGCCAATAAAATATTTAGAACTATTGACACCATGCACCCCGCTTTTTTTAAATATTTTTTTTTTGTATTCACACTATTATTAATTTATATTCATTGAAATTTTTAACACTGTTTTCTTAATTTAAATCCATTAAAATTTATTTTCTAATTTTTAGTTCGTTTTTCTATAAAAAGCGTGTTTTTTAGTTTTTTTTAAACTATTATTTATTTTTTATTATAAATGACCAGGAACATAACAAAAACAAGTAAATCATCCTCTCTCTAGGATTACTCTATTGAGCCAGAATACAGTTTTTTGAAAAGATATAATTTAAATTTTCTTGTCATTTATTTATCTTACAACTTATTATTTATATTTTTAAATATTCGATTATAAAATTTCAATATTACTAATAAAAATAATTTCACGGAACTAGTTATTTACCTCACTACCCTTTGTAAAGGTATTATCACGAACCGATGATATCCAAATTAACAATTATATGTAAACCTCAATGCAATGATGAAGGGCTTTTCAGTAATTCCGCAAAATATATTGATAATTGGAAATACCAAATACGCGAATTCCTATTGTCCTCTAAACTGAATGTGAAGTATTATATTACATTTCCACTAATTATAGAAACATAATTAAGTTAATATTCAAAGTATTTGTTACCGCAGACACTACACAAATTATGCGGTCCTATTGGTCCGGTTTGTAAACGCTTTTATTAGGTCGAACAGTAACATCATATCGAAAGCCTTTTTCACAACTATGTTGGGGTCGCCTTCCAGTCTTACCGGACGCATCTGAGTACCCATGTTTTACAAGGAGCGACTGCCTATCTGACCTCCTCAACTCAGTTACCTGGGCAACCCAATGCCCCTAGGTAAGGCTGGTTATCAGATTTTTTATTTATTAGGTCGACCTGTATGCAACTATGTAATGGAATCTAAAGGTTACTTATTTAATCATCTTCCAAGGATCGTAGTGTCATGAAAATTGGTATTTGAATGTAGTTCTGATGACAATACAATAATATGGTACTGTCGAACTGATCTGATGATGTAGCCGAAATATAAATGAACTGGAATTTAATTATTGAATACTCATAGTTTTGTTTGGACATAGGATTTTAACATGCATTTATAATGGTAGTTTTCTAGTGTCCTTTAAACTATTAATTTATTAAGTCTATGCTATCCGTTAGTTCCCTCTGCAAACTACTGAAAGTCAAAAGTAATCTCAGGAAACTCGGACAAGACATTAGTAGATTGAATACAGTATTTACAGAGCAAGTTAACTTATTAGAAGTATACTCCAATATAGAGGTTGGCGGCACCAAATATTAGGAATCTAGTAATTATATTGTGGTCGAGAATATGCTAACATTGGACTTTAAACTATATTAAAACTGTGGTGTAATTATGTCCCTTTCTCTTATCAAGAATCTGTCGCGTTCTCACGCCAAAACGATTTAAATACAATTTGGTACACCGTCCAGAGCCTGAGAAAGGATGTAGACTATTTTCTATAAAGGTGCCGGAAAGTAGTTCCTTCGGGGCAGGGGTAAAACCGCGTATCATAAACACGCATCATATAACTTTGCCGCTCTTACGTTGGTCACAAATGCGCTTACGTAAGTCATCAAACGGTTGTCAAAGCGATAGGCCTATTTAAGAGACAGCAATCCTAGTATCCTTTTTTAGAAAAACATAAGCGACTATCAAAAAACAATTTTACCGTATAACTATCTCTTATTGCCCGCTTACAGACATTACGAATAGGTATAAAATGCAAGCACTATCAGACTGTTATCTGCTAGATAAGATAGCGGCCTTACCTTTCTTCCAATACAAGTTGATGACGGCGAAGAATATGCCTGAACAGAGCAACACGACTACGCACAGCCAGTACTGAAACAAATAGAATAACATATATTTACTTAACTTCATTATAACACTTATTTACTTAAGTCTGCAGTAGCATTTACTTAAACTATTATTGCAAATGTATGCTATGGGCAGGTCTTTATCCAGCAGTGGAACAGTATAGGATCAATACAAAAAAAATACGGTCGAATTGAGAACCTTCTCCTTTTAAAAATCGGTAAAAAAATACATATTGCGAAAAAGTCAGATTTATATGCACGTACGTATGCATCAATCATATTAAAAACGAGTGAACCAATTTTGAAAATTAACTACATCTGATTAAGATATCACACACTAATATTATAGAAGCTACTTCCATATGCAAAAAGCTTGTTTATGAAAATACTGGTCAGTAAAGTTCATCAGATCGAAATATTCGTAGGGTACAATTTATCCGAGAGCGGTAAATAGTTGCCTCTGCACGCGAGTACAAATGCGTGAAAACCGCTGGTTATCTCATAATTCCGGCTTTAATGAACCGTTAATGTATTCGGTACAGCAATGCATCAATTAGTGCACATATTCTGGATCTCATCTTCATTTGACCCGAATAACCGAAGGGAAACTGGTACACGTACCTAATATAACAATGTAACATCATCATCTGCCTAGCCTTTTTGCCAAAATGTTGGGGTCGGCTTCCAGTGTAACTGGACGCAGCTGAGTACCAGTGTTTTACAAGGGGCGACTGCCTATATGTTCTCTTCAACCCAGTTACCCGGGCAACCCAATACCCCTAGGTAAGACTACTCGTTCTAGCTTTTGACTACCTATAACGACTGCCAAAGATATTCAAATGACAGCCGGTACCTACAGTTTAAAGTGCCTTCCGAAACACAACACAAAATAACACATATACATGTGTACAAAACAAGCTATTTTTATCAAACGTTTATTTTCAAATATAGTCATGGAACCTTTGGGATATTTTTAAAGTCAGTCTATGGCATTTAAGATGTTTATAAGTTGAGTGGCGTCGTGACGTCAAACTTAATGTCAGGTTGTGGTCAGTAGCTTTGTTACGGTTCAAAAGACAGTTATAAGAAGAAAATATCAACGCCTGATCAGTATCTACTAATGAATAAAACTGGAGTAAGTTTGAAGGCATTAATCTCTAAAACTGCCAGTCGTATTTGCAACTAAAAGTCGATTTTATAGAACGTCAATTAACCGGGTTCATTGAAAATGTCATCTAGCTTTATATCATCACGGTAGGACTCTTAGGAGCCGAAAACAATATCCTAAACTACATGTGCTCGATGCAACTGAGTACGCCGAGACTAGGGGAAGGGTGAAACCGCAGTTCACACCTAGTACATACATGCTATTATCCTGTATCCGCTCGACATTTCAACGTATCGATCGACCCTTTCCCTTGTTTAATGAATTAAGAGCTCCGAACAACACTAGCATAACGAATGCAGTTACGACGAACTGAATTCAAAAGTGTTGCATAGCAACAACATGTTACCTCAAGTAATTAAGTAATCAAAGTTACAAGTTACATGAAAAAGTAAAAAAAAAGTGTTATACTTCATTCGCTGCGAAAACTAGTACCTAACAGAACTAAAAATAATACAAACGCCAGCAGGTCAACTTACCCAAATCTGTCAAATTTTACCAATCTAACACTAACCTTCTACAATTGTGATAAGGTTGAAAATGTTTTGAAGAAATTTGACAGATTGAGGTGGGTTTGAACAGATTGTTCGTACATTGCCTTTTAGTACATTCGCTTCGAAACAAAGGAGAGCTGGGGCATTGAACAGCACATACGGCTGATAAGCTGATTACTTACATAACCTATTCAGTATTTCCATAATGGACAGGAGTATTAACCATTGAACATCATTTCGAAATGTATTGAGTAAGCCGGCGCACACCACTATAGGCTTAACTATGAATTAATACTTCAATTTCAGAGAGACAAAATGAATGGCAATTCAAATATTAAAATTCACAGGAACTAAATATATATGAAACTACACAGAACTGTTCTGTGTGATAAACAGAACTCTCGAATATTCGAATAAACACACAGAAATATTGTATGATAAAATTCTGACTAACTCCCATTTCCGCTAGCGCAATAAAATCCAATTAATTCACATGAATTTGTTCCATAGAAATGCACTCATAAAACGAATTTCACATATTAAAATTTAGTTTGAAAAACAAACGCTTACTTTCGCATTGGCATCGCAATCATAGAAACAGGAAGCATTATTTTGAGCCCACAATAGTTGTAGGTACACTACGCGCCACAATTACCGGCCCACATGGAACAAAATGGACAGTCACAATATAATGAGTTTTACAAGTTACTAGTCGCCCGTGCTATAAAGTCCACCATTTTGTTTAAAAAAATGTAATAGATGAAGAACCGTTCGACCGATTTTCTGCAAACTTCACATAAACCATCTACTAAATAGTCCGAACAAAGCCTAAACACTTGGTTTGGATAGGTGAGACCATTCTTGAGTTATAAAATTAACCAAAAGTGGCATTAATTTGTATACATATAGATTTTTGACTAACGTACAAACGGAAACATCGGTTTGTAACAATATCCTGACGTCATTGTATGCGTGCCGTCAAATTGTGCATAATTCAATGCTGCTACAATTTCCGTATTCATGAGTTGTGACTGTTTTTTTGGAAAACAATGCACTTCAGTGTCAATTGTTATTGAATACTACTTCAATGAAAGTGTGATTGATTGTCAAGTCATAAAATAGAATCATGTTTCATGTTTTATCTGGCAGCTAATTGTTATTCAAGTTGCACTCGTACGAAGTACCTAATTGGTATAAATTATTTACATAATTACGTTTAGCTTAATTATTTATAGCTTTACTTCTAACTCGGTGCCTAGTGCCTACTTAAAACCAAACGTAGAAACCTTAACAACAATAACAATATCCATAGAGTTCAGACATCATCAAAAGCTAGCCATTACACCACAAACTCGAACCCTAACAGACAAACAGACAGACAGACAGACAGTTATTTTTATTCCGTCTCGACCAGCAACACAAACCGTCGCTCAATTTTCGGATCAGTTACTAAATGACATTAACAGCCCGCCGTTCTGAGGCGTATCATTGAATTGCAAAATTGCATTTGATTGCAGGCCACCGTACGGTGACACACTGCAATCCACGTAATTGCTTTAAAGTCAATCAGGTTAAGAGATTTAGCTGAGCAAGTGACCTAAACGATCTGTTGGGAGTACACGAAGCTATATTTTTTAAATAGACGTAGCTATTTCAGGTTCCCTAGGGAAGTAGGGACTTTAATAATTCTAATAAAATCAGCTTTGATCTCTAGGCAGACGTAAAGATGTAAGTATCAGTTAATGGAAAGCGATTATCGACGGATCGATTATAATAAAAATCTGTCACTAAACCCTTAAAAAATCTCTTTTATAATTTAGTTTTTATACTAGCTCTTCGAGGTTCCAACCGCACTCCGGGGAACTAGTGCTCGCATCTCTATGTACTTTTTCAGGCTTGAAGTAGCCTACGTACCTTTCTCAGGATCTAGAAGATCTGTCTATCTTAACTATCTATGCATCACGACTAAATCGGTTCGATAGTCCTGGTGTGAAAGCTGACAGACACGAGTTACTTAAGTTTTATAACATTTTAAGTAAGGATTAGTACATGCGTACTAAGCCCCATATTTCTCAGAATTAAAATATATCCAAAATCTATTTTCATAACTAAAGCCGATTACTCACTTAGGCCTAGACTGCCAATGCGCATCAGACCGGAGGAGGTTTAAAACAACCAATAGAAATACTCCACTAGACAGACCACTCCGTTCGATGGAATCTAAGCCTTATGCACTAATACACACATCCATTATTGTAGTGGTATTTGCAAATGGATTTACACATACAGGTGGTTAATACCCATTTCAAAATTTAGTATATAAATGTATGTACACAGGGGTAAATACAGGTCAATACACATAGCTTCTGTTTTATCCGACCATGGCTTTACCCTCTAACAGTATGCAGTACTCTAAGTGCACTTAGAGTGTATCTTAGGCTCCTAAGGAATGGGCTTTCAAATGTAACAATATTGACGCTTCCAGAGGTTAAAGCAATGCTATGTACGAGCTAGTTGTATCCTGCGGTTTCACCCGCACTCCAAATAGAACTAAATACCAAATAACCAGGATCTCTGCTTTGTACGCCCGCATATTCAATCGATCCAACCGTTTTACCGTGAAAGCGTAACAAACACGCTTCCCTTTCGCATTTATACATATGTAATTGTAACCACACTAGTTGTTCCCCACTGTATTACACAGTCCCGGGAAAACCGAGGAAAAAGTAGCATATCGAGTGTGTCGTACCTAATCACATTAAATTAAATACGTTAATATACTGGTTATTATATGTCTATTAGCACAAGGCAAAAAATAATACACGTAAAAATAAAAAATAAAAATTTTCTAACAAAGTAAATAGAATAAAAATGTGCGAGAATTAGAACACCATATATAAGAGTCAGTCATTACAAGCAACGGATATTCTCCCTTGAAAACTGACAGCTGTCAACTGGTCAAAACATTCAATACTCCTAACTTTATCTCTGTTTTACGACACACCCGATATATCACTACGCAGACTCTAAACTATCTTTCAAAATTAATATTATGGCATGAAATTGGTAGTTATGGCGTGAAAGCGCAACAGACATACGGAGTTACTTTCGCATTAATAAATTCAGTAAGGATTAAAGCATAGATAACATATAAGTAAAGATGAGTGACAGTTGTTAATAGCAAATCGCAACAGCATTTTATAAATATTGATTATAATGTTTACTTTCGCTTCCATATTCGTGTACGTAGCTAACACGTGCTCGTTAAATAAATCATTAAGTTGATTTCACTATCCTCATCGCTACTTTCACTAGCTAGATTGATAAATCTCTATCAAGTTTATACATTAACTTTATAACATGCCTTCAGGCAAAAATATGTCTATAAAAAAATCTCATCAACAACACAGATAATTTTCCAGTCATAATACTTAAAAAATTCTGGAAAATTCCGTAAGGAAAAATTCAACAACTTGGCCTAATTCGGGGATCGAACCCAAAATATAACCGGTACTAATTAGAATCGTAATCTGATTTCCAAGGACGATATGATTTAACAAAAACAAAGCAAAAACTGTAGTGGAACATTTTTGCAGATATTTTTATTAACATATAATTTGTAGTACGTAATTATTTGTCTAAGATTGCATCCGCAATGTAAACTGGTAATCATTATAAGTATAGGTACAATCACCCACAAAAGTGCTTGAACAGTATCAAAATTACAAAAAACGAACATCCATCTTCGCTAAATAACTATAGTCGGACATCAGACAAGTCTTGTGCCCAAAGACTTCCGGTGTTGACTGTACCAAGAGCTAGCATGTTTATAAAAACAAAAAAATGTTTATATTTTCATTCGCCAAGCATCAAAAACTGTACATGAAATTCGCAATACAATATACAACTTCTGTGTAATAGTGGTATGATCTCACCCTATTTATCAATATTGAAACGTGTGCCATAATATAAATAGAACGGATGTTAAGTTGCCTGTATTCGTAAAAAGAAAATACGTGTATATCCTCATTATTGACAAATATCTACTTAATTTCCTGATTATAATTTATTTACACTCGGTATATTATATTGATCTTTGTTGCAATAGCTATAGAATTTTGGCATTAGCCTATACAAAAATGACAAATTCCAATTATTTGTTATTAATTTGGTTAGTAAAACGAAAGACAGACAGCCTTACTACAAAAACCATTTAAACGTCCGTTGAACACTTCTCAAAAAAATGTCAAATGATGACGTTGAAATAAGGTTCGTTTTGCAGCCACACTTTTTAGACAAGTGTTCAACAGATGTTTATGTGTTTGAAGTAAGGGGGTATAAGTTTGTCTTCTACAACCCAGCGCCAAGAGAATTAAATCAAATATACCACAGAGCTCTGCAAACGAGTAGACCTGGCATGTAAATAGAAAAGGCTAACAACATTACACACGGTACCGAGGTAGATAAACAGACACGTGCAGAGACGAAGCAACGAAGCAATGAGCAAACACTTGTCATTGAATACGTCTGCCATTGCACGGTTGTCAAACATACTCTGTAAACCTAGTTAAAATTGAATTTACTATTTGAAAAAGCATCAAAGAATAAAATTTAATTCATAGAGATAATTTATGTAAGTATGCTCTATTTTAATAGCTCGTAACTTTTGTATCTTAAGACGGATATTCTGTACCTACTAATATGTATTATAAAGACTTTAAAAAATATATTTTTATCAAGGGGAATCTACATTATCCACTGGTGACATATGGCTACATATATCAAGGCACTAGAAGAAGGTCGCAAAAAGGATGAAACCGCACGAAAAAACCAGTCATTTATAAATTATAACGAAGACATGGCCAGATAACTGTTTCTCCAAACCACGAGGTTTGGTGACTATCTATAACATCATAACTCTACATTTGACAGGCTTCAAAACATTTCCCCGAGCAACATTCAGGAACTTCCTAAACGTTTAATTTTTAAACACTATCGAGTAAGTGTCTTGCCTTGAAAGACTTACAAAGACACACTCATGAATATTGTACACTTAAATAGACTGTAAACGGAACCTTTCTAGAAACCTTTGTAAAATCATAACAATTTTAAAATATACTCTGGGAAATATTTGTTTTCTTCTTCGCTGCATTAGGCTTGTATTATTCGAGTTTAACTATTGTTTATCGCACGCAATAGACATACAAATCTCAAAGTGAAAGTCAAATCATTTATTTCATTTAGGCCTTTACAAGCACTTATTAACGTCAAAGATTATGAATAGGTTTGATTCTAGTTGCCCATTCCAAAAGTCGCTTCCTATGGAGAAGAGCCGGCAAGAAACTCCATGGTTACTCTTTTTAAAACAGATCTCTTGGTAATTAACACTTTCATTGTAATAGACAGCTAGCTGTGTTGCTGGGAAGTTTGTTTATCACCGTTTCTTCTTTCCAGCCATAGCCAGCCAACTGTGGTTTTTGATTGTGGTAGCCAATGTATAATTTGACGTGAAAAACTAATAATAAACTAAGCCAATGAAATTAGCATTATTTCAAAAAAATAGTGACTTTATAATACGACGAGTTTTATGACGGTGGTCCCACATTAGAGGTATACATACAAGTTCGCGTAATCACACTCGATACACAATGTACGCTAAATCCGATATTTTTTTCTAATTCCATCGATACCTACTTCCATAATAGTACAACATAATGAGTACAATGACCCCTATTCAGGTTTTAGGGTAAACAAACACCATATACGTATGTAATGTACATAGTATTTGTATATGGCGCGTGGCATATATCGGCTACATTGTTTCACCTAATGTATAATTGTCACTATCTATTGTGTTGGCTTCGAAGGAAAACATACCGTACAATGTAGGGAACAATACGGGTTACTGTAGCATAGGTCTATGATGTATATGTAATTAATTACATTAAGTAATAGTTGCTATATTAATAATATCAGCGAGATCTTGATCAATCTTTACTATTATAATAGGTAAATGTGAATGTAACTCTGTCTGTCTGTCTCGCTTTCACGAAGTATTTGGAATAAAGACTTAGATTTTTTTACCACATTGCGGCGAGCTTTTCCCTAGAGACACCGGTGGAACATTTTACATGTCTTCCTATCTCTAGTGAGAAAAACAACAGATAGCTTATTGAAACCGGCCGCTAATTCGATTCAGCTCTCAGCACCGTCTATAGATTACCATCTTTTCCCTCACCTATGCCTACTAATTGTCGTGATTATCACTCAGAAGCAGTCAGCAGTGACGCCATTACTGACTCATCAGCGTTTCATTTCCAGCGTAAGACTCTATTTTTAGTCTAGATCTCAGGTAGGCAGAAAATCTTTTAAAATACGGGTAAAAAGGAATATTTTTTATTTTGCCCTTTATGTAATAGCGACCCGCTCCGACTTTGCACGGGATAGCAGCATTTCCCCACTATTTAATGTATGTTTTTAAACATACAAACCTCCCTCCCTCTTTAATCACTCTAAGTATCTATTTTAAAAAAACCGCATGAAAATTGGTTGCGTAGTTTTAAAGATTTAAGCGTACAAAGGGACAACGGGACATAGGCACAGAAAAAGCGACTTTGTTTTATACTATGTAGTGACTAACTACCTAGCTTCTGCCAGCGATTTCACCCACGTCCCGTGCAAGTACCGGGATAAAAGTATCTTATAAAGGACAATGCTCAAAAAAAACCAATATTGATTTCGATGATGCCCCCTATGTAATATTTAATTACTTATTTTTACCTATATTTTGAGTTACATTTCGTTTGCGCCGGGCCTGGGTTTTTTTTCCATACTTCATGAGCATTGTCCTTTCCTCGATAAAGAACCATGCGTCAATTTGTAGCAATTTTTAACATTACTCAGTGATGAAACCTACGTTATATAAAAGCTCTTAATAAGCACTTTATTTTATCCTGTAGCAGTAAAGTGCAAATTTAACGCGAATATGGAGTTCGATTTAAAACATAATTATATTATTTCACTTTTACAACGAGCAACAAGTAACTGATGGAAAACACCATGTTCGCGCTGGATTCGAAGGTGCCTGTGTGCATATTAAAATAAAGTGCTCATTAAGAGCTTTCATATAGATACCATCACTATAGATAGAGCAATTTTCAAAAGTGGGCAGGTATAGTGTTCATACAAAAGAGTGCATGCTTCTCAAATGGGTTGTATGTATACGCCTAAGGCTCTATACAAATGAACTGATATTCAACTGCAATCCAACTGCAATTTGCAGTTCAAGTGCAGTTTGAATGCAGTTGACACGACTGCAATAGAACTGCAAATCAAACGTGCAGTCCGATTGCAGTTGGGATGCAGTCGGCGTGCAATCGTGTTCTGAAGTTGATTTGCAGTCGTGTCAACTGCATTCAAACTGCCCTTGATCTGCAAATTGCAGTTGGATTGCAGTTGAAATGCAGTCTGTCTGTCTAAAGCCTGAAGTATTTGTTCAAACTCGTCTTACTGTTAGTCAGATTAGCGCATTCAAGCCAATAAGGACACAAACAAACTCTTCAGCTCCATAATATTAAAATAGATTATCTTCTCAATCTTGTAACAACATAACATTATTATCTAAGTTTCTCATGTACTCGGGGTCACCTTGCTTGCCTCGTTGCAACGGATTTTTATTTCATTCCGTGACCGTCTATCCGATCTTCACAACTCAATTACTGGCTATATCATTTTACTTAAGGAAGACTGCATTTTATGAGCCCTTGACATCTTACTTTACAACGTTTATTTTATACTTTAAAGATGTATCTGATACGACAATATGAAAATTCCAATAATTCAATCTTTACTAATATTACCTCTATAAAGGAAAAATATATATTTTAGTTTGTAATTGATAAACTCCGAAACTACTGGACCGATTTCAAAAATCATTTCACCATTAGAAAGCTACAGTCCTTCCCGAGTAACATAGGATATATTTTATTCCTGCACGAACAGTAGTTCCCAAGGGACGAGGGTGAAACCGCGGGAAAATGGTTAGTGGAATATATATAATCACAAAACCTATGGATTTTTGGTGTATTTTCAGTATTACACCATAAGCATGTATCATTAGACATATAAATCGCAGCTACATAATATATCGTTATTTCAATATTTAACTTTTGTTTGAAGAAATTACAATGACTTACTAAATCTAAATCGATCATTACACCTATCTACATGAACTAATCGATTGTTTTAACAATTACGATTCGATTGTATATAATACCGATTACAATACTTTCGCTAATTAGTTAATTAGCAGCAATGTTAATCTATAGCAATTACGTATTTATACGTACATTGAATCATGCATTCACTATTGGAGAATCCATTACAATGTAAAATGAAGTCTTATTGAATTGGAGACACAATAAAGTCACATTGCTTTATTCTGTACGAATGAAACTGGTTTCGAAACAAACCTTAAATGTATTTAAAAAGAGTGCTTTTTAGGGTTCTGTGTCCAAAAGTGTAACTCAGGGCCCTTTTACGAACTTCGCTGTTCATCTGTCAATTACCAGGCCGTATCTCTTGAACCGTGATAGTTAAACAGTTGAAATTTTAATAACAAAAAATACTGAGTAAGATAAAATTTTTGTGTGCTCCCATACAACCAACGTGATTTTTTTTGCTTGTCTTTCAGTATAATGGTACGAGACCCTTTATTCGCGAGTCCAGCTCACACTTGGCCGGTTTTATTTTATAGTTTCATTGACTGACAGAAAAAGGTCATTGTCATAAACACGTAAACCTTGGTGTTACCCTATGCCAAAAATAACGGTCACGTGCGATGCCCTACAAAAAGACTGTTCAATTCTTTCAGACTTTTTGCTCAAAGGTTGCCAAGAGAGAAAACCTGAGAATCATGTTGCCAACTTAATAAAGCTATTGATAAAAACATCTTGACATTGAGAGCGAAAAAGGGCAAGTTTCTTTTAGCGACTATTAAATTCAGTTAAATATTGGCATTTCTTCTCAGGGCCTATTGTTAGAACAAACAATTAACCTAACAGGTTATCATTTACATACATACTTTCTTGTGGGAAAGTAACAACGGCCGAAACGAACGGGCACACGTAATACTCTTTATTTTCGTACAAAGCATTTATTTAAGCAATAGTACTTAAGAAATTCGGTCATGTTTGTATTCAGAAAATAGGTAACTGGTATAAAATAAATAGTGGAAGAGCGTAGCGGTGTGCCGTCCATCTGAGAGTGAAACACATCGGAGCATGCAATTGAGGTCACATTTGTTAGATGCAACTACGGCTCCGACGCATCCTATTAATTTAATCGCTAGCTTTTCCCCGCTGTTGCACCCGCGTTCCCGTAGGAACCGTTCACGTTTCCGGGACAAGCCAGTACCTAGGACATAGGACACTTTTTGCACAAAATCAGGTCAGACCGTACCTGTGGAATTACTCTACCGGGAGAAGTAGCTACCATTTATCATCGGAACGTCAAAGGAAGTTAAAAGTGTAAATTACTGCAGAAAAAGAAATGCTCTGGAACGAGACATTGCTTTTAGCGACCTGAAAGAAATTCGCAAACATTTTTAACGACACTCTTTTCAGATACGTCCGTCTGCCAGGATATTAGGGCATTACGACTCTTTTCAAACTGGGTGATGGCATCAGAGGTTTTTAAAGAATATTTTTATAATTTACCCAGTACTTTTGAAATGAAATTATAGCGTGAATCGTACTTGACTTCGCTAACATAACACTAACCGCAAAGACGATTTCCGCATAACATGTAATTCGATATCTTTAAAGCAAATAGATGACTCCACCATACCATTTTTGCATTGCATTTTTGGTGCTACGCGGATATGATGTTATAAAACGGACGATTACCAAATACTGGGTATTTTCCGGTATAATAGGTGCGTTAATAAACAAACATCGTATTCGGAAACAAAACAACCCGTTACCATTGTCTGCAGTACAAACAAATATGGAATCGAATGCGAGCACGCACGATAAAAAGCGCTCAATCAACCACGTGAAAGGATTATCAATAAATATTTTAATATAATAAAGAGGATATGTTTGTTTATAGAGGCTCTGAAACTACTGAACCGATTTTTTTTAAAAATCCTTTCACTGTTTCTCTATACTTATTATTTTTGATCCGGATACGGGCAGAAGTTCCTCCGTATTAAAAAATATTCAAAAGAGGATTTGTTAGTTAGTTTGTACAGGTAAGGGCATCGAAAATACTGGACTAATTTGAAAAATTCTTAACTGTTGGGAAGCTACTTAAATCCCGGGTGACATGGGCTACATTTTATCCGCGGGTGAAACCATTGGAAACTGCTAGTTATAATAATTTAAGCAATGTCCTGTATGACTCAGCTCGCCATATTTATTTTGGATGAACGAAGTTTTGCGAAATCAAATGTGTGTCAAGCGACTGACGCGAGATAACAATGAATCATTTACACTGAATCAATAGGTTCCATGACGTGTAAGGACGACAAATACTGAAAATTCTTCAAAAATATGCATTTAAAATGTAATTTAGTTTATTTTATGACGAATTCGAATAAGTTATAAATGAAATGCTCCGGTGGTATGTTGCGTTTCCCCAGTGTAAACGGTACGAAAGAAATTGTACTTTTTCGTAGTCTAGGAACCTAAATAGATAATTATGTAAAACCTAACTGTAAACCAAACAAACAAAATAAAAGACAATGTTATCCATCAATCGCATACAAGTCATTGCCATTCACTGCGATCGCGACCCAAATAAGCATGGCTGCGATATGATCACGCACAGAATATTCTAGAAACACACACACACACACACACAGACAGATATGTAAATACTTACAGTAGCGGGGCGGGAGTCCAGGAAATGATCGTAGATGGCGAGGCCAGCGATCGCCAGCAGAACCCCAGTATGGAAACCCGTCATGAAGAGGCCGACGTATTGTATCAGCATGGTGATGAGGCCAAACAGCAGGCCGGCACACAACGCCACGCCTAAACACACAACACTTCATTAACTGATGGCAGCGACATAGATAGATTTTCTTCATTACTTAGCGTATTGATTTTATGAAAATAGAAAGCATTAGTGCATTGCACCTTAAACGGTAGTCAGCTTGTTAGCCCACACGTTACTTTGTTTAGTTCGTATTGACGCATGAGGATGAAAAAATGGGTGAATGACATGCTATCATTTAAAATCGTAGACAAAAAAGTTCCACTAAGAGTGCACTCTTCGCAACTTCCTTAGTTCCTAAGTGTATTATAGTTTCTGGGAAAAAGAATGATAGCGACCTCACCATTTCGTTAAATTCAAATATTTTTCATTACAAAATACCATCACTTTACAGGCACTTTTGCACTCTATTAAGTCACAAATAATTTGACGATATGTCTAAGTACTAGAAACTAGTGGCCTTACTACAAAAACTTTAAACCCTGTTTTACACTTGTCTAATAAAATTTTGGCTGCAAAATGAACCATATGTCAACGTCATAATTTGACATTTTTTTAGACAAGGCATAAACTGACGTTTAAAAGTTTTTGTGGTAAGACGGTTAGAGTTCTCCTAAAAGCTATCAATATTTCATGAACAAAACAACAATAATTGATTACCCGGTACAGGAAAATTTGTGCTCCAGTTTCAATGTAACTAAATCCCCTTGATTAATAAGCTAATTACTCACCCACATTGCCATACGGAGGCATCAGGTATTCCTGGAGGCAAATTAGATAAACGATGGCCGATCCGAACGTGAATCCCGTCAGAAACATACTCGCTTTGAAACATCGGTATCCTGAAACACGTGCTAAGTATTAAAAATGTGTAAAAAGTTTTAATAGACTATGCAACTGTACGTACTTTTTAATTATTATATTTTTTATCTTTTAACTCAAAACACAAAATCATTTATTCAAACTTAGCTGTAAAACGGCACTTTTTGAACGTCAATAATTCACGAAAGTCTGCCCCTAAAACTCTTCACCATTGCCAGTGGTCAGTGATAGAGTTTAACTCATAATTAGAACACTATGAGCGCCTAAACATTTCATAGAACTGTCGAAAAATAAAAAGTCTATGTCCACTCTAAAAGTTCAAACGGGTATCGTTTGAAACTACGAAAAAAATAACATTAAAATATTTTTTTGTTGGGTGTGCTAGATAACAATAGCCAAATTAACAAAAATGCTCAATTTAACAAAGAGTAACCATTAACACAGATTGATCTCATAAATAACAGCGGGATGTCAGTTACATGCGCGAACGCATGCACCATTCAATGTACTGCAACGTTTTTAGAACGTAACTAATGTGAGGAGGTTTTAATTAGTATCGTTTTTTATCTCCCGTACTTTACAGTATTTTAAAAACAAAAATAATAAAATACTTTTTTAAAGAGATCATTTCCGTTCCAAAGATAGCGCGTGTAAGCATAATCTGTACTGAAAACGTTGTAAGCCAAAATAAAACTTAATTCTAAAACGATTGGGGCCTCATTAATTTAATATAATATATTCATCATTCTGATGAAATGTTTTCGTTATAATATGATAGCAAACAAACCGCGGGCCGTTCGCGGAATAATTTCGCCTATTTGTTGTATCATACATACAACATACTGAAACAGGTTTATTTTATCTGATGGCTATGCAAATATACAAACTACTTATATTTTAAGAGACGGTATTGGAATTTAATAACAGAGTAATCTCGCGAAAACTGAAGACTTTAAAATCAATAGCCAAATCTTTAGTACAACCTTTGAGAGCTGATCAATCTCTTTTTCAAATTCTCTATAGAATTTTTATATCAGAATAATGTTTATATTGAAAAATTACTTTGCTTTTAAATTGCATATTTGCAGAGCCGAAGCCGAGTAGCTATTTCAATACAAGTTTGTATGGTATTGAAAGCTATGGCTTCTATCGCTGTATGGTACGGATCGACAGAATGCGTCCACCCTGTTATTTCCCATCGGTATTGTGCAAGATGACTGCAACTTATAATACATTCATGACAAACTCACCGAACAATGTGTAAACAATCCCGAATGCGATGTACATAGCGCAGAGCACGCTGATGATGGGGTCATAGTTGTAATCGATGGATGTGCAGAATGACCCCTCGACGTGGGGGCCGGGGAACTTGATCGTCATGTTGGGGGGGCTCCGAGTCACTTGGGGGACCAACTGTCCCACTGATGACATGTTTACAACTCGCTGATAGTTAAATACTTTTAATTGACTGGAGTAAGATGGAGTTCTAAAAAGAAAATTACAATATAAATACGAAATATTGGCATAACTTTTGTATCTGACGAAAACGGGATAACTATACTTGTGTGTCTCACCCGTCTGATTCTCTTTGTATACGTAAGCTCAGGTACGCTCTATAGTCGCCGATTCATACAAAGACAACGTGCAAGTGCATTTACACACACTCGCACAGATCATAAGACTGACATCTTTGAGCAAATATAAATTTCATTTTGGTGGGCAGCATACAAGACTAGCTCAAGACGAATACGCGAATTCATAACTTTCGTATCAACTCTGGTTTCCACAAGAAGTTTTCTTTCATCGGTATGGAACTACATTAATATTTTCGAGTTTACGAAGTCGCGTATACGTACTTGAGAAGCTCAATTCTGATAATTTTGAGCCACTGGTTTCAATCAATGGATCTATATTCATGTATGTTGCAAAATTATTCGGAACCTTGAGATCTGTTTGTTTTAAATGGTGGTGAAGTAAATAGCATTGTAAACAGATTGAAGGAAAACAGATACATACTCCTTTGGCCGTGGTTCAATTATGGGAAATGAATGTTATTTCATTATAACCTAAGAGATATCTATTTTATAGTAACTCTCACAGTGTTTTAATGATGTTAGGAAATTGAAATACTCAACAACATTATTACAGTTTAATTAATGAAAATACTGCTTTAATGAATTGCAGTATGAGCTCCCTAGTTCCCTGAATTCTCGGAAAATACATATTTTGAGATACAATTTTCTGAGAGACTATTTCATTTTACAAGGTATTGAGAGTACTAAGGGGCTGTAAATGACATACTATGGAGGAGAAACCTTACAAAAAGGAAAAGACAGTTTATTTTGTATTTAGTTTCTAAGATTCAAATATAACAAATTACATTAGTTATTGTTTATAAGGGCCATAAGGTCTGACACATCATATGCAAGATAAGAATTATGAGTAAACCATGGCAAGGAATGCATAATTGATGCAACATTTATGCAATTTTCCTTCTATTCTGCATTTTGTATCACTCTTTCCTTTTAAACATTATTATTAAAAAAAACTTTATTGTTAAATTAAATCCTATTTCATAGTATCAGCCAAATAACTTGTTATATTTGTGTTTCATCTGGTCAGCAATTATTATGACCACTATTACTAAATATAATAACAGTTTTTGTAACGATAATGGCAAAACATATTTTTTTCTTTGTGTTGTCATGTATGTAATTACTGAACCTGTTAGCTACCTAAGAACACAGCTGACTTACAAACTTCAAACCTCTTTTTTACCAAAGTTTGAGCAATTTAAACCTTGTCTATGAACTTTGTGGTTTATCTTTGATATTCTTTGGTTTATTGTATTATGTATTCATGCTTTTTAGACTATAATCCCTATATTATACTTATTAAATAAAGTCTGGAACATCTCCAAAGCGAAAATCCCACACTATGCTCACTAACACCCATGCCCAGCTCCGTGAGTTTGGACAAATACCCCCAACTTAAGGGTGGCCTTTGTCCATCAGTGAATGTTTTAACACTGTGACAATGAAGCCTAGATAGCCATATCATATTGTTTATTGCATTCCATAATGTACATTAGGTGGAAAATATAAAATGATAGTTACAATTATGGACCCTGATGGGCACAGCAAAATAGAAGAGAGGTAGCCAGTTCAACAGTGCCAGAGAATGAGAGTCAGATAGTCTTCAGATAGGAAAATTTAGGAGCTACTGTTGTTACTGGATGCTTTATATTGTAATGGTGTTCTATCTACTTGGAAACTGCACCTGACTTGAATAATGCAGTGGAAAGTCTAAACTTTCCATAGAAATGAAATAGTCAAGCATGAACCCTTAGATATTTTGTTTAGTGGGAAAAATATCCCACAGTTAAGTGGTAGTATGGCCCAATGTAGCACCTCATCTAGAGTGTGTGTTTCAGAAATGAGTTTCACATACATAGAAGTTTATAATACTCTAATGCCTACTTTAAACAACCTGAATAAGGAGTAAATAATCATATCTTCTGAAAACTACTTTAGAAATTTATGTATAGTACATAAAATATTTTTTGTTTGATTCTGAATAAATATTTGGCTATGAATAATCATAGCAAAAATATTTTTTGATATGAATTTTCTTAGTATTTACTTTAAAAATATACTTACTGAATCAGTTTCTCAGAAACCAAAGAAATGAATAAATGAGTAGGTTCTTTGAGATATTTCAAAGAACATTTGTTAAATATTTTAAAGCAAAGACCTATGAGTAATTCTAATTAGGCATTAAGTCGATTACTAATTTATGCATGAATTACGAAATTAAAGAAATGGTTATATTTTACAAAAGGCTCAAATTCATGATAAATTCGTAAGTAGACAGACACTCGAGGGAATTGGCTGGCTAGAACGTTGGATCATGATTATTTCCCTGCAGCCGTCATAGAACACTTTATTTCTTAATTAGAATCATATTAGAACCACCACCAAAGGGCAAGAAATGGCCCCAAATTAGTCAATAACAAAAACATGATCTATTCAGACATCGACTACTTCACTTAGTTTCGTCAACACGCTTTCGCTGTAGAAAAAATCTATGACAAGGTAAAAACGAACAAAGAATACAGTTCCATTGACCAGCATCCAGTTAATGTATCAACAAGAAATATAAGTAAATAAGTGTGTAACAAAAAATCTTACCATTCTACGTCATGTGTCGATTTCACATTGTAAATTTATTAAATCCAGATCACTTTTAGCTTTTAATCAAGAATCACGAATATGTCCGCTTCTAAAACAAACGCATTGTTTTTTTAGTAATGTAAATAGCCAGCAAAACCAACAGTCCGCACTCGCGACTACCTACGTAAAAAGAAAATATAGCTGCAACTAACAAAGGACTCGTTTCCACTGGTTTCCCCACCGAGTTTTCTCTTCGACTATGTACAAAATGAATCTTTTTAAAATAGTGATGGCCGCTACCACAGATACTCAAAACCGATTTGACACAGAGCATGAAGAAGTATGTCATAGATTTGAAAACCGATATATTTAAAAAATATAAGAAAAAAAATAAGATATGTCAATTATATAAACTGCAAAAATATCGGAAACATACCTATTTGAAATTAAAAATTAATTTGTGTCATTAAATTGAAAACATGGGTGTTAAAATAAAAAGACCGTTATCAAGACACAAAGCGTAGAGAGGAAGCCAGCAAAACACACATCCCTAGCTGAGTCCACCTTAGTGAATGCCTTTGTAATTTTATTTATCGCAGGGAACAGTTCCAAGAGTTTATTTGTGCTTGTGTTAGTAAGTGGACACAAAAAAGTGTACTCAAGGGGGTCAAACAAGATTTAAAATGAATTGGCCAGTCATCCCCGGAGTGTAAATCAAATAGCACGTATTTACTTACCTTAGTGAACGCAGCCCATTCGCTGTAGCCGCATCATCCTAATTTCACAATGAAAGTCACGATTACAACCCTAAACGACGAAATCTTCGTTTTAGACGTTTCGGAAGATTTGGAGTTGGAAAATTTTAAAGCGTTTTGTGAGATTGAGTCCGGGTTCCCTGCGAAAGATTTTATATTGAATTACAACGGCAAGCCGCTTCTGGAAGATAAGAAATCTCTGAAAGAGCACGGCGTCCGCGATGGAGACGTGATCGTGCTTCTGCATATGATGCAGACAGCCTCCAACCTCAACCAGACTGATTCCAGCCAAGGTACGTGTTGATAACGCACTTTACGTATTTTCACTGTGCATTTAAAATTGCATTGTCATGCTTATTGTCACTGATGACAGAGGGTATTTTTGACTTTTTTATACCTGGCAGCCAGTATGAAAACAAAGAGAAATATTTCACCTTCATATAAAAAATAATCATGACATTTAATGCCAATTTGACTGCATATTTTTTGATCTTTTAGAGGTTGAGTTAATTTTTTAGTAAAATAAATTAAAACGTTATCTCCCTTGTAGCTTTGCCTACAGGGTTAGCTAACTTAGACTTCAGTGGCATCAGAGTCCCTCCGGGCGCAGCAAGCACCTCAATGGCGGCTAGGAACCCACCCGTGGAGGAGGACCCTCGCATCATCAGGGAGATGTTTTTAGCCAACCCGGACCAGCTTGCTCTGCTCAAGCAGAACAACCCAAGATTAGCCGATGCGCTCCTCAGCGGCAACTTAGGTCCGTACTACTGTTGTTTTGATTATGCTAATGTTATTGTCAATGTTAATAATTACCGGTGCTTCTCCTTATTTCCAATGCATACCTGTTTAGTTGAGTTCTTTAGTTTCTTATTGCTTTCATATTATTTTGCTGTTTTAATTAAGAAATGTAGTATTGATTTATAGCTTTAATTATAGCGATAAGTGTAGGCAGAAGAAAGTCTATATTTCAGAACAACATTCAAGCATTGGTGTTTGTTTCACTTGAAAGAGCCAATTGCTCTCAAATTAGTCAAAACTATGTTAAGTCTTTTTAGTAATGCTTGAGTGGAGTTCTAGCATATGGACTTAATTATTCTATCCTTTCTATCTGTCCGAGTATGTAGTATTATCTTCTGAAGGGAACTGACTAAATAGATAACAATGTAGCTCATAACAGGCTTAACCTCTGACCACAAAATGACACAAACTACAACTATTAGTCTAAATTCACCCAATTGGTTTAACAAAGGGTATGCAGAAATTATTAATAATAACTGGTAATAGATCTTAGTAAAACAAAGCAATTTGTTAAAACTACGCAACTAACAGCCGGTAATTATTAATAACAAAATTAACCTAACAAAAATAAATATTGTAAATGTAAATCTTTTTCATAGATACATTTGCTTCTGTGCTTCGTGAACAAATCTTAGCTAGAACGGAACGCCAGCAACAGCGTATAAGGTGAAAAATTTCAGATTGGATTGATTGAGATAGGTGTTTCATAGGGACTTTTACTTAAAGCTAGACTTATTTCAGGATGATGAATTCAGATCCATTTGATACAGAAGCGCAGCGAATGATTGCTGAGGAGATCCGTCAGAAAAACATCGAGGCTAACATGGAGGCGGCCATGGAGTACAACCCGGAAACGTTCGGCACGGTGGTCATGCTGTACATCAACTGTCATGTTAATGGGTAAGTGCTATTTTAAACAACTTCTTCCCCACTCCTCATGTCGTGTTCTTCATTCCCAAGTGTGACTGGTGAAGTCTTCATTTTTTATTGTGGTGCTCCAGTTGCTCTGATGTTTGACTGTTTTATAGGGCTGCTGTCATCATTTTCTTAGCTTACCACATCATCATCAGCAACTAAGATGTTTTACAGGCTAACAGCTAATCGTCAACAGCCAATTGGCGGTTTACATGAAAAATTTTATGTGTGTTGGCAATTACTGTATATTTGTTTAAATAACAGCATCTTCTAACATCAAATTATGAAGGCAACATAAAAGTGTCTATTGACCATTTTCAGTGTCCACGTTTCTACCGAGTAGCTGAATAAAACAATTTTATGACAGGCCCCTTCATTTTAAATGTTAATTAGAATTTACATTTCAATATCAAATAAACATCAGGCTAATTCTGCTGTTTTTAAATTCATTGATTTGCATGAGATAGTTTGTTCACCTTTTTGATTAAGTATTAATCAATTACGTTTATGTCTGATCATTTCAATAACTATTAAAACATTATTTTCCTTACAATTTTAGTTCTTAGAAGGACACTTTGACGCCAAAGTTCTATTTTCCCATTAATGGGTATCAAAAACTTTTATTTAAAGTGGGCATCACCCTTCACCACTGTTTTACTGCTAGAAAGAACAAACTTCTCAGTACCAGTGTTATTAGAAGTTGAAGTGGTGATACAAACTCCCCATTCCCATTGTGTCCCAGTGATAATCATTTACAAGCACTGTAACATTGTTCCAGATTCCCAGTAAAGGCATTCATCGATTCCGGCGCTCAGACCACGATCATGTCAGCAGCCTGCGCCGAGCGATGCAACATTATGCGACTGGTGGATACTAGGTATGTAATCTAAAATAATACTCTTTTATCGTCCCACTGCTGGGCACAGGCCTCCTCTCACACGGAGAAGGATTGAGCGTTAAAATCATACTTATTATTGTAGTATCATTTCATAGCGATCGTGTGTCTAGCAAGGCGAAAATCATAATTGCATTGCATTGTTACTAATTGCGTAGAAAGAAATGTTTGATTTGATGAACAGTAAATGATAAGTATTGATAGATGTCTGTAAAATGTGTGAATTTGATGAATTTTCTTGCTTAGTTAATGTAACATTTGAGCTCTGCGTGTTTTTCAATTGAAACATCATTATTCGATAGCAGACTGATTGATGGCATTGTAATAAATCAAATGTCAAAGCAATATATTCAATCAGGCGAGTGCAAGCTCGCTTCACTTTAACGATGTACCACGATTTATGATGCCACTGCAAACTTTATCTTTTCGTGTATTTGATCGAATGACAGATCGTCAAATTGTCTAATTTACACAGTTTTATTGTAGTATTAATGTCTTTAATGGAATAGATACACGTTTATTTCAAGTTAAACTGAATTCGAGCGGGGAACCACGCCTTACATACCACTGACGTGAAGTGGTGTTGTTTCATTATTTTGTTAGGTGATTGAGGGCACCGGACACCCAATCTATCCCCTCTTAAAACCCCTTGCTTTCCCATTACATATCCAACTCCCGTCGGTAAATTTCCCATGTATTCCAAAATATCGATGCCGCCCGGCCACGCCCTTGCACACCTTTGTTGCACGTGTCGAATAGAGACAATAATCACTTTCCATCAAGACCGTGAGGATCCAGTTGCTTATTTCCCCCGTATCACATAAAAAAGTTACCTTGAAAGCGAAGTAGACAGAGGGGAACAATATTATTATTGAAAAGAGTATCCATGAAAGAGTATCCATATATTCTTCATAATGATCTCCATTTGGTTAACGTTTTTAGAACCGTGTAACTACTGGCTGATTTCTTATAGCAATAACCTAATATGATCCATTTGAAATAAAAACTTTTTGATTTGTCTTTGGGCAGAGCCCGAAAGTGGCTCTGCTCAAAGACAAATCGTTAAAGATATTTGAACGTATAACTTGTGGCCTAGCGTGGAGTTACCAACGAAATTAGAATTTCAATACATTTGAAATGTTTTATTCAGCAATAGTATTATATTTGTAGATTCTACAAACAAGCAACAGTTTGTTACACCGTTATCTCAAAATTGTGTATCCAAATGATTTTGTGATCGATATTACAATATTTCGAAATAGCCTGATGGGGTCGGGAATAATTTTGTGGGTTTGTATTGATATAAAAGAATTCAATTAAAAAGAAAACCCATAAAAATATAATTAGAAACATTTACTTTCCCCGAATTTTCCCCTGCTTCGTAACAGGGGGAAAGAATTGATACATATACCTACCATGATAAAAATAGACTTGTTTCTACGTCCCCCATGGAAAAATTTATAGATACTGTGAATGATTTTCGGCTTTATAATTTTTGCTACGATTTAATGTAGTAAAAAGCTTATATTTATTTGATGGCAGTCATCTCTCAAGGTGAAATTTCACATCATAACGTATTACAAAGAATTTGTCCGTGCATTGAACTCCAATGTTGTTATGACTTTAATCCTACGTATATTGGCTTATTAATACTTTTGTAGGAGCATCGTTAATATCAGTTTTAACACCCACCGGTGTTCTTTTGTTTACTACTCAATATAAGGCTGAGGCTACAGTAGTTAGAGATTTGCGAAGCGATTGGAGCGATGACCATGCTATGGCTACGTAATAGACAAAAATCTGCCGTATTTTCGCTTCCATTTCGCTAATATGTAGATGAATGAATAATATAATGAAGCCGATTGCAGTAATTGATCGTAATACGTAAAGAAATTAAAGCTCAAAAGATAAAAATATCAAAATCGTTCATTTTCCAGTACCCAGTGGCCCCAAACTAGCCTGAGTCTCGGGCACCAGTTTATAGTGTACAGGCTTCAGCTCTTTGGATATAATCCAGTTTAACTTGAAAGTAAAATATATGATCGCTAGTAATATTCTATGTGCGGGGTATATTACACGATATTTCTCGCAGGCAATGTAGCTTCAGCCTTACTGTTCACTTATACGGACTTATTAAGCCACCCTTATGATTTCAACACAGGTATTGTTGAGAATCTATTTAGAGACGCCGTATTCAGTTTCACGAGAAATCTGTTTCTTGTGAAAAACATGTTTGTTTAGAGGATTATTATGTTGTTGTTATTAATTTGTATTTTTTTCCATGCTTCCTACAGGAAAATTTTATAGAGTATTTTTATTTAGCCCCACAGTAAACAAGTGCTTTCAGATTGTTCCAAATAAAGTCGAAAACATAACACTTGAGACAACTTATACAGAGAAAAGATGGAGTGTTTATTTTAGACAAAAAATAACTTTTGAAGTTCATTGTTTCTATAGCAGTCTGTTGGTTAAGTGTGGGCCTCGGGTTCGATTCCCAATTCAGGCCGAAATCTTTGTAGGATTTTAGGAAACTTCCGCAAAGCAACAAATAGAGTGGAGAGTACGTAAATGTGAGAATGATCGCTGCTCTTTTCGGATTGCCGGGCCCGCAGAATATAAGAGTCAATAGATTTAATAATAATAGTGTGAGTCCTGTTTATGTGCATACATCTGGATTGACAATCTATGTTTAATTTGATGGACGGAAAATATATTAAAAAACCTCTAAACTATATACAAATGAATTGAAATAACATCCATGTCTGGGCGTAAACTACACTATAATATATGTCCTATGCCGATTAAAGTCAACATCAGGTAGGTATGTTTTTAGACGACAAGAAGAGTGCCCAGGTAGAAAATAGTCTATGAGTATTTGCCAGCAGTTGGAAAATGGCTGATCTTCGAGAACAGCCGTCGAAAGACTGCCAGAAGGACATTATAAATATAGTGTACACCTTACTCGGAAGTGTGAAGCTTTTCTGCGCTGAAATAATCTTTCTAATCGGTTTAGTATCTGAGCCTTTAGGAGGGTACAAAGAAGCAAACAATTTTTTTTTCCTGTTTATTATATTACTATAAACATACCGTCAGTTCTTTCTTTGTCTTCAATATAAAAAGCACGAAAAATTACCAATACATTTAAAGCAGCTTTAATTTTAAAGGATCTTTCTGCAACTGGCGGTAAAGTAGCTAAGTTTTCCCCCTTAATATATTCGCAGTATTCGGATCTGTGATAGCGTGTGGTACGCATAGTATAAGTTTCTGTGCTCAACGAGTGTGTCTGACGTTTTTATTGCAGTTAATTGTAAGGCAGGTCAATTTATGCATGCGTTATCGTTTACAATACTACGTTTTTGCTGTGGTGTCGCTCGCGTGGTTTTGAAGTGTGTGTGTGTAAATGGTATAAAAAAATCCATCTATTTAAGTTCATGTAAATTCGATTTACTTATTTGCATATTACATATAGATTTTAAGTGTGTATTTTAAGTATTAAATATTTAAGAAAATGTGCGTTTATAAGTGGATTGTCTACTTACTTCCCTAAATGTCGTTTTGGAGTTAAATAAAAAGGAATTTTATCTGCCTACGACGAGCTGATGCTTCGCGCTAAAAATTAAACAAAAATATGACATATCTCTGATGTCTGATTTCCCTTCTTCATCAGATGGGCAGGTATAGCCAAAGGGGTCGGTGTGCAGAGGATCATCGGGCGTATCCACATGGTGCAGATGAGGATCGAGAAGGACTTCCTCACCACATCGTTCTCCGTGCTCGAGGAACAGCCGATGGATATGCTCCTCGGTTTGGACATGCTCAAACGACATCAGGTAATTACAAACTCTTTAAATGTCCTTATCTCGAGCCTTTTCACAACTATGTTGGGGTCGGCTTCCAGTCTTACCGGTTGTGGCTGAGTACCAGTGTTTTAGAAGGAGCGACTGCCTATCTGACCTCCTCAACCCAGATACCAGGGCAACCCAGAACCTATGGTTAGACTGGTTCTGGTGTCAGACTTACTGGCTTCTTTCTTTCGGGCTTGACTACCCGTAATAGATTGGTGTCTGAGTTATTGATATATCAAGGCTTGGATTTGTCATATTAATGTCACGGATTTTCACAAAGTAATGCCTGACTCCATTTAATATTTAACTGTGTGTGTTGCAAAGTCTTTAGAATTGTTATTATTGTGTATTTTGAACATAAATTAATCTTTACTTAGTAATTCTGTATGTTTGTCTGGTTTTCACGCTAAACTACTGAATAGGTTTAAGATAAAATTACACAGACTTTTTGAGCCACAGAAAGGACACAAAAATCTCTGGGAACAGCTAGTATACCTACAGGTTTTTGAAGGATGTTAACTATTTTTCCAAATGAATAATTCCAAGTAAGTAAGAAATTTTTTATTCATATTTACTACCCGACAATTCTAAGCATCTAATCGGTGAGACTGTTTCAGAATTTTGTAACATATTTAAATGTTTTATTATATGTGTCACGACCAACGTAGTCTTTCTTAGTGTTAAATAGAACACAAATCTTAACTTGACTCATTGTACACAGTGCAACATTGACTTAAAACGCAACGTGCTCCGTATCGGCACGACCGGTACCGAGACCCCATTCCTGCCCGAGTCCGAGTTGCCCGAGTGCGCCCGGCTCTCGGGCTACTCCGAGGACGAGATCGTCAACCAGTCCATGCGAGACCACGAGGAAAGGCAGGTCAAGGAAGCCATGGAGAAGTCCAAACAAGGTGGGCGACCAAAAAACAAATAAAACGTACCAAATCAAATTGTGCCGATGTCTTTTTTTGCACCGTAAAAAATAGTAACGTTTTATTTTCTAAAAACAATAAAAATCGTAAAACTAATGTGGTTTGTTTCTGTTGTTGATTGCATGCGGTAGGTTGTTATACGCGCGCATTTTTGTCGGGAAAGTCGGGTCAGTGAATGGGAACGAACGTTGAGAAACTATGAAAAGGGGACTTTATCCAACTGATTTGTATTAAAAACTCATATTTTCTGAAGATTTTTTAGTACTACGGACGTGTCAAGTTGTTTCGGTATGTTTGCTTGATTTTTAAGTATTTTTCTTGATTTCATTGACTGCACTTTTTCGAGTAAATATGCACGATAGAATGGGTTTGTGACATTGTATTGATTAATTTTTGAAACGTTACTAAATATTCGGGCCTTACGGTGAATGTGTTAATTTCTTAACTTTTTCTTTGTTGTGTAGCTTATAAATAATTTAAATGCACTATGCGAATTGAACACCTTTGTTTTAACTTCTATGAATGTTCGTGGAATAATAGAAATTAAATAACCCGCGGCTTCTATGAATGTTCATGTACGTCAAAATTACTCATACTCCAAGGAAAATGTCAGAAGCCCTTTCTGTAACAAGTTGTTATATTACCTAGTAACTGTATTTCTTAAATCATAATTGAATCATTGTGTATGTTAGCATACGGTCGAGTATATTCATAGTAAACGGTAGGCGTAAATTAAGTATACAGAAACATGTCTTCATTGTATTAATGTAATATTTAGTCCTAATTTCACTGATAACATAAACGTACGTTTTTCTTAAAACAATAGTTTTCTTGAACGACAAAATTCCATACAGTACAGAGTAGTTTCAGTAATGTTTATGTTATTAGTGAACATGGGCCTGACCTATTTTATTTTCACGTATTGTGTGTGTATTGAATTTGATTATATAAATATTAAATACTACATGTAATAACATAATGTACGTTACACAGAGGCTGGCGGACTCCTGGGTCTTCGACCCACTACTAGCGGACAAGTGCAGATCAATCGAATGGGTAAGTTGATTATTAAATGATTTATTTACATACTTGTGCAAAAACCGCACTTTTTGAACATCAAAAGTGCACCTATCATATTCTCTGGGGAGTTTCTTGCGCCACTTCTTCTTCCCAGTAAAAACACACAAGAAGTTTTGAACTTTTGGGGACTGTCTTTTGTAAATTCCTGACATTTAAAAAGTACTGTTTTGCAGCCAAGTTGGAATAAACGGTTTTTCAATGTTAAGGGTTGACTGAGAGAATGCTTGTGGCATTAAATAAAATAAAGTTAAATAAACAAATAAAATGTACAAAAGATAGACCCTAAAACGATCATCATTCACTGCTTCCTATATGTTTTTGCTGGGAAGAAGTGGTGCAGAAGAAAAGTCCCTTTACACAATAAACATTACAATATAGATGAATGTTTATCAAAGTCTGTGTTCAGCAATTACTCATATTCCCTGAAAGCCGCTGTTGCCAAAAAATCACGTTACATTTCATATATGTATTCAATCATATATAAAATGTATACCTATATCAATCAAATCCCTTTACTGAAAGTTGGTCAAAATGATGAATGTTTAAGTTTTTGTTGGTGAGTTTATATTTTTCCCAATTTTATTTACCTATAATTATAGTTTTTTGTGCAAAAAGCTTAATGTACATGTTTTCGGTTTTCAGTTCTGGGAGATCCTAGCCAGACTATCATGCCGAATGACAACTTCGGTGAGCCGGAGGTGGAGGAAATAATGTCCCTGGGCTTCACCAGGGAACAGGTACGTTAATACTTATTTAATTGTTTTTATCTTGATAAATTAAACAAACAAAACAAGTTAACTGGCCAATACACTTTATAGTGAGTAGCACCATTTATCTACATCATCATCTTCATTTCCAAGCCCTTTTCCCAACCATGTTGGGGTCGGCTCTCAGTCTAACCAGATGCAGCCAAGTACCAGTGCTTTACAAGGAGCTACTGCCTATCTGACTTCCTCAACCCAGTTACCCGGGCAACCCAGTAGTACTCCTTGATAAGGCTGGTGTCAGACTTACTGACTTCTGACTAACCCATAACGACTGCCCATAATGTTAAATCGCAGCCAGGACCGGGAGTTTAATATTCAAAATCCAATCAGTTGTTTCGGAGCCAACCATAGATAATCGGGCCAGCTGGAAGAGATTTCTATTGAAATAAGCTGTGCCTTTGTACTGTCTGTTCTATTTTTCTTCTTCTCTGTATTCTGTGTGTGTACATAAACGTATTAAATAAAAATAATATACCATATATAGTATAAAAAATAGTCACAAAATGCTTTCTCGGCATTATATTAGATAGTATAGCCTATGCTTTACATAGAGAAGCTGTAGGAAACCCGAAATATGTAATTACCCTAATAAATAAATAAAAATGTAAATTACAGTGACTGAATAGAACCTTTCTGATTTCAGGCTATTGTGGAGCTTCGGCGCTTCAACGGCGATAAGACTCAAGCGACTGTGGCCCTTTTCGCCAAATCCCTCAAGTTTTGAGCATCAGACTGTCGACTATATTAACGACTTAATATAATATACCATGAATTTAATATAAACCTTTACTGTAGTCAACATAAAACATAATGGTTATGTATTTTGTTCTCGATCGTTCCAAAAAAAATGTATATTTTGTTTTATTTTTTCTTTACTTTTATGGAAAATTCAAAATCGAAGTCGCTTTTTTTTACTGAGGATTTAAAGTTTATTTACAGATTTTTCTTTACTGTTGTTTTTATTTTATGTTTTTTTGATGAGTTGTGCATTTGTTTGAAACTGACCTGGCCTGGTAGTATTGGGTGATTCTTGTTCCGTTTTATTGCAAGCATCATGGATTCGCTCCGATATACTTTACTCTGGTGTCATTTAATGGAAACTAATGATTATACGACTTTTTCAATGCTAGTTATCACCGCCATGTATTAGGTGTTCTATTATTAAGGTAATGTCTCTGACTTGGATTAAGTGGATCTTCCTATGTATTTTGCAAGTTGCCGAACTTGGATTAGTGCTAAGCCCGCTATCAAGCGTTATTTATGCATTACATATAATCGTAAGTAATTTTGGCAAAGATCGTGTAACTGGTGAAATATAATCGTTTACAATGACTTATGAAATCCGTCTTCGTAATAACCGATCTGCCACATGACTATATATTTGAACTTTTACATAAATAGTTTTACTGTCACCGAATTAATATTTAACTTATAATAATAATACGTAGAAGCATAATGTGTAAGACATAAGTTTACTACTCCAGGAATTAGCTTTGGCTATTTATGTAAAATACTTTAGTTTCTTACTTTCTTATTTTCCTTTTTTCTTATCCGTTTTACATTTGGTTTCTAGCAGATGTAAATTGCTTTTGTACTGGGTAACCAATGGTTTAAAGGTATTTAAATTTATCAAAAAAAACTTCACTTTTGTACGAGATAGGTTTTTTACCTAGTTTAAGTTGATTTTTGTATGTTTTCATCATTAAAATGATTGAAATAAAACATAGTTTACGTAATCAAGTGTCGTTTTATTAATTTTTCTAATTATGTACCACTAAGTTCGATTCAGCCCTTTAACTTTGGATCCTTACGTAAAGATTCAGTACGTATATATTCACTACAGTGCTTATAAGAGAGGATCTCTGCCGTGTCTGCCTATTTGAGCCAAACTCAAAAACTACTGAACGGTTTTTACCAATATAAATAGCCCAACCGTGAATGAGTAGTTCACACGATTGCACGCCGACTGCAATTGAACTGTAACCGGACTGCATGTCTGGTTTTCAGTCGTGTCAACTGCATTCAAATTGCATTTGAACTGCAGTTTTCTGTTGGATTACTTGAAATGTGAGCCTCATGAGGCTCTAAACATACGGACCATTGAACGCCGAGGTTTAAAGTTATGCGAAAATAGGGCGAAATAAAAAAATAAGTTAATGTTCAGATTGGTATAATGATCACGTTTTACAAATGTATAACAAACATGGCAGTACAGTTAATTAGAGTGTAATATGGCATTATCGTATTAACTATTCTATAAATAAATACATTAGATCTAAATGAATAACTAATGGTTGTTGGTTTACTAGATAAAATTCATAAGGGTTGGCAGGGAATCAAATAAAGTTACCGGCACGGATATTGAGCTCTCAGCGGAAGAGTGGGGATCGCTTTGCGCACTGTACACATAAGGCAATAAACCAATAAATCGCTTCTGCGCAGGTGAAGGTCAGGGCTCAATATCCGTGCCGATAACTAGGTATACCTATCTCCCTGCAAAAAATTCAACAAGCCAGTAAAATTATCTCACGTTCTTAGTACACAACTATATGGAATTCGCAATATGTAATACTTAGTACTAATATTTATCATCGCTGCGTTATGTCTACAACAAAACCATCACGATAAACAAACAATACTTATTACAAAATTGGCGTTTTGATTAAAAACCGTTCCCAATAATTTATCTATCTAATGATTTGGTTACCAAAGATAGGATTTTAACATTACCCATATCCCTACTAATATTATAAATGCGAAAGTAACTCTGTCTGCCTGTTACGCTTTCACGTCTAAACCACTGAACTGAATTTAATAAAATTTGGTACAGAGATAGAGTTGACCTTGAGAAAGAACATAGGATAGTTTTTATCCCGGACTTTTGAAGAATTCTCTTGGAAACGCGATATAACCAACCGAACTATACGCGGGCGCAAGCTAGTATGTAATATAAAATTCATATCTTCGGTAAGTGAAACAAAGGATAGATAGAATATAGGGAATGGTATCGTAGATAACCTACTTCAGTGATATGGTAACGTTTCTATTTACTTAAACATCGTCATCGGGCGGCTGACTGGCTAATTTAGTCGCCATAGCTGTCAAAATATCGGTAAGTCGAGCGAATCTCTGGTTTGGCGTTGTCAATGCCCCCCTCTCTCCCCACAAAAAGTTTATATGGAACTCTGTTCTGAACAGCTCGAGGAGTGTGGGGTCAAGCATTGGACCTAAGGAAGACATCTCTTGTACTACTGTTCTGGCGTTGCGTTTGAACATGTCTAGTTGGTTAGGGAAGTGCCTAGCCGCGTCGAGGTGGGCTGCAGTCGCGTTGAAGTCGAACTCCAGGCTGTTCATGAGGCTGGCGGGGAATGTGTCGTCTGGTTGCATTAATCCTCCACCCTCGCCATCTGGGAAACAAAAGCCTGATTAGAGAAGTATGTCAATTGCTATTATATTATGAAATGGCTCCAAACAGGATGATGTTATTAATAAAGTAGGTACCTATTACTGGAAGCCGACCCCAACATAGTTCTGAAAAAGGCTCGGGAGATGATGATGAATAGAGTAGGTACCTATTATCATCACTGTAAACTACCTCTTTAGTAGAAACTCACCAAATAAATGGAAGCACAGGACTGGCGGGAGGATGTAAGGCGTGGTGGTGTTCGGCGGCAGTGGGTTCGTGCCTTCATTCATACTCTTAAAGCAAGGCCTCAATTTCGCCTCAAACATAAACGCATTGTCTGTGTACACCCGCCTTAAAATGTTCCACGCATTCTCTAAGCATTCCACCTGAGAAAGTAATTATACAATAATGTTATTTAAAAACAAAGGAAAGACTCATCTGCCGAATTGACAAAACAAAAACAAATTGCGTGAAAAATTCGCGTGAAATGCATGACAATACTCGGCAATCAGTTGAATACATACATACACAAGCATACATTTCAGCAGCCTCATAAAGGTACATTATATTTTTAACCGACTTCCCAAAAAGGAGCAGGTTCTCAATTCAGCCGGTAGGTATATTTTTTATCATTCAATTGATAACTACCTGAGGCATACAAAGTCCAAACATGATAGCTGAGAACCCGTACAGGTTCCCCAAAGCGGTCTTCGTTTCAACAGCCAGCAGGATCCAGTCGTTAATGGTGTCAGCTCGCTGCCTGTCTGTTTGGCAAGTCAATATCGTCACTGCTATCAGCAAGCGGAAGGTTTCGATCCTGAAAACATAAATCACCTATAATACTACCCTCTATAGGTATGTGAAGATTCATTCTCATCAGTTTCCCTTACCTTTCTATAACATCTAAACGGAGTGGTCGACCTTGTGGAAGAAATAATAGCTCCAACCCCGATGCTGTCTTGTCCAGACCCTCGATTTGTATAGCATCGTCAAAGAAGAAAAACAATTCAACTTTCGTCATGTGGTTCGCTAAAATCCTGGGCCCCGATGTGCGCAGTAACAGCTTAATTGTATGCAATGTTTCGGATTCCAGAGGTTTTGTTAGACCAGTGGGTATAATTTGCGATTGGAAGTTCTCTAGATTTATTCTGGAATCCACCACGTAATCCAAATTCTCTGACTGTAGTAACCTTGCTTCAGTTTGCTCGTAGTCAAATTGCTGCTTTATGGTGGGTGTCACCAGATTGTAGTCTGATTCCATTCTAGATTTATTCGGATCACTATGAGCTGAACTCTGAGTAGAATCTCCGGACCCATTGCCCGAATCTGACCCTGAAACTTGGTAGAGGCGCTGGAGTTCTAGTCGCCTTTCATCAGCTTTGGGCCCATCGTACCTGGCTGGCTTTGCTGGAGGACTAGTGGGGAGGTTGGCATCCCAGGTGTTAGACCCAGAGTTAGGGTCACTGCAGAAGTTTTTGCCATGCATGCTGGTTTGACTCTGGATGACGCCGTCTGCGCTGGCGCTCTTCCCGTGAGTGACATGTTGACCCATATCGATAGGGGTAAGCGAGTGAGATCTTTGTTTCTTAAAAGGCACTCTGAGCTGCATTCCTGGTTTTGCTGCAAAATGACTGTACAAACTGTATGGGTTACAGTACGACCCATCTCCTACGGGTGAAACGACGGAGCTTATGTCGTCACTCTGAATGTAATTGGTGAGTGGGGTCACCCGATTGGCTGGATACTGTATCCTGGCTCCCGACGCCGCTGATATCGGCTTCCCAGAGCCCACATAAGAGGTGATGAGATCAGCGACCGTATCATAAGCTTCATCTTCAAACTGGTATTGGTGTCGTTCGTACACAGTGTCAGGGTGTACGACAATCTAGAAAGCAGTTCACACAAATCATCATAATATTTTGGCAGTGAAATAAATGAAAGGTAAACAGTGCGTGGTAACTGACTTACCCGTTGTATAACGAAATGCAAATGTTGTCCGTTTGAGCGACAGCTGAGGACGTAGTTGTCTGGTTGTGATGAAGAGTCCCTGACGAGGAACTCGCGGTCCTGTTGGAGTAGGCTCTCGGCAGCAGTCCTGCTGAGGGCGCCGTGGTACCAGCCGTGGGAGATGATCTGGTCGGATGGCAAGGAGAACTCCCACTCTAGGAGTCCCGACGTGGTCATCACATTGGGATCCTAGGAACCAAGCAAATGTAAACTTTAAGTAGGTTCGATCGGTTTTCGACCATATCGTACAATACATTAATTATATACCTACCTAAGTACATTTATCCTTACGATAATAAACGTCGACGAATTAAAAAATAATGATTATATTAAAGGATCGGAAAGTGAGGAAGCAAGCTAGCTAGGGAAGTCTGCCTAGCAATGGTAAAGTAGGCTAATAATAATGAAGTCACATAGGTAGTAGGTGTGATGATCTATCTGTGTACATTAGATAGTAAAGACAATGGATTTACAAATATAATTTCAAAAACGATGATGCGTTACTAATTACAACTTCTTAAATCACTAAACAACAATAACAGATTAGTTCCTGAAGGAAATCCTGACGTCAACAGTACTACTTACATAGATGTTTAGGTACTTTAAAATATTGAAACCTAAATAAGATTCCCAATAAATAAATAAATAAATAGTCAACATTTTCCCTCAAATCAAACGTTTAGTTCTCAGAATACTTTATCTCATCCATTTAATTATCTATCTCCGTCCACAGTAATAGATTTCCGATATTCCAGGGAGATAGTGACCTAGAATTTACTGGCTTGTAAACGATGGCTCTTCAAAAGATTGTCAAAGGCTGTCCCGTAATCAAATTTCCCGTAACCCACCTAGTTAACACAATTACTCCTACACACACTGAATACACGATTTAAACCAATGTTTTCATATCATATTTTCAGATATTGTATTAAAAAGTGCAACTAAATCCTTCTTTGAATTGAACCTTCTTTTATAATGTTTTGCGATTCATTGCAAAAATAAGTAACGAGCTCATATTGAATTCATACAAACATATCAACAATTCCCAGTTTAGATTACTTATTGTAGACTGATTAGGCTGATATATCACTAACAAAACCATAAGAAATAATCTTAAAAGACACATTTAAACTTATAACTTACCATTTCTTTAAATCACTTCATAGATAATAATAGAATCGTGTTTATATTTGGCAGTCACGTTTGTGCGAAGCCGGCGTTTCACCCCTAGCTTAGGGGTCGCGGCCAATCGATAAAACACCTCCCATTTTGAAGGGTTGCTAGCTTTTTAGTTTCTAACTTCATTGTTCTCTACTGCGCATGCGTGTGCGGTATATTTATTTTGCGAAGACAATACGCCAAAATACCGGTCAAAATAATGGTAGCCGACCCCAACACAGTTGGGAAAAAGCTCGGAAGATGATGAATACGCAAAAATAGTTTCATAATAATTGGGTACCTAGGTACTTTCATTTTGGTTCCTGCTACTGAGTTTACGAAAAAACTTTAGATAGATAAAGCCAGTTTTAAATTCGACAATATCTTATGGTTTTTTCTGTATACCTTAAAATACCTATTGTCGTTTAATAGTATAGTTACGGTTATGGAAAAACAAACAAACAAACAATTTACACACCAATAGATTCGTTTGTTTCAAAAAAATATGTGTTTTAATATGTAGTTGCTACATTTCCCAGGCTAACATTAATTGGTCTAGACCTAGGAATTTAAAGGTCTAAGCAGTTTTAGATATTATTGATTTTATATATTTAGAATCGCCTGCCAATTCCTAAATTTGTAACTCTATTTAGAGACCCTCTCATCCTCCTATCGATAGAATTATCGTCGGAAATAGCACTGCCAGCCATTCACATACCTACAATTTTCCATTTAACGCTTATCTGTTTCAGTGTTTACAAAATAAAGATATTTAAGACCATGAATGATGAATACTTCATCAATTCCCAAAACTATCGTTGGAAAGTTGCTTCCTTATATACTGCCTCGTTGGTCTAGCTGTCGCAAGTGCGGCTGCTGAGCACGAGGTCTCGGGTTCGATTCCCGAGTCGGGCCGAAATCGCTTTGTGGGTTTTAGAAGACTTTCACAAAGCAGCCCGGAGCCTGGAAGCTGGTGATTGATACACCCGTGCATCGGAGAGCACGTAAATGTCGGTCCTGCGCCTGATCTCTCTCCGGTCGTGTCGGATTACCGTCCCATCGGGCTATGAGAGTTAAGGAATAGTGAGTGCACCTGTGTTTGCGCAAATGCTCGTGCACTATAATATGTCCTGCGTAGTTGGCTAATCTCCTTACATGAGAACAGCCGCCGTAGCCGATAATCGGCTAGGAGGACATCATCATCCTTATATACATACCTTCCTTATAAACATCTATCATCTGCCTAGCCTTTTTCCAACTAAGGGATCGGCTTCCAGTCCCACCGGATGTAACTGAGTATATCCATCCGTAATACAAAGTCGTGGTATTAAAATGTATGTCAAGCATTGCTTATATATTTATCAAAAACATTGACAATTACCTACTGTTGAACTGCGACCTTTTTCAAAACATATAACGGTGAGTGTAGAAACCAAAAATGTTTGCAAACAAGTATAATGTGACATGAGACTGTAGGTAAACTATCGCTGAATGAATATTTTTCAAACAAGCGTGATGATGTAGAGCGCTTCAGTCGTCCACTGGCGAGGCAATGGCCAGTGTCGTCCGAGTGTCGTGCGTACTCGCGATCATTTTACTTCTCACCGCCAAAATCACGTGCTATGAGAAAAGTAAGACAAACTTACACTAGTTTAACTAATAAAGTGTTTATTTATGAAAGTGCACTAACAAAATATTTTTAATTATAATATTAAAATTAACCAAGGTTGCAACTTCCAGCGCTGCGAAAAATCGTTCGTAACCAATCGAAAATGGTGCAAAGACCGTTCAGTGAGAATTCTGGGCCAGAAACTATTTGGAGGAATATGAGTTATCCACACTTCGGGCATGTCAACCAAGCATTACTGTTCCCGGGTATCGCACAAATGAAGACTGTATTCCACAATATGCAGAGGCCTAAGATATCAACCATCCTGACGTCCTTAGAGACAAATAAGGGCAAAGCTTCGTACTCGAAAATGAAGATAACGAAGCCAGACAACATGCCAAATGAACTTAGACTGACCAGAAATACTTTGACAGAAACTAACGTTACTGCTCAACCACCTAAAGAAACACGTGAGCTGAGAAAACCAGAAGCTCGTAACGTGAGCAGCGTGAACAACTTAAAGTTGTCTATTAAGAACTACTATCAGATACCAAATCCGTCCAGGTTCTTCCCGCCAATTGAGGAACATGATATACAAAGCGTGGAACAAAAGACAACCAGTAAAGAGAGCACTGTTCTCATCCCTGATTTCCGCGAAACAACTAAAGATAAAGAAGATTTACAAGTAAAAGGTATTTTAATACCAAAAACAAAAGCTAAAGAACCAGTAGAAGATACAGTCGTTCGAAGAGAAATGATACACAGTATCATTGAAATTGATCCTGATAATGAAAAGGCTGACTTCCTTATTGAAGGTCTGCCTATGGACAGTACAATGTTCAGCTATAATTTGACAACAGACCCCTACACTTGTTCCATTATTAGGACGACATATACCGACATTGATGCACAGGAGAAATTCTCTACTTTAAACATAGAGGTAAGATTAACAGACCTGTGAGGTAAACATTGTTCTACAATTCATTAAAGCCAAATTATATTCAAATTGCAGCCGTTCTGGATACCCAGGAGACATTTTTGGAATCACATTTTTGACAGTCGCTACGAATCACTGATGAGGAATTCTAAATGGCCCCCTCTCAAGGTATTTATAGAACTCTTTTTGTCATAAAAGCACTGTCGAACTGCGATTGATTCAACATGTAAAGTAATTAACGCACACCCTGAAAAACCCAATTAGAATATAATGTTGTAATTCATATACAGATTTTTTTATTTCACATGCATTGTTAGTTATAAAATTAGTAAGAACTTAATTCGTTTGTGGACGATGCGACCGGCGTTGTCGCTCATTTATAGGTTTGCCTTGTTAGCCATCAGCGCAAGTGCTTTTAATCAATCAACTTGACATGGATGCAGCTTAAATCTCTTTTATAAATGTTATCAACATATACAGTTGCACAAGCAATTATCGATTTTATGTTTTATTACTTTGACTTACGGTCCATTTTTTTTTTTTGACCGTACAGGTTTAATTTGACAATATTTCCTTATTTTTTTTTTTTGGGAATAAAGTACGTATATATTTAAAACATCATTTAAAATAATAAATCGATTCGGTAAATAATTCTAAACAAACTTTTTTCCGGATCTGCGTTACATGTTGATATGTAGACCTTACTTATATAAGGCCAGTATTAATTTTTGGCTCGACTATTTCGTGAATACTTTCCCAATTCGATACCATAATGTTATGGAAAAATTATAGATTAAAAAACACGCTTTTAGCTCGCACTAAAAATGCAAAATAATGCGAACATTTAGTTTGATGAAAGAAAGCTTGGAGCGTTTATGTAATCTTAACTCTTTTTGGACAAAACGCTCCACGCTTTCTTTACATAGTTAGTTACAAGTGAAGCTAAAATAAGCGTCAATAACACATACTATCTTTCAGGTCATACTAGTACCTCGCACGCATATTGATACAATTTGGAGGCGAACATTTGAACAATATCATAAAGACAGCGTAAGTAAGATCCTGTCGAACATTGTGAAGAAACTGCAATTCTACAGTAACTTAACATTTAGCTGGAACGAAGTTTCTCACTTAAGTTACTGGTGGAGAACCACTACACACAGGAATCGAGCGGTAAGAAAAACATATAACTTCCAAGTCTAAGATACTGTCAAAAACGTTGATAACATTAATTTATTTTATACAGGCGTTTAGAAAATTACTGAGACAAGGAAGACTTGAAATAACAACGGGAGGGTGGGTCGAACCTGACGAAGCGACGTCTCATGTATTCGGACTTGTTCATCAAATGATTGAAGGTGATTGTCTTTGATTTACTAACAAAGACAACACAAACACATCACTACTAACATAGTAAACAAAAGTCGTAACTACAACAGCTCATTAATTTTCAGGGCATCAATGGCTGAAGCAACATTTAAATTATACCCCAAAGGTAGGCTGGCTCACCAACAGTGTGACCCACAGTCCAACCATGGTATACCTCCTCGCCTCGTCGAACATCAACCAAATGGTCTTCACAAATGTTCATTACGCATGGGAACAATATCTAGCGGAGTATCAATACAGTGACTTTGTTTGGCTTCAAAATTGGGATGATGATAAAACTTTTCCTTCGAGTCTGAATGATGAGTTAGGCAGGATGGGAAGTGAGCGGTACCCGAAGCATGCAGTCTTAGCTCACTATCTACAGTTCAACTCCGCTGGGTTTAAAGCGTGCGGACCAAACTCCGCTCTCTGTGTCTCAGAATATAATTTTGCTACAAACCACAAAAACCTTGACATAAGTGCGTACAATGTAAAAGAGAAAGCAGAGCTCCTTCTAGAACAATATTCTAAAACAGGAACAATTTCACCACACAATAATATAATAGCACCCCTAGGAGGAGCATATCATTACGAAACGCAATCAGAATTCGATTTTCAGTACAATAATTATCAGAAAATTGCTGATTTTATTACAGCCAATAAAGATATTTATAAAGCCACAATAGAATTCGGAACAGTGAAAGACTATTTTGATAGTGTAAAAGAAAAGTATAAAAACTTTCATAGTCTTAAAGGAGACTTTTTAAATTATGCTGATATCGCTAATGGAAGCCCCGCGTATTGGACTGGCTTTTACACATCTAGACCTTTCACTAAAATTTTGCTGAGGCGTCTGCAGGCCACCCTGCGTACTACAGAAATATTATTTTCTTTTGCTTTAAATTTTAAGGTTTTTCGAGGCACCAACATTTCCCAAATCTATGACGTCCTTATAAAAGCAAGGGAGACAGTAGCGCGTCTTATTGATCGTAATGCCGGCAGTGGCACAGTATCAGCTAACGCTTTGAAATACGTTCACAACCAGATCCTGGTGACCGTCAAGGACTGCTGGTACATACAGGAACTGGCGGCAAGCTTCCTCAGTCTCAAGCCTGATACACACATCCCTTATTTACAAAAGTATGTGTACAGAGACGGTGAGTTCACTTCAGTATTTAGGTCAGTTGCACCTGGAGATCAGGTTTATATATTTAACTCCTTAAGTCACGAACGAACGGAAATTGTGGAACTCATTACTAGATATCCAAATATCAGAGTAGTGGATCACAATAAAAAAGACGTGACTGTTCAGATAAATCCTGTCTGGAAATATACTTCAGACAACTTGATTAAACTATCGAGGACGTTTTACAAAATTATCTTTGCTGTTATGGTGCCTCCAATGACTCTCGAGTTATTTAAAATTAAAGAGACGTACGATGCTTCGCAAAATGCTGCAACATTATATTGTTTATCTTGTCATGTTGACGATGTCGTGAATAATGGTTCGATATTTCCGTTTACAATTCAACCAATACAATCAGGAGACATACAACTTGAAAGTTACAAACATCGCCTTCTATTCGACGAATATACTGGCTTTATGAAGACTGTTATTGAGAAAGAAACAAATATTGAGAAATCTGTATTTGTTGACTACGGAGCATTCAGAGATTCTGATGTGAACTCGGGGATGTTTCTATTCAATACAAATCTTAGCAAACCACTGCAAGACGTTCTTACGGGATATAGGCTAGGGGTTAAGAAGAAGATTATGTTAATTGTATCAGGACTGGTAACGACGGAATTGACTAGCATTTACGGTCGACTGTTACAACACACAACCAAAATTTTCAATCTTATAAGAGGCCCATTGTCAAATGCTATTTATATTGAAAGCAAAGTTGATTACGACGTGTCCCCAAAGAACAGAGAGCTAGAACTATTTCTTTCCATTCAGACAGATATAGGGAATGGTAACCCACCACAGATATTTACTGATAACAATGGCTTCCAATACACGTCGCGCGTTTTGAATATAAGTAGACGCATTGAATCTAACATGTACCCGATAACAAACATGGCTTTTATACAAGATAGAAAGAACCGGCTAACTTTCGTAACGGATCATGCTCAGGGAGTGACTGCTCTGCAGGAAGGGCAGCTGTTGTTCATGCTGGACCGACGAGTCCTGTTCAACGACGGCCGAGGCACTCACGAGGGCCTGGCCGACAGCACCATGACCTGCCACAGGAATTACATATTACTGGAGAATCTCATAGACTCAAGCAAAAGCTTCACTCGGTATCCCCGAACCGATGAATTAGTCTTACCCAGTTTATCAGCGTTGTATCTCGCCAACTCATTAGATTACTTCCTGGACATATTTATTATTGACAAGAACCACACAAATCTTTGCTATTATACATTTTTGCCGTTGATCAAAACCGCATTTCCATGCGATATTGCTTTGATCAACTTTAGAGCAATTTTGCACAGAGGTAGTCCGCGGAATACTGATCCGAACGGCGCGCTCATGATACTGCATCGGCAAAGTTTCTCCTGCCAAATAGATAATCCTGCAGACTTACACTGTAGCGGTGATCCTAATTTGACGATAAAGAAGATTTTACGTAATACAAAGTCGGTTCATCAAACAAATCTGCCGGGCACAGACGAAGGTGTGCCCATCTACGTGCTTAGTCATTCCAACTTCGCGCCGATGGAGCTAACCACGCTTAGGATACAGTTTTAAATGTGTTTCAACATAGCTGTTGATCTCTTTTGTCTGTTTTTAAATACACACGATCAAACACAAGTGTGGAGTACCTGATATCATGTATCCTGTCCCGTGGGAAAACGGACTGTTGTTGAAAGATCTTATTCTGAGCAACTCTCACACGGAAGTAATGAAACCGAGATTCAATTTCAATAATCTGTTGATCAACACAAAGAAATGCATTTCAAGGCGAAATTAATCTGTGTGAAAGATTTAGCTTCCACCCGTGGGAACTTCTTGGACCTGGACAAAGTGGCCAAAAGCATTTTTGTTAAAAGTAGTCCTTCTCGATAAATGGGTTACCTGGCACTGACTAAACTTTAAGAGCCATGTGAAAGTTTTATATTGTCCCTTTCAGTGTTTTTTGAAGTCAGATTCAGTTTTTTTATTAAAAATTATAATAGTGTGTTCAACCAAACAAAAAACTTCAGCTTTTAGTAGGTATAGATTTAGTTTGTATAATTAGTCGTATAAGTTACGCTTCTGTAAGTCTGATTGAAATAAATCTGTGTTTGTATGGATTTTGGGAAAATAAAACGAAATAAGTACCTACCTACTTGCCTCGATCCTAGTTCTCACTTTATTTACGCTCTCATCATTTTCCTATCCATTTCCCAACTATGCTGAGGTTTACTTCCATTCTTACTTAATGCAGCTGAGGACCAGCGTTTTACAAGGAGCGACTGCCTATCTGACCTCCTCAACCCAATTAGGTACCCGGGCAACACAATACCTCTAGATAAGACTGGTTGTCAGACTTACTGGCTTCTCAAGACCCGTAAAGAATGCCAAAGATGTTCAAATGACAGTTTAGCGTGCCCTCTGAAACTAACGAAGAAACCGAGGATAAAATATAGCGCATATTACTCTGGAAGAGTGTAGCTTTCCAACAGTGATCAATAATTTTTCAAATCGGTTCGGTAGTTTCATTTGTCTTCACGTTACTTCATGGCAGGGTTGTTTGCTGGTACAAACTTCAAACTGCCAGACATTCTGGTTTCTTACCTACAGGTAGGTAACAACGGTTCAAGTTTCGTAAAATCTAGGTACATTCTAGATACATTCACAATGTTGTAAGTCCCAACGCACATAAGGAAGTTTGCCGCGGACTGACACATATGCCCATATACTAGATTAGCGTACAACGGTACAACTGATACTACTCATTGAATTAGCTATACAATACCAAAAGAAAATAATATTAATTTCCCATTACCTATCGTTTAATTGTTGATAACACACCGCTCAGTTGGCAGCACTGAGTCTGTGATTATCTGTGGTCCGACGCACTGTCTTTATTCTCTGTGTTCGTCCCTGTTTATTGGACATCTGTGGTTCGTTCCCAAGTCCGCAATTCGGAACGTCGACGTTGTTCGTCGCAAGAAAAGCCAGGAGACGCGTACCTTCTAACAATATTTTGCGACATTTACTAATCAAAATGCGTGTTAGTGAAATATTAAAGTGAACTAGAGCATGAATAAACTTCTCTGAGTACTATGCAGTGGAATTTTAAGTCATAACACTGTGTGTACTGGTACAAAATGTCTTAAATAATGAGAATAAATAAGTAGTTTACCTTCAGTCATTGTCTCCTTGATCGTTTTAGTGAAAACTGGTACAAAAGTTTGCCAGAATGGGTTTACTAATTTCGAAGATCTGGAGCTTGTTTGGTAATGAGGGTAAGTAACTTTTACTAATTTAAGTAATCACAATAAGTTTGACGTCGACAAATGTTTCGATAAGATAATGTAAGATGTATTTGGAGTCGTCTAAATTGTAACAGTTCCTAGACTGTTTACTGATAAAGCTTGGAATTTGTTCCTGTGGCCTGACCCACTTTCGTAATGAGTTGTAAGTGAATACAAACTTATAATGTCAGCTGCTATAGAACATTTTATAATATCTCATGAAGATACTTGTAGGTAACAGGAAAAGTTTGTATGACCACAAAATTATAGCCTACAGTTATTTGCATATTTATTAGCAATTCAACTTTAACAGATAACAGTTTGTTTACTTAATTTACCACAATTAAGTTTCAAAATATTTTGTCTTATTGACAAACTAATTTGAGTGTCCAATATGTTACCCTATTTATACCCACAAATAATAATGTTAGTTACCTTTAGGCTTACCCTAAGGTATATAAAGTGTCATACTATGTTCAAAACACTCAATACTAAATATTCTCAAGACATTCTGCAAATCTGGGTTATTCAAAACCTGCTTTATGTACATACAACAGGTTTATGCAACAAGTGTATGAGTTTAAAACAAGTAATATAAAACATTAAATACAAGGAAAATTACCTTCATCTTGTTAATAAAATATTTATTTGTTCCTTGACAGTAATATCAATACAGGAAGATATTAAACTAGCAGTTTTGGCGTGTTTTTACCCGTGTCCTGTGGGAACTACTGTCCATACCAGTATAAACTATAGCCTATGCTACTCAGGTAGAATGTAGCTTTCCAACAGTGAAAGAATTTTCAAAATTGGTCCTATAGTTTTATATTACCATTACAAACAAACAAAGAAAAATACAAATCTTTCCCATTTATAATATTAGTATAAATTCGTTTTGTTTTCTTAATAATCATTCATGTATTCTCTACCCAGAACACAAGCTGGTCCTCGTTGGTCTCGACAATGCCGGCAAGACCACAATACTGTACCAGCTGCTGCTGGGAGAAGCGGTACACACCAGACCGACCATCGGTTCCAACGTAGAGGAGGTGGTGTGGAGAAACCTTCGCTTTGTGATGTGGGATCTGGGCGGTCAGCAGAGTTTGCGGTCTGCGTGGAATACGTACTATACTAATAGTGAGGTAAGGGATTTTTTAATTATTTATAATAAGCTAAGCTTACAATAAGAATAAAATGGCTACCAAATTGATTTGATGATTGGTAATAACCGAATTAGCTACAAAAATTCACAATTATATTTTGAAGGTAGTTTAGTAACTTTGCAAAATAGTAATTCAATTCTTAGCATTTAATCTTAAATAGCATTGCATATGCACAATAGCGCATATTGTTTGAATAATGCTATAATACGTAGAACATAATGAATTTATTTTATTTACAACACCGTAATATAATAGCTTTACATGGCACTGGTAATGTGCAATGAATCTTTTCTATTGTGTGATATTTTTTTGAAATAAACTTACTTATAAAACTTATAAAATAATATTGTGTAAATTTCATGCTAAACCAGCATACCTTGACAGCCTACCAGTTATTTTCTCATAATCTATACTAATATAATAAAGAGGAATAATTTTTTTGTCTGTTTGTTTGTACTTTTGAGGCTTCGAAATATTGAACAGATTTTAAAGATTCCTCAAACCACCATGAACCCACTATGTATCTTCATATATCAATAATACCTACAGATTAAACGCAATTACCTAGTTATTATTATGCCAATAACGTAATATCCTCATTGCACAGTCTCCCTAAAGTATTACATCGAAGTTTCGACCTTGTAGACGCACATTCACGTAGTTATACGCTTTCAGCTAATAAGGATGATCGAATTTGTCAAATTATCATTTTTACTGGTCGTTTTCCTACTGTACGTACGCGTAACGTGGAAACTACTGCCCGTACCGGGATGAAATATAGCCTATGTTACTCTGGAGGAGTGTAGCTTTCCAACAGTGAAAGAATTTTTCAAATCCATTCAATAGTTTCGGAGCCTTTATGGTTCAAACAAACAAAAATATGTTTCCTCTTAATTATATTAGCACAGATTATGTTACCAAAACAAAGATGACTCCCGTTACAAGTTATGATATAAAACTGTTGATAAAGCAGTTTCTTTATACGCTAGCAAAACCGTGGGAATAAGAAAGAATGCAGTTAGGTATCTGTGTAAAAACATAGCAATAATTATGCCTCCTTAGTCCCGAAGGTACTCTCATTATAGCTACTAGAAGTTTCTAATATCGAGACCATTAAGCGATAAGGAAATGTTATTTTTTATCGGAATCATTTGTTTGAAATAGTTCTTTAAACAGAATTACTTTTACACATTAAAATAGGAAAAGTTTCTTACAAAAAGGGGCTATCTACAGTACCTATAGTCACTATAACCAGTAATATATTTTATGATTAAAATGTCCTTAAAAAAGAAATAACTGAACTGATGCCGATCAAATGTTCTAAGTACTAAATAATAAAATAATTACATTTTCCTCGATGCAAGTGAAATCACAGGAAAAGCGAGTTGAAATAAAATTACAGCGTGACGAAGCATTTCACATTATTTATTCATCTGAAAGCTACTCGGCGAATGACAGCGATTTTCCCGTAATATGCCATTATCGAAGACCTAAGTGGTTATTATATGCATCGGTCTAAGCTGTTCTAACTTGATTACTGTATTATTAAGGTAACTAATGTCGCTAAGTGCTGTCTATCAGCGAAAGCAACCATTGCTTAGTTTATTCATGAAGCAAACCAGCGAAATGATAGCCTATCATTTACTTAACAAGAATTATGTCTTTTAACCCTTTCTTGTTATGCGATATATTGATAATGTATACTGCATTTGCAATTGTTTTTATCGACGTATTTGAACGTGATTTCTTTATTTAACAACATATATTTTATGTTTTGGCTCATGACTATATCTATCTTCATTTTTCATTCTTATTGCCCCACTGCCAATAAAGGTATTTTTATACAGTATTATAGTCTTCTTAAATTGAGGTCTCAGTTACGAATAATAGTTTATTTATACACGCAGAATAATGTATAATACCACCTTTTAACTTCCTACGGGACATAGGTATATTTGGTAAAGAATTGCTCAATAGAATACATCAATTGGTCGTGATAAATACAGGACAATTTTGATCCCAAAATAAACATACCATGTGGGTGGAAATAGCGGGAAACTGCCTTTTATAGATGTATGTATGAAATATAAATAGACATATTCAGGCTGCTGGCTATTTTCAGGAATTGGTTCCGACGAAGTTCTTTATCGAAATATTTTTACACTATTTTGTAAAGCTATAAGCCATTTACAATACTCTTGCTGGGCGACTGAATCTATTAAAAGATATTGATTTTTATCTATGGCTTGCGATAATTAATTTTTATGCGTGTGTCGTGAACAATTAAGTATGAAAAACCTTTGTCTACATAAATAATGTAAATTAGCTTTATTTAATGTATGTACCTGCTTAGCACAAGAAATACCTAAAGATAGTAGGATTTTAATACGAAGTAAAGGACAAATCAAAATCAATGTGGAGTAAACCTTCTTTAAAAAAAAAATTTCTATCCTTACTGAGGATTAGTAGTCAAAATCTATTCGATAATAACAAGTTTTTAGGAGATAATTACTTGCCCTATTTTGCCAACTTAATCCTTTACTTAAATCCTCTATTTTTTACCCAACCCACATAAAATAATTAATCCTCTATTGTTTTTTTCTTAAATGCCGTCATTAATACGAAAAAAAACACAATAGTTTAAAGAACCAAAAAAAACATGCTTTTGATTTTTGATTCTAAGCTACGTTTCTTAGCTAGTCATGTATTTTCATCAGAACTCCGAGCGTGTGCAAAATTTCATCCTAATCGAAGACCTGGAAGTGGGTCAAATTAAGATTCCAAGATTTTCATACATACATACATAGTTACAAGTGAAGCTAATATAAGCGTGTTAAAAAAAATCAACATAATATTAATATGTTCTCTCCAGTTCGTGATCATGGTGATTGACTCGACGGATCGGCAGCGGCTGAGCATCAGCCGTGACGAGCTCCATCAGATGCTGAAGCACGAGGAACTCACCAGAGCCTGTCTGCTGGTCTACGCGAACAAACAGGTATACTTTTTGTACTATAAGTATTGCCTTTTCCATTTCTCACGGATTGATCCAGTTTCTTAAAAAACCACGTCTCGGAAAAAATACCTCCTGACCTTTGCCATATCTCATGGATATATCCGTTTTCTTAAAGAAGTAGTTCTCACAGAAAATATCTCCTGGTGAAAAGTAGTCGATAACTTGCGCTAGAGTTTCATCCACCATGTTTTACCATGAAAGAGTAGGTATCAAATTCAGATATTCTGTTTCTTATTCATAACTTAGGTAAAGGATAAAGTACAAAATTACCTTGGCTATCCATTAGTGCATCTTTAGTGTTAAACAAAAATAATTTGTGGAGAAAAAATTGTTTGTGTCCTTTCAAGAACAAACACTAAACAAAAAAACAGTTTGTTGCAGTCTTGGCGCCATTATTACATTTCGATTTGTTTTTAGTTATTTGTAAACAGAAATAAAAACACCTATTGCTTTTAAAAACAAAAGCAATGCTAGAAGTGTAGACTTTGAATAACATTACAAAGCCGAATACACATGACCTTAAATAATTATAGCTCACGAAGAAAGTTTCATAGGTATTTGGTCATTAATAACTATCCACATCAGTCTGGCTTTGACTCTAAAACCTAAACCGATTTGCAACACAAAACTGTAACATAACCCAACGCGAACATTATCAAGTTACTAAAAATACGCGTTCAAAAACCAACAGCCTATATTCAATGTCATATAAAGTCGAAACATTATCTGCTCACTTTCACATTCCAGAAATAAGTTTGAAGGTCCCATTAAATTGAATAACGCCCACAGGCTGCAATTTCTGGTACAGATATAAATAAACGGTACAAAATTGGTCGTTTCCCGCAATTTTCCAGCCTCAGGGTAAATATAAACCCACTCGAATAAAAATCGACATGTATTTCCAATCTATTTTCACACCATATTTGACTTTTAACTTTTTGGCGTTACACCTTTAAAATATACAAAGTCAAATGAACAAATAAAGTCAGAATTGTTTTTGTAGGTATTTATTCAAAATAAAAATATTGAAATGCATTTTCGGATTTTTTACTCTTTCACGCTAAAGTGACGTAAATATCTATACTAATATTCTAAAGGAAAACTTTTTTGTTTGTAAAGGATAAACTCAAAAACTACAGGACCGATTTTAAAAATTCTTTCACCATTAGAAAGCTACATTATCTGCGAGTAGCATAGGCTATATTTTATTCCGGTACGAGCAGTAGTTCCCACGGGACGCGGGTGACACCGCGGGAATACGGCTAGTCTGGCATAAAGGTAGCATGATATTTATGATTCGTAGGGGTCGGATATACGCTTTTAACTGTGGAATGCATGAAACCGCTAGTGAAATTAATGTTAAAAGCAAAATTTTCAACAGGATACATTAAAGATATTATAAGTAAAACATAATTTTACACCTGTGTCAATGTTATCGCGTCACCATTATTTATATCCAAAACACACAGGCTGACAACAGTATCCTTGAACGTTCATGTTTGCTTTACGAGATAAACAAAATGTGCTACTCAAACTTATTATTATTAGTTAGAATTACTGAATATTAGCACTAAAGTGCTGAAAGATTTAGTTCATATTTGACCTCTGTAAGAATCTGTGTACACTTTACCATATGTGCAAAATGTCAAGGTATGTCGGTACGGTCGTACTTAAATTGGTATCGTAAACTTGTTTTGTTTATGATTAAAAATCCAAGCATACAGAACCTTGGGCTTGCCAACTGTTTTACCTACCAAGTGTCCCAGTTTTTTTGATCTTCCCATTTTTTTAACAAACCTACCTTAGATTCATCACAATTAAAATAAACTACATACCAGGAAATGTATAAAGTCCAAGTACCTACAGTAAAGTTCGAAGATCAAGAGGAGGATTTTGTTATACCTTTTTGGGAAATATGTATGTCTACGTTTAGATTAGAACTTTCATATAAAAGTTGGAATATTATTTTGTTCATTTATAGCTCAAATCCATAGAATAGATATATCTTCCAACTAAAATCATAGGTCTCTCTACACAAATATCCTACTAACCAACAGAGCCGATGTTTGTATAACGTGTGACAGGAGGAAGCCGGTCGTTACAGACTTAATGGAGTCTCCGCGAAGGTCGGAGCGCTATAGGGGTCCAATTTGCTAGTTATCACTGATAGAGCCGGATGCTAGAGTGCAACACGTGATCCGTGGAAATACACTGCACTCAAATGCACCTGGAAAGTTTTAGATAGACTAGAATGGTCAATAGGTATAGTGGTTTTATCCTTCTTAATTTGTGTGGATTTATTAATTTCGTGTGGATTATAAATGCGAAAGTTGGTACTCTTTTAAGCCAAAACTACCAAATGGATTCGGATGAAACTTGGCAGTAATATCACTATCATCACTACATAGTATAAAACAAAGTCGCTTTTTCTGTCCCTATGTCCCTTTGTACGCTTAAATCTTCAAAACTACGCAACGGATTTTGATGCAGTTTTTCTTAATAGATATAGTGATTGAACAGGAAGGTTTATATGTATAATAACATCAATCAAATATTGAGCGGGGAAATACTGTTATCCCGTGCTAAGCTGAGGCGGGTCGCTAGTAGCTTATATTCTACTTTATATCCAGATTCGAGAAGTAGTTCCCTCAGAAAGCGGGTGAAACCGCTGGTGGAAGCTGGAATATTTCTTGAAATGCTCACAAAACTTCATCAATATACCTTTATGTAACCTACTAACTCGATCTAATCTCCTTGCTTCCAGGATGTCAAAGGTTCGATGACAGCTGCGGAGATCTCCGAGCAGTTGGACCTAACGTCGATAAAACAGCACCCGTGGCACATACAGGCGTGCTGCGCGCTCACCGGAGAAGGGTACGAAGGGTTCAATGTGTTATATATACCTGGGTTAGCAGTTTAGGCCAGTGGGTGCGTCTACACGGTGCATGTAGCTAAAGCAAGTTGTCATGCGCAAGTGACAAGTGACAAGAGCACGCGGGTGGGTATTTTGCTCTGGTATGTGCGCGAGTTGCTGGACCCGCACGTTTTTAAAATTCATGTAACCCGCGCATGTGCCTCAACATGCGCAAGCTACTTGCACCGTGTAGATGCACTCTTAGTGAAAGAAAATATGGGCGATGAACGGTAGTCTTAAGTTCTCTCAGTATGTCCAGAATAAAACATATAGAGGTTATAGATTCAAGATGAGGGACTGATTAAAATAGGTGAAGCCAATCAATCTTTGACTGATTGCATTGTCTATCGACAGTATGTAGGTATAAGAATCTTGGCAGTATTCATTCTATTATTTACGTTTGATAGCGGGTTAACCCCATATCAGCTGTCTAAAGGTAAAACAGACTTGTTATTAAACCCTAAAGAACAGTTTACAATAACTTAAAGAAACTTCTATTTAATAAAAAGTGTTTTTATTAAAGTTATATTCATCCAAGATTGTACTATAAATGGGAACAATACTACTTTGATTACGTAAGATTATAAAGAAATTCTTTTAAAGAGTTTTATGAAACAAAAAACTCGCGATATCGTGTAGCCGTGACCTTCCGGAAACTTATTTAACTAGGTCAAGTTTCACTCGACTCCTATATTATAAATTGCCGACATTGCTTAAAGTTGTAACACGATTTTTATAGAAAACTGCTTTTACAGTAAAAATATCTTACATTTCCGTAAATATAACTAGTATCTTAGTTATATTATGTTTCTGTATTCGAAAACACATAGCCTACTATATTTGTTGCGTAGTTGGGTAAAGTACTGGTTTTCCGTAAAAGTGCATGTCGATTTACGAAATTGGTTTTACTTATGCAGCACATTTTGCAATGTACCTCTAGATATCTTATTAATACCAAGTTTATCTCTGGCTTGCGTATATGGTACAAATTCTCAAACCTATTTTGCCCAATGTGGTAAATGAAAGTTGAGAAATAAAGTATGGTATCTTTCTGTCTAAAGTAAGAAACTTGAAGCACTTATATTCTATCGTCCTAGCTAATAGAATTATTTGTATCATCATCTGCCTAGCCTTTTCCTTTTCTATATTGTTTTCCACGAAATTATTTTTGTAAAAGTAATACCAAATCTCCTCTATACTAAAAATATTAATGAGCAAATACCAGGATACCCGCTCTATTGCATACTATTCAGAACTTAAACTGTTTTAAGTTTTATAAGTAGTACAGATCAAACTACGTTCAAACGTAGAACAAACTCTTTCGTATGTATTTTCCACTTGTCGCGCGAATGCAGAGAAAGTTAGAAGCATGGGTCAACATTACCGGGGAACGAGTTGTGAATACTAATGTACTAAGAATAATGTTACGTATACTTGTCTGACTCATACTGTGTACTCTAGGAATCGGGTGTCTAACTCAAATAGTCTTACGAAGTCTTATAAGAGTTGTAGGTTTTTTGAATATGTGAAGCGGTTTAAATTGGTATAAGTGGCTTGAAGAAAACCAACTAAAATTAGCAGCCAACAGCGAGTTTGCAAACAAATTCGTTGATAATGATTTTTGTAAATAATAAAATGACATGTTGTGCCGATCCCAAATTAAATTTGAATAATGGTTAGGGGTTTATGACTACAATGTTTTATGTAAATTGCCAAAAAGGAAACCTTTTTCTAGACTCAATTTCGTTGCAGAATCTCTCCGTTAAAAAAAACACAATCAAAATACTTTTCAACTGACAAAAGTACCTAGTAATACATTATATTATTTTTATCACAAATAAAAGAACGTTTGTCAATGGGCGAGATGTTCTAAGAATTTTATCAGTATGTAGTAAATTATTTTAATCTTCATCCTACGTATCTGAAACATATCTTATCATCGAGGTGATTTCTACCTATAATGAATGTCACGTTCGCTTTATTTTATCGCAGTTTTCTAAGCGATTCAAAATTGTGATAATGCATGGGACGTGTTTACCTATGTCTTAAGCTCATTTATGGATGTTTTTGTTACTACAGAAATATTTATCCTTTTGTAATTTTTTTTATCATTTAAAAATGTATATTACTGGTATTTTCAATGTTGGTATGTTTATAGAATCTGACGATAGTCAATGGCGGATATATATTATGTATGGACTCGCCAGTGCAGTCATGAATTTATACTACTTACTTTTAAGATATAAAAAATCTTTGTAAAAATAATGTAATAAGAAGAAAAAAAACATAAACGTAACAATATCGAAAATATCTTCCTTTTTAATACAGAATGTAAATGATATACTTTAAATGTACGTTGTATATAACCGTTATGTAATTGAGGTCTGTAGTTTTCAGTAAGGAGCCACCGAGTAGGCTGCGCAAATAACAATTCTTTCTCGGTAAATGTTTTAAAAATGACAGCACCAAATACTCTCTTGTTATGAACGGCTTACTCGATGGCCCTTTAGATTAAGGTTTATTTGATAGTGAGCACCATCCAGACGTCTACTACATATCAATTAATTATCGATTCTTATCAAGATTTTGGTCACAGAACTGTCAAAAATTCATTTTATTCAAATGTGAGTATCTATCTGTCTTTTATATTCATTTATCCATTTTGCCTTTACTATTATTTACAATGTATTTGATTTTCCAAAAAAAAAAAAAATCTTAAAAATGTTTAACTTTTATTTTCAGATAATATCTCCAAAATCGAGGAAGGATACAGAAGAGATAAGATAAAAGGAAGGCTTTGTAAATAACGACGTACTGTACCGAATCGGAAATAATGCAATGATACTGGTTATCGGAACTTTATATTCATTAGATTGACGTGAAGTGTCCATAGTCCTGAAAAATAGACAAGGCTCTAGCGAACGACTGGTGGTATAGCTAAGGTGTACCACAGAGTAGAATACCACAAGTGAGATATCAAATGCCTTGCTTGGAGGTGAGCAGCAACGTATCCAAAGCTACTATAAATATCAGCAGCACTCGCACCCAGCGTGGTGAGTACGGGCATATGTCACCAGCGCCCGGGGCTGAAGACTGGAAGCTGACCCCAACATAGTTGGGTAAAAGGCTCGGAGGAGGATGGATGGTCACCAGCGCCCGGGGACCCAGCACTCTTAACTGTGGACGTCTTTCAGCAGTGAAGACGCGACGATGCCTTTGTTATTCGTATAGATTGATCATATGGCTCCGCTGAAGAGACTAGAAGCCAGAAGCAAATGACTGTGCAAAATTTTGAGTGGAGATTTGATAGGAAACAGGTAAAGGCGTTTCGCTGTTTCCGTGAGAGTGAAGCACCGGTAAGAAACTTTGGAGACACTTGTTGCTGAAAGAAGAGTTCACAATGGCTTTCTACAAGTTGTTTCGGAGGAAGCTATACACAGCTAGGATTGAAATATATTTGTACCTAAAAGTGGGAAAATGTACTGCTACAAAGGAACGAATATTTATCAATCAATGTTCTTAAGTTATCTATAACTTTCGAAAAGGCAATGCAATTTACTGTGTATTCTGTTTGCTTGTGTATCCTGATCCAAGAATAGTTAATATTAGGTCATCGGAGTTGATCCAGGAACCTTCATTTCAAATATTTCATAAGGCTATATACGAAAACTGGTAGTGGACGCCTGCCATCATCGCTCATCGGCGCTGGTACCATCTGTAACCATTACATTGGCTTCACAATTCTTCAATCTGCTTGCTTTATATATCTTACCTAAGAGCTACCGACTAGCAGGTACCAGCCAACTACCACTTTATTATTGTATACGGCTCTATGAAACTTTTTTGAAATAAAGCTGCTATTGTCAGATGCCTTTTATTTACTTACCTATCTAAATCTTTTATTTCACCTAAACCTTTACGGATCAGAGAATATCCATAGAGTTATTTATAACTTACGTAAACACCAACTGAACTCCGCAGTACGGACTAGACAACAGCTGATTTCGGGGTCAACGAACTTCGTATGCAACTTTGATTTGCGCGCCATTCCTCTCGCTATGCAGTTCGATGCAATTGCACTAGATGGCACTAGCTGTCCCCTCCGGCAATAAATCAAAGTTTGAAGCACGTGTTCAAGTTAGCCTGCCAAGTTTCCATTAAACTTACATCGACAACTTTGAAATGTTATGTACGTAGTACGGAGCGTTCTGATTTATGCTTTATCTGCATTGTGTTTTGGTAAATAGCGTAGAATCATTGAGTATGGGGTTATATTTGTAGCTTCACGACTTTATGTGATAGGGGGTAAGTAGGATGAATAAGTACTTATGTTTTGTTTTTCTCTCCTTGCAGATTACATTTAGGCCTAGAGTGGATTGCGAGTCGGATAAAGAAGAAATGACACGACGCTGATCTTCCATTAGTAATTTTATAAATAGGTACATACTATTGTTAAAGTTACATAAAATTTAATTCCTGAATTAACTGTTTGCATTAAATTTACTAAATAAATATATTCTAAAGAGAGACCTATCAGGATTAATGTCCGTTGTTTTGAAAGGATGGGATATATTATAATAAAAAATGTTCTTGTATACTTTATTGTTTTATTTCATCAACTACAAGTTTCCAGACAAAAATTGTACACACAATTTTAGTAGATTATTTCTATGATTAAATTACTTCAAGTACAACCAAATTATACAACGAAACATTACGGTCCTACTGATCAGACACCGAATCCATGAATTAAATAATGTTTGCTTACATTTAATTATTATTAGTATTGATTAACATTTTTACTTATTAAGATCTAAATTTCATTGACTAAACAGTATCGATGGTAATGATTTCAAATTATTCCTTATCACATTAATATTATTTATTTAAAAATTGATATCGGTTGTATACGTGTTACATTATGTCATATTATAGTATACAAAAAATAAAATTAGGGATACGGGACTCTAAAACACATCCGATTATTGCAAAAAGAGGTTCAACATAGTCTTCTTCAAAGTTTATTTTTCATGCCACGAATCAAATAAATACTTATGAATCTAAGACTAGCTAAACCACCTTTTGTAACATGGAGGAATTAATTAAAAGTTACAACAAGCCATAAATAATAAAAATATTAACAATTAAGTCTTAATTAATGGTGGCTTTGTCAAAATATAAATAAAAAATAGTATAATCTTAAAATAAAGAGTTTGACGTCAATTATATACAAACATATGAACAGTGGAAAGGCGAGATTCAATTAACTAGTCGCGAACAAGCTAAGACGTTACAACTAAAGAAACATAATGTTTGGTCCATCAAATGCAATAAACGAGATAAGCCTTATTAAATAAATCCTATACAGATCTTAAAATGTATCCAAAGTTTATTAAGTTCCTATTATGTTTACTTATTTGTTCTTTTAGAACTGCATATTTTTTATCAATAAGGCATATAACTAAGGCAAGGGTGAAGTAAATAGAAATATGTAGACGAACACCCTCCCTTTACTTAAACTCATGCCTAGCATACGGATTAAATTATAACTTACTATATTAAATGTAACTCAAATATCACTTTCAAACTTAAAAATACTTAAATCATTTCAAAAAATAAGAAACACAACCTAAAAGCCTTTGTGGTGATGTGTTACGAAATGAAAATAATGACAATTTTGATATTAAACAAACATTGCGTTGAGCAAGCGCGCTCGTCTTCGTATTAGTCGTATGATTTAAATAACAAAATTATTTTTACAAAAGAATTAATCCCAAATGTTCGGTAACTAAAATGTTAAACAAATACATTTCGCTTTGTCATGAACGGTATCACAGCAACCTATTATGAATGTAAGAAGTTATTATGAACAAACATCCGTCCACAACCGAACACAGCTAACTAACTTTACAATATCAAGTAACGTAATCGAGCGAAGAATAAATCAAAGATAGAGTAAAAGTGTAATAGGAGATTCAAATAGACTATAATTAATTGTACTAGTATAATAATGAATCATTTGTAATAGAATCAATAGATGAACAGGTTATAACATTTGGTCCTGAGGTAGATTTATCTCGTAGTCGAAATTTCCGTTAAACTTAAATAGCCATCGGGTGGACAATAAATTATTTTATAATATAATATGAAGATCAAACAGGGCAAATTACCATTGACTTAGTGAGTGCATAACGTAAACCGAAAAATATTCTACAACGAGTTTATTACTAGACGGTCAGATAAAATGCAACTATTACCTAATAGAGTACCATTAAAATTTCATCTTCCTAGTTTTTCCACTACAATATCTTAAGAGATTTGCCGAAGCAGTAATAGCTGGCAAGTTCACAATAATGATTGTAAATTATTATAAAATTCGAATAGTGTACACCTATACCTACTAATAAAACAGTCTTTAAAACCTGATCTTGTATGTCTTGACGTCCATAGCCTCGAGGTGTATGTCGCTGAGCCCGGTCAGGGGCGGTAGGTCTTGAGGCCGGTCAGGCTCACTGCCGTTATGTTCTGGATGGTGACGCCGTTGAATCTGGTTTTGGACGAGAATTTGGGTGTCTTCTTGGTCGGCTTCTGTCCGACAGCGCAGGTGTATCCGGATCGGTGCAGTACCATGTAGCTTTCAGAGCTGGGGAACAGTTCGAGCACATCGTCAGTAATGGTGCGCAGGGTCAGCAGTGTATGCCGGCGGGCCAGTTCGACAGGAACGACTGGTAAGCCTTCACCTCGATTTCGCCGACTTCGCTTGTGTCCAACAGATATACGTTCACCGGGTAGTTGAAGCTCCTGCTCAGATAGTCTGCCATCTGGGACGGCACTTGGTAAGGGCTTTCCTTTTGATCGGGACCAAAACGACGCTCGTTAACAAATTTAAATCCTTGCTCGCTAGTATCCCTCTTAGTTCGCGTGACTCCGGGCATTGATTCGATCAAAATCCAATTTTCAAAAGTAGTTGGTTTATTGTCGACAACTCCTTCGCCAATGCCTCTGAAATCATCATAAAGCGTGCGACGGTCGAGCATCACCTCTAAGCGTCCGGGTTCGTAGGCCGAAGCGCCCTGAGCGTGGTTCGTTAGCAAAGTTAATCTGGTCTCTTCATCCTGCAGCCACGCCATAGTCGTAATCGGATAGTAATTCGCTTCGATGCCCAATTTGTTCACTTTCACCCTCTTTGATATTGGAATCCGTTTTGGTCGGTGTAAAATTCAGGAATATCCCCGTTTTGTATATCAGTCTGAATTCTCATGAACAGCTCAGTTTCTCTATTTTGGGAGGGCTCTCAAAATCGACTTCGTTCTCAATAAGGATAGCGCGCGAGAGCACCGGGTCGTGGATGTTATAAATTCGCACGGTATGAACCAAGAAGGGCAAATACATAGTTGTAATTTCAGTAGAGATCGGGCCGGAAACTATGATCAAATTATCATCTTGCATGTTGTTGTTGCCATTGGTATAAGGATGCAGTACACTCTTTCGGGAGAATCATAATCTGGCATGAATAAATAAGCTCCCGAATGTCTCCGCGCTCTGGTACGCTCCAAACTGCACATCCACGACAGTCCTCTTCCTGATATCCTTCCTGTAGACCTGTCTCAAGAACCCTGTGTTCCTATTGACGAGGAGTTTCAGTACCGCATTTTCGAGCTGTATGTCTCCCGGCATCATTTTCTTAATGGAGAACACGTTGGACTTCTGTGAGTCTTCGCAGTTGTTGCAGAAGATGACGCAGTGGTGGGAGGTGTTGGTGTGTTCCTGCAGGCTGTATGTGACGGAGGCGGGGCTGGATGGTGGCCACGAACATCACGTCGAAGTTGGTGTCGCTGACCACGCGCTTGCCGTTGTCATGCACGTCGATGCTGGGAGTAATCTGGTACATCACGTGACGCTTCTTGTGCGTGTCGTACACTCGGATGTTAGACGTGTTCGAGCGAACAGTGATCACTTCAGTGCGGGTTTCGGCCAGAGGGTTGAACAGTACGATCTTCTTCTTGTCAATAAACGACACTTGCAGTTTCTTAGCCGGTTTGCCGTAAGTCTCCCATTCAACTTCGCTTTGCAGGATGCTCTGGGAGTGCAGGGAGCGGTCGGGGATCATTATGGTGGTAAGCGCGGCCTCCTGCAGACGGATGCAGTGGTACAGGCTCGTGAACAGCTTGGTTCCGTAGTCTTGCATCACGCTAGCCTTCGATGTGCCAGTGATAGCGTCGTGGTGTTGGAACAGACCCAGATTGCGGCGCGCGTAAATCAGTTGCTCATACGACTTCTCCAGCTTCTTCTCGGAAGCTCCAAAACCCTGGATGCCTACTTGCTTGATGTAGTTGGACACGAGAGTGAATAAGATCTCAGCAGTTCGCAGTTGATGTTCGAATTGGCGAGCAAGGATCTTGAGGTAAGGTCGCGTGGTGTAGTATCCAGACCAGTAAGCCGGTTTGCCCTCGCTGAAGATGTCGGAATAGACAAAGAAGTCGCCCTTCAGACTGGGGATATTGTGGTGCCTCTCCTTCATGGCGTTGAAGTAATCCAGGGTGTTCCGAACTGCACCTCAGCGTTGAAGGTTTCCTTATGAGCGTTGATGTAGTTGAACATCTTCATGTAGTTGATGTATTGGGCATCGAACTCCACTTTGTATTCGTATCGGAAGTCGTCTCCGAGAGGTACCAGCACCACGTGTGTGGGGTCAGGGATCCGATGCGGTCGTACTCCTCTACCAGGGTCTTGGACTTGCTGTGCAGGTTGTGCTCGGTAATATCCTCATGCTTAGCAGTGTACTCGGAGTACTCGCCGGGGATCTTGCGGAAGTCGAAGCTGAGGCAGATCGAGGGATGCGGGCCGCAAGTGCTTTTGATCGAGTAGATGTCGAACGGTTGATTGTGTACGATCATAGAAGGCTTAGTAGTCGCCCAGCCTGCCAGCCAGTAGAACTCCTCGATCTGTCGCTCGGCGAGCCATTGTTTCCACGCATAATGGATTCGCTGAATAATGGTTCCTTCGAGGCCGCTTTTATCTAGCAGATACGGAACAGTCGGGCCGTGGCCGAAGGGATCGATTGACCAACCTGTCTTAGGGATGACGCCGAGGTTCGTTTTCACCCAGTGATGGCCTAGAGGATAAATAAAATGTGTAATAACCTATGAACTAAAAATTCTTTGAATAAGTTTAAAGATAGTATAGATCGTCTCCTAGGAGTAATATTTTACCTTCAATGAACTGGTCGATTAAAGCATAGATATGTGTGCACGCTTCGTCAGGCATCACCCAGCCGCCCGTGGTGATCTCAAGCCGACCTTCCTTGATCAATTTCTTTAATGCCTGTAATAATATCAATAATTACAGCTACTTGACGATTTTCCTGTTACCTACGTGTACGGAGTATCTACTAATTCTACCTATACAAAGTTATTTATGTTTCAACTTGATGACCCGGAATGTATCTTTGATAATGTATACGCGTCAGTAGACACGCTTCAAATCGTTTACAACAATTTTCGCCCTGGAATCTAAATATTGTAGTACGGGACCCGATCACATTTCATTTCGCGTCAACTTTTATTTATTCGGAGCTATCTTAGAGCTAGAGATAAGTGCATCTGCCAATATAATCGGATCGTCGCTACGTTCGACAACAAGTACCGGGGAACATTAAAATTGTCTTTGTTACATTTCACAAAGACTTCCTATGGCTTCTACTACGTACTACTATTACGTAGGCACACATGTTCGCGTCTGTAAACCTAATTAAAATACAAACGACCTATTTACTGTCTGCCAAAGGTTAGTGATATTTTACTGCCAGCATCGCGGTTTTAGTACACAAAAACAACAGGGGAACAAATTGACCTTGGAAATAAATTCGACTGGCTTGGTTTTATTTACAAGTTACCTTTTGCTTGACAGGGTGCGATCTTTCCCACCAGGCGTTGAGGAAGGAAATCTCGGTCCAAATGAAGGTCATGTTGGGGTACTGTTCCAGTTTGTTCACGATGTTGTTTATGATGTTCTTGGTCTTCCATTCGAAGTATTGCTCGAAGGTCTTCAGCCAGCCAGGATCGTTATGGGAGTGGGGTACCACGATCACCTGTTATGGAATGAGTAAGTATCAAACTTAACTAAAAGAACACTAAGTAATCCTATCAGACCTGGATTAACGAATAAACGTAGAAAGTATAACATACTTAGGCCTTAGTTCACTGCCAAAAAAAACATCGTTGTTTTCTAAAGACATCTGTTTACTATGAGAGAAACAGTAGGTATTTATTTGTGTATGAATTTTCACATTCAATTTTCAAAGTAAGCCATTGTGTTAAGAAAAACCAACATTTTTGCTATAGGTGAACTTGGACATTTTAATCTTGAAGGTTGACTTGTAAAAACTAAACAGTATTTTTACAACAAACATAATCTGTAACTGTAAATAGATTCGTCACGAATATAAATGCTACCATGTCGTATGTACGTAACAAATTAAGACATGAAAATGTTTTTCAGAAGCAACGACCGGTCACTAAGCTCTAGAGTAGACATAAGGTACTATCCCTACTAATATTATAAATGCGAAAGTAACTCTGTCTGTATGTCTGTTACGCTTTCACGTCTAAACCACTGAACTGATTTTAATAAAATTTGATACTGAGGTAGAGTTGACCTCGAGGAAGAACATAGGATAGTTTTTATCCCGGACTTTTGAAGATTTCTCTTGGAAACGCGATATAACCGGACTCTACGCGGGCGGAAGCTAGTCTACTATAATAATAAGGTTTTAGGTTCCATAGGCAAAGTCGCTTGCTGTCCATAGTATGTAGTATCTGTGGCTATTCATACTGTCAGTGTCTGCCTTTCAGAGGCTGGTCTATTGTGTAGCACCTTATTATTCATAGCTTAGCATCGTGGCTAGTGCGAGTAATATTTTTTATTTGCTGATCATATCATGTCGATGATATTGAAGGCCTTTCAATACAGTTTTCAGCGTGAATTTTTTTACAAAAACAGTGTATATGGTCAAACTTTAAGGGGTTTATGCGAGGATGATCAGTTGAAGTACTACGATGTAAACTTTTATAATTCATATTAGAAATGCAAAATTGACTAAAAGCAGAAAATTACAAAACCTATTTATTTGAAATTTAGTACACATTACACGAATAGCATAGAGCCTGAAAGTACACAATTCACGTATAGTATAAGTCACTGCTTGAGAAATAGGCTACCTTTACCTGGTTGCTTGTAAAGTAGTTCTTTCGAGTGTGAAACCGAAGCTAGTACTAAATATATGTATATTAATAGATTACTTACCTTCAGCCTAGGTCGGTTAGAATCATTATGAATCCTCTCGTAGCGATCCTCAAAAGACTTGTCCCAAAACTCCTTAGTACGCAACCAGCTCGGCTGAAACAAAACCTGACTTATTAATAGGCCTTTTTAGAAAAATAACAAAATCTATCCTTATACGAGCAGGTTACATTGAATTCTTAAACATCTGTCGTCACATAGGATGAAAATGAACTCATAATATTGCATTTTTTTACATATGTGGAAGAATATTCAGTCTACTAGTATATTAGTAATGCATATTTCATTTCTATTTTTTTGCAATTATTTGTACGACTTTATGCCTTTTAGTTTTCCATATAAAAGACTGGATTTCTTGTCGCATATTTACAACTTATACGCTAAACAAAGAACAGTACTATTGTATAAAAAACTAGAAACAATCGAAGGTGTATTTTCCACCACAATGCCTTTGTAAATCAATCAATGATATAAAAAAACACACATAAGATACGCACATACATACACTCATACAATCCGCAACTTTCATTGGTTTACATTTCAGAAAGCGAGCGTGAATCTCCGATGCACGACGGCTAGCCGTCAGACTGAGTGCGCTTCAACACTCGTGCATTCATATCAACATTATGAGTACCTACTTGCGTTGACACCACCACGTGAACAACTGTGCCTCTTTATCATTGGCATGTTTAATTATTAATTAAGTTGATTTTTGATAGTTAATTAATTTTATCTCTCTCTCCGGATTGCCGTCCCATCGGGTTATGAAAGTGAAGGAGTAGAGTACACCTGTGTCTGTGAAAATGCTTGTGCAGCATAATATGGCCTTGGCTCCATATCATTCCGATATTTAATTTATTAAGCAGGTTGATTTTTGATGGTTAATTAATTTAACTCCTCTCTGGTCGTGACGGATTGCCGTCCCATCGGGTTATGAGAGTGAAGGAGTTCACTTGTGTCAGCAAAAATGCTTGTCCACTTAATATGTCTTACGCAACTAGCTCTCTCCCCAAAGAGAACAGCCTCTTTGGCAATCGCTCTAGATGCCATTATTTCCTAAATAAATTCAAAGACGATACGAGTTTAAAAAACAGTTAAGTCAGTCGCTCAAAGTTAATAGGATGATTAAGTGACCATCCTCTGCAATTTGCTCGCTAATTTATATTTTAAGTTAGTAATTCCAGAAATGTCTACATGTCTCACTAAAGTATCATTTTCCCAGTAGTTGAATGTTAGAGACAGATACGCAGCCGTTTCGTGTAAACCGGCATTCAGTTGCGGGCGTTTAGACTGAAAGCTGACCGCGAGATTATGATAGCCGGGCGAAAAGCCGGCTCAGCAGCGGGAAAAGACAGAAGCTGCTGTTGTATTTATTAGCTTTGGTTTATTTTAGTCTAAGTATTTATTTAATACTAGCGCCCCATTCCGGCTTCGCATGGGATAACAGTATTTCTCCACTATTTAATGTATGTTATTATACATATAAACCTTCTTCTTTAATCACTCTATCTATTAAAATAGAAACGCAAGAAAATTGATTCTGAAGTTTTGAAGATTTAAGCGTACAAAGGGACATAGGGTTATAGGAAACTAGGGACAGAAAAAGCGACTTTGTTTTATAGTATGTACCTAGTGATTATAAATTCGCATGTGATTCTATCTGTATGTCCGGTTTTCACGTAAATGTAATTTAAAAACTAGAATTTGAAAAGGCACAGGTTACTTGTCTTGTTCTCCGGGTACGTGAAGTAGGTCCTCGGGAAATAGGCAGGTACCTACAGTCATACGTATATTTTTATGTAAATACTGTATCCAATACGTTCATACACTAACGAAATCAACATGTATCTCTGAGCCGTTCGAACAAAATAGTTTCGTATTGGCCATGCATTATTTATTTATCCCTACAATTCATTAAGTTGATTACTCAGGACCAATCAAGGTAAGGGGTATCTCGATACTCGACGATGGGACGGATCGAATTATTCTGTTTTTTGTTCCGTACTACGGTAGAAAACAATTTCGTTTTTGCACACTGCAGACAAGATCGTAGACCGACAGTTGTCAAATTAAAAAAAAATAATAATAATCAAAGTTGTCGGTCGGACTGATACCGGCTAAATACCTAATCTTTGTAATGTGCGCACTACCATACATCTCCATACTGATTTACGAGTCCAAACAAAGTATCGGCCGACTAGAAGTTTGCAGTGTATATGTGAACTCTTAAGGACTGCTTCTCGTCTCAGTCGCGCTTAACTGAATTCCTGAGCAAATTCACTCGTCTCACCTTAAAATCCTGAGGTTTTAATATAAAACAAACGAAATGTCATTCTTCTCAAAATACACGAGATGTTTTAGTTTCACTTTCGGAGACGAACAAGCGAGAACAAATACATTTAATATTTGAATGTGCCAAAAGCAACTCAAACAAGTAGTTTCATTTTGTTATAGAATATAGGTACGAATGTTAAATATCTCGGGATTTGCTTCTACTTCCAAGTGCAATGTAAAATGTTCAAAACATTATTCGAAACATCTACAGTACAGACGCCCGTGAATTTAGTAAGCTCCCATTCATAAAATAATAGGAAAATTATTTCGTTTAGGAAAACGTTTGAAGAACTTTTGCGTAAATTATTTAAGCTTTGTTAATAACATTCTATGGTGATTGCAGCTCTTCATTTCAATGGTGTACTGAAGTTTTAACTGTGAAACAAATGCGAGTATTATGTGAATGGGAAAGTTTGCTCGTACGAATTTCATGTCGCGTAGTTTTAGATACATTTTCCGACAATGTGTTACAGGATTAATTCATTGTTAAGGTATTTAATGTATTCTTAAAGGAAATATTTTCAGCGCTATTTAAAATGATAACTTTATAAAAAGCTTCATATCAGTTGTATGCAAATTGAAAACATCCAGGTGCATCTCTTTATAAATGCGTACAATTGTGGTCACTAATGAAAGGAATCAATAGGAACCTTGAATTTACCTAATAGCTGACAATCGATCGACTTTAATGTGTGTGCTTTGGAATCAGAGGCACGCAAGTATGTCGTACGTATGTACTTTATATACTTACGTTTCTATAATAATGCTATACAGTTTTATTCTTTAGTTACTTTTTCCAAAAATAAAGATAATAACTTAATCTTGCAAAATATAACTACTACTACTGAGTTTTATTTTTAAATCTCACACAAAATAAAGTATTTTGTAAGCCTAATAAGTTTCATATCGCCCGGTCCAGTTTCTAATCTATCTCTATTATATGATATGGCATACAATTAGTCTATGAGCCCCTAAAACATTTTCATCTAAACACCATAAAAATTTATCAAAAGGTGATTACGCCATTTTCCCAATAAATAAATAACTCAAACCAGAGATGCACTTCAGTAAAGAGCCATTCAAGCTAACAGCTAATCAGGAACGCACTTAATTTACCGACAGCAAAGTATTACCTATAAACGTTCACAGAAATTAATAAAATAATATTTCTATCTCAAGCGTCAAAGCTCTGCAATTTTATTTTATTTCTCGAAATGCAGTAGGAATTAAAGAAATCTTGTAGTTCGTGATTTCATAAACATTGTCAGAGACGGCTAAGCCGGGGGATTAATATTCGCTAGAGAGCAGCTTTGTAACAATTCAGTATAATGTCAATTCCTTTCTAGCTTAACAAATTAAAATTTCATTCTGCATTTTGTGTTGTTTGTGCTCAGATTATAAATAAGAAATGGATTTGTTTTTACATTAATAGTTAGAGAGGACGTCTCTTGAAGTTTTGTGTCTCAGTATTCGGTGAGGTGCAAGATACATTTTAGAAACACGGGTGAAGTTAGTCAAGTAAAGTTACGTTTGAATTCACTCTGCTTGATAAGCTGGTTTCCAAACTCGATGTGAATTAACATTAACAGAAGATTTAATTACGATTCGGGGTTCGAAATGCACTCGATGAAGTTTACTGTCTTATCTTGCAAAGTTTCGTGCAAATCTTACGAATTCATTGACAGTCTTGTGACTAGAACCACGGGAAACTTTTTGACCATATACCTGTATACGTTCCTAACTTATTATATATATTATTTATCGATTATTTCGAAATACAATTTGCCACTAGGTACTTAAGTTCCTACCCGTGGTTCCTACTATGTATTTACAATAAAGTTATAACACTTTAAACTTGTATATTTCTCGGTGGATATTTCTCGACTCGCTATACAATATGATCGGGCAATTTGTTAATGGTGTAGGTAGAAAGGCAGACAACTTTCCAGCTTAAATGGCGGGAAGACCGACAGGTAAGCACGAGGTCGGTTTCCTTAGAAAACCTTTGTTCTAAGTTAAGTTTAAGTTTTTATAAGAAAAATTAATTTTCTTCAACGCGGAAGAGCGACAATATTTTCATTCTATACTTAGGTCATATCGTCGAATCGGTCGCTTCATGAAATGATATTTCATGGCAACTTGACTCGGATGCGTTCGGTCAAGACAATTAGCTACTTAATTTTTTAACCCTCCAGGAAAACGAGCCCCATGACATTTCACGGAGTGAGCAAATCTACGTTAAACTGCGACATAAGTATAGGCGTAACCATATCATGCATAATAGCAATATTGTCTGCATTGCTTTTGCATAGTCCAATGACCCGAGGGGTTAGCACAACCAAGATAGCACCATAGGTTTAGGTTCTCATCAGCATTCAATCCTAAACCAAACGAGTAAAAATGGGGACCAGCTTTGTAAATTACATAAAGTTTTTGCCCTTGAACGACAAAACCTACACGATTACGAAGCAAATGAATATTCGATCGAGTTCGGTACAAATTAGCAAAGTTAGCAACACGTTCTATTCGTACAGAATCCGAGATGAACGAGACCATTTTGTAAAAAGACTGTAGAAGTGAATCATGTCCAATATAAAGCATTTTTGTTTGATTTTACAATTGCATGGATTCCAGATTCTTTTCATTGATATTATATTGTGTTAATACGTGGTTGTTGCGTGTGAACCACCCGTGGCAAAGCATTTATAAATATAATATTATGTAGGGACTAAGTATCGCATGTTTTGATTATTTTCGAGGCAGACTTGCATAACAGCTGCTAGAAACTGCTATTTTCATACGTGCATAAATTAGAGCATCTTGCATTATGATTATGCAAAGTCAAAAAGTTTTGTAGTGTTAAACATTGTTGCTCTTAACCTGGCATTTTTATATTGTCAACAAAATCAGACGTGAGAAAAGTGAGCTGAAATCTAGAGGACTGAAGTTGAAAGTTGATTGATGTTGGTCCCATCAATCAAGTAGGAAATAGGAGATTATGACCTAGAGTGAAAACTTTGTTTGGAAACTATATCTTAGGTTTATTTCGGGAAGTCCATTCCGGGATATCGGGAAGTGGGTAGCGTGGGCAGACAAGGATAACATTCGTTAATAACTAATACGACTTCCATAAAAGTATTAACCTTGGGGCGTTATTTTTAATAGATATCACGCCCACACATTGAAGTTATCGTGACAAAACTGTAATTAGTATAGAAATCACTAGTTTAGTAGGCTCTTGTCCTTGATATAAACGGTATTAAAGGATTTGACATATTAATGTTTTTCCTCAAAAACAAGAAGAGTTTTAGGGTTTCATATATTATTACAACTTATAAATAAATCAAGAAATGCTATAAATAAGAAAGTAGCTCTGTCTATCAGAGGCGCTTTCACGCAACTACTTAACCGATTCAAATTAAAAGTATACAGGTAGTCTACAGCCTGAAAAAGCTATGTTACATTCCTAACTTTTAACCTGTCCGCTTAAAGTGGCTCTTAAAGAACGTATAATAGAAACCGCAGGGAACACTAGCAAACAATGTTAAATACACAAAAGGCCATCTTATTTCCTTAAACTGATGTAATAAGACACGGCAGCAGAGAATGTATAAACAGCATTGAGAGCAGCCCGCGGCGTGTAAACTAAAGAAGAACCGAGATAACTGTACTGTTATAAATAGCCAATAAAGACTAACTGCAAAACAACTATGTTGCCGTGATATCCTTACTTATTATAAACGAGAATTCAGATGACTTTGTCTCTTTAGTTTAGCTTTTAAAGGGTAATGAGAGAAATAAAACTTGCACTTGAATTGTAATATGTATTAACTGCTCATGCATAAGGCGATAGAAAATCAATTGTGTTTCGTATATCTGTGCTACGCATACAACGTTAATAGAGTGAATTATTTATATTAAAAATCGTGTATAACGCCATTTAACAATAAGTGTTTTCGGTGTTACACCCCCGTACTTAGGAGGCACGTAAAGCCGACGTCCCCGAACGCTACCCAGTAGCAGTCGTTGATATAATTCCATGTAAGTGACCGTCTGGCGGATTTGAGAACACTCTGACACTAGGGCTTAGGTGATTAAAAGCTGCAGCTTGCGCGATAAGAAGAAGAATAATAAGGGATTTTCTTTTAATGCAACAAAATCGTGACCCCTCCCGCTGTGGGTTAGCAGCGCTGAGGGAGTGTCAGACTCTTACTGACTAAAAACCGTCGTGTTCTGTCATAGGCCTTTTATGTACCAGGGCCGCGGTATCTCTTTCGAACAACCCGCAGCAGAATAATAAGGGCTTATGCACACTTATATCCATCGTATCGATTCACCCGCGTTGACATGCGTTTAAAAAATAATGCGCATATGCTCCAAGAAGGTCGAAAGGTCGGATAACCAATTATGAAAATTACATTAAGTATTATAAACCTTGACAGTGCACCCATTATAGTTGTTAACAACGTCGACAAGAGCCTTGGTCAGTGAATAATAAATTAGCCACTTGGTCGATATGAAAATGATTGGCTGGTCAAGAAAGCATTGACAAAGAACAATGCATTTTACCTTTACCTCATTATGCAAGACCAGCCACTGGCTCGCTTTATTCAGGTTAGGTTTCCGTTAATAATTTATTAAGTAGTTTCTTTAACTTAGTAGTGGGACTGACAATTTATTGGTTGAGCTTTTATGGTAATTAATATCTAGGAGTGAAAAGACTTGAGATTTTAACTGGTTTTGTATCGGGATGCGGATGGGAGCTGTCGGAATCAATTACTATCAATTTACTGCGGATTGCAATAACCGATCTATCAATTATTTTGCGATTGGAAATTGAATTTTAACATTAGCTTCATGTAAATTATGTCGAATTTCAATCTGTTATCGAAAAACAGCAGATGGATCGGTTATTATTATCCGCAATTAATCTTAAATGTTTTATTATATTTGTTATAACATAATCAATTTGATTCTTTTATCTCATCTTTATTGAATTCTAGGATTATTTTTTCTGTAGGTACATTGTTTAAGTAAAAACACAAACAATGTGGAATATTTTATGTAAGCCAATATTTAAACTATTCAAATAAAATCTAAAAGTTTTGATATATTGGCTTGAAGCATGTATATCAAAATATTTTCCGATGTAACCTGAACCAATATCGCAGGCATTCGATTAATCGATAAAATATGTACGCGTAAGACTCGAGAAGGTACCCTTTTTAGGTCAGATACTGTAAATCTAGAACAAAAGTGTAAAAGATTAATTTGAAATTGATTTTTGTGCTGTGATTGGTAATGATGACTTTATAGTCCGGTCAAATTAGAGCAAAAATGATTGTAAAGTTACATTAATTCACAACAAGCTGAAAATTGTTGAGATCGTTTAAAATATAGTAAAAAATAAAATTTCAAAGTTCCCCATGTTTCCCCTGTATGCAAAAAAAAAATATTCAAGATCCACGACAATTTTTTTTGTGTGTTTTCCAGCAAAACGATAAGTTTTATCATAACAATATCTTCAGTAAAATTGTTAATTATAAAATTATTTATGAACTTATACATATAATACTTTTTTTCCTAAGAGCCACTGTTTCGGAGATATAACTAATAATTAGTAATTTTTAGCTTGTTGTGAATTTGTGTAAATTCAAATGTCTAAATTGACTGGACTATTACCGTCTTACCACAAAAACATTTAAACGTCAGTTTAAGCCTTGTCTAAAAAAATGACAAATTATGACGTTGACATATGGTTCATTTTGCAGCCACAATTTTTTTAGACAAGTGTCAAACAGGCGTTTAAGTTTTTGTAGTAAGGCCATTAGTGGCGTGGTTACTGTTTCGAATGAGAGTAACGATGTGGAATATTCAGTACAATCGATGGACGGCCAGTTTCATAAGAAGCTTAGAGGCTCGGGGCGTACGCCCGTACGGTGCCGAATTTCACCGCAATAATTAATAACATGAGTAGTTACCTAAAAGCCGGCCTCTGAACTTTGATGGCACTCAATGATTTCGCCGTAAGTGTATTAACTGTGCTTACGGCTTTTCAGATTGATGAAATGTGCAAAATGATCGTGCAGTAGCAATCAGTTTCGGTTAAGTACTTGTTGAATTTATACAAACATCTTGCTATTGAATGGCTCTTTATGTTAGAGTGCATACTGCAAACTTTTAGTCGGCCGTTTGTTTGGGCTCATTAGTAGTAGTATGAAGAATTGGCACATAAAACAGTATGAAGGTAGGTAGTACGCATATTACAAAGATCAGGTATTTACCCGGTATCAGACAGACTGAAAACTTTGATTGGCATATAGATTTTCCAAGTATTTAACGAGTATCAGACGGACTGAAAACTTTAATTGGATTATAAATTTTTGGTAACAATCAGGTATACTGTCGACCATCTGCAACCTGAAGTGTGCAGGTACTTATCGCATTAAAATTTGTTCAGTATGAGATGATTTTCTTTACTAATAATTAGGTACATAGTATCAAGTAAACATGGTGCTACTATTTCGTAAACGAAAAACTGTTCGCGCGTGACAGCCGCACGTGAAAAACGATAGTAAAAGCAAACATAGTCGGTTAATTACACTACGCTGTATATAATATAATATAGGCTAGTAAAGTAAAATGCGTAATGCGTGAGATTATAGAGGTAGTAAGTAGGCCGGTCGGCTGCGGCGTGCTCGGGCGTGCCAGCGACAAATGTATTGACGCGCGACAATCGTAAATGCTTGAATACATTCGTTAACGTTATTTAATGAATTTAAACTTTACTTTTGAAGACAGTACTCGTATTTTAAATTGTAGTATTCACGTAAAAAACATGTGCTTTCTTTAGCTAGCAATGTTTTTAAGACTTTTTTAACAGAATCAGTAACTCCTCATTATTTTACTCTCAATTTCATCTTTTGAGCGGTTCAACATGTTTTCTATTCCATACTTTTCTGTCCGAAGTCATATCATAAGTAACATTCCTTCCATCCATATTGTCTTTCACACAATCCATCTAGGTATAATTTCTTCATAATTAGTAACTCTTAAGGTTGCCTTGCAATATGTCTCCCACTAATTAATATATTATATTTAGTACATACCTGAAACTCAAAAGTCGGGTAAATAGACACGGTGTCGATGTCTGCAACGCTTTCCTTCAGTACTGGGCATTGATCCGGGGCCACCTGTCAAATAAAACACACGTTTAAATCTGTGCCATAATACTTATAATGTTACTAATTAACTATCTACAGATACCTACTAATATAATCAAGAGGAAAAGTTTTATTGGTTCGACCCGAAAGTCTCCTAAAGTTCCTACTATTCCCGAGTAACATAAACTATACATATATTGTGAGGGAATGGGCCAGTAGTTCCCACGGTATAGTGAAACCACGGGATACAGTAGTAGTAGCTAGTACTAGACATTTTATGTAAAATTATAATTAAATCTTTTCCTACTAACTACAAATATTTTAAGACCATTAAGCATTGAATACTGCAAAATCGTACAATTTAATTTGACAAATAACCTGTAGATAACGAAATATTTTTATCGTTAATAAGTAGTTAAAATTCTATGAACAGTTTAATTCTATTAGCTCAGTTTACTTGGACTTTGTGTGCAATTCTTGCATACACATTTTCTTTGAATAAATTTGAAAAAAAAATAGTTAAGGAGAATTCAATCAATTTCAATACATTGGGCTTCAAATTAATATAGAGTATGACAGAAAATACCATGGGCTTTAAATTATTTTTTAAATAAATTAGTATTGTCCGACCTTTACGAAAATAAGTACGCTGTACTTTTTAAAGTATATAAATAGTTATCATGTTACGGCTCAAATCTTTCTATGCTCTTGATTTTTTATATAATTTAATTTTAGTTTCAATATACAGGAGAAATGTAATAATGCTAATACGAAACATTAGTCCCTATAATCTGGACTTTCAGCGAACAGGATCAATATTTAGTATTAAATGTCTCTATTTATTTCAGTCAACATACCTTTGACTTTTGTCAACAAATATGCATAAATACAAATATGATTTACTAAAACATTATAAATGAGAAGCAGTTGCAAATTATACTCTGAATAACGTACGTAATTAAATACATAGAAGAATTTATTTGTTTTTCGGGGTGCTGATTTTAATTACCATTTGATTTTAACCGGATATTTTTATACTAGCTTCTGGTAGAAACACCCGCGACCTATGGAAACTTCTCTAAAAATCCGGATAAAAAGCCTTCCTCGATAACAAGCTATCTAACACTGAAAGATTATTCAAATCATACCAGTAGTTCCTGAGATTAGCGCGTTCAAGCAAATAAACATTTTAAGCTTTATATACTTGACTTTAGAGTTTAGACAACTGAACCTAAAAAATGCAGTTCAATGGGTCGAGAACCATGACTGCAAAACTGATAGATACTGCTATACAACTATAGCAAAATTACTGCTAAGGAAACCAGAAGATAGTATCTAGACGCGATATATTTTTATTTCGCATTGACCAAGCGCGTGGTTAACACTCAATTATTATCTGTGTGAGAGGAGGCCTGTGCCCAGCAGCGGGACGTTACAAAACCTGATGATGATGATGCACTTTCATGCAATCGCATGGGCCTGCAGATGTAAATAGCTTATTCATTTGCTACATTGGTATACTCGCCTCGTCTTGTCCTGGGTAGTGAGTATGCGGTGATTTCAGACGCAAGTCTAAACCACTGGGTCCTGGTATGGTAAGTCCTGTAACAAAGAAAAACAGCTATTAGTTTATTTAATTTTTATTTAAAAAATAATAGACATCGGACAATGAATTTGTTTGTTATGCTTTCATAGTTTTTGTTCCAATCGTTGTACACACTTAAATAAACAGTAGATGTATTTTATTTCGTACTGTATTATGCTTGAAAACAATTCATTGGTTCAATAAAAACAGGCGATACATAATAAAATGTAATGTTATTGCAACAAAATAACATTGAGTTGTAATGTTTGCGTTTTCTGTTATGATTATTATGTCTATGGTCGGTATTGTGCCTAACGTTGTCACGAACACCCAGTTGCCTTGTTTCCTGCACGAACGTTATAAAATACAAAATGTCGGCACATCCGGCCTGTTGTCAGCCTACCGGCAATCGTTATTTGACACATTTGGTTCCGGTGATTGGTTTCCGCTGACTAAAGGTAAGTTTCACTACCCACAAATGCCTGATAATCTCGTAGTTTCCGTTACGAATAAAACCTCATAATTATATAAACTTAGAACAGTCAAAACACGGTCAAATTGAGAACTTCATATTACTATAGACATTGTAAGATTGGTTGGAGCAAAAGAAAGAGTACTGCGTGAAAGCCGACTGAAGAGCTGAAAGTTAAGCACCTTTAAGGCAACACAAAAAATCCATTCAGTTTCCACAGTATAAGAAATAGGTCCTACGTACATATAGTTTTCATTCCGTGAAAAGGTGCACGAGTAGGCGACTTTTGTAAGCTCTCGTGAATGGAATCAACCGATTTCCGTAATAGTATCTTCGGAACTTGTGGCAACTAGTGTAAAATATCGATGTTTTGTACACGAATAGAAACTAGAGTTTCAAAACTTCTGGGAATAAAAGTTTTGTAAACAAATATCGTTTAAGTATCGAGTTATTTTGTTGGCCACTTTACTTTTGGTTTGGAATTCATGAAATACTAGCCGTTTTCCTCTATTCCACTGGAATTTCCGTGGAATTACTGCCCTTGCCAGGGAAAAATATAGCCTTTGTTACTCGGGAAGAGTATAGCTCTAAAACTGTTAAAGAATTTTTCAAATCGGTTCATTAGTTACGGAGCCTTCAGTCACTTTACATTTTATTTGTAAAATTTTTTTTTTGCTTCCTGAAGTTCAACAGTTTCTTTTTACTTAATAACTAGTATAGATTTTTCATGGCATCAAAAAAAGTGCATTTTCCAAAACATCACACATCATTGTAGCTTCATTACCAAGCTACATCAGCAATGATTAGTCCCTACCTCACGTAGGACACCTAATCTCGTACGTACGCAGTAGAGCGAACACTGGGCCGACATTAGTTTGGCGCTAGAATTCCACGTGGCTTGATCATTGAATACCCAATATCGTAACAAAGCGACACTATCATAATTAGACTGTTCAGGTGACAGACGCTCTTCAGAGAAATCGATATTACTAATAACTTTGATAGATGTGGTACACACTATATCAAATGAGATAACATCGTACTTGTTCTATAGGAGTGTAGGGATACATGTAAGTATGTATGGTTAAATGCGAGGTAAGCAAAAACAACAACAGTGCAAGGTAACCCACCCACGAATCCCTAAAAGAGAAATAAACAAGGATCTAATTATATCACGTTTCGTAACTAATACCTATATCCAAATTAATTGGTAATGAGCATATTGCCAAAGAATCAGGTAAAAATCTCAAGACTTCTTGTAAGATATTTCTCTCAAGGTACTCTTAAAAACTACTCGACCCCGAATTCGTTCAGAACCTCTTGTCATTAAAATGCCAATTCAGCAATTTTAATAAAATTCATTTTATGTAACTGAATATTCTACATGTCCAGTGCCTTTATACAAACAGATTTTGATGCATATATGCGCTAAGGAAAGCTCTCGTAAAAGCCGAATGGAAAATGCGCTGGTGTGAAACCGCTGTAATAGAATTAAATAGGTAAGTTTAATTTCAATAGGTATCATTGCATGATTTCTGAAATTGCCATTAATAGAACACCAGCAAGATAATTTTAACTTACTAAATACTGATAAATTTAACTTACTTATTTTATGATCATCAATTTCAAATACTAATTTACACGTCATTAGCCAAAAGTTTCGTACATAAACAATGATATATATCTATTGAGGACTCGAACTACAAACCTACATTACAATCAGTACTGCAACTAAATGGCGGAAGCTAGCACCATACACCTTTACCAGTGCAGTAGAACGTTTCAATCAGCGACACCGGCAGTCGCGACAACAAAGGCGCTTGTACATCCATCATCATGCAACTGCTGACAGCTACGATGGTCCTCACATGAACAAAGCGGCTCCCACAATATCATCCCGATGACCAATCACGGACAGATGACGTTTACCAATGTCTAAATTGCACAGATAATGGACATTCGGAATATAGCATTGAATATGATAGATCTATCATTCATGCTTTGATACGTCCGTTGTCAGTTCGGTTTCGTGTTTGAAACACAATGTTGATGCCAAATTATTCAGATAGTGACATGTAAACTTTGATTGGGGTTTAATTACACGGTAAATTGAAAATTCATCAATTTACACTAGTTGTGGGCGGTCTGTGGTTATGTGAGACTGTCATTATAATAATTTGGATTTTGAATTTAATACTTTAAATGCAAACATAGAAATTAATAAGCGGCCTACTCATTACCCGAATAAACATAAAATTACATTTGATTGATACGCAATTTACCTATTAATAATGCCTATAAATATTCAGAGTATATAATATCGCAATAATTTACCGTAGATTGACTGCACGAAATAGATTTTCCTTGCAGGTGACGTCTCGCGTTGCACATTTTACTAACTTAAAACTCAATTTCCGAAGTTTTATTTTACCTGATTAGTGAACGTTTTAAGTTGCATGGCTGAAAAAGTTTAAAATAATCCATAATATACTACATACATGATGAGCCTCTAAATTTTCTAGACGGCTTAAGAGATTGGCAAATAAGACAGAGACAAAATGTTTCCCAAACCAGTATTTACTAGATAAAGCCTGATTTCCTGAACAAAACACGTGGTAGTTAGTATGATTAACGTCAATGTCATTTTGTTGATGCATAATGCATTTCCATTAGTATCCTGTAGACTGGGAGCTGTAACAAAGGCTGTAATATAACACAACCAGCCGATAATTTACTTCGACAATAACTGTTTGATATTTAATGTATGCAGCTTGTTGAAGCAACGGATAAAAGCTCAAGAAATACGGGTATGAAATCGCGAAAACATCATATCCTTGTTATAATAACACAGAAGCAGTTTAACATGCGTCCCGATGGAAACTTTCCTGCTAAGGTAAAGTTAGCTTATGAAAATTATCTTTCAAAACCGGTTTTCGAGGACCGGAGATACGAGTGTCAATTTTAGACAGTCGGTATAAGACACTCGAATCTCAGTAACTGAAAACTTTGCCGCTCTATAATGTTATGTACCCTTAATATACCTATATCTATTAAGTATTCATGTGTAAACCATTGCATGGGTTTCGGTTAAATTATGAAAACAACTCGAAATACATAGAAGTATGCGTTTGAGTCAATCCCTTGAATGGTTCCAAAAGCTCTACAATCCACGATACCAGTTTATTTTACGAGCAATATACACGAATAAATAGTTTAATTTCCCAGTAATACATAACAAACATAAACGCCTGAATTTCAAAGCACGCTGTGGTCCTTTTGTGATCCACCCAGAGTAACCAGCACCGTTATAATGATCCTTTTGAAAAAGTTAACGTGAAACGCTTGCGCTTATTAAATCCTAATTTTGGCTATTTAGAATGTTAGCGTTTGAAACTAACAGTTTTAAGCTGAAAAGCTACGAAATGGGATTAATACAATTAACTCGTGTAGCAAAGTTTTACGTGGCTGCACAATATGGATATTTTGGCACAGGTTAAACAGTGAGTTAGAATATGTTTAATTTTCATGTTGCTAAAAAAAAATGTTACTATATAAAATCATGTATTCAGACAAAGGTTTTAGTCGGTCTGATATGGAACAAATACCTAATCATTGTTAAGTGTGTACTTCCATTCATCTTCATACTGATTTATGATCAAAAATCAACTATCGGCCAACTACATCTTTATAGAGTGAGCGCGCTCAATGCAAAAATATGTTCACAAATATTTCACCAAACATATTTAACTTTAAAATAAATTGTAACTTTACAGCACCCATTGCATATCAGTTCACGGTTTTTACACCCTTCAAATGCCTTCACACCTTCGATACACACATTATATTACGCCTGATCTCTCGCATCACAAGTTACATGCTTCGCACGCTACCGTCTGCAAGTTTCCGTCAAACTACCCCTCTTCGTGTTAAATTGGCAACATACTTTTATAACAAGCTCCGTATAACGCCACAACTATTTATTGGTTCGTAGCTGACGCAGGGATGCCGAATATTCTAATTTGAACACCTGTTTGTTACAAAGGCTTGGGGGTGGTGGTAACCGCAGGGTATGGCTGGTCATAGTTTAAGGCGCGTTTAGTGCGGTCAGTCCGTCAATGCGTGACTATTGAAAGAAAGAAAAATATCAGTTGTGTAACTTATATGTTCAATGCTTCAGAAAATATGTAAGGCTAGGCTTCTCAGAGAAATTTGTTCATATTTTGTAGTCGATTCAAAAGTCAGAAAGTCACTTTTATTTTGTAACTCGAGTAACTAAGTCGTGAGGATCCTGTAGGTGTTCACTCCATGGTTGTAACACACAGAAAAAACTGGGATAAAACCCCAATGTATTTTAAAAATATCTTACGAACCCCTATTTTTTCTAAAATAAAATACAGCCTATGTTACTCGCAGTAAGTAGCTTTCTAATAGTGAAAGAATTTTCAAAATCGGTCCACCGGTTTATCGACTACAAACAAACAAAAAAAAACTCCATTAGTGTAGAAAATACTAAGCAGATTAGATAACATTTCATAGTTTATCAGGCGTCAAAACCTACAGAATTGTGCATTAACGCGTCACCATTCGAAACTTCTCTTTGATGTTAAAATAGACAGGCTAACGAGATTTAACCGGTGTTTGAGTCAAAATGGCGCGAACACAGGTGAGTTGAGGCAAAAACCATAAACCATTGCTTGGCGCAGTAGCAAACTCATTTGAAACTTCACACCGTTAGAAACTCTTTGGTATAGCTTATACCTAACTGTTGTGTAGGTTATGAAAGGGCTTTTGAGGTTTGTAATGCACCTGTTTTGTATTGTTGGTGTTTAATTTGAATTTTAGGAGCATGACAGTTTTATGTTTAATTAATTAGTTCTTTGTTAAGTATATGTTTAGTATGTAAATTGAAAATATTGAACTTTTGTAGGTTGTATTTCCAATACGTAGGATAGGACTTACATAGGATGGAAAGAAATGTAATGATTCTAATTAAAAAAATAATATTTCTTACCTAAAGACAGACATATGTATGTTGCTAAGTTTGAATAAACGATTTTGAGTATGTGTTCGAAAAAAAAAAATCGAAGACACATTTCGGTGAAATTTTAGTATCGCATAATTAGTCTAAAAATTCGATATAAAATCAATTAAATCATATAGTAAATACAGTATTTATTAGAACGCTTATGAAGTCACAAAGTCCAAGTTTCCTATGTTACGTTTAACTCGAACAATGTATGAACTAGTTCGTACGTAGAAAATTCAGTTTTCACACAACATTTCATATTCACTAGTTAAATATTTATTCTGAAACTTCTAATACCGTAACTGTTATGACATGGTTTTGTGTTTGTTTTATTTTTATTAGGACACACGAAACTGGCTTTTTTAATTGAGTTTTTGCGTAACTGGGTAAAAACTATGTAGGTATGGATACAAAACAAAATGCTGTAACTACGGCTTCTTCAATTATAACAAAATGTTCCTGTAAAACTTATCGCTATTTTCACATAAACGGCCTTTTTATTGCCTCACTATATGCTAAATTTTCTCATAAAGACATGGAAATGATGAGCGTTAATAGCCACGCTTGCTCAAAGGTTGCATCGTGCAAATCAAGGGGGATTGATGACACCAATCTCTAAAAGCACACGTTTCCTCAAGATGTTTTCAATCACCTTTACTCAATCCCCAGTGTCTACAACATACTTTGATAATAATAGAGACTATATTTTTACTTACAAAACTTATCGCGGATTTGAATCGAAATAGCTATATCATTAAGGTAGGTACCACTACATTACAGACTACCCAAAACGCACGCAACAAAAATCTAACATGCGAATTTCTCCCTATATCAGGAACCTCGGAAATTATCGGAATGCGTTCCCACAAACCCGCAAATTGCATCGGAGCATACTTGCGTGCACTAAAGTGAAGTACAGATCATGTTCATGATCTATCGACATACTATGTAGCTTCTACCCGCGGTTTCACCCGCGTCCCTGGTAATTTCCCGGGTCTTAGCTACCTCCCCTAAGCTTAAACGGTTCAACCATTATTGGGTTATAAAATGTGTTACTAACACGTTTTTGTTTTAAGATAAGATATGCTAAGAGTAACTTTAAGTCGGCCGACAGTCAAGCTACTGTTAACTCTCCAACTTCTTTAAGCTGTGCCCACATACGGTTCATATTGTTTCTAGGCTGTAAAAACCACCTGTATATAAAATATGAGATGCTAATAAAAAATTGAGTGTCGAGTTGGGTCCGGCTCCTAAATCAGTATGAAGATTTATGGTAGTACGCACATTACTCTGGTATTAAGACGGTATCAGTAGTGAAAACTTTGATAGGAATCAAGATTTTGTTTAAATAATATTTTTGCCAAATATCGTGGCAACTGTCTGATCACTGTTTAGTATGACGTGTGAAGGAACTTATTCTAAATGAATGATCAATTAAAAGTTATATCGTACACTTTGAAGCGTATAGGTACTTGTAACTTCAGCATGGAAGCATAGCCGTGCCTGTATGAGTTCTATTTAGTTTCTATTGTTTTGGCTGTCGGAGCTATTGATAAATTTACAACTGCATAAAAGTAAGTAATTGTTGGTAGTAAACAGTGGTAAATTAAAATAGTATGATGCTGTCAAAAGTAAAACGTATCTTTCATAGTGTAATGCTTAAACTTTTGATTCAGTAAGAATTTGGTTTATATTACCATCATTCGGCTTGTCTCTATTGAAAATTATTCCTTCAACTCATTAATATTCATTCTCTCAAATAATCCACCCAGTTAATAAACATTTAATAAAAAATCAAATCGAAACATTTCAAATTAAGCCGATCAACAAAATATTGGAATACTTTTAAACATGATGCATAAATTATAAAGCTCTGTCCCGACGCTCATTTCAGCAAACTATTTTAATATCTGTGTAGGTAGACTCTTTGATCGGTAATTAAATTTTTCAAACAGTTTTACATGTAGATTTGTTGGCAATAATTAATTTCTGAACAGTAAACTTTTGATACCAATATCGTTCATAAATAATGAGATACGTATAACGATAAAAGTAGTTCTGCAGCGTGCGTGGGAAGTCTTGTTAAGCCGCTCGCGCCGGAGATGGGCTAATTTATTGAGGTGAGATGAGCACCGCAAATACATACGCTACATAATGCTCCGCAAGTACTTGAGTCCGTGTAACGATTATATGGATCAGAACCACGGAGATCAGAACTGTCATCATCTGCCTGGCTTCCATTCCAACTGGATGCAGCTTAGTACCAGTATTTTTCATAGAGCGAATGCCTAGCTGACCTCCTCAACCAAGTTACCCGGGCAACACGATACCTCGTAGTAAGACTTATTATCTGACTTCTGACTACCTGTATCGATTGCCACATATGTTTAAATGAAGCCAGGACCTGCCAAAATCGTGCAAGATGGTCAATAATGCACGTGCTTTATCTTATGTTTGAAAGATCCGCTCGGCTTTGACTTAGACTAACCATACCGACCGAACAATTCCGAAGCTAACTTGAATGATAAAAACTTAATTAAGTCCGCAACTTTACAGACTTCACCCAGGCTCATGTATTGGTACTTTTATTTCGGCATGATGTTAATTTGTTGGTGGTCTCCAGCGGTCACGGCAACGTCACGGCATTTAGGTTAGGCTGCGGGATGGTTATTACCTCCATTACCACATCCAGTAAGCGTTTACCGCATCATCGGTCGTTGACGGAAAACCACGTGCAAACCAACTTAACATCCTATAGAGAGCTAAGTTATTGTTCATTTGATATATACCACACACCCTTTGTGTATCGTGACAATGTTTCATAAAAGCCAACACACGCGGCGAACAATAATTCAATAAATATTTTTACTAAATAGTCGCAATCAAATGATTGGAAAAACGCTGATTCAAAACACAAAAATGTATGCAGCATGATAGGTCCTGCACTCCAATCTATTGGTAAACGTTTAATCGGCTTACTCGTTTTGCACAGTTCAAATAAAACCAGTTGCACATTTTTTATTTATTAGGAACGGACTTGTTCTACAACGAGTATTGAGAGCTTCGGTTCTCGAGATTTATTAACGAAACGGACGATTAAAAATAAAATTGAGGTAAGCATCTTATTTTTACACAATTATTTCCCAGTTTCTCCTTACTTGCTAACTAACCAGCATTGTTCAGTTTACCATGCTGACTGTACAGAATATTTCTCTTAATTTCGTAATTTAACGATGTTTTCCTCGCAGTAAAAATTTCGTGAAAGCTTTGAAAACTCTTTATACAGCAGTTTGAGGATTAGAGAGTCTTTTTGGCGCATGTGACTAATGCCCCAAAAAGGACTCGCCGATCTTCGTGGCACGAGAATTTATTTAGTAAAAAGCATCAAATAAACTGGGTGGCAGTGAGAGCTATGTTCATTTCGTCGCAACCAGCTTAAATTCGGAAGCCAGTTCCGGGAATAGTAAAACAAGGTGGGCAAATTTTGTGGGTGCGAGCAGCTAAAACATTTTCATTCACCACAGGAAAGCAGAGCAAAAAATCAAACCGATGTTTTTTCCGTGATATCATATTACTGCGAGTCAAGCGCTCGTACATTTTTCAGTGAACTGTGATGGAAAAACCTGCATAACAGGTTTACTTTTGGACAAAAAATACTAATATTAAGGATTAAGAGTTGATCGTTTTAAGTGACAGTCCGTGATGGTCCCCCGATACTCCAGTTGATATCATCCGTTCGGTAATAGAGTGCGCTAGGTTCGCCAGAGGTCAACGCACCCATTCAGCAGTACAAACAAGTCACGGCCCTACACTTGTCCTATACACAAACATATTTGGTTTACTCAGAAATGCGACGACGCACTTCTCAAGTTCGCACAATTACTTCTTACCTTACAAAGTGCAATTTATTTTCTCGCTAGCTGAGTTAAACCACTATGCAATTAGTACAAATGTATTGAATGATTCCATTATTGGCTTAATTGGAAGAGTGTTTCAAGTTAATGAAGTATCGTAAAATAATGGAATATGAAAAATAATATTGTAATAACAAAAGGATCTTTGCTGAAGCACTTTCATTAAGCTTCGTGAGTCCGTCCGTTTGTCTGACCGCACGGTCTCTCTCATTTCATATACGCAATCAATTAGTAAATTATTTTTATTTGTTGTTAAGGTATAAAAACTGACAAAGTGGATTGGTTTGTAATAAAGCCTATAAGCTATAGCCAATAATAGCATTTCTTTTAATTGTTATGAATTGCAATTTTATTCTGATTTTGTACGATAAATTTCCATTTCGCAGTATCGGTTCTACATATGTAAAATCGCCAATATTTTTGCCTCGATAAGGTCATAGACGTAGGCAGCAGGCTATTTTGAGATTTTAAAAATAAATGTCAAAAACAATCCCGAAGGAATTTCTTAAAATATCGAGCGCCGGAAGTCTGAGTTTTTTGCAAAACCAAACGATTTTAAAACCATTTTATTACCTAGACATTTTTATCGTTTAAGGATAAAAATTGGCAGTAATCATTACTTAACTAAAGGACGAAAACGGTAACCTAAAATATCGATTGTTTATCAGAATACCTAACCACAACGTTCTTAGCGTATTTGTACGTATACGTAGTGGCTTATATAACCCTAATTAAAGTACGTCTCGACATGATGTTAGCGGTCTTCGTTGACCTTAGGTTTGTTTCAGGTCAAACAATACGACATTAAAAGAGTTAAATCTATTGAGTGTTTACTTGGAAACGGAAAATTGGAGTAAAGTTAGGAAAATACAGCTTTGGTTAATATACTTAATTATTTTCGAGGATACCGACGCCTATATTGTGGATTCAATTGGATTCGCTTTTTAAGCGGCATTAAATCTGTTGCTGTGAAAAGATGCAATCCTTATCATTGTAACTAAATGTGCATAATTTATCATGTCAGTAAATATCACTCTAATATTATAACAAGGAAAGTATATGTGTGTGTGTGTGTGTGTGTGTGTGTGTGTGTGTGTATGTGTGTTTGTTACTTTTTCATGTTCAAACGGGTGGTGTTTGTTGAAACTTAACACAGTATTATAGCAGCATTAGAATAACTTATAAAGACCGTTCAGGAAGCGGAAGAAACGGCTATCAGAAGCTAGTATTTAATAAACTCAATTGACCCAAAAGACAGGTCGTACAGAAAGAAAAGATACTCTTATTTCAAGCCGAGTAGCAACTAATCCGATACTCGGCCACTAAGTGTAAATGACAGCTTAGATTCTTTGCACTACAGTTATCTAACTGTGCCAGACTATACGCGAAACCTATGTGGTTGTGGTATACCCTAACTATGTACTACATTTGCTACAATGTTATCTCGTATAATACATAAATCACTCACACACGCTCAAGTATTGCCAATATTACTAAACGTATTCAAATTCGCCAGACGATTAAATTGAATCAGTGAATTCTTTCGAGATGAAATCATAAATATGTAACAATGTTACGTATTTGACAAAACTACAAACGGTTCTACTGTTTAAATTGTTTGCAGTACTTGAATTAATACAGTATAATTTGTAGGGAATGCAAAGAACGGAGCGAATCACTCCATTCCGTTTTGAGCGCATCCTTCAGTACTTTTTGTTCAGTTTCATTCGTGAAATATTTAAGTCTTGAATTTTCCGGGTGCGGAATTATTTTACGCAAACCGATCTTGTTTCTTGGGGAATATTCAGTAATGTTAAATCTTATGTAACATCAATTATTGTACTCACATTCGACTGGCTATGGATCAAAGGGAGGGATAAGGGGAGGGTTATCTGCGATATTATTGAAAACTTTTAAACTACTTAGGCTTTATTTTTTATGCAAACTTTGACACCTTGTGTACTCTGTGTAGTTTTAATTAATCTATAGAAATCTACGATTTTCTGGCATAAGTACGAGTACAGATTCAGTCAACGTAATGATACTCATCAAAATTTGTACCAGTTGCTCGCATCAATGAAACCTACTATGATCATCCATCGTATGTGGTAGACGTAATAGATAGCTATGTTATGTCGACGTTCATTCAGTTACAGCAAAAACAAAGGAATAACGATTTCAACTGTATTCTGGCTTTCCTTTCATCAGTAATCTTTATTATTATTAAGTACTTTAAATAACAGCCTTTTATGTCTAAGGACTTAAGCTGTGAGCTTTTCATGACAATAATTCTAGGAATTTTCAGACAGCGCAAACAAATTTTATTTATCTTCATTTAAAGAAACTGGATGAATGTGATGTTAATGGTTAGTTCTAGGAAAATAGTTTTATAAAGATATTTTTTAAAACAATGGAAAATAACAAGCTTTTGTACTTACTTTAAGATGTAAGAAAGAAGAACATCTCTTCAGTTGAAAACATTTAAGAGGTACATTTGTGACGTTTTATGTTTAAGCACAGTTAAATAAAATAGTGAGAATAATCATGACAGACATCGCTATTATATTATACAATTTACTCCCGTAACTTTTTGAATCTCTTCAGTAATTGAGCCTAAACAACTGAAAATCAAATCCTTCCCCTTTGCAATATTAGTACCTACCTATAGATATTCTGAATAATTGCATGTGTGTAATGATTCTCTTTCCCATAATGATGGTGCATAAATGAATTTACGGAAAAGCAAGAAGGGAAAATACAGCATTTCAGTCCGAACCGGGTTCATTAATGAGTAACCACATAAATTCGGACTGCCTATATTTTACACTGGCCATTTTCCCGCGGTTTCACCCGCGTCCCGTGGAAACTACTGCCCTTACCGGTATAAAATATAGCCTGTATTGCTCGCAGATAATGTAGCTTTCTAATGGTGGAAGATTTTTAAAATCGGTAATATAGTTTTTGCGTTTATCCATTACAAACAAAGTTTTCCTCTTTATAATATTAGTATAGAAGTATGTAAATATTTCAATTATCTACACATACATATTGTAAATTTTGATTGGTTATGTGAGACCGATTCGTTACGTCCATACAGCGGTACTTAGAATCTCGCTTTTACTCGAGAGAAAGTGAAAAACGCATGTAAGAAAACTACGCAGTGTGTGAACAAGCATTGTCACTACGTATAGTTATTATTGATTAGTGTACTGTGCACCATTATTACGACTTTTTCTTTTAAACAAAGCACGACGTATGCAAAGGTTTCAAGTATTCACGCATTCTTTGTTGAGACAAGATGCATTGAAATGACTGTTGTTTTACGAATTCCGCTAAGTTACTGCATTGTTATAATGTTATGTTACACTTTGTTTGAATAGCATAAATTCTCGGCACTATAATAATAAAACTGTTTATTGTATATCGTTATAAAAAATATTGCATTCATATTTATCTAACTCGCATACTGCAAATTATACAGATGGCCCGGTGGTTAAGAAAATCGGCGAATTCAATCCAAGTCTTTAATCGGTCTGAAACCGAAAAAGTACTTACCTGATCGTTGTTTTACATACTGATTTACAATCCCAAACTCACTATCGGCAGACTATAACTTTGTAGTATGGGGGTACTCTTAGAGTACGTTTTTATGCAATAGACTTTTTACTTATTATTATTATGCAACAGTTGTATATTTCCTCTCGGATAAATCTTACAATAATTATTATGAGTGTGGTTTTGATTTCCTCGGAGAACGATAAAGCGAGGGAAATAATTACAGAGATTACTTAACCGCTGCTGCGTTACTGCGCTGGATGCATTTGATCTCGCTTCACTTTTAATCTTGTTTTACTCTACAGGTCCCGGTTGTCATTGAACATCCTTGGCAGTCGTTACGGGTAGTCAGAAGCCAGTAAGTCTGATACCAGTGTAACCAAGGGGTATTGGGTTGCTAGGGTAACTGAGTTGAGGAGGTCAGATAGGCCAGTCGCTCCTTGTAAAGCGCTGGTACTCAGCTGACTTCGGCTAGACTGGAAGCCGACCCCAAAATAGTTGGGAAAAAGCTCGGGTGATGATGACTACAGGTTAGAAGAGTCATAACAAAATGCTTAGCAAAACTTTAAGCGAAAGTTAAGTACATAGTAAAGATGCCTCTGCTATTGTGCCTTATTTATATTATAAGACTTTATTGCATACTTCATACTTGCTATGAAGTTTCTAGCAAAATATATTGCGTTTGAAGTTCCTGCTCAAGAGATAATTAATATTAAAAATACCGTAAGATCACAATGTAATATTCCACGTCTTTTCCAGTGTATAGTCTTATGAGCTGTGTTATGCATTAAGATGATCTCACAACCATAATACCAAGCAAAAAGAATCACTATATATTGCTTTGAGCAACATTGCAAGAAAAACATTTCCTTGAAGATAAGAGCAAGAAACTTTGTCTACACAAGATTAGCTTATAAGTTTTCCCTTAAATAATATGCGTTTGAAAATATTTGCTCACGTTGTGTACCTATTTAAGGCTGGGGAACTTAGCAAGATGCCTGAAAGGGTGGTGAAAAACTTTGACGTTGTAATATTAATTGTTTGGAATAGTTGCTAGTGTTGATTATGACGTGTAAATATGTGTATGTGTGTGTGAGTCTGCTCTCCTGGGAATGTGCAGTCACCGCTGCCATGCGAGATCCGGCAGCCATTCTCAGAAATAATGAATGCACCATTTTAATTGACGTAACATTATTATTTTACTGCATAATATAGGATACAAGGGAAATTAAATTTAGCTTGTGACTGCATTTATTTTCATGTTCACGATGTGTTTATCAAAGTTGCAATTAATTTCTTGAGGGGAAAAGTAATTAACATTTTCGAGGTTGAATTTCTTGTTTAGTATTTTAACGTGCGTCGGTTCAGTTTGAAACTGAACTGAAATGACGTCACAAGCAATCGAGCGTGTTTTTAAATTAGCGCTATTTGGCTCGGTACTGGCATAATGGGAAGTATTTTTGGACTGTACAATGGGAGGAATCTTTTGAAGTTATAACTAGCGTTGTTAGAAGGCGGTTATGAAGAATACGTACCTATGTATGTATTCAGCTATTTTAAAAATATTGAATGAAGAGCCAAAATAAAATTCTAGAATCTATTATTGACTGATTTCTCGAGAATCTGATGGCATTATTATATTCATAGATACTTCAGCAGTGAATCAAGGAGGCTTTTCTTGGAAATAACTGTTTACATACACGGACTCCAAAAATATAGCTATTGTGACCAAAATAAAGGTATTACTACTTACACGCAGTTATCTCACAAAACTTTTAAGTTGGAGGTCACAAAAGTTCATGGAACGTATAACAAAATTATGAGCAAAGGTCAACATCGAGACGGGGCGTCCTCCCCGTTAATGGGGGTAGCCACCCCACCCCTGCGAGATGCGACATGTTTGTGAACGAACTCATTGGTCACCTGTAATTGCATTAAACTTAGCGTATCGGGGGCAGAGTGCATCACATTATGGAATACTAGTTATGCGTAGACAAAAGAGAATCAACATATTTTTTTATTTTCATTTGTTTTTATTTAAGATTAATTTTGGAGAGGTTTTTGTCTGTCTTCTACGACGCCGAAATCTGTATCTCAGATATTATTATAATAACTGCTTCATGGTACCAAATGTCAGATACGAGTATTATTATTGACATTTACGCTAGAAACTGTTAACCCATTATTCTGTGCTAGTGTTCTAAATTGTTTAATGTCTCCTATATAATTTAATCCCACAGTTCTAAGACATCATTACAACACATTTGTATTAAAACAAAATTGAAATTTTCACATTTATTTACGTAGAAATGAAAAGCGAAACTAATTTCTTAATTGTGTAGGTCACTATTAGAGAAATAATTTTCATGTAAACATATTCAATAGTAGACAACAGATTACATCAACTTATGCATCGGAGAATACCTCAAACCGCTTAAATGTGTTTATTGTTATATAATTTGGAATATTCTGAAACATATCTCATATTATGTGTACTCTGAGGTTGCAGTGCAAGATATAATGCATATATTTAGTACAATAGTAATATAATATAAGCTATTGTTTAAGTATGTACACCAGAGACGAGATGTTCGCGCAATGGTGGGTACGTTAGTGGTGAAATATTAATGATAATACACTTATTAATAGCTACACGAAATTGAAATACGTACGGTTAGCCAATATGAAGTCCTGCGTTTGTATTTGAATAAACAGTTGATACTTTTAGAATTTTAAATGCTTTCAGTAAAAGATAAAAATCTCTATGTTGAACATACGTTTATCGCTTATTTTTTAAACAAAAATTCTCTTTTAATCCAGCATTTTGCATGAAAACGTGAGCTAGAAATATATTTTTATTTAAATCTATAAAAATCAACAACGTGGAAAAGTTACAAACAGCTGCGATATAATGAATGTTCTTTTACGTTACCCTTCAAAGGAAATCTCTGCGCAAAGCTAAGTTTCTTTTTTTATAAAATCTGCATTTCCCTTTAATATCTGTGTATAATTACGTGAAAAAGAAAATGTTTTTTATTAATCCACAAATCGACTGTATGAAGCGCAAACCTGTATAGATTTTATGTCCTTTGCGGATTAGTGTTCAAAGGAAAATCCTAACATTTATCGCAACTCATTTGTACAAAAAAGAAAATTATATAAAAAAAATATGTTTTAGTTATATGATGTCCTCTTCAAAGGACAGCTCAGTCTACAGCCAGTCCTTTTGAAAATACAAACTATTTCGATATCTATTTCACTAATTAACTCGCAGAATCTCAGTTAAGACTTTATATCAGATGCAAGCCAGAAATAGCTATCACAAAACCAATATTCGTTAGCCAACCAACTGTACTGAATCATAACTCCAATAATTACTGAGTGTTCTGATCAGTTTCGCTTCAGTTAAACCATCGTGAAAATGTCAAGCGAATTCCGTTTCAGTCAGACACCTGATACAGAAATACTGACTAAAATAATATTACCTAGGAAGTGTATTTGTGGATTAAGGCTCGTTCCCAATATTGTATCTATCCCTCGACTTACACACTAAAGATAGAATTTAACATTAGCCCGATACAAGATTGTCAAACTCCTATCTCTACTAAGCAAAACATAGATAGATTTTGATAGATAGAGTATCGGCACACTGCATACATTTAGACTGATAGTTTGTTTGAAATCATAAATCAGTATGGAAATGAATAATAAACGCACATGACAACCGGCCGACAGTTTAGTCTGCAGTATGTGGGTCCTCTTAAAAATCATTTCAGAGATTACAGCTCCTTTGGTGCAATAGAGCTCTTTTCGTACATACACATTACATATTGCAAACTTTTCGTGGGCCAAATAGTTTGATTGTGCTCCTAAATGAATATGGAGATGAATGGTAGTAAGTTACACATTTAAAAAAGTTTCGTTGAGATATTACCTTCAAAACGACCACGATTACCTTCAAAATAATCCGTCAGTTAACTATCGGGTCAAATATGGGCCCACAGTTTAATCTGCAGTGTGTGTGTACGGCTAATAATTATAATATGTTGTATTTGATAAGCGTATGCATTACAATAACATATAATTATGTTTTTTCCTGAGGTTTTTCCAGAGATATGGATAAAGAATCCTCGAATAACATACGTCTACATCATAATATTTGTTGGTAATAGCTTCGGCAATAAGTACAAAAATATTTAAAATCCTAGTTAGAAAATGGCTCCGTGTATTGAACAAAAATAATAAACAAAGAAAGCTGCATTAAATAAAAATCCTATTTTCTCAGCCTTGATGTAAATCAAATTACGTGAGGAAAGCCATAATGGAGGTGCCATTCATCTTTTAATGAGAACAAAATGTACTACATTTGTTATGGACGCTAAAGAAATATTGAGTTACACTTACTTTTGTATAGTGTAGGTTAATATACAAGTCAAATGTATTGATAGCTTAATAGCTCAGGCTTTTCTGTTGTTATCTGATATTCCGTCATTCCTGTAGCGTGTAGCTTAGCAACGGGTATCATGTGTTGATGTGTGTATTGAAGTAAGATTAGGCAGTGAATTAGACGGGGTTTTTCCTTTGTAGTGTTTACTATATAACTTATAGAGGTAGTTACTAAAATGTGTTTGCTCCAAAAAATGCTTACAGTCTAGCAGACAGTTTCTACTTTTAATCCCTGAATCCGTGAGCTCTTTTTATGAGCATCACAGTTTTTACTTGTTTCGCAATACTAACAGCGAGTACCGAGAAGTATCAACTTTGCTATAAAATTATTTTCAAATCCATTTGAAATCACTTCAGTTACTTTTCATAGAGGAAATTGCTCACGATAAAAGTTACACAAATGCTGCGAAGGGAATTTACCTTTGAACATTTTATGTTATGATGTTTCTGAAATTGTTACAAGTACCTAAATATAAAATTGAAACATTGCACTCAACTGAGTTTATGAAAAGTTTGGTTAAATGGTAAAATTGCACGCTAATAGTTTCCTATTTATTTGAAAGAAAAATAAATGGAAACATTTATACAGTTTTTTTTTTATTTCCAGTTCCAGCCATTTGCTACTCGAATCAAAAGAAATTAATCGACAGCAAATAGAAAATTAATAGTAAAAGAGTTCATCACAAAAAATATTTTTTACCATTTCCATACAGAATCCTAAAAAATAACAGTGCTAATCCTTACAAGCACCGACAATTTGTAATTTTTGAGAGTATTTTTCCTAGCTTGTTTTTCTCTGAAGACTTATAGTATTAGTGATTTTTTTTATGTTTATTAGACTAGTTATGGAACTAACTTGAGTGTTTTTCTATGAAGCTTAAGAGGTAGTCATTATATCAGCTTAAGCGTGCCCACGCTGCAGTCTAAACAGTTGGCCGAAGGATGGAAAATATTTTTTTAAAGAAAAACTTGAAGTCGTTCAAAGTTTTTTAGTATGTCTGATATCGGACAAATACTTGATCGTTGTTATGTGCTGATTATCGTTCATCTTCGTACTGATTTATGAGCCCAAACAAACTGTTAGCCGTCTAAAAGTGTGGGACTCTTAGTAAAAGCATTTCGTAGAACAAATAATGTCTGGCTGTGAGAAATCGAAGGGTGAAACAGATGATAAGCCGAATCAATAAGTGTACGTGACCATCATTCGTGGACGGTATTTAGCGAAGGTATTAACAGTATGACGATGACACTAATTAAACGAACTATTGTACCGGCCAGATTATCGTCGGAGTGTACCTATAATTGTAAAAAATCCTTTGCAATAAACTTAACAACTTACAATTGTTTCTTAGTCAATAAAAATATGCTATTTTAGAATAGGTTGAATGTTATTGTTATAAGAACAATTAGACATTATTTCCGATACATTACAACGCAAGATATTTCTGAAGAGAAAAGAAGTAATAAAGGTGCATTTTGCATGGAATCTGCGAGTATCATTCCATCGCATCCGCTTTGTTAGACCAATCTAATTGAAAGCAATGCAGACGCCGAGAACTAAAATAAAACATAACAATATTAGCCTCACTTCCCTTTCTTAGTTAACCCTATTAGCTTTAATGACATGATACAAAGGTAAATGAAATTGCAAATAGCTTCTCAATAAATAAAATTATGCGCTTGATTCCGAGTTAAGCAATAATTAAAAGTAATTAGTATTCAATTTGTATTGCAATATGATTGAATTCTCCGTTTATTATTGAAAACATAATTGAGGCAAAAGGCTAGAGGCTGCAGAAATGTGCATATTAAATTAATCTATGCATGAATTTTACGTAACTATTTATTGCAAATGAAAATTATAGAACTCGCAATTGCAACTGAATAATCATGGGTAAATGTGACCCCAGCTGTAAATTTACAGAATGTCCGGCAGATTTAGGTGGCGTGATTTCAAATTAGGCTGTCGGGCCGTCAACTGCGTGTCTGCCCTGAAGGCATGCATTCAGGTGACGCGACGCACCCCGGTGTGGACTATTTACACGAACCGCAGCCAACAAGGTGATGTGTACCGGTAAATAATACCGCTTTTGACGCTAATTTCAATCACGCGCTTCATTTGTATTGTTTGATTTCTCATTTGTAATGGTTGACAAATTATTGAGAATAATCTGTGGAAAACCTGCTCTGAATATCAAAGTCGAGTGAACCGACACTAAATTGAAAATTCTAGCTTTTTGTTTTGTAGGTGCCTTCAAAAACTAGTCACCGGGGAATGCATGAGATATCAAAGGACAGGCAGGTGACGAAAACAAACAGAACACCCCTTACATGTTTACTATGAAACGCGAAAATCGTAACTCGATAGAAAAAATCCAGTAGCGTTTCAACCAAAAACCCCACGTGAATTTGCAATGTAAAACGAACAAACAAAAATATCGACAAGCGTAGTGAAGGACCAAGCTCTGATTATAACGCGACCACCAACCGCACGAGAGTAATGAAAATCTACGTATTTCGGCTCCAATATAAAATAGTCAAAGGCTCGCATTTCTGAATTTTGTTTTTCGGCGTTTACACTCACAGATATTACGGAGCTTATTAAAACTCTGGACAACGTTTTCTTTTATTTTGTGTTCTGGACGTACATTAGCAATCGTATGTTATTTAAACAAGTATCATGGATGAGCTCGCTGCTTTACCAAAGCTTCTCTCGTTTGAAGGAACGTCCTGATAAAAAACTATTTGCTTTCTCAGGTTTCCAATCTACCTCTCTCTGCCATTGAGAGTCCCATGTTTATCGAGTATATGGTGTAGAAATTCAATTTACATGGACTTTTTACGGATTATTTTATGCTGTGAACCATGTTATAAAAACCATAAGTACAGGCAAATTAATTACCACAAAACCAAATAAACACAATACATTAAACAAATATCACTGAAACAGTAAAAGTGGTCAAAAACCATAATTCAGTGGAAACCCTCAAAATTCAGGTTTAATCCATCAAAATAGTATAAATTAATGATTTAATTACCATCGGGTTAGTGGACGAAATTATCATATTCCATTGAAACGGCATTATTAATGGTCGGCTTATAGTTATTATTTACTTTTCTGGTATAATGATCCTTAATTGGATATTTTGACGTGTAACGTGTTACTGATGGGGTGGCTGACTGGTAGACAATGCCTTTTGACATTATATCCAATGTATGATATTAGTACTTGTATTTATTATATGTATTTGTTATGAACAAGTTTTATTACAGACATATTATTATGTATTTCAACATACGCCTCACAAAACCGTTATGTACAGTTTGACTGTGTCTTTGAGAGTTAATTTTTTTTAATTACCAATTAGAGCTTACAAAGTCCCTCGGAAAAATGTCTTCATACCTACCCTGGCCCATGAGTCATATGTGATACACACCGATTGTTTAACTATTGTGTCTACATCGTGAACAGTGAAGTGGTTACTGTTCTGACTTCATATATTAGCAGGCAATCGGTTGAGAAGCTACGGTTCTCATTAACTTGAACAAAAATCACATGTTTTACCGTTCAAATAAATAAAAATGTTTTGTTTATCCCAGAGTTAATTTGCTTGTTTCAGACAGGTTGTCAGGAAAACCATTGAATTGTTGCAAAACCATAGTAAACGGTAACAAAGTACTTACAAGTTTTTAACCACATAGGAAACAAATTCTAACTGGTCAATACGAGTTGCACCGCGTTGACAGTTCCGTACATTGTATGAAATTGAGTTTCTAATGGGAAAAGTGTAAATTATGTTTGTAAATTCAATACAAGTTTATTTTAATTTTCCTCATACTCAGCTTGTAAATAAATAGTCATTGCAACTACAAATTAGTTTGTCAACTACATACTAAGTGTTTGCACTTTAATTGCAAAACATTAAAAATTAAAATTTCACTTATTCTCTTTTACGTCTGCTATCCAAAAACTAAGCGATGTCAGATAACAGATATCATCATCATAATTTCAGCCATAGGACGTCTACTGCTGAACACAGGCCTCACCCTTAGATCTCCACAGATACCGCTTGGAAGCGATCTGCATCCAGCGTCTTCCGTCTTGATCATAACAGATATATTTCAGATTTATTTATATATCTGGTAATTTGCTTACTAGAGATTTTACATAGTACGGGGCTCTTATGCAAGATAGATTATTGAATTCCGTGTAAGAGATGTGATCAAACGAAAGAATGATGCTATTTTAATTGTTTTTATTACCTTTACCTAGACTGGGGTCAACCTCTCTAAAAACTAAAAATCTAAATAGGAATATCTAGGAAATCTAAATAGGATCCTATATCCTTAGTATAGTTTCCTCCTAATGAGTCCTAATGAGGTGTTAGGTACAGTAACACATCATTAAGACTTAAAAAATATTTTTCCTTGTTAACTTTTTATACGATGCCAAGATTATATGATTATATGGATGTATGTTTTGCAAAATACCCAAGTTTATTTATTCCACATAATCGTATTACAGTTGATAAGAGCAATCGCTAACTGACGTGCAGTATTTTTTAATTCTTTTTGATATCTACGAGTATAAAACTATTACTTTAAAAACTATAACTTTCGTTAATAAATAATTCAATTAATCATTAGGCAATTAGTCTGATTTATTAACGAGCCCTACAATGCTCACGAGTGCGTAAATTTTCAGAGTACTATTGAAAAGCTTTAGGTGTTAATGAGAGTGCAATTATAACTAATCCATATTAGGCTTAGTTAATCAATTGGGTACTAATCGAATCTATTACAAATATAATTGATTGGAACTGACACAAAGGGAACCACAACCACAGCTATGTGCAGTAAATTGACAAAGCTATGCAGGTAACATTAGTACTTAGAAAACCAAAACTTCAAATATAAAGCACCAGACAAAATCAAAAACTTATGACGAAATAATTTGTCCACTTTTGTCTCTTCATTAACATATTTACACTATTATTTTCACGTGGAAAGTAACACAAGAACGGATTTAAAAAAATCTTTATCCATTATAATTCTAGAGGTACATAATCCCTCATTAACTTAGGCTGTTGGTGAAACTGCGAGTGTTAGATATAAAATATTACAAACTCAACCCCTTCTCAATTTTTACCTACCTACTTCTTTTCCTAAGTTTTGCTTTCACCTTTCACAACAATAAGCTCCAGGTTGGCTATACAAACAAGCTCAAGGCGACATCCACATAATACATATTGTACATGGCCAGGCCAGTGTGAGACGAGGTCATGCGCAGATTTACTCAAGACCGTGCTATCAGCAAGTTCGACTGATAGCCTGACGACCGGGTCAGAACATATTGTCTGCCTGCCATATCAAACATGCATAGGTATTTATGCACTCTCCAGTATCAATCAAAAAATAAATATCAAATGTTGTTTTATATGATTAAAAAAAAATACACACGAATCTGTTATGAACGTTAAATTTTTCAGTTATATAGTAATGGAAATGAATAAAAAATATGTTGGGAAATGAATAAAAAATATGCTGGGAAATGAGAGCAATTTGTTTTCAGTGTAAATAGTCAATATTGGTATAGCGGTAGGGTGCCCACTTGCAAATATTGTTGGCATTTCATGAGTAGTGTAAGTGCACCTATGCGGGCACATTTTGCATCTGTCTGTATGACTTTAGCCGAAGTCTTGGCCTTCGTGGCTTTCGGATGAACTTCATGAAGTGTTCATGAAACTCCTCAGTGTTTGGCAATTACACACAGTATGCCATCGCCGGTAGTAACTCTGCCGTAGTATCTTAAGTAAACGCTCGATGCTCGTATCGAATGTTAAATAGTTCAACATTGACATTGGTTACATATACTTTAGTTAGATAATATAATTAGCAACCACATGGACAGTACGATTTCGATATTTTCAGGAGCTAGGCTTGCTTAATTAATTCCTGAATAGCTTGTTTAATTCCTGAACTGTAATTGGGATGACTAAAATAAAATAAAAAAATACTTTGATATCGTGTCCAATTTTCAACGTTGAACTTTCCAATATAATATCGGAAATCGGAATAAAACTCATCGTTTAACAGATTCACCGGAGATTTAAATTCGTTTAAATAATCTGTGTCGGCGGTAAACTAATACTACCACGATACTATTGCCTGGCTCGAGTTGATCTAAAACCTTTGAAGAATTAAGCTTGAGCGTAATTTAATATGCCCTCTATTTTCTTGAGTTCGTTAGTTAAATAATTTTGCAATATATTACTTAACTTTCCATATTTCACATATTATATTTCTTCTTATATTATGCTGTTAATGAATAAATAAACAGCCTTAATGCACTTTCCGAGTAGTCAATATGAGACTCCATTTGCGATGTAAACTCACCGCACTTAAGGCATAATCATTAAGTTACCGTTGCTAGTGATGCACTTATATTATACAGAATTTCGTATAAATAAGTTTATTATGCACTTGGTCTTTTGAAGCGTATATTAATTAATTAATTATAAATAAGACATCAAGTATTTGCTTTACCTTTGAGTCTTCTGTGCAATGGATGCGTTAACGATACGACTTGAATTTCCGATAATATACGTTCATTTCGTACTATCTGATCCTTCAGAGCTTCACCGAAATATTAACGGTAACATTAGATGCCGTGTAGCAGTCAGAAATAACCGAAATTATACGGAAAATATTCAGACAGTTACGTCAGTCAATCAGCCGAAAATATAACAAAGTTAAGCGAAACTAATGTGTGAACAGATGTAGGTGTAAATCGGTAATTCAAGTATTGGCAGCTAAAAGAATTGTTTGAGATAATAATGTCTACTAATGATATTAAGAGGACACTGGAGACTAATCAGTCGGACGACAGTTGGCTCGATGGTTGGCAATTTTTTTTAAAGAAAATCGTGAATTCAATCAAAGTGTTTCAGTCGGTTCGGCCACCTGATCGTTATTACGTGTGTACTTCCATTCATCTTCATACTGATTTATGAGCCCGAACAAACTGTCGGCCGACTAAAAGTTTGTAGTGTGTAGTTTCTTAGTCGCCCCGATTGCGGAGGTGTTTCGGCCAATCCAATGAGCCGTATTATATTAATTAGCGACTGAGACGGATACTAGCGTGGTTGAAATACCAGATAAATTAATTGTTTGTGTAATCTAGCTTACTTCTTTGAGCTATTTGTCAATGGAAAGTAATAAATTGCGAACTATCACGGTAAAAATATGTTTAAAGGTTCTAAGAATGTTTTATTGTATCTGAATAGAATAGATTTATTAATTTGTAAACATGAATAGGTAACATACACAGGCATGCAAGATCTTACAATCTTGATTGATTAGTCATCATCATCATCTCAGCCATTGGACGTCCACTGCTGAAGATAGGCCTCCCCCTTAGATCTCCACAGATACCTGTTGGAGGCGACCTTTATAAGGTCGTCTGTCCACCTTGTTGGTGGACGTCCTACGATGCGCTTGCTAGTCCGTGGTCTCCGTTCCAGCACTTTTCGGCCCCATCGATTGTGTAATTTGACACGCAATATGTGATCACAGTAATTATCACTTGTAACCAATCAACATAATGCTAGTATTGTACTCGTATTAGTTCTAACAACCCACCGAAAACCATAATTACTATGATCAATTCAATCGACCGAAAGCAAATACATAATTATATAATTTATAAAGGTAAAATTGTTAATACGTATACGCCACGTAATACGTAATTTAATGCCATATTAAAGTTAATCAGATTATCATCATATTACAATATTCAGTATGTAAAATTCACGCATGAAAATAAATGGTAAAGATAAAAATGATATTTTAATTGTACCTCTATATAAGTATAAATGACGACAATTAAGCAAACATATTTGGAGAATAAATATATGTTTATATAAGAAGTGACAGTGAGAAGATGATAAATATTATGTCAAACACCGCTTAGATTACATTATCTAAACAATGATTTTCCTATATTACATTTTCTAGGTAAAACAAAAATTGATAAGGCTCGTACAAAAATATATGAATTTACTGTCAGTCACCAATATTAGTAAATGAACTTCGAGAAACTGTCATATTAATAAAAACTTAGCACTCGCCACAGAGTGCATTTGATGAAACTTTTGAAATAGCTTTTAGTTGAAATAGATTGAAAGCTCTTTCAGGCTAACAACAAAAGAAGTCAACTCCGCCGTCACAATCTCGTCCACGTGGTCGAGCCGAGATAGAAAAATATTATTTAATGATTCATAATCGTCGAACTTTTTTGTAATAGTAATAATATCGGTTAACCTTATAATATACACATATTTACACGTCTAAAACTAATCTTTATGTGAAAAACAGTTTAAAAAATTCAGCGTATTAAAATATTGGTCCTCATCGCTGTCACTTAGTAATGTCATTTTATACATTTTTCACTTTAATTTTAATTTTCTTACAATACAACGAAACAACTAGCTTTTTATTGAAGTTTAATCGAAGTAACGATTTTATAATCGCTCCTATGAACAAGCCCTAATGATGGGACGTAATCGCTCAGTAACGTAGCACTTACTCGTCCAATCTCGTTTTGTAATTTCCCTTCAAGCAACAATTATACTGATATTCATCTAAAAGTAGAAACAGAACAGAAATAATGATGTCGTGTCAGTTTTTATCTAAAAAATTCACTGCACATAAAATGCAAGTTAGTTTATACGGACGAAAAAATTAAGTGAAAAACCTCCTTAAGATCCAAAGGTGACTTTTGTTTTAATTTTCATTTGTCAGGGTAAGAATTAAAAAGTGTTTACACAATACATGGTATATAAAATTAAAAAGTTAGGGAATATGTACCAGTACATGCTGACAGCAACAAAATAAGGGTCCAGACAGATGCAGTGAAATGTAGCAAATAGCAACCAGTGGTTTTTATGCGTCCCAGACAGATTTCAAACAGAAAGAAAAAACGAAACAAGAAATTGAAACGGTAAATCACATTTAAAAAGTTGCACAAAATGCATTCGCTTGGACAGGTACACAAACTAACGTTCAGAATAAACCCAACGTGAAAAAGTAAAAGTTGCAAAAAGTTTAGTATCGTCCAGTTTAGATTGAATAACTGAAGACTAAATAAATCAGAGTACGGACTTGTTTGATTTCGCTTTGACTGTGCATGACAAGTTCACAGTATTAGCCCTGACTCCTGTACGCTCCGTCACAAAAAAACTGAAGCTTTGCTTATCCAATCTATTTAAAGCTATTGGATTTTTGCGAGCGCCCGTGTTTTATTCGGAAAGCTTTACCTATAAAATTTAACGACAATTGGTATGAAGTAGTGAATTGCATGTGTGCTTTCAGTTTTTGCTGTTTGCATTGTGTGCCAATAAACACAATACATGGATATCGAATCCATCACATACCAATACCATTATTGAATAACTGAAAATCAATTTTAAATGGAGCTGAACGTCAAATAAAAATAGGTTTTACTAGTACAAAAAGACAGTCGCATTGCATTCCGCCGACGACAATGAATAAAAAATAATGCATCGCAAAATTCGCACGCAACAACAATCTTTAAAAAATAATACAATGCACATTGTTGGATTTACGAGACGTAGCGGTTACGCAACTTTATAGAAACTTCAAAGTGCACATAACTATAAAAACTTAGCAATTTCATATGGAGTAGCACATTGAACGCTCAGCTTAGGGTTCGGAAAAGTTCATAAAAGCGAAATAGCACACAGCCGCTGTTGAAGCACAAATCTAGAGAAAGGCACAATTAGCGCAGGAGGTACACAAAAAGCAAAAAGAAGTGTGCAGATACAATTGTATTCCGCCTCAATGCGAGACAAACAGAGAAATTGCTATAAACTACAAGTAGTAACTGGGTTAAATACAAACGAGACTACGACTGAATATTTTGTGTTTCACTGTAATTTATGTAACGTTAACGGTTTTGCACCAAAACGTTTTATTTTCTTCTGTACTATAAATTAAAATGTACCTATTACTGAAAGATTACACACGATATGATGGTCCAGCTAAATAAAATGTGAAGGTATGTAACTGGATTTTAAATAAACTTTTACTGTCATCCGTTTTAGATTTCAATAAAATATGTCGTAAAATACAGCTAAATTCGGTCGTGAGTAACAAAGAAGACATTTCGTTTGTGGCTTATTATTTTCTTTATATATAAGAATATCTTGCAATGAGTAATCAAGAAGATAAAATTAGCGGCACTTTTTAGGACAAAAAATATATTTATGCCTGTAGAAAAATCACATACAACTTATGTTAATACGGTCAGACGCGGTTCTGACTTGCGTGCTAACTGTGTACTTGAGTTTTGACCTTTAGCAATAAAAGTGTTGTTGCCGATTACAGCGGCACGTATCCACTGAAAATAGCTGTTAGAAGTCTGAAGCTTTATGTTACGATGACGACTTTGTAGGCTTAACAAGACCGGGTTATAGAAATGAATGTATGTGAATTGTCATTTAGAGAAATTATGACTTGAAGATCGACTACAAATTACGAATAACAGTATCAAAATAATGGCTATTATAAGAATTTCAGAAAGTTCAGGCGTACATGTTGGTTTGATATTTATAAACATCGGCAACTGTAAAAAATCCGCGAGTGAAATTGAATATGAATCCAGTTTCCTTTTTTTATTTCGAGAGCCATACCCTAAAACGTTTACACTCGATTGCAAACACATCGTGTCCACGCCTAAAAATTCTTTTTCAGTAAAATATTTGGTGTACACACACAAGTTAAAAAGAATTATCATAGTTCATATATCAAATATAAAAATGCGATGTAAAAAGTTTGGTTGTGAAAAACAAACGGTTTCGAGTTACCTTTGATAACGGATGTTGGTTGAACCATGGCTTCTATGCTGCGGGTCAGATTTCGGCACAAAGCGGGCGTTTGATAGCCGCCTGCGTACATGTTTGTAAATCGTTGATCAACAACTATTTTGGCTATGCACTCGTAAAACAAAATAGAGATGTTGCTGTTATTGCGACTGGTTTTTAGGGTTCGGTGCCTCAAAAGGAAAAATATGCTCCGGAAAATAAGAGTTAACCAATCAAATCTAGGGTCCATTGCAATTGTGAAAAAAAATAATGTATGTACTGTTTTGTTCGTTGCGTCCTTTCAATGACTGACGGCTTTTGTGCGCCTAAATTTAAACGATTTTCTCTAAAGATGGACGAAAGCATTTCTCTAAATCCAAACTAATACAGAACTGTAGGGAACTTGACCTAATATTGTAGCCCTGCACTTGACATACAAATGTATCAGTCGCGTCTATTTCGGTAATTTCAAAGTGCACATCCGTAAGTTTGTTTATAGCTGAGAGCCAACTGTGACGATAACTAGCTCTGTATCGACTGAAAATATTCTGCTTCCCATATTGTTTTTCAATGCAGGTTTGTGTGAATGTTTTATATGACATGTGTCCAACAAGAGATTAAATATTAGAAGGTATTCCTGGCGTAGGTTTTGAGGAGTCTTTACAAAATGTGAAACTGAAGTTAGTGGAATTAGATATAGTTCTCGCCAATCTTTTTGTCGGTGCGCGTAGGGCATACGATTCCTTTTCTCTCGCTACACATTCGATTTGCTTACCAGGTATTTTGTTTATTTATTTTTTCATTGTTGTTTGTGTTTGTGTAGTAATTATTTTTTTGTGTAATATTTTCATGCAAGAATGATAATAGGTATGTATAGATATTTGTTACTATGCAGTTATACTAACACAGTGCTGAAAAGCAAGTCAGTTATTTGATCTTCTATTTAGCAAACTAGGTTCAATAACATTTTACGACTAGACCGAGACCAAAATATTTTGTGATGCGTAGTTGACGACTGTCGTTTTAACTATTAGAAACTTTAATGAAATAATAATGTAGACGTAAAAGATCTTGCCTAAATAGCTCTCGTTTTTAGCCGTAACATGAAATGCAAAAAAGCATATACCCGTTTTTTAGCAGGTGGGAAATAATCAAGTGACACCCGCTTTGATTGCACCGGGACAGCGAAGAGTGACAGACTTTTACTTACTAAAACCAATCTATGTTCCTCCTAGATCCCTTTGTGTAACATTCAATAAGACGTTTTCTAGAGAGATTAAGGCCTTTCGCTTGAATAGTCCTATAGAACCAAAATCCTCTACCATAGCGTACCACCACTTTGACTTATCTATGGCTGTACGTACCTCTATGTAAAGCAATGCTAGTTCAAGCAAACATACTATATGGAGATAATACTGTTGTACCGGAGAAATGCTCCGTAGCCTGTGCGGAAGCTCGGGACAAACAAACAATATTAGTAGATATACAAAGTATTTGTTTTTAAATCAAAGGAGTACGGCTCCAAGAAATGTAATAAAGTGTAGCATTTAAATCTGGTTTAGAATGGCAGTTGTTCATATAAAATACCGGTCAAGTTAGAGTCGGAATTGCGCTTGTAGGGTTCCGTACAATTACAAAATGGCCATAAATGTATGTGTCACTTTACACTACTTTTTAGTAAGATACTAGTTACTAGTTAGGGTTCCTACTTACTTCAGCCCTAAAATTCGCTCCCTCATAGGATCGATTAAAAATGGAGTATGTACAATTACAATAATATTAATTATGAAAAGGTTTCTGATCTCTGGTGGATAATTACTGTTAATGCTATTTATAAATTTAATTAAAGTACATTTACTAAAGCCAATGACCCAAATGGAAGTGGTTTTTACCATTCATTTTGTGGTTTACTGAAACCGTGGTTGAGATTTAATATATGCTTCTGTTCAAAACTTTTATTGGGTCATAAATAAATCTATAGTCCATTCAAAATTTGGACTGGAGATGATCTGGAGATCCGGAGAGAGATAAGGCGTAGGGCCAACATTTGCATACTTCAAGACTCTGTTCTGCTTTGTGACGGTTTCCAAGGCCCACAAAGTCATTTCGGCCCGACCTGGGAATCAAAGCACTACACTAAACTTTTCTACTACTAGACATATAGACAAGACCTATTACAAGGCAGATTATTACAATACTGATTAACTCGCACCAAAATCAAAAGAGAAGCAATCCATTCAGTAGCCTATTGCAGATATTAATCACGAAATTGGCAAGTGATAACGTGACGTTGTCCCGACGCGTCAATGCACGTACGTAGGTGAATTGGTGCATAACCCCGTGAATAGTTATTAGTACTATGAATCGGAGTAATCTAACTAATTGTTGGTGCTACTAAAACTCCGGTGAACGAAGCATTTTCTCGTTAAACTACAAAAATCATTAGCATACGTGTACGCTATAAAAATCCCATTAATTTGAGAACGATTGTGTTAAGTGGTGTAAACGGTTGATCGACTAAATTTAGTACTTGAAAATTGTTGGAAAACCATTTATTCGGATTCTTTCGTGTTATTTTTAATTTATTTAGTGGGAATCTTGGAACTTCACAATGTTTTATAGATCACGTTGATAGTCTTACGTTAATGCACCTTCATTCTTCAAGGGATTGATTAATGAATCTAACAACACATAATTATTTGTCAAAATTAAATCAGTTTTAAAATACCCAACTAACAATCTGCCAATATCTATAATTTCCGATAACGAGAGCTGCCAAAGCACCATTGTGACGTAAACGGTACTAGCACTTTAATGGAAAGCAATTAAAATTAATAGGTGCACCAACTGCATGGTAAACCATATACATACAATTATTCTGAAGTTTTCATGCGTGAAACAATTGAATCTTTTACACACTTGACCCTTTATGAGCCGAGTGTACGTTGACGGCTTTACAGTTCGTACCTATCTGTCATCAAGTGGAAGTTTTCCCAGGAAAATTATACGAAAATATGGTCATAAAATAATACAATATATGATTCGCTTTGAATCCTACGAAAGTTAATATTTTGCCTAGGAATTGTATCGCTTTTCGTCAGGTGCGATAGTGGTCATACGCGGTTCTTATTATTTTCCTGTGACATATGTATTGAAATAGGTAGAGTGTGCTTCAAAGGCACACTCACTGTACACTGTACACTGTAAAGCACTGGTACTCAGCTGAATCCGGTTAGACTGGAAGCCGACCCCAACATGATTGGGAAAAGGCTCGGAGGATGATGAGAGTGTGCTTCAAAATTTTAATTCGACGCCATCGACTAAGAAGAATGGAATCAGGCAGAACTAAACAAATGTTTTTTAGATTGCTAATTAGAATAACTACAGCAACATTTAAAAGAAACTTCTGATACAGCTTTGTGCTATACTTTAGTTTTCGTTCGTCAGTTTTGACGTTAAATTCTCAACAGTAACGAACTATGGAAAGAAAGGAATCAAGTTAAAATTCCCTGTAAATTCATTATAATTGCTATCAGAAACTGATAAACTAACTGACAGACTAGTCAAACTTAAGCGCATCGGTTACGTTGCTGTAAACCGATCAAAAACCATTTTCCTGCACTTATCTATCAAGTTATTTTACTGCTCATTATCGTTTAATATTTATGTTAAGTTTTACATAAGAGCTCGGCACCGGATAGATAGAGGCACCTTTTAATAGTACAATTTAGAATATCTTGGACACCATGCTTACTTAATTTCCTCACAACAATTTTGTAAATTATTTATATTTCAAAATTGAAAACTATATTGTCCCTGCGTAATATGACATTTTTAAAAACATGTATAAACATTTTTTCTCATTAAATTTTGAATAACTTAATAATAATTTAAATTATTATATTTTTTATATTTTTAAATGTTTTTTTATTTATTTTTATAATCGAATATTTAAAAATATAAATCATATGTTGTAAGATAAATAAATGACAAAAAATAATTTAAATTATTCCGGGAAAATGTCTAAAATGGATAACAATACCGTTAGAACATTTGTAGCTATTCATTTTTCGCCTATGCTATTGACCAATACAACAAAAAAAATACCTTTACGCAGATATATGGAAAAAATCTTGTTTACCAACAGTTTTAATAAACTTTGTTCCAGTTAGTTGCAATCAAAAACCTGTAACAAATACCGGGAAATATTTTTCACACAATTTTCTATTTGTGTTATGCCGACGAAAATAATTTGGTTATAGTTGTGTTAAAACTAGAATATACTGATTGTGGGGGCTTTGAAAAAAGCAGAAAAGCGCGTAATTCGTCCCAGTAATCACGAATAAAACGTTCATAAATGAATAGAATATGAAAAAACTTCACCGTTTGTGGAGTTAAAAATATGTCAAGCTCCGTACTCAACAACGCGAATGAGATATTTTTTTTGCATTCTCATTAGTATATAAAAATGATAAAAAGGTAATTCATATACTCGACATTAATTATTTTGTTTCAACTTTTATTTTGTGAATGTTTTTTTAACCATATTAATTGTAATTGTCAGTTTCAGCATAACCAGAAATTATCAAAGGGAATTTGAACCGAATGTATAAAGTGTCCTCCAATCTGCGAGTGAAAACACCAGAACTATTAATTTGTTAACAACAAAAAAGTTTTTTTTGTCAACTATACAAATCCGATTTCCAATCTGCAACGAAATTTCATTTTATAAAATAAAACGTAGGTTCGATACAAAGCCACGTAGTTTCACAAATCCCATTGATTAATCCTTTTATTTAACAGGCTGAAGCATTATTTGAAGTATTATTGTGTTCACGTTAAACGAAAAACTGTGCTTTATATGACAGAACAACAAAAGCAAATTATATTCTCTAAACAGACGCACAAATAGGTACTCTCCTAACATATGAATTGCCAAAATTAATTTACACCATCATCACTTGCTCAAATACCTTTCACGCTTCAAAATTAGGCAGCTTATCGAACTAGCCGTCTATCAGTGAAGCCAGTCTAGTTAAGTAACAATATCGCTACAACAATTGGTACATGGCGCAGGCATGAAATGACTAGCACCATGGCCATTGTCTACCGAACCATCGGCTCGGAATTGCCCAGCACAGGGGGTCTAAACCCTATGGCTACTCGGAACTATAGCACCCTATGTGCAGTGAATTAGCAGTCAGGAGACTGATTGCATTTCCAAATTTCCCGTTCCCCTTCAATCGTTTATGACTGGTTACATCAAACTTCACGTATGCAGTCTATCTATATTTTATATATGCACATAGGCATGTACTTTAATTTTTTAAACGAAGCCTTAAATATATTTTTTTCATACGGAAACAAAACAATACAATCAGTTTCATGATCCATACTGATAGATTTTGTTTTCCTCTATCGCGTTTCAATACCTTTAACCATATTTTTTGAAGCATGAATTTTTTTAAACGCATTTAGGATAATGTAAGCGTATTTCGCAACAATTGAGTGACCGCGATGATATTGGTGCGTCAGTCAGCCGATGATGTGATAAATTAAATTCTAAACTCTATGGCGAATATGCACCATAATGCGTACCTTGTTATCGATATTAACTTCATTAGCACCGAACATAATTGTCATTCGGAGTGCTCGCATCCACGCACGCTGAGTAGAGATCATAGAAACTAGTGGACAAACGACTACATATTGCTTTTTTTAAATCTGTGGGGTTCTAAGAAAATTTTGGACATATTGTATGTATTAATTGACACCCTTAAAGAGCAATAGCCGTAAAAAGCTGACCGGGAATAACTCGTGAGATATAATTACAGGTATGGAAATATATTAGCTGTATATCCTGAAATTGAGACTACATAAGATATTTTCTTGAACAACTTTACACATTTACTTCAATTTGTTTTCAATAATCGAGAATTATTATTTTGACATGGGGGTATGTCCGCTTGCTTCTATGGGCTCGGTCGCTCGATCGTGGCGGTTGTTGCGGTCGAATATTGATTTTGACATCAAGGTGTTCATAAATTCACATGTGGATCAATTTGTTTAAATATACCGAGTTCTGAATACTCACGGTACTTGAGATTTTGTAAAGATAAACAGTTTATTGATATTTGTGAATGCACTTAAGTAGTGGGTAAAGAGAATTCAGGTATCCCAACGAAAAATGGCACACCAAACGAAATTGAATCGGTAAAAGCCACACGATTAAAAAATACACCTCGTGTTCGCTGTTTGAGACTTTCACAGATAGAGCGATCTAGGGTGCCACGGTATTCGCTGACTACATTTTCATTTTTCCCAATAATAACTGGGATCACCGTCTGTTATTTGCTTTATTTCTAAATGCTGAACTGGAATCAATAGAGCTCTATTAAGCCTTAAGGATCAAACTACGGAGGTTTTATTCGGTATATTAATGAGATGATCGGTTATTGGACGGGTCGTTTGAATAGAACTCTCAGCTTCGTCTTAGCGAATTAATGAGGTCTGAGACAAGTATATCGGTATAAAGAATTTGAATTGACGAGCTATGTCAATATATAGCTGATTTTACTTGATTGCCTCTATTATTGCCATCTAATATACAATTAACAGCTTAATTAAATTAGATTGGCAGAGTTAGACTGCGGCGGGGATTAGGTTTCGCGCTGCCTGTCAGTCTAACACGCTCTGAGAACTAATATCTGTATGACCTACGTGTGAGAGAAGAGCAAACATTTCCATGATACAAGCAAAAAGTGTTTGCAAAATGTCTCAATATATTCTGACAGTTTAAAATGTGTCCGATGCACTGACTTTTCCGTCCGCATTTTTGCGACCGCGGTGAAAACACTTTTGCTGTCAAATAGAATATATTGTAGTTCCGATATATTTTGCGTACATGGGAAAAACCTGTGTCTCTTTTATGAGGAATTATCTTCATACATGGTTTAATCTAAGGTCCTATAAGTTTTACAGATTAATGAGTTCAGAACTTGAGAATCTGTTGTTTACAATGAAGTTTAGTCTAAGCCAGATTATTAAAGGAAGAGTTATTAATATTGTAAATCAATTACCCGTGCAACCCTTTGCTATCTTGAACACAAGTTCCGATTTGCCGTGGGTAAGAGGAAGTCAGGATTTTATACAAAGCCTGGGATATTGTGAGAGAATAATAGATTTTATTTTATTTTGTCTTTCTTACCTTACTGATTCATTGAATTAAACATGCATTGCACAAAGAACTTATTGTATTAATGGAATAATGCAAACGACATAAAATTTCCGAGTAATTGTATTATTTTGCAACAAAGTTTATGATAAGCCCGATAATCATTATACGTCCGCAATACATATTGTTATTATACTTTTTGTTTGTTTTAATCGTTTATTTTTATATTCCCGATAAGAGATAAGCCTGTACATTTTCTGAATCTTTTGCAGTCTCTCTCACGCGTGAAGCAAGATTTTCAGACTGCCGACTAAAATCCTCCTATATATATTCTGTCTGGAAGTTTGTGTGTTCGGGAACCGCGGGTAACTATTTGAAACAATCCCGCAGCCCTTCACAGAGTAACCGTAGGTCAGCAGCATCGACGCCTGCGGTGATAGTATAATCGCCGTGCATTTTGCATGCGGTTTCCCCACGGAGTAAAGAAGGTGCGGCGGAGATGCCATTTTGCAAATAGGTCAGGCGCGGTCTAGGTCAAATTCGTACGCTGGCCAAAACGACCAACGATTTTAACATTACAAATAATGGTAGAGTCCAAAGAAGGTGTTTGGACGAAAAAGGCAAAGATCCTCGTCCTCCGCTCACCCGAATTTTGTGCGCACTACTGTCTTAGGCGATTTTCCATGGTACCTTTTTTATAAATCCCATCATGTTCCTTCTTAAGTCCTTCATGTACCGGGGCCGCGGTAACTCTTTCGAACAATCCCGCAGCCCCGGCAGGTCCTGGCACCTCCGCTAGTGATTTCATTCTCTACGGGCCTGCCCCAGCCAAGGCGGACGCGCTTCGTAGGGGAGCCGTTTGACGCGAAATTGATCCAACTGTACGCCATACGCCTATAACTGACATTTGCATAATAAACACTGCCGGCGGCAGTGCAATTGTTATTTTCTGCAACCTATTTAGGCGTTACATGTTGTTTGTTTATGTCATATAATGTTATAAGTAGTTATTTTTGCTCTATTGGACTTTGTTATCTCTATTAAGTATCATCTTTCAGTTGCGATTTTTCTGTTTTTGACAATTAGAAACAAAATAGTAGATTTATTAGTTAGTGATGATGTCCTGTATCTCGTTATTTATTTAGATAAAAGCGTATTTATTTGTTAAAAGGCGATCATCGCCACCGAAGTTTCTTTTTGCAATTCCTAAGCTCACCATTACGCTATTACACTTAAGAGCAAAAAGAAAGGTAAGTAAAGCGATGCGAGCGTTCAGAGCAGTTTGCTAAATATTCGAAAGTAAACTTTTAACTAAAGACTGCATAATACAGGAGCTTTTGAAACAGGTATAAGAGTAGACACTGCAAACTTTTAGTCGGCCGATCGTTTGTTTGGGCTCATGAATCAATATGAAGATGAATGGTAGTACGCACAATACAAAGATACAGCAACAACTTAATACTTCAAAAACTTAAACATCTGTTGAACACTTGTCTAAAAAAAGTGTGGCTGCAAAATGGACCTTATTTCAACGTCATAATTTGTATTTTTTTTAGACAAGTGTTTAACTGACGTTTAAAAGTTTTTGTGGTACGACGCGACGGCTGGTGTTTAGCCGGTATTATACTGACTGGAAACATTGATAGGTACATTTTTTTTTTTAATTTTGCCAATTGTCAGGTCAACTGCAGGCCGACTGTTTAGTTTGCAGTTTGTCTGCATTATCAGATAGTGTGCTTTACGAATGTTTATATAAAAAGCGAACGAATGCCGGTCGGTTTGTTGTAGCTCCTCAGTGAGGCATGGTTAATTAATTATTACAGATTGTTTGTACTGCAGACGGAATTCTGAGATTCTCGTTCCGTTCCGTGTAAGGATCATTGACCTATTAATAAGTAAACGAAGCTTAACTTTAAAATTCCGTATCTCGCTGTACTAAGACGGTACCTATTTGACTACATAAGGATAAAAAAATATTTTGCCGTGTTAATTTTAACTTACTGGGCGAAATAACTAAGTAGAAAGTGAACCTAGGTAGCTCAAGTCAAAACTAGTTAAAACTTTTTAATTACATTTAAATCAGATGTAGAAATCAACAGCTATAACTTTTTAAAACTTTAACTTCAATATAACTGTCTACAAAATTGCGTGTAGGTACTTAAAAGACTTATATTAGTGTTTTAATTAAGTACAAAACTAATAATAAGACCATATCAAACACGCAATTGATTGACATAGCCACACTTGACTTTGATAAGATACATATACATATTAGTAACAAAACCTGCACACGAACTTTATTCACATACCCAATACCCATACAAGCTTTATTTACATAACTTATGTTTCTCACAAAACATTCACCAAACATAATAATACAATGCTTGTTAACTCTAGAAGATACAAGCTTTATTCACATATGTACCTAAATAATATTTGATATCACATTTACCTTACATAATAATATGACGCTTGTTAAAATTCTAGAAGCCTCTAATGCAGTACAGCGAAATATTTCCCTGTCTTACGCTGCGCCCGCGGCTCCGCTTACATGTACCCTAATAAGGCAACTTATACCCGAGATGCCTAGACCGGGAATAAATCTGAGACCTCATTTAGAACGTAATATGAATATGCATTATTCTAAGACCATATTTTTGAAAATGGCTCCAAACTACACGGCATCTCGTTATGCATTTACATGGCAGATAATTTAGGAAGACTATTATTTTAAATATATAACTTGTTCTGTTACAAATAACGTTGTCTATATAAATAACAATTAGGCGCTGTTGTTTCAACCGATATCATAATTAAAGTAAAACACCGCGCTAATCACCATAGTAAATTGGAAACGATTATATTCTCACAAACAGGATTTCATTGTAAAATTATATAACAGACATTAAAATTACTCTATCTCTAAAATCCAACACTATTCCTCCTTTCATAGATTTACCCGATTCCAAGGTACGTGAACGAATAAAACCAAAACGCATCTTTAAAAATGCATTAGACCGCACTGCACTCAAAAACCGCATATGATTTCAAAAATTTAATGGCTAGTCATGAACTATCAACAAGGTTTCCGAAGCGGGGTTTCCACCTACGTTACCTTCATAGATATGTTTCCTTACATACAGAGTACGTTGGGAGCACGTTTTCCAATAATAGCATTTAAAAGCAAACCAGTGCTATAGTACTGCAGTTCACGCCATAGAGATTGTGTGTCTGATCTACCATTACACCAGATATGTCACGTAACTATTTGTCACATGTACTCAAGAAGTACATAAAAGGCAAATGATAGTTTGCCTACGCGGCGCGTTCTCATTTACTCCAAAGCCACTGTTTTCTGTTAGCAAATTTTTCATGCATTTCTTTCATTTGTGTCCAAAATTGTGTAGAACAAATGAAATAAATGGAAATATACCTTTTTTTTTTCCTTCCAAATTCCTTCTCTATGGCTACAAAAAAATTTGTGTATCGTCAGCGAAATATCAAAATTACGTCTCTGTATTTAAGATTTTTTAGAAGAAGGATAGTATATAATTTTTAATGAATTGTTTTTTCGCTTTGCACCCGTTGGGGAGAAATTTGTAGAGCAATAAGACAAGCCATCACAACTCATACCGAGATAAGTGCCAGACATTATTGTAAAGGCGTCACAACACTACCGGAGCACATACGCAGCGTTCATACAATTCACTTGAGCGGTGTTTAGACACTCGCCACGCGATTGCTTCGTAGGTGAACACGTCGATTAGACCGGCTGGAGTCTGGTGTACATAGTTAAACCGCACTTTGGCGTCGGCTAACATCGCCTGTTTGAGATGGCTTCAATTCTAAATACATTTAAGACTTAAAAGCTGTTGTAAGTTTGATGAAAGTTCGTATTTATCAAGTGATTTCGGCAGCGTTCTGGGAGAACTTCTTTCCATACTTAGATATGGGCACGTAACGGGCAGTGTAACGTTCCTACAGTGAAATAATATTTCTAATCGGTTCAGTAGTTTCACAACTAATACCAACAACCAATCAAGTCGTTCCTCTTTATAATGTTAAAATATTCAAAGCCAGCTTATTACGATCAAATTCATTTCAAAGATAAACGTCATGAAAACGCACTTTGTAATACACTGCAGGAGATCCTTTATATTGTCAACTGGATTTATGACATCCGTTCCTTTTCACAATATTAATATAAACAAAGCTAGCTTATTTCGATCAAAACTCATTTCAAAGATAAACGTCATGAAAACGCACTTTGCAATACAGTGCAGGAGATCCTTTATATTGTCAACTGTATGTATGACAGCCGTTCCTTTTCATAATATTAATATAAACAAAGCCAGCTTATTGCGGTCAAACTCATTTCAAAGATAAACGTCATGAAAACGCACTACAGTGTAATACAGTGTAGGAGATCCTTTATATTGTCAACTGTATGTATTACGGCCGTCCCGTGCACACCTCACTATCAGACAGCAGAAACGGGCCGCATCAGGAAATAGAGTTTCCAAAGAGTCTAACAAAAATAATATCCGTCTCATCGTCCAACGAATTTCCTAGTCATTTAATTTAAATGTTCAAAGCTAGCTAGCCTGGACATTTTCAATATTGGCTCGGCCATTGTGCACGAACTAATGCTTTAAAGATGCACTTTCAACTTTTGTAATAAGTACGCGCAAACATAGTTCTGAAGAAGCGCTTAGAGTATTATCAGTATAGTTTTATAAAGCTCTTACCGTCTAATAGCCCGAAGAGCTGCAAATATTTTTGCAAAACTGAATTTTCCATGAATTTTGTCCTTAATACAAGCCACATATTGAATAAATACCATTGCATCAACTGTTTGTCCACGGTTGAATACTTTTCGATACATATTCATAGCATTCAATGGCCTCTATATATCCTTTGAACATAATAGGCTTTCATTGGGCATGTATTTAATTTTATGTAAAACATTCAGACCACACCAATACTTTGTGACTTTGTTGTCAATCAACTGAGCATCGAAATACTGCAATGAATTTGAAAAAAAAATGCATTTATAGTCGAAACAGTAGTGAAAAAATCCCCCTTAACAATATGACTGTCGCGAAAATAACTCTGCCTGACGCGAAAGGACAATAGTTACTTTTTACCCATTTGCCGGAAATAGTTTCCTCCGGGCGATGACGAAACCAATCCTTTTACACCGACGGATTACTTATTATACACGTGAATATTTTAACAGACCAAGTAGGTGTAGTAAGTATAATCCGCAAAACTCGATCATAATTTAAAAGACAAATATTTTTCTGAAATAATATGAAATATGGTCAATTTAAATAAGCAATCAGGATTAACCGATTCACACCTTTTTTTATTTGAACTTTAATTTCAGTCTCATATTTATTGAATGGCAATGAAAAGCGAAAAATGATTTTCCACCGGAAAGCCAATATTTACTGCAAAATGTGAAATTTAAAGCAAATCCTATTAACTTGCATCAATCGATTCACCGTAAACGTATGCGGATTAAAATCATTTACAACACTTTACAGCAAATATCAATATTTTTTTATAAAAAAAGTAGTTTCATTTCGTCAAAATTATTTTATATTTCATCAAAAAAATAACGATTTCTCTTTATCGATTTAAACTTGTGTTTTAGCTTGACCTTAGTTACTTTCTTCCCTAAAACGTAAGTTTTAAAATTTCTTTAATACAAATGAAGGCTGTTTAAAATCTAGTCTAATTTTAATTAATTATCTTTTTACTACAACACAAAGGAAGGGCTAATTACAGCCTGTTTAAATTTAGGTTTAGTAACAAAGCGGGTACTTGATTAAAAATAATGGCCGAGACTATGAGGAAGTCCCAGTCACTCAAATTAAAATGCAAGGAAGACAAAAATTATGGCGAAAAACAAATTTCGTCCATGGACTTGAAGTTAATTAAAAAGTCCTAACGAAGCGTAATTTTTAATTGTAGTTACAATGTATGAAACTGTTGTGTATGCGTAGACGCATATACAGTACTAATGACTGAGAGTCTATCAGACTTACTGACTAAAACTATCATGTTCCTTCTTGAGCCCTTTACGTACCAATGTAACTCTTTCAAACAATGCTATAGGCCGCTAAAATCTTAAGACTGCACACATTTCAACTCCACCAAGCAGTTTCGCAAGCTGCATCAACAATTTCCCGTAACATTCGAAACCGTTCAGATAAGTAAGTAAAATGCACTTCAGTTCTTCCCTAGTGCATTCAACAATCTAAAATAATGCGATTCGAGACAATTGAAAAGCAGTTTACAGTACCTGCTTTTCAATTTCACTTATGACTGTAAAACCGCTTACTGTTACTGCAATTAAATTAAACACAAAATGGTCTTACAACAGTTCAATATGGGGAAAGAATCTTAACTGATACTTTGTGACTGCAATTCTTTCTATTGGAATCACATTTATATTATAGTAGGTATCATATACGAGACTGTTAGTACGTAAGCTCTCTTGAGCCTTTGCTCACGCAGAGGTACAATCATCGAGAATTTGAAATAATTGTTGCAAAGAAAGAAAAGTAAAGATTTTACTAGGTATTATTACAAAAGACCATTGTTAAAATAGACAACGTTGTAATAAGGCACTCGTGTAAGTGCAGCAGAGCAAAAGTTCATGTTTATGAAACGTGAACCGAACGACAAGCTCTAATATTTTTATTTCAAAGAGTAAAAAATAAACTCAATCTCAAATTATATTCAAACTTGTCTGCAAACCAGCACGTTTTGAACGTCAACATTTGCAGAAGACAGACCCCAAAACGCCCACCCTTCACCACATCCTATGCGTTTGCAAATACCAAATAATTGAGTTCGTCAATGTGAAAAGCATTTTCACCATACATTTTGACGTATTTCAGAGCAATGCATTTTACTAATAGCATTGCTAATGTTAGCTCTGATTATCGTGAATTAATAGAAATTCGGAATGAATTCAGAACATATTAGTTTCAGCCAAATTAGATTATGAACGGAATAGGGATTACGTTGGTCCGTTTGGCTGTTGTGAATTTATCTATGGTAAAATTCTTGGAAATTCGGTTTGCTGAGAGCTATGATCAAATTGAATCAACAATCCTTTAATTTACGGTAGTGCACGCCAGTAATGTCTAAATTAAATCAACGTTGTGTTTACCTCTATCTAATACCTATGCTTATGCTACAGACCTATCTCGTAGTATTTATAGATATTGCTTTTTCATTTAACTTACCTTAGGAACCCTTTGCTAACTAAGATCGTTCGATTTTGTCATATGTTTACACGACAATTATTTTATTAATAATTATGGAGCCGGAATACTTCTTTGGTAATGAATCATTTAAGTAACAAAAGCCCTAAATAAGTTTTGATTCAAACTAAACAGACGTTTTCCTTAATCATGCGTTTATCTTGCTAGCGAAAATAGGGTAAGATGACTTCTAACAATATTTTTATCCGGTTTAAGTAACTTTCTTTAACAAAAACAGGCTTGGACATAACATGATCTGCTTACACATCGCATGTCAGCCTAGGCTGAGATAAAGCAACTCTAATTGTACTGACACCAATATCCTTCAAACCGTATCATAGCAATGTTACTAACTGCAAATTAGTTACCATACTTGATAAAGGCGTATGCACTTACCACAGCTAATAAAAAAACGTAAACCACATTAAGTTTTTCGAAATGAGTTCAGTTTGACAAAAAGAGATCTGAAACGGACTAATTACCTTAATTGGACAAGCGAGCGATGTTGAAAGTTTTGTTTTTTTTTTTATTATATTAATTACTGATATTTTCCATTGGTATTTTTTTTAGTTACAGTCAATAACCGGGAAGACTATATTTTCTCTCATATGTATAAAAACTATCATTGGAAACTTTTCCGACTATCGGAAAAAAGTAATAGTCTTCCTCGATAAATGGGCTAACCTAAATAATTTTAATTTTAACGAGAGTATCGCGTTCAAAAACACACTTTTCAGCTTTATAATATTGTTATAAATACCGGAAAATATATAAGCAGAGTTTGTATCAAATACGGGCACAATTGCGAGATTAGAACCTATACGACAAGGCTGTACCAAGATTTTACAGTCACAATAAATCTTTTATGACACCTTTTAGAGTGCAAGCACACTGAAAACTTATAGTCGACCGACAGTTCTATCGGGCGCTTGATAAGTATGAAGATGAATAGTAGTACGCACATTACAAAGATCAGGTACTTGACCGGTCCTGCCGGGGCTGCGGGATTGTTAGAAAGAGTTACCGCGTCCCTGGTACATAGGGTTAAGAAGGAACATGACGGGTTTTAGTCAGTAAGAGTCTAACACTCCCTCACGCTGCTAACCCACAGCGGGCGAGGTCTTTTCCACAAATAAAAAAGGCATTTGACCGGTGTTAGATCGACTGAAAACTTTGATTGGACTCATCTTAAAAAAAATTGCCAAACATCGTGTCAACAGTCAGCCGACTGTTAAGTTGTCAGTTTGCTGTTAAAAGTTTACGCACGCCATAAAAGAAGACGTGAAGACACCATGTTTAAATGAAAAGACGCCCAAGATAGCAGCTTCTAGCTGTACAAACATTCACGTAGAAAACAAACTTGTTTAAAAGCTAAATCTAAATGTGGAAATAATTGGAAAGAACTAGATCCGGCTGCGGTGAAATGCTATTTGATTAGCGTAAGTGAATATGGAATTTATTTACTGAGTCAAGTTTAATATTAAATGTTAAACACACTTTAGATAAATAACGATGTATTTTGAATAATATATTAAAAACAGTAAATATGCTCAGTTATTTTAAGTTTAGTGTTAGCTTGACCATCAAAAAGTGCTGATTTTCAGCCGTTCAACAAATGAATTAAAAAGACTTTGGATAAATGACGAAAAATGATGAAAGTTTTTTTTAAATAAAAATGTATGTATGTACAGTCAGCACCAAAAGTCGATGAACAGAATCAACATGACAAAACACCTGTTCACAATAAAATGCCATAAGTTATAGTCGCAACTAGGAAACAAAATGGACTGTACACCAGAAACTTACAAAAGTCGTTAAACACGAGTATTTCAAAAGTATCTGTGCACTAGTATTCCTAAAGTCGCTGTACACCATCAATCCAAATGTCGCTGAACATCATTGTATCAAAAGTCACTAAACAGCAGTAAATACAAAATTAGGTTAACAAAGTGTATTTTTAATGTTGCCGTGTGTTAATCTACTATTGACGCTTATGTTGTTCAGCTACTTTTGGGACAGTACTTGCTTGACCTTACTAATGTATGGTAACTCGTTAGTATCTATTTCAATAATTTTAATAATTATTTTGGAAATACACTCTTTTGCAAAAAAAGCGGGCACCTATGCGAAATCTTAGTTTTAAGGACTTTACGTGTATTTCAAAGGGTTTAATGATTGTAGTATGTTTCTAGCATCAAAAGGGTTAGCCAGGCATGCGTGAGAGTGTATTCTAAATTTGAATTTTGTAGAATTGCTAAGAAATTGGCTAAACCTTGTTTTGGACTAATTGCTGGCAGAAAGTTCGTCGGTGTTTTGAAAAGTTTTTGAAGTGATTTTCAGAAAACTGATAATGCAGTTTTAATTGTTTTAATTAATGATTAATGTACCTTTTTGTTAGATAAAACATTTTTGAAAAACTATGCGTATTTGATAAAATTTTCACCTGCTCTAAATGGGCTATACTGATGATTGATGGCAATGTTAAGAGTTTCGGTATTTTAGTGTAAAGCGTTCTTCTGTTTAGATATTATACCCACGTGTTTTAAAATATCGCTTTTTCATAATTAAACACTATTTAGAGGAGTATCAGTACATTGGGCTGCGACAAAACCAATTTAAAGTAAGCAGTGCCGATCACAACTCGTCTCCTTTCAGACTTTAACATTTTTAAAAATCTTGAAATTCTACAAAATACAGAAAATAGTGCATCGACTGTGAGCACGAGGTCTTAAGGTCTCGTAATCACTGATTTTCAAACAACCTCGTCTCTTGGGAAACTCCGTAGACCTCCGAAGATCTATGAGTTTGAGCGTTCAAATAGCGTGTTTTCATCCCACTGACATTTTATTTAAAAAAACTTGCCTGCACCGAGATTTTCTAGCATCTACAGCACTTTTTTGCTTAAATCATAACAATAATTGGCTATCTGCTCATTTCTTAAGAAACATACGTTTGGTCAATACTTTTGAATTCTTGACTCCCTTTCAGCGAAATCATCGTTTAGTAACCCGATACCTACCGATATGGAGTTATAGAGAGCTTCAACGCGGCAATAATTAGACTTTTTAGATAGCTTAAACCCTCCTCATCATTGTTCATGTGGTTAATTTTAACATTTATCACAAAATTTGGTATTTTTTAATGACAAAGTCCGATAGGAGACGAGTTGTGATCGGCACTGCTTACCTTAAATTGGTTTTGTCGCAGCCCAATGTACTGATATTCCTCTAAATAGTGTTTAATTATGAAAAAGCGATATTTTAAAACACGTGGGTATAATATCTAAACAGAAGAACGCTTTACACTAAAATACTGAAACTCTTAATATTGCCATCAATCATCAGTATAGCCCATTTAGAGCAGGTGAAAATTTTATCAAATGCGCATAGTTTTTCAAAAATGTTTTATCTAACAAAAAGGTACATTAATCTTTAATTAAAACTGCATTATCAGTTTTCTGAAAATCACTTCAAAAACTTTTCAAAACACCGACGAACTTTCTGACAGCAATTAGTCCAAAACAAGGTTTAGCCAATTTCTTAGCAATTCTACAAAATTCAAATTTAGAATACACTCTCACGCATGCCTGGCTAACCCTTTTGATGCTAGAAACATACTACAATCATTAAACCCTTTGAAATACACGTAAAGTCCTTAAAACTAAGATTTCGCATAGGTGCCCGCTTTTTTTGCAAAAGAGTGTATTTCCAAAATAATTATTAAAATTATTGAAATAGATACTAACGAGTTACCATACATTAGTAAGGTCAAGCAAGTACTGTCCCAAAAGTAGCTGAACAACATAAGCGTCAATAGTAGATTAACACACGGCAACATTAAAAATACACTTTGTTAACCTAATTTTGTATTTACTGCTGTTTAGTGACTTTTGATACAATGATGTTCAGCGACATTTGGATTGATGGTGTACAGCGACTTTAGGAATACTAGTGCACAGATACTTTTGAAATACTCGTGTTTAACGACTTTTGTAAGTTTCTGGTGTACAGTCCATTTTGTTTCCTAGTTGCGACTATAACTTATGGCATTTTATTGTGAACAGGTGTTTTGTCATGTTGATTCTGTTCATCGACTTTTGGTGCTGACTGTACTATGTCAGTAATTTTTAGTTTCAACGTGAAGTGTCGAATAGTTTTTGGGGCTTTCTTTTGCAAACTATACCTTCAAGAAAGCTGATTTTCAGCCGACCTCGAACAAATGACTTTTTATCTCTTTACAAAGAGACAGTACGACGTACGTGTGAAACCATAGCCTACATCCTGTAGTCGGGTAAACAGTCGTAGCAACAATATGAAAAGTGTTACATTCGCCGATAGAGTTTGTTATAAAGGTGCTTTGTTATGCGCGCCGCGATAACAGTTATTATTTATCGTAACTTGTTACACGGCAAATGCAATGTTTTTATTCAACTTCAACTGCCTATTAATTAAAAGTATACGTAGGCTTTTGTTTGTTTCCTTTTACAATATTGATTTGTACATAAGTCAGTAGCGGCTTTTTCCGAAATAAGGTGTATTTCGCCGTTTGGATTTTAAGGAACAGTTTTACCAGGGGGTATTGGATTGCCCAGGTAACTGGGTTGAGGAGGCCGAATAGGCAGTCGCTTCTTGTAAAGCACTGGTACTCAGCTGCAGCCGGTTAGACTGGAAGCCGACCCCCAACATAGTTGGTAAAAGGCTAGGCAGATGATGACGGATTTAGGTACCAAAATTAACTAATTAAAGAAACCCCAACTATTATCTGCATTGGTAGCCAACCAAAATATTATAAAAATAAAACTGATAAGACCATTTTTTATCCATGTTTGTAAATGCAAATATTTCGTTCTGTCAAGTACTGATTGATGTATTGTCGTGTCTCTATTTTATCTCGCCGTAGTTGTTAATTGATCACGCAATGTTGCAGTTTTTACTGAGTGAATCTAGTGTTGGTTTGTAAAAGAATGGACAAAGTATTGCAACATTTTATACGCAATATAACACAAAATCGGATGATGATCTGAAGAAGGATTGAGTCTTTTGTCATAAACGCGTAAATTAAAAATGAAAGTTGAATTTAAATCACTTAAGACACTTAAAACTTTAAAATTCTCCATATACAAAAATCTTCATAAGTTACACAGATCTAAAAGAGTTTAAATATTGGAAGGGGTATATATTAAACACTGCCTTCCGAGGCTCACAATGGCTTGAACGCAATTTTCAACGGCCAGTGCATTCCAACCGACTTCGGCACCATTCAAGGCTCTGCAGTCTTTTGAATTTTCCAATATATAGGACTTAAGTTTTTTTTGAAGCCATTGTTTTTTATTGACGACAAAAAAATCAACTCTTTAACAGTCATACTACATTTTCTGGGCATTATAATATAATTAGCCTTTACGTACGCTATTAATAATTATTGAAGGTAAATAATCGTCTCACACAGTACAGAATATCATTGTGCAAACGAATATTTCCTCATTACAAAAATAATTACCGATGGCAAACAACGCAGTTATATTTATACTGGAATATGTACTTACAAAGTCATTTAATATTAAATGGTTATATTATTGTGGGTTCAATATCTTCTGTTTCCCACAAATGTTGACATTAAAGTTGTTATGTAGAAGTACATACATAGTAAGTTGGAGCCGAGATTACTTGAA